>NW_025953569.1:0-695910 GCF_022495145.1 Xylaria bambusicola
GGTAGCTTTAAAGATAATATAGTTAAAAAGGTTTTTTAAAGGAATATTAAAGCTTTAAATATAATTTAATTAAAATAATTTAATACTTATATTATCCTTTATTATTATTACTTTAATGCTTTAATAAAGTAGGGTACCCCTAAAGGAAAAAAGGAAAAGCTTATTTATATTAATAATAAATATAAGTAAACCTATTACTTTATTATTAAATAATTAATATTAAAAATCTATATAATAGTATTAATTAAATATATTTAATATAAATATAGGTAAAAGCTATATATCCTTATATATTATTATACCTTCCTTTTTTATAGCTATTTTATAGCTATTATATAGCTATAGTATAAGTTTTAACTTCTTTTAACTTATTAGCCCTTTTAAAATTTATAGTTTTAAATTTATATACTTTTACTCCATTATTACTACCTTTATTAATATAAATATTAATTACCTATTAATTAATTATATACCTTCTTTTAAAAAGTTATAAAAGATTAAAAAGGTATAGCTAATTATTTTTTAAGCTTTTTAAGTTAAAAAGAATTATATTACCCTTTTTCCTATTATTATTATTATTATTACTATTAAAGCTATTATTAAATAGTAAAAGTATAAGCTTTTAGCCTTTAAATATATTACTATTATTATTAAAGCTATTATTAAAACCCTTATTAAGTTTTATAAAGAATATATAAAGGTTATAAATAAAATGAAAAAAATTTTACCTTTAATTATATAATTATTAACCTTCTTTTATATAGAACTTTATTACTTTATAGGCCCTTTTTATTATTAATAATAACGAAAATAAAAATAAAAATAAAGGTATTTAAGCTTTAGCTCTTTTTTTTTTTCTTTTATATAGTTATTATTATATTATTACTATACCTTTTAACTTTTATACCTTATTTTTTTTTAAAAATTTTTTTTTTAAATTATTAAATTAAACTTTATTTTTTCCCTTTTTATAATTATCCTTTATTCCTTTATTTATATCTTTCTATAATATTTAAAAATTGTTTTTATTATTATATTCCTATTATTTAACCAGGTATTATTTATTCTATAGGGACCTTTTATATATTAGAATTTTTTTAACTATAAAGATATTATCCCTTTATAATATTATTAGCTTTTAATTTAATAATAATAAAATCCCTTCTTTATATTTATAAAGCTTTAATATATTTATTAAAAAGGTATTATATATTTTATAAGTTAAAGGCAGTTTTAATTAATAAGTTAAAAAGTAAAACCCTATTATTATAGTTACCTTAAAAAGCTTTAAAAACTTATTAATTAATTTAAAATTTAGCTATTATTAATTAATATTTTTTATTAATAGCATTATTAAATTTTTAACTTTAAATTTATAAAGGATTTGCTTTTTAATATATTACTTTATATAGGTTTAATTATTATTATTTAATAGCTTTATTATTTCTTTATAGCTTTATTAAATTTATTATATATATTCCTTTATATTTTAAAAGTTATATTATAATTAAGTTTTAATTTAATTAAATAGGCCCTTTAATAAATAATTATATAATATCTTTATAAATACTTTATAATATATTATATAATTTAATATATTATAAACTTATTTAATTAAAATAAGCTTTTTTACTTAATTGTTTTATTTAAAACAGTTAAAGGTTTATAAATAATGCTTTATTATTTAGTTCTGCCTTTTTATTTATCCATTAATTTATAGGTGAAAAGCTATATTTAACCTTTTTTTAATAATTAATTAATAATATAGCATTACTTAAAAGTAATTTATAAATAGGGACCCCCTATTTAATATAATACCTTTTAATAAATTATATTTAATAAATATTTTTTAAAATAATAAATTTACTAGCTCCTTTATAATAGAAATGTTTATTATAGGAAGGTATATAGAATATTTAATTAGTTAATTTATTATTATTAATATATTATTATATTCCTTATTAGATTATACTTTTGATTTTAATAGCCCGGTAATAAAGTTATATAAGATTTCTTTAAATAAATATATTAATATTAATAATAAATTAAACTTATTATAAGGTTAATATATTTTTACTTTTATCCTTTAATATATTATATAGGTTTTTATATACCCTTTAATATTTTTTATTAAGCTATTTTAAAAGTAAGTAGCTATTATTTTTATTATTATTTTAAATATCCTTTAATATCTTAATAAAGCTATATTATAATAATTATTAAATAGCTTTTAAATTAATTAATATTTTTTAAGGATATATACCTTTATTTTATATTTTAATAGCTTATCCTTTTTTATATATTATATTAATTTAATAGTAGATTTTTTAATTTTTTATTACTTTTATATATTAAAAATAATAAACTTATTAGTTTATTAAGCTTTTTTAATAGTATTTTCTAATATTAAATTTAAGGTTTCCTATATTATTATTATTAATAGTAGTAATATAAGGGGTTGTAATTAACTACTTATTAGTTTAATAAGTTTAATATAATAGTTTACGTATTTATTACCCTATATACCCTTAAAATTAGGTTTAAGTTTAGCTTAATTTCCTTTATTTAATAAATTAATATTAATTAATTATTCCTACCTAGCTTCTTTAAAGTTACCCCCTTAACCTTTTTTAATTATTTTAATAGGTATTATATTTAAGGGCTTTTATATAGGTAAAGCTTTATACCCCTTTAAACTATTAATAACTTTTAACGGATATTTATAGTTAATAGAATCAAACTAATATTTTTAAGCAACGTTTTTAAAGTTAAATTAAAAGCATTGTTTTATTCTTAATCCCGTAATAAAGTACATAAAAAATTCTAACTATATAGGCGTTCCGGCTAATCCTCGGAGCTTAGCGCCCTTACTAGAAGCGCCCTTATAGGTACACTTCTACCGGGGCGCAATACGCCCTCGTCAGGGGTACACTGCGCCATTAGCCAGGAGCGCTGCGCTATTAGCAAAAGCGCTGTACTATTAGCAAAAGCGCTGCGCCACTGGCAAAAGCACTGCGCCACTAATAAAAGCGCCGCGCCGCTCCGTCATATACCCCCCAATTAAACGGTATCGCCGTATAGCTAACTACTTAACTTTGGCGTTCCGCATAATTGGTAAACTATAATGCTTTTAATACTTCCTTTATATATTTAAACCTATTCCTACCTTTTTAACTTTAAAGCTATTTTTACCTAATTTCCTTTTAATATATATTTAACCCTTTATTAATTAAAATAAATAAAAATAACTTAAATATTTTATATTTTACTTTTTATTAATATATTTACTTTAATTAATACTTTTTAAATTTATAACATTAAATTATATAATTATTTTTATATATTATTTATAATACCTTACTTTTAATATTTATTATAATAGTATTTAAAGTTAATATATAAAGTTTATATTATTAACTATTTAATATTTATTAAAATAACCTTTATTACTTATATTTATTAAATATAATGCTTAAAGTTAATATATTAATAAATATTTTATTAAAAAGCATTATTATTATATAAAGTTTTATTATTTATTTATTTAGCATTATTATAATAATTATATATTTAAAAGTATAATATATAAAAGATATATATTTCCTTTAATATTTTAAAGTAAAGCCTTTTTCCTTTTTTTTTTCCTTTTTATCCTTTTATAATTTTTAATATATTATATAATATATATAATGCCCTTTATCTTATAATATATTTATTAACTTTTTGCTTTTTATTAATAATTAAAACTTTATTTAATAAGTTATTTTTTTTATATAATATTATTTTTTTTAAAATGTATACTTTTTAAAAGTATATTTACTATAGTTTAATATTATTTATATTATTAACGCTATATACTTTTAAAGTTTAAGGAATTATATTAATATATATATATAAAAATGCTATTATAAGCTTTTTCTTATTTTTGCTTTATTAACCTTTCTTTTTTAAAGGAAGGTAATAATTTTAATATATAAATATATTTTTATAGCTTATTTTTAATTAATTTTTATAAAGTATAATATACCTTTATTTAAAGTTTATAAAAAATATAGTATAAATATTAATATAAAAAAAAACTTAATATAAATTTTAACCCTTCTTCCTTATATTTATTTAACTTTAACTTTATTTCCTTTTTCTTTTTTACGCTTATATTACTTTTATACCTAACTTCCCCCCTTTACCTACCTACCCCCATTACCCTTATTATTACTATTATTAATAATAAAAATAAAAATAAAAATAAAAATAAAAATAATAATAATAAAAATAATAAAGAAAAGGAAAAGGAAGAAGATATCCTAACTATTATATATATTGTTTATACCTTTGTTTACTTTTGCTATACCTTTTTCCCTGCTATGCCCTTACCTGCCTTTTCCGCTACCTTTAACTTTAATACCCGGTTACTAATAATATTAGGACTTACCCCAATCCCCTATAATTAATATATTTAATTCTCCCTTATAGGAAGGTTAAATATTTATAAATAGGTAATTAGAAAGGGTTTTTAGTACTTTTAATATTAAAAAAACTATAAGCTATATATACCTATATAAATACTTTAAATATTTCTTTTTTATTATAAGGCATTTTTAATACTTTTAGGTTAATAATATAAAAAAAGCTAAAGTAGAATTATTAAACTTTTATAATTATAAAGTTTATAATATATATTTAATTAAAATAATTAGGTTAATTAGTTTTATAGCCCTTATTATATTATTATTATTATTATTATTATTATTATTACCCTTTTAACTTTTATAGTTAATAAAGATATAAGTTTAATTTCCTTCCTATAATTCCTTTAATATATTTTAATCGTTTAATAAACGTTTAAGTTATTTAAAAGGTTTATATAGCTTTTTGTAAAGCATTTTTCTTAAAGGATACTTTTATAAAGGCTATTAAGTTTTATTATATTGTTTACTTTTTGAAATAGTAAAAAAAGAAAAAGATGAAGAAGAACGCTATACCTTTCCTTATTAATTAAATAACGCCTATCCCTAATATCGCTATATCCGGTAATTTCTTATTCTTTAAGAATGAAGATAAAGAAAACGAAAAAAAAGAAAAAGAAAATAAACCTATTATACCTAGCTCCTTCCTTTAAAAAGGATGCTTTTTTCTTCCTTTTCCTTTTTCTATTATTATATTGCTATTTTTGTAAGGTATAGTTTACCGTTTATTATTTTAGTTTAATTTAAGTTTTTTAAATGGAAATTAAAAAGGGCTTTATATTTAAGATTAATTATATATTTATTTTTTTATCCGCTTTTTATAACTATAGTATTTTTATTTTTTAAATTAATAAACGTTTTAAAATGTTTAAATTATATTTTTAATATATTTTTAATAAATTTATTAATGGGTATTTATACTATTAATAAATATATAACTTTAAAAAATCTTTTAATATATTTTTATTTTATTTATATATTTTAAATATTTATATAATAAAGTTAAATATTAATACGTTTATTTTCCCTTATTATAAAATATATAATTTATTAATTATTTAAAAAGATTATTTATACTTTTTTAAAATTATATATAATATTTTTAAAAAGCTATTTAAATATTATTATTTTCTTTTTTATAAATAATAAAGCATTTACTTTAGCTTTAATTATTAATATAATAACTATACTTTATTATATTACTTTTTATATAATTATACCCCTAAATAGTAAAATAATATACTTATATAAAAAGTGCTTAATCTTTTAATCGTTTATAAAAAAGGCATTTCCTATTATAATAAGCATTTATATATTTATATTTTAATTATTATATATAATATATAAAAACTTTATAGCGTATATATATTTAATAATTTAATTTATTACCTTTAAATAATTTAGCTTAAAATTAATTAAAAACTTTAATAATTATATTATTATATAAGCTATATTTAGTTTTAATATAATAGTATTATATAGAATTATTTTAATATGCTTTTAAAATGCTTTAATTTTATATTTTATAGCTTATTTTAAAAACTTTTTTAATTCCTTATATAATAAAGGAGTTATTAATATTTAGCTTTAATTATTAAATCTATAGTATTTTATTACTTTTTTAATATATTAATTATAAAGTAGTATTATAATTTTTTATTTTTTATCTTTAATTATTTTTATATTAAAGAACTATAAAGCATTTTTTTATTTTTTAAATTTATAAACGCCTTTAATTTAATTAATAATCTTTTATATTTAAAATTAATAATTCTTTTTATATAGAATTAAGAAGTTATTAATATAAAAAATAATAAATATATAGCAATTTAAAGTATAAAATAGGTATAGCTTTTTTAAAAAAGCAATTATACTATTAACTTAAAACATTTTTATAAATTCTTAATATTATAATAATAATAAATCCTATAACCTATATAAAATATATATTAATAAATTAACTTTATTTTTATTTATAAATCCTTTAAAGAGATTTATTATAATTATGCTTTATTCTTTTTAAATAGTATTTAAAAATACCTTTATTATATTATACTATTTAATCTTTAGGTTTAAATATACTATTAGTGCCATTATTAATCTAAACGTTTTTATAGCTAAAGTTATAATATAGGTTAATTATAAAATATTTTCCGTTTAAAGGTCCCTTTTTATAACTATTTATAATTTATATATTTTTAAGTAGCCCTTTTTATTAAATTTATAAATGAATACTTATTTTAATAATAGTAGGGTATTTTTAAATTACTTCTTAGGTATAACCTTTAAAGCATTTATATCTTTTAGCTTTTAAAATTCCTTTTTGGTATTCTTTTTAAACTTCTTTCCTAAGGTATATATTTTAAAAATTTTTTAACTTTTAAATGATAGATTTTTTAAGTTATTATAATATATATACCTTTAATAAAATTCTAATTATACTTTTTTATTATAAATAACTATAGTTATAAATATAATATAAAAGGTTTTATATTCTTTATTCCCTTAATATAATACCTTTATTATATTTAATAGAAATATTTATAGGAACGTTTTTTAATATTTATTATATAGGATGTATATTTTATTATTGGAAAATATTATAATTAAAAAGATAATAACGTTAATATTTCTTCTTAAACGTTTTTAATTTTTGTTTTAAGGTTTTAGGGCTATACTTTTAATTCTTTAATTTAACTTTATTATTAAAGGGAATGCCCTTTACTTATATCTTTATCTTTTAATTAGTAATTAAGGCCTTACCTTAGGTATAGAAGGTATATTTATTAGTAGTAACCTATTACTTTATATGCTTAATATAATAGCTTTCCGAAGTGCGTTATTTCTTATTTAATTTATATTGCTAAAGTTGCCCTTTACTATAAAACGGTACCTATCTAGCTTAAACGTTTTTTAAGGAGTTATAAGTTTATATTATAAACCTTTAAGGGATCCTTTCTTTTAATCCCTAAATATACTTACCCCTAACTCTTACTCCTTTAAAAGGGTAATAAAAGGTTTAATAAAGTTATATAGTATCTTTTCCCTATTATTAATAAAAGCATTTATATTTAACTTAAATATTATATCTCTTACTTTTAATTAAATATCTTTAATACTATTAAGGTTTTTAACCTTTTTTACAATTTATAGGGGCTTTATATATATTTTAATAACCTTTATCGTTAAACATTTTTACTTTTTATTATAATAAAGCTTTTTATTAAATTTTATATCCTTAATAATAATAACCTCCTTTAATTAAAGTATTTATATTTAATATACTTTAATTAATTTATATTTTATTAAATATTTAATATATATTTAAAGTTTAATCTTATAATTATATTTATATTTACTTATATTATAATTCTTTTTTAATAGGTATACTTTATATTTATATATATAAATATTACTTTAATTAGGCTTTAAATTATTTATTAGCTCCTTTATTCTTTTAAGTATATATTATTAAAAATATTAAACAAACTAGTACTCTAGCACTTTATAAGGCGTATATAAATTATATACTTTTAAAGGGCTTATATTATATAACTAAGCTGCTGTTTAAGCTGCTTTAAGCTATAACTTTTTTAAAAATGCTACTTTAAATAATATTTTTAATGCCTTTTTAATTATTTCTTTTCTTACTCTTTTAACTCCCTTAAAGCTTTCCTTTTAATAAAGTAGAAAAAGTTTAGCATTAATTCCTTTGTTTTCTATTTAAATTTTATAATACATTTTACCCTTTATTACAATTATTACTTTTTTATTATTACTTTAAAACTTATAAATAAGAAGTTGGAAATAGCGTATTACTTAATACTTAAACCTATATAATCTATTAAAAACTTCGTCTAACAATTTATTTATAAACGGGTATACCTAAATATAGCTATTAAACTTATCTTTAAATATAAATAATTAGTTTATACTATTATAACCTTTTAAATAGTTAAATAAATCCTAATTAACTTTTTAAAATAATTTTATAGAACGCCTTTTTAATATTCTTTTTAAAAGTATTTAATAGGTATATATTATTATATAATTTTTACATTTAAGTTTAAATATATTTAATATTTTTATATTCCGTACTTTATATATAAATGTCCGGAATATATATAATTTTAAATATCTTAATTTAAAATGCTATAGTATTTTTATATTCTTTTATAATTTTGGGGGATTATTTAATAGCTTTTATAGGTGCTTTTATTTCTTAGCTTTATTAATATTTATAATTAATCCTACTATATTTGTTAGAATTTTTATAAGGAAATCCACTATTAATATTATAAGGAACTTATTTAAATAAATAAAAATAGGTTTATATTTAAGGAATATTAAATTATACTATTTAATTAGTTTTATTATAAAAATAGTATTTTTAATTTTTTTAAAGTATAATATATAATTTAAACTATAATATTAAATTCTACTATTCTATAAATATACTTTGGAAATAATATTAATATAAAAGCTTTTAATAAATGTTACCTTAATAAGTATTAAATTTATAAAATATAACTTATATTTATTATTAAATATATTTTTAATAATCCTTTTTCCTATATTAAAAATTAAAAACTATATTATTCTTATATTTATTACTTTTTTATCCTTAATTAAAATAAATATATTTAATTTTAATAATTCTTTTTAGTTTATTAAATATAATATATTATAATTATTAATAAATATACTATTTAATAATATATATAATATCTAATTAAAGGTTAAATATACCCCTAAATAAAATTTATTTAAAAGGTAGAATAAGTTAATAATTACTTTTATAAAGCAATCTTTATTAATACCTTAGTATAAGAGTATAAAGTATAATTTATAAAGTACTACATTCCTATTATTATAGTTTAAAAAAATAGGATATATCGGTATATAGATTATTATTATTATTTATTTAAAGCTATATTGTATAAAGATGTTTTAATGCTTTAAAAGCTTTTTTAAATTATATTACCCTTATTTATACCAATAATAAATGCTTTTTTAATTTTATTAATATTAAATAAGTATACCTTAATATTTTAAATGCTTTTTAATAGTGGACTATTGGAATTGTATAAAGTTAAGGTACTATTTATAATAAAAGTGTAATTCCTTTTCCCTTAGGTTAAATTTCGTTAGGTATGCCCTTAATAATAAAAGCGTTAAGCTAATTATAATATATATAATTTATTTATTAAAGAACTTCTTTTTTTTATTTAATTTATAATTAAATAGGATTCCTTTATAAATAACCTTTTATTTATTAATAGAAATAATTTTATATAGGTTATTTTAATAAATATATTTATAATATATTTTAATATATTTAATAATTTATTTATTTAATAGTTTTATTAAATATAGGTTACTTTTTCTAATAATTATAAATTATAATTTTTTATACTTTTATAGTTTTTATAAATGCATTTCCTTAAGGTCCGATATATATAGGTATAAATATTCCTTCTTTTCTTTATATGCTTTTAAGGACTTTTAAAAGGCATTATTATTCAAATTGTTATTTAAGGAGGTTATATTAAACATTATAAAAATTATTATACCCTTATACCTTTATATATTATTTTTATTAATAAGGCTTTTAAATATTTTATTAAAATTATTTAATATTATAATTAATCTTTTTAATATTTTATTTTTAATAACTTTTATTAACTATATATTTATTTATAAAGGTGCTATATATTATAAAAGTATTTTTAAAAAGTTTTTTATTATTAAGATTTCTTTAATATTTAAAATATCCTTTACTTTAATATATTAATATATTAGGTTCTATTTTTAATATTATTTTATTATATTAATACTTTTAACATTTACCTTTTTAAACGTAATATAATAATCCTATTAAATTATTATTAAAATATTAAATTTTAATAAAATAATAGTATTTTAAAGCACTTTAATAAAGTTTTAAATCTATAGTTTATTATTATTAATAATTATTATATAAATAATCTTAAGGCAGTTTTTATTAACTATATAATTAATTTAATTAAAAAGCATATTATATTTAATTATAAAAGTATTTTATTAAATTATCCTTAATAATTATATTATTATAATATTGTTATATTATTTTTTAAATTTTTTATTATTAATATTTTTATTTAAAATTAGTATTAATTTATTAAAATTATTATGCTTTAACCTTTATTTAATTATAACTTTAATATAAATTACTTTCCTTTAAATTATAATATCTTTTTTTATAAATTTCTTTATAGGAGTTAAAAGTATTTAAAGGTTTAAAAAGGTATTAACCTTTTTAAACGTTTATAAAAGATTTAAGTTTACTATCCCCTAAATGTTATATACCTTTATATATATTTAAAAATAGGTAAATTAGCTAGCTTAATCCTTAATTAAATATAATATAATATTATTTAAAATAATAAATTCCATTAAGTTTAATTTAAATATTATATATTTATAAAATACGTTTATAGATATTAAATAATTAAAAGGTAGAAAAAAAAAGTATACTTTATATAATTAATAGTAAAAAAATATTAATTTTAATTAAAAACTTAATTTATAAATAAACTAGGCTTATAACTTTAATAGATATTTATAATTAATAAAATTAAATTAATATTTTTAAGCAATATTTTTAAAGTTAAGTTAAAAGCATTGTTTTATTTTTAATTCTGTAATAAAGTATATAGAAAATTCTAACTATATAGATGTTCCGGTTAATCTTCGAAGTTTAGCGCCCCTGCTAAAAGCGCCCTTATAGGTGCGCTTTTGCCGGGGCGTAGTGCGCCCTTGTTAGGGGCGCACTGCGCCACTGGCCAGGAGCGCTGCGCCACTGGCGAAAGCGCTGCACTACTGGCGAAAGCGCTGCGCCGCTGGTGAAAGCGCCGCGCCGCTCCGTTACATAATTTTATATCCTTTTTATATTTACCCCTTTTTCTTTATTTTTAATATTTTCTTTTTTTTTTAATTCTTAATAGCTTCGAACCTTATTAAAAATTATAACATTAATCTTTACCTTACCTTTTATTTAACCCCTTTTATATAATAATTAAGTTATTAAAATAACCTATTTATTAAGTTTTATTTCCTTAACTTATATTTTATTTTAAAATTAAATTTTATTAGGATTTATAATTAAAATGCTTAATAGGTATTTAATTATAACTTTATAATTAAGTAATTATAATTTAAATAGTTTATTAATATTAGGATTTAATGTTAAAAATAATATAAATAATATTATTAATATAAAAATATATAAATAATTATTAATAGTTTAATATTTAAGGTATTATAATATAGTTTTACCCCTTATAACTTTTAGGAATAATATATAATAAAATGTTAACTCCTATTATATAATTATAAAATAATAGCCCTTATTATAAAGTTTAATATATTTATTTTAACTTTAAATAATAATAAGGGATTAAAGTACTTTAAGATAAAAGCTTTAATAAATAGGAGTTATAGTTTTTTAAAGGATAGCTATTCTTTTTTTATAAGGTTAAAGGTACTTTATAGTACTTCCTTTATTTTATTAATTAAAGGGGTTATAATTTTTATATACCCCTTAATAAACCTTTAATAAAACTTTATAAACCTTAAAAATATTTATATAATATAAATAATAATAAATATTATTTATTACTTAATTACTTTTACTTTATTATAATTTATATTAATACCTTTTAAAGTAATTATAAATTTAAGAAATAAAATATAATTAATAAACTAATTATACTTTTTTAAATTTATATAAAGGCCTTATTTTTTAAGTTTAATTAAAATATTATAAATATATTATAAATGCTTTTTATAATTATTATTATAAATAATAATAACGCATCTCCCACTTGACCTGGCCACCCAATTGACCTGGCCACCCCAATAACCTATATAAAACCCTATTATTTCAATCTTTAATAACTTTACGAATACCAATCGTACGATTTAATAATTAGTACCGTTAAATCCGTTATTTAAAGGGGAATCCAGAGGTATTTTTTACTATTTTTTATAAAATTTAATAAGCGAGATATTAAGCAATAGGCTAAAGGGGCGCTAAGCAAGGATTATTTTAGCGCTTACTTTAGCGTATTGCTTAATAACTCCGCGGATATAGATCGTAAAAGTTAGTGAGGCATACCGTTAAATAGCTCTTTTTATTACGAATCTAACGGTATATTTTATTACTTTATACGACCAATATTCGTAGAGTTATTAAATTATCACGTGATTAGCGCACCGACGTTTTTTATATGGGCTAGGGGGGTGGCCAGGTCAATTGGGAGATGCGTTATTATTTAGTTAAATAAATTATATAAATATAATTTATTAATTTAATAAATATATAGTTAATATATTATTAAAAGGTAATAAATATATTAATAAAACTAAAAGGTATAATTAAATATTTAAAGTAGCTATATTTTATTTAAAATATAATCTTTTATTTATTTCCTTTATAAATGTATAATTAATAATAAATATCCTTTAAGTTTACTTTAATAAAGACTTTAATATAAATAAGCTTATTTAATATTTTTTTAATTAAAGGTAATAATATATAGTCCTTTTTAATTAATTAGTTTAGCCCCCTATAATTAATATAAAATTATAACTTACCCCTTACTTTAAATATAAAAAGAATAAAAGTAATAATTAAGCTATTTAAATAATAAATCTACCCTTTTATTAAAGTTTATTTAATATATTTTTATAATACTTTTTATTTTTTATTATTTAATAGGTAAATAGGTTTAAATAGTAACTTTTTACTTTTTTTTAACTTAATAAAATATTTTAAAAAATAATATTTTAATAAAAGGCTAGCTTATTTAAGGTTTGTTAAATCTTTAAATTCTTTTAACTCTTTTAATATAATTATCCTATTATTAATTATTAACTATTTTTTAAAAGTTATTATATTAACTATTATAAATATAATAATTATTATATAATCCTTTATAACCCTTTACTACTTTTTTATATTTAATATAAAAGCAACGTTCTTTTTTTATAGGTAATATACCTATTTCCTTATAATCCAATTTAAATTTAAATCTATTTACTTTTTTTAAATTAATTTAAGGATTATATTATATAAAAAATCTATTATAACCTTAAAGCTAATTAATACCTTTTTATTTATTTTAAAATTATTATATACTTTTATAAGGAAGTTAGCTTATCCTTTTAATTATTCTTTTTTAAATATCCCTTTAATAGGTATATTATTATTATATAATTATAATTTAATTCTTTAAAATAAAATTTATAGATTAATTATATTATAATCCGCTTTAAAATTAATTAATCCATTTAATATAACTTATTCCCCTTTTATCTTTAACTTTATTTAGGTTTTAAAATAAATATAAGGGGTTAAATCTTCCTAATAGTTAAAGTTTAATAGAATTATTAATATATTTATAATATTATAGCAGGGCCTTAATGGTATAATATTAATAATATAGCTATAGTTTAAATACCCTTTAAAGAAATATCCTATCTTTTTATAAATATAATAGGACCCTATTCTTTAAAAAGGCCTTTATAAATATATAATTATAATATAGCCCTTTTTTCTATAGGTATAATAAATAATAGGTTTTTAATTCTTTATCCTTATATTAATATAAAGAATATCGCTTTTCCTATATCCTTTATTCCTATAAAGTAATTATTATTTAATAGTTAAGTTAAGTTTAACTTTAATAATAGAATAACTTTAGCTAATTTTATCCAATAAGGGTTAAAAGGGGGTTATTAAAGTATAAATCTTTATAGCCTTTATTAATAGTTTAATCCTCCTTACTATAATAATTAGTTTATTATAGGTTTAAAAAATAGATTCTTTAGCAATTTTTATTTATAATTTATTATTTAACTTTATTAAAAGGTATATTACCTATACTTTATTTAATAGGTTATTAAAGTCTTTTACTTTTACCTTTTTAAATTTTTTTAAAAAGTTATTAAAAGATTTATTATTCCTTTATATAAAGGTTTATAATATTAACGCTATAATTAAACTATTAGTAATATTATTTAAAATGTTAATATAAAGCTATTATTAAAATGCTTTTTAAAAAACTTAAATAGGATTACTTTTATAATATATAAAAAGGAAATTAATCTATTTCCTTTTAATTAGGTTTTTAAAGCTATTATTTATATAAAATACTTTAACTATTTTATCCTTTAATTCCGCTTTAATAAAGTAAATATAAGATTATAATATAATAAAAAAGAAAAAAAGCTTAACTTTAATCTTTCCTTTATATTTAAAAGTAAATAAACTAGTTTTAATAAAGACTTTATTTTATAATTTCTTTATAACTTATTTATTAATACTTTCCTTAAGGAAAGTAATAGTTAAAGTATTAACTTCCCTTTATAAATTTTAAAGCTATTTTTATTTTTTTTATAAAGCTAACTTCTTCTTTACTATTATAATCTTAATATTTAATTATTAATCTGGAAAGGTATTAATATTTAATTTAACATTTATAATTTTATTAAAGGAATTATTAAGGATATAAAAGGATATTATATTATTTAGCTTTAATATAGCTATTTATAATAGTTTAATAATAATTAAGGAATAAAAAAAAGGAATTAACTTATTATAAAGGTTTATTTTAAAGTAAGGCTAGATTATTAATAGGTAATATATAGGAAGTAGATAGGTTAAAGGTATAGGTAAGGGCTTAATATTATTAATTCCTAGCTCCCTAAATATAAAAAGGGAGCTTGGATACCTTTATATAGTTAACTTCTACGCTATTTCTACCCTTTGGGGTAACTTCTACCCTAGTGCTATAATGTTCCCTGACACAGGACTAGGAACATTTTGATCGCGTGAAGGAGCGCTTTATGATACCACCTCAAAGAGTCGAGATTTTTTGGTAGGCTCCATTTGAATAGATTGTTCAGATAGAATAAGGTGGCCCTCTCAGTCGTATAAATGAGGTCCATTTTTCTCTTTTCCAATTCGCCTCCTGCAAGAACTGCGAGGCCACTGGTGGTATCATGGTCCTAGGCGGTATTTGGATAAAGCAGTCTGTCGTCTTCTGGCAGACTCTCTGAAATTGCTTATAAATAAGTCTCTCAAGTTGGGCAACAACAGCTCTGGTCTTTGAATGAGATATGCATATGTCGTAGAGATATGTCCGATCTATACTAATGATTTGCGCTTCATATCCAAGATGGAGTTCGTCTGCCAAAGTGAGATATGCTGAGTTAATCAGGCTGAATAAACCCTTCTTTTGCGGATCGAATTCTCGATATCTAGGGGAGCTGAGCCCGCTATTGCCTTATATGCCTAGCGAAACTAAGCTCTGGACGTCGTGGTTGTGGATATTTGATCTGCCTATATGGTAACCTCACCGCTTTGATCTATCGGATAAATAATATCATGCTTTTATAACTACGCTATCGTTATATATAGTGGCACAATTCGCAGTGAGGCTAATAATGGTGACTTGATACCTGATGTGTTGTCAGTTGAAGGGCTGTGATCCTCCACGATGCGATGCTACCTCCGACAACCTAGGACTTGTATGCTACCTCAGTATCTAATGATAATGGTACCAGATACAAGACTTTGGTAAGCTGGCGCTGGTTGGAACATGCCTCTAATGCTTCACGTAAGAACAAAAAAAGTAAAGGAAAAGAAAGAGAAAAACATGTGTGTTGGAAGCTATTGTAATCTAGTCAGCGATGCCCACAGTCGGTATGACCTAACGTGTGAACATAGGGTATGATTAGGATTTCATGTAAGATAGGGCTTATGCCGCATGCAATCTGTAAAGTGAGACCAACATGAGCGGTCGAACCTGTATGCCGCGTGGGGGACTGGCCACCACTGTAACCTATGTGTGAACTCGACACTCAGTATCTAAGCTTGGAGCTATATATCTCATTACATCGAAAGACACAACATAATAATGAGAAAGATGAGCTTTGTGCTGATCAGTAAGCAAGCCACAGGAGTCACGAACCATTTGCACTGTACATAATCCCACACAAACCTTCATCAACCTACTTAATTATATATTCACGAAAGAAGATCGAGATAATATTCAATCGCATAAATAGTAACAGTATTGTAATTTATACTTGAAGTTAAAATGGAAAATTTAAGCTATGGAAATTTTCATCAGCTTAAAGTTTGAATTATAACGGGGTTTTAAAGTTGTAATCACAGCCTTCGCTGCTAGTTGGCTGTTGACCATACAGAATGGCCAAGTACCACCTTCGTTATTCCGGTTTCTTTTTGAGGCCCTAACCTAACTGGTTATGCTGTAGCATATGGCTACAGCCTGGTTTGAGCCGCGTACACCATGGTAAACTCGACATAGCCGCCACATTACTTTCGAAATTGATTATAGCGTGACCTTCAAACCAACGTTTAAACCAATATTCTTTTAAAACTCAACTGTAGTGAAAGATATAATTTACTTAAATAATGCTAGAAAATAGTATTTTTCTGATGTCTTTCCGTTTAGGTATTGCAAAGGGCATATTGTTAAGGTTTATATACAGTTCTCAGTATAGTACTAACAGTGGGGCTACTACGTGAGGGGGGTTCATTCGTGACCCCTGCGGTTTGGTGTTATGCACAAACCAGCCATCTAACAAACACCCTTGTCGGGTGGTTTGAGACCAAAAGGCCCCAAAGTCCTTGTTGGCATACCTAGTTGCTAACGAACGTGTAACGATTGCGTGTTCTCATCTCATAGTCAGTACTTGAAGATGGTATCCGTGATCAGGCCGTCGATGCGCTTCATGACGAATGCATCACAAATCCTCGGACAAAATACAAGGCGCATAGCCGGCATTCTAACATCACGCTCGCGGGCCTCGCTTTTCCCCCTCCATGCGTCCCTTTCCACGTTGAAACGCCATTTTGGCACTAATGAAGCTACTCTACACAAGCCTTCCACTGATTACGACTTATACGTCGTACGATCTCAAAGTTGGCAAAAAGACCCATTGCAGGAGTCATGGCAGCTCTCGGATCTTGATTACACAATGCCTCCAGTTTTCCTAAAGACAATGCTGGTATACCCAATTGAGAAGCCATCCATGCGGTCGGTGTTCCTTGGAAGAATGTTAACTAGTTTGTCTGCTACACTCGACCACTATCGCATGTTGAACGCCGTTTTCAGAAAGGAACATGGAGAGCTCAAGTTGATTCGAACCAAGGTAGCTGCAATTCCATTTATAGTGCACCATTCAATGCCCGTCAGCGGATTTAGCTCTCTTGCCAAGTTGAAAAATGCCGGGTTTCCTCCCAATGACCTCAAGCTGCACGAAACACTGAAGGGCAAGAGCAATTACCCTCCCGGGATTCCGCGAATGAAGGCTACTCTAGAAAATCGACCGTTAGCTAAGTTTCAAGCGACTTGGATCGAGGGTGGCGTAATTTTGACATATGGGTTTCATCACGTTGGCGTCGACGGTGCTGCCATGTGCGCGTTCATCGACCAGTGGGCGAGCAATGCCATGCACTTGGCTCACAAGAAGAAAATCCCCCTGAGAACCTCGCTTCATGACGAGTCTGATCGCGGCCGTTTGATGGGCAAGCGTACCTCGACAGAGAACAGAGTCGATTCGTTGTCAACACGTCCCTCGACGCCTAATTTGAGCGTCCAGGCGAAGAGTATGCAGCCTGTAGTCATTCACTTTCACAAGGACGGGATACGAAGAATCAAACAAGCAGCATCTTCAGAACATGATAAGACGTCGACGTATGACGCGATCTGTGCTCTCATCTGGAAATGCGTCACAGCAGCTAGGCTCAAAGTATACAAGCCTGCCCACGACGAGACCACTATTCTTGCACAAACAGTTGATCTTCGGTCCAGGTTCAATCCGCCACTTAGCCCCCTTTTCCAAGGAAACGCTACAATAGGCGTCTTGACAGAGCCGATCCTGGTGACTGATGCCGTAGCAGCCGGCAGTCTACCGCGCCTGAGTTCTCTCGTCCGTGCAGCCCACAGCGGGGTGACTGAAGCGAAGGTCCTGGATCTTATCAGCCGGGTGGCGACTTTGAAGGATAAGACATCAGCTGGCTTGGCTGCAAAGACCCTACAACGCTTTGATATGGCATTAACGGATATGAGACATGCATCACACTATACCGCCGACTTTGGCTTTGGCGCACCTTGTGCTGTCCGAAATGTGTACCGGCCCGGCCTCCCTGGGACCATTAGGGCCGTACCGTCAGCAACTGATGGGGTGGCCGCAGACGAGCTTGCACTGGAAGTAGAGATGCCAATCGACCTAGATTGTTTGGAACACTTCGTTACGGATTCGGAGCTATTGCAATATGCTGATATAGTTTGCGCATAGTTAGGTACGGTTGCCGTCAACCCACTGACGTATTGTCAACTGGCCTGATTGACTATAGAGTCGAAGGCAGCATCTTAAGGTCAGAATGAAAACCACATTAACGTCAGCTTTCGGCTACCTACCTAGTTACTGGCAATGCTTCCACGAATCATAGACGGACGATATTTTTTTTCCCCTTTTGTTTTCTTTTTTTCCTTTTTCTCATTCGTCTTACACCAATTCGAGCGTTTTCATAGTGACACTTAAGGAAAAGAGAAGGGGAAACGGGACTAGAACGGATAGTCTCTATTTCTTTTCAAGTCATTACATCTAATTATGATTATGACTCTATAATGCACAAGAACTTCTATTTTATATTACAACATGCCTCCAACTCTTAGCGATTGCGAAAGAGCATGACTATTGCTTACGTGTATCAGGGCTCGTGAAAGCCCCTCTTCGACACAGATAGTAATCTACTAGTACATGACGACAACAGCCAACAGGGCAGTCCAAACAAGAAGGACGACGCCCGAGACAACACCCACAGTCCCAGCAGCACCAGGCATGACTGTCGGCGATGGAGTGGCACCCGTAGGTGTAGAGCCATTACCACCGCTCCCACTTCCACTACCACCAGCACCATCAACCACGGCAATACGCCCGTCAAGTTCGAAATCAATGGGACTTTTCGCCTTGATATACTCCACAAGGACCTCGTCGAGAGTATCCAGAACAACAAGATCCTCAATCGGCTCGATGAAATTATCGCCACCGCCGGCCAAAAAGTCAATCGTAACAACGGTGTAGTCAGCCTCCATATCGACATCCTCGCCGCCAATCTCGAGGCTGACAAGTCGGTCGCCGACTTCGTTGTCGGGGTTATAACCGATCTTGATGCCCTTGCTAACCTGCACGAAGCTCGTCACGGGCTCGCCGTTCTCTTGGTTCACGGCGCTCACGATGCCCTCGAAAGTGCTCCAGAGCTGGGCGCCTGTGAATTCGATCTCGACTACGGCGTTGCTGAAGGGGAAGGAGGTGAGGACCTCGCCGCGCGTGATGGGCCCTTGGTCGATGCTGGCGCGGATACCGCCGGCGTTGGCGAAGGCGAAGACGGCGGAGCTGCCGCTGTCGAGACGGTATTGGAGCATGGCGCTGGGACTTGCATCAGTATTGATTGCTTATTAGGAGGTTTGCTAATAGGGATTGGGTAGGAGGGACTTCGAACTTACTCGCTGATCAGATCGCCTAGCGTGCACTCCTTATCCTGGCACGTGGTCTGGTCGAGGACGATGTTAGACTCCCCAATCTCCTCGGCCGCGAACTTCTCGAACGGACCCCTCCACTCCTTGATTTTGGCCTGCGTAACTTGGGAGTTAGTCTACGGAGAAAAGGAAAATAAGGAACAAAAAGAGGGACGTACCTGAAGCTCCTCATCCAGCTTCGTGGTATTGGTCAAATGCATGGGGGCACCATGGTACGCAAGGATCTTGCCCTCCTCGTCGAACGTAACATCGATGTACCCAAGGTACTCTCCCCAGCGATACGCCGTGACGATAAAGACCTCATCACCATCCTTGTTCGTCTCGATAGTCGGGTAAGGTCCCTTGGCGTCCTCGGCGTCGCCGAGAAGCGTGTGCGAGTGTCCGCCCATGATGAGCTGCAGACCCGAGATCTCCTGCGCGAGACGCTTATCTTCTTCGTAGCCGATGTGCGTGATGGCCGCGATGCGCGTGATGTTGGTGGTGCTGCGGATCTCGTCGACGGCGGCCTGGACGGCGGCCACGACGTCCGTGAACTGCGTGCCTGGGCCGGGATTGCTGATGCTGGAAACTGTCTCCGTGGTTGCGCCGATGATGGCCAGCCCGTACTTTTCGAAGATGTGGTAGGGCTTGATTGTAGCTGGGATGTCATGATTTAGTAAAGTTTCTCTCCCTCTCTCGTGACGGGTTGCTCACAGTTCAACTTCTTGTTATCTGAGACGATGTTTGCCGAGACGATGGGGAATGTCAGATTATTGAGAAAATCGCCCAAGTAGTCGTCACCGCGGTCCCATTCGTGGTTACCGAGTGTCATAGCATCGAACCCGATCTAAAACCTCCGTAAGCAATTATCCTGAGCCTCTAAGGGTGCTGCTGAGTCCGCATTGGTCGTCGTTCACCCACCTGGTTGAGAGTGTCGGCGATCTTCTCGCCGCCGTAGAAGCTGAAGAACAGCGTGCCCTGAAACTCGTCGCCAACATTAAGTACCAAGCTATCAGGGTGATCCGGCCGGGTCTCGTCGAGGACAGTCTTGACCCGCGCATAGCCTCCGTAACAGCCCTTCTCAGGGCTCGTGCAGTCCGTGCCGGAGGACGAGAACTGGTCCAAGTGGGCGTGGACATCGTTGATGTGGTAGAACGAGATATTGTAGTTACCACCGTCGTCGATGAAGCGCTTGTTTGCCCGCTTGCTGTACAGCGAGTCCTCAGCGAGGCTGAGGCCGGCTACGGCAAGCGACAAGAGCGGCAATGTCGCGCGGACCATGATGGGCAATTGATTTGACCTATTTGACCCTCCCGTTGACGTCGTAGCGCCAATTGACCTGTCTTGAACCAGGCGATCAATCTCCGAACGTGTATTGTCTAGCTTCTCGCCCTGGCTGCGAAACCTCGTCGAAGCAGCAAAACAAGAGAGCTGACGCGCACGCTGGAAATAACATTTAAATACCTACATATCGGCATCGCAACGCCGACGCCGCACTCTTGGCACATACAGGCACATGCTACCTTTGATTCGATTGTTTCTGTTCCCAGCAGATGTAATCTGTAGATAGTAGTGGGCCGACCATGTCAAGGGCACCGCGAACCTGGTAGCTCATCTGCTCATCCCTCGTCGAGCCTATCACGATGTCTGTAAGGATCATGCCTAACTAGAAAAGACAGGAGCATCGACAATGCCCAGGCTTGGCGGCTCTGGTGCTTTTCCTAATAATGGGGACCACGTGGGGAGGAGACCATGAAGGAAACGAAAGATGGTAAGTAGAGCAGTTCGTTGGTGCTCTCGCGTACATGTACATGCCTACATACATAGGTACATGTACAGCTGAGTTCTGTCAATTGGAATCCCGGGGTTCGCCGTCGGCTGGGCTGTTGTGTTCTAGAAAGTCTGATTGTCTTGACATTCGGGATGAAGAACATTGATTGATTGAGACACTAACTCTAGAACCAAGGTCTTAGCCTAGGATGGGATGCAAGCAGACTAACTAACATCTGTCTTATCTTGCACGAATCACAGATATCTTAGCAGGCCTTAGGATGAGGGTATAGCAATTGGCTCGCCTGCACTTGTGCATCCTGCGACCGGAGAACAGAATCATTTGTGGCGAGGGCGGCGTTGAGGAGCACCAACAACATCTCGTCTCAACAGCTTGTGCGAATACCGGTCAGAACCGGTCTCTCCCTTGAACCTAGCCAAGCATTTCGATCGGCGCAACGAAACGCCACGTACGAGCTATTATCGAAACAGAGTGCCGGGCGCATTCTTGGTGACGAAAGAGTTGTTGGTTATTGTGCATGCTATCGGTGCTTCACATCGGTGCTTCAGACTGATCAAGTGCACCTATTATGTGTACAGCAGCATCATCGATGAGACATGGCCCGACAGCCACTCGGCCAGTACTGGCCAGTAGTACCTGGCTGCCGATAATTGGCGAAGAGAGAAAGAAGATGAAACGGCTTAGAGCGGCAGTTTTATGTGCGAATTGCCCTATGAGAGGATATTCACATTTAGCGGCTTACATTACCTACCTCATTAGTTGCCTATCTCACAGCCTCTTCGTCATTTCCAGCACGGCGCGTAAACATCTTACACTGCATATCAGCCTATATGCCCGTTACTTGGCACACGATAAGCATCATTCCCGACAGGGCGTTACGCTGGGGGCGCAGTAGTCTTGATTGACTGGCAGCTGTGCGATGTCTACACGAAGCGACGCAAATGCTTGCAATTCCTGGTATTTATTGTCCAATGAAAGCTCCGAAGGATGCCCAAATTTAAGTAAGTCGGTCAGAGTCGGTCATACCATTGTCGAGCGCACGACAGACACGCGATCTTGATAGTGGCGACAGTGGTGTAAGATTACACATCGCACTACCTACTTAGGTATTGTAGGCAGTTGTTGACTTACAATCTTCGACACGGGTATGTAGATGATGAGGGCTTATTGCCAATGCTGGGCACGCCTGATCACAACATGTCGTGAATGGTCGGAAAGGTTTCAACGGCCTGCAAAGCACACGCATTGTTTCGCATCAGTGACGGGATGTGACTGAGAAAAAAGCAAGAAAGGGAACTCGAAAAGACCGTCCTTATGCGATGCTGCAAGATTTGGGCCGAGTGCATAGTTGAGCTCCCTGTATTTCCTCGTGGCTCTATATCATGACGCTGTCTTACTGTTCATTCGACTTGCGAAGATCGCTCCAACGAAGATGGATGATACGTATACGAGGCTGCTTGGTGTAGGTGAATGAACAAACACCTGCATAACCTACCTATTCCAGTTAACACTCGCCATTCTGGACGGGCTCGACAGGCAAGGCTTCGTGTTCGCTGAGGCGTTTTCCAGGCGTTGGACGGAACCGAACCCCTGGATCGTCGAATGGATATGGGGCGAATGGAGAGAGACGAAACGCATCAATTGAGGCGCAGTTCAAGCTTAACCTGGACCCAAGGGCGTTTTCCCCATCTTTCCCCGTCTTCCCGCGGTGTCAGAAGCCTCAACAAAAATAAGAGTTATTCATTGGGCCACAGGTTACCGATACGCGCTTGTAAAACGGGTCTTTCGTCCTTGGGAATATATATGGTAGTAAGAGACGGAGAGTTCCGCAACGGTGGGGGGTTGACGATACTGACTGACACTTGCACAGAGCCCAGGAGCTACAATAGTTGTATATTCTCACTTTCCACAAGTTTTGAATCCAGAAAATCAACAGAGAGATGCTTGATAGAATGACAGA
The DNA here is from genome assembly GCF_022495145.1 of Xylaria bambusicola. Classification (NCBI taxonomy): domain Eukaryota; kingdom Fungi; phylum Ascomycota; class Sordariomycetes; order Xylariales; family Xylariaceae; genus Xylaria; species Xylaria bambusicola. The sequence goes on from NW_025953569.1 coordinate 23,815, forward strand.
AATGTCCACCAGGTTCATGGACTCTCAAATAAGGCCAATAATTCTCCATTCCACGTGAAATAAAATTAAACTTTTTTGGCGGGATATACTCTAATCCACGCATATTTTTTTTTTTTTTTTTTTTTTTTTTGTAGCAATCATACCATGTTCGTACTCGGTTTTCTTCGCAGCCAATCGTCATCTCCAAGGTTGTCTGTTTCAGGCCAGATTAGGCAGATGACAATAAGTCCACGGTACGTGGAAATACAAAGAAAGCTGTCCATAAACACATCCAGTGCATACCCAACTGTGCGCAATTGCGCATCGTCAAAAGTACCGACGAGTATCTTCCAGTAACTTTCATCAAGGTAATTAAGTCGAAGTTTAACCGCTCTCCTCCCCTTGCACACGCCAGCACTAATATCTACCATGTACCTAGGCATTAACTTCAACTACATAGCCAGATAGATAGAATTTAAGCTATAGATAAAGTTTAGATGATCTTAGGTATTGCCGTGGGATAATAACCTAGGAGATCCCCGATCATCACACACACACACACATGCTCTCTCCCTCTCCCTTCTTTTCTCTTTATTGTTCCCCTTCATTCATTTCCCTTCTACCTAACGACCCCGAGTTCTGAGAGCAAAGCCCAAGTCCAAGTCGACGCCATCTGATCAATCGGTCATTTGTATCATTACATCATTAGCCAGATCTTCCTTTGATATACCCGGGGAGAATATACCTGCCCCCCCTCGTATCCTCTCATATTGCTGCCATATTGATCTACCTATCCTATCCCTTACTAAATAAACCCTTATCACGGTAAGTGGACATGTGTGCCTCCTCTTGCATGATGACCCCTTCTCCGCACGATCGTCCCGTCAACAATATATTGCCACTCCTAGATTCCAGTGCCGACTTTTGTTGGTGGCATTGCGTTACACGTACCCTACCTACTGTCAAGTGATATATATGCCGCCCTTCTCGCCGTGTCTTGCGTGCGTGGGGGTTTCCAACCCTTCTTCTATTCTCGTTTCTCTTCCCTCTTCGTCTACATAGTATTCCTCTCTTTACCATCGATGCCCACCTCTCCACACTCTACATATCACGCTAATCAAGAAGAAGGATCAAGAAGAAGGACTGGCCGAGAACGAGCCTCAAATCCTGTACTCGAGACCCTCCACACTTTGAGAACCCTCCGATCTCCGCGCTTGGTCTTTTAGCGTAGGTACCTGCATGCCACACGCACAGCACCCTGCACGCTGCAAGCTCACCAACTACCTAGCTGCAGCTCGTAGCCTATCGACCACCACTATCGACCCCCTAGAGGACCCTAGAGGACCCTCTTCTGGCAGCACCTCGGGCGCCTGGACACCACCGAGACCACCTAATCTAGATGCCACGCCGCTTCAGACACTAGCTGTGCTTCAAGGACCACTATAAAACCACTATAACTGCGCTATCTCGAGATTGACAGGGGCTTCTGAACAGCCGACCAGGGGGCCCACGTCTCCACTACGCCACCCCGACACAGGACAAGACAATTCGACAATTCAAGCTCGCTCACGGTAGCTCTCGAGTATCGAATATACATCCTCCCCTCGCACCCAACCTCGAACAATCCGATACCAGCCTTTTTGTTTTCTGTTCTGCGTTCTGTCTCTCGTTCTTGTGTCTCTCCCGTTCCTTTCTCTCTTTAACGAACTCTGTCATTCATCCTCACGCATCTGGACGGTCGATCTCGCTCCAACTGATGCAATAGACCAAGCACCGATACAGTACAGCACAGCAGACCTGCACTCAAGATGGTGTTCACAAAGAAGATAGACCGCGCCTTTCAATGGGCTGGCGAGAAGATGGGCCACGAGGCCAAGATCACACACTCCGATGACTTCAAAATGTTAGAGACCGAGATGAGCTTGCGGTATGATGGTATGTTCAATCTTCTATACTACCACCACTAGCCGAGCCTCCAATTGCGCAATTGCTAACACCTACCTCTTTGGACAGGCATGGACCGTCTCCAGAAGTCGATGAACGTATACATAAAGTCACTCTCACGTCGAGGCGAGACCTTCGAGGACAAGGAGAAGGGTCTACCTGTTAGCTACCTCGGCCGGACCATGATTGCCCATGGTGAGGAATTCGAGCCTGATTCCGAATATGGCAACAACTTGATAGGTATGTTTCTCTGTGACGAAGGAGAATTATTATCCAAGCACGTCCACTAATAGCACGATAGCAATGGGACGAGCAAACGAACGAATTGCTGGTCTTCAAGAGACCTATGTTTCTCACGCCACATCATACTGGCTGGAAGGGCTAGAGCGGTCGCTGGCAATGATGAAGGAGTATCAGGTTGGTCTCTTCATCTCGACTCTTCCTCTACCCCACGCTAACATCTTCACAAACAGTCTGCCCGCAAGAAGCTCGAGAATCGTCGCCTGACATACGAATCCTGTGCCACCAAGATACAGAAAGCGAAACGTGAAGACTTCCGACTAGAGGACGAGCTCCGAACGTCGAAAGCGAAATATGAAGAGTCGTCCGAGGACGTATACCGCCGCATGATGGACATCAAGGAAGCAGAAGCAGACTCCGTCCGGGACCTAGGCAACTTTCTAGATAGCGAGCTCGACTACTACGAACGTTGTGCCGAGGAACTTCGAAGGGTCAAGCAGGATTGGATGGGAAGCCAGACACAATCGCCGGCAGGCTCCCGCGCTTCGGATTTTGGTAGTGTTCGACGCCCGACAAATCGACAGAGAGGAGATGTGATTCGATCCCACTCCGAAGTCGACGATCGGGCTGAACAGTGGGCGGGTCGACAGGACATCTACAATCGCGAGCCGACTCCCGAAGCAGTGCGAATGCCCATTCGATCGAACCGGTCCGCATCAGGGGGCAGTGCGACACATGAAGTAGTACGTCCCACCATTAACCGTTCTGTGACGTACCGCGAGCCACCACAACCTCCTGTTCCTGAAATATCTGTACGCCCGACCCAGACTATGCCTCCCAATGTTGGCAGTCTACGCAGCAATTTGCGCCCTGTCAGCAGAATCCAAACCACCCAGAACCTCAGTCCCGATTGCTTTGGCGATGATTATGATACAGCAACGAGCAGCGGCAGTCCCGATTATGACCGCAGCGATAGTCCTGCTACTAGCTACGGGAGCTTGAGTCGAACCACAAGCAATACTGCTCTTCGTCCCACCCCTGCTCCGACAACGGCCAAAAAGGCGCCTCCGCCACCACCACCGAGCCGGTCGAAGAAGCCGCCGCCGCCCATCCCGGCAAAACGAGATGTTTCATATCACACTTGATCATGTAAAACTGACGACAATATTTCAAGGCATGGGTTATATGAAAAAAGTAATGTTACCGTGGGTGCATATATAAACACCTACGGAGTAAAGATCGGGAGTTTCGAGCGAACAAAATTTGGCGGTCTGGTGTATTTTTGGCAAAGGTTGCTTCGAAGGGTTAATTATTCGTGGTTGAGACACCATCATCAAGGTTTATTCGGTGGCGTCGGTGCACTTTAGAAATGAATGAAAGCTCACTCGTGACGTGAGCGTGGCACACGCCTCGGGGATTCTATTATGGACTGGTTCCTTTCTACTATCCCCTCTAAAAGTAATACATTTTTAGTATGAACGTTTGTTATGCTTAATCAACCTTGGTTTCGTATGTGACCTTATGAACCCTGTCACCGAGCCAGCCAGATTTAGAAAAATTATTGTATACATCAATTAGCAAAATCGGCTTGATGATTAGTTGACTGCTTTTCTATCTCAGTAGATGTCTACCACGTTTGTAGCTATGCTTTGGCTGAAGAACATTGCACTGCCTGCATTATACAGTTTCGGAACTACTGATCTGTGATTCCCCCCTTCCCATGACGCTAGACATATATGATATATCTATCTTTAACAGAGTAGATGGGCCAACATCGGAAGTTATATATATATATCTAAGTTCAACGAATTTAGTTACCTCGCAGCTCAGCTGCCACGACAGACAAGTTCTTCCATAGTCCACTTTGTAGAATTGTCTTCTGATTGACGTCGCCTCGCCTTGCCTTATGAGGTTTGACGGACGTGCGGTGATACTCATGCCATTAACGCGATATGCTTTAATTCACTGCGAGTATAGTTAGTATCTTCGCATACCATAAGGGAACAACTAAGAACGACATGAAAGGGAGGCAGGGAGGGGGGAGTAGAAGGGAGAAAAGAAAATAAACCTTTAAAAAAAAACAATAATTGGGTAAAGGATGACGTACTCTTGAACCTGCTCCCCAACTTTCATCCCCCTATACTCCACAACATCACCCTCATCACGCCCAAGCTTACTCTGCTCCTCTCTTACAATCCTCGCGCGCTCGACGAGTTGCGGGATAGGAACCAAATCGAAATCGCTCGCAAGATGGTAAAAAAAGGTACTACTAATCCTGACGAGCGGTCTATCCGGGAATTCCTCTTTCCTCTTATTGATCGTCGCGATCGTAGCGTCGTTGACCACAACCTCGTGGAAACCAGCTTTTACCAGTCCCCCCGTGACGTGCTCGAGCTGTTTGCCCGCTTGCACGAGGAGATGGTTGCCCGCGGGGATCTTCACGGGGATCCGACGGCCTGTGTTGCGCGCCCAGATGTGCAGGCCTGGATACCGGCTGCGGCCGTGGATCGTGAGGAAGTTCAGGTCCGTGTGGAAGCCTGCGAGGATGGTGTCTTTCTGCCCGTATTTGTGCAGGTCTGAGGCTGTGGGGGCGAGGAGGTGGGGGCTGTTTGGGGGGTGGTGTTAGTTAAGAAAGTAAGTAAGTAAGTGAGGGAACTTGATGAGAAGTGTAGAAATATAAATAGAATGATGGTGAAGGTGAGGATGAGAAAATGTTGCTGGCGAATTACAAAGGTAACCGATGTTGCGTGGGTAAGACATGACGAAGATGCCGGAGCTCAACTCACCCATATCTTGCTGCATCGCTGAATGTCTCGGCAGGCAAACCCATGCCCACAGCCGCCATTTGCGCGAGTCCGGAAACACTGTTTTATAAAAAAAGAAAGGAAGCAGTTAGTTGCACTTGTCTTATCTTGTACTCTGTGTGATCGCGCAGTTTCATCCAAGTACACTTACGCGCTCTTCATGCTCTCACCCCACTGCGTCATGACAGGCGTCCAGCGCTCGCGGATGCCCTCGGCAGCAGGGACAATGTTCTCGGCGTTCAAGCCCGGGAATTGCGTCTTGTACGGCGCGGGCTCTCCCATGCGCCAGAAGAAGCGGCATTCTATACATCATCAGTTTCCTCTAACTACTGGTATTCACAACAACAAAAAACCCCCTTCTTTTAAGATGAGTGAGAACCACGTACTCGGATCCGGCGCATGCCCACTGATATCAAGCGGCCGCTCCTCAGGCGCAAGGCGACGAATGACGTCGAGACAGGGCTCGTCGACAGCGCACTTGGGCTTCTCGGTGTTCTCGAGCGTGACGCCGACCTGGTATCCGAGCGCAGGCCGCTCGTCGCCGCGCAGCACGTCCTCGGGCTGCGCGAAGTAGTCTTCCAGGAGATCGAGGAAGGCGACGTTGTCGGGCTCGGCCACGCGGCTGTCGTGCAGCACGAGCGCGCCGTAGGAGATGAGGGCGCGGGCCGCTTTCGCGCACTCCTCTTGCGCGGCGGCCGAGTCGGGCGACGAGAGGAAGATGTCCAGGTCGATGACTGGGAGGTCCATTGCGGGCTCCTCTAGCAGACTCATTTTGGTTTTGTGTGTTGTGTGTTTCCCTGGTGTCGTTTCCCTTTTTGCTGTTGGAGGGGCAGATTGTGGTTTTTCTCGAGGCGGGGCTCCAAGAGCGTGGCTTTGAGCGTGGAGGGGAGAGCAAAGTAAATGGCCCTCGGAATACTCTTTATGAGTGGCAAATCAGTCAACAACACAGTTCAGGTTTACATTTGCATTGGCAGTGCTTGCCAAGGTCCTTATGAATTTGCGAAATGAAGCAGGTCTTTACTTTTGGAGAGAAGAGTTTGATTAAGGTATACCGATGGAAAATAGGGTATACTTTTATAGTTGTAGATACGTCTGTCTATTCAGATAGGCAAAACCCTGGTGAACAGATAGATAATGGAACGATTCTTTTGCATTTACTTATGTCTTTATGGTGGATCGGGCATCTCCAACTACAATACCTTAGTGTAGATTAGCGGCATTCATTCGCTGGCCGAGACCGTTCATCAATGTCCATCTATGTTCATCAATGGCATGTGGTATTCATTCTCACCTTGGACAGATGAAGAAATATCTGGGGAAGGCCGGCCACAGCCGCTTTCCGATGGTCAAACTGTATCTTAGAGACCATCTTAGTCTCTTAACTTAGACTAACTACATGGTATTTTTTAGTACATCTGGACTGTTCCGACGATTGCCGTCGGAGATAGATTTCAGTCGGCCGATGATTCGACCGACCAATGAATCACGTTGGTATGTGTCAAGGTATGGCCATTGCCATTGTGATTGTATTGAGGTTGTAGATGGGAAGATTGGCCTAGAGCCCCAGCACTGTGACTACCTATATATACATAGTGTACAGTACCTATGTCAGCAACCTGACACAGAGGGATCATAATAGATTTCATCATTGCCTGAGAGTTACAGTAACACTACAGATGCCTTCCAACTTGCCCAATTGCCGAATTGAGCCTCACTTTTTGAAGGATTCCCAGTGCTGACACATTTCTTACTTATTTTCTAATTAATTTGTCCACGCGCATGTCCTATTGGTCACAGCAGTTTCGTCTCAACTCTGGCTTCACACCATGGCATCCGGCGCCGCGTTGATAAGCATCTCTCGACATGGATGACAGGAGTTGATCTTCCAGGTGATGCACAACTCGAACTCTACAGTGTTTTGTCGTCAGGAATAGAAACAATACCACGGTTCGTGCTATGAGTTTGGCCCCTTTGATTAACCCCGCTTCGTGAAGTTCATGCCAAACATCGCATCACTACGATCTAGCCTCATAAACGGCCTATTAAACGTCGTAGTGGGAGCCTCGATTGAAACTTTAGAGTGGCAATCTGCTCTGACCCCATAACGCAGAGTCGCAGTCGTAACATAATCACAGCATGGTCACTCACTACCTTAGAATGTAGCTTGTTGAGCCTCGTTCACTGGTAATTCGTAATCAAGTTCTGTTTGATATCTAGGAAGCTGGGGCTATTTATATCATGGACGTTTCTCTTGGAGCTTTTCACTTGCCAAACTTAACCATCCTACCGTAGCCCGCGCCTGTGCAAGTCCACCGGCATTTGAGGAGCTAGCCCTGCACATTAAATTGGTAGAATTCGACATATCCATCGCAGATGCATACTCATACACCTCCGCCAAAGCGGTTCACCCGAACAAAAACAGGTTGTTGGACATGTAGGGACGACGGGCATAAGTGTGAAGAGCAGAAACCTTTCTGCGGCCGATGCGTACGGTTAGGCAAACATTGTGAATACGGCGTCAGACCTATATGGAAAGCCCCGATGACTCCAGAACAGATTGCCCAGGATTCGAAAGAACTATCCCAAACACGTCGACAAAAATATGCATCAAAGGCTCTGGCGAGACGACAGTCGCAGCGGCACCCAGCTTCCTCAGTCTCGCCGCGGGCCATGAGCAGCGGCATCCCACTTCAAGAGGCATATCTGCTACACCACTGGAAAACCAACTTGGCCTCACTCATTACCCTTGCCCCGAGCGCGCAGAATCCGTTCAATGCTTACATTACTCCCATGATCCCCGACTCATTGTCGCTCCGCTCATCAATATGCAGCATGGCTGCATTCCACCTTAGCGTCTTGAAGGATGACCCTTCTCTGCTGACTATAGCCACCCAGCATCAGATCAAAGCTATCTCCTTATTCCGTCAAATCGTTGACACGGGGGACGTAGCGAGGCCCTCTGTTTCTCTTGCCATCAACATGATATTGCATATCACAGACCGGCTCTTCTCGCCCAGCCCCGGAGCTATCCACCTTGGAGGTGCCAAAGGCATCGTGGAGCGAGCCGGGCCGAACTTCTGGGACAGTGACGCCAGCAGATTTCTTCTGGGCTGTTGCAGTTACCACGACTCCATGGTATCTGCTTTCGATAGGACTCCTCCAGTCATGAGTCTAGGTCCTGATGCCCCTTACCGGGAGCAGATGAAACCCATACGGGCACTTAGAGTTCTGTGGGAGACTGTCGGCCGGATCAGCAGTATGTCCCGTCTAGGCGGGTATCTCCTATACGGCAAGGGAGAAGACATAGAGTGTACCCTTTGGGCTATCGATAGACTTACCATCTGTGAAGAAGATGAGGGCCATACCATACACGCCTACACAGAAGCCGCCTTTATCTACTTGTATCAAGTATGGCATGAACTGCCCTCTCCACACCCGACAAATACTATCCGCGCGAAAACATGCCTCCGCCATCTCTGCCAGGTCGACGTTTCTTCCCCGCTCGTCGCGGCTCAGCCGTGGCCGTTGTGGATAGCAGCTTGCGAGACGACAGATAGTGAACTACGCGACCTTGTGCGGAAGAGAGTCAAAGCAATGTACGAATACCGACATCTACCATCGCTACGAAGGCTCGAGCAGGATATCGAGACTGCGTGGAAGATCACAGACAAGGACAAGCTATTACTTAACCAGGTCGACTGCTTCCAGACTACTACTCCCCGACATATCGCGAAGCTGTGAAACCTTCGCAAATGCAAGTTAAGAACACTAGGTGAAATGAATGGGTTGAGTGGAAGAGAGTAAGATGTGATGTAGCCCTTATCTTTCATATTTATCTTTCCGCGCGTAGTCGCTTGGATACGATTAGTGTTTAGACTGCTTCAATTGGTAAGCATCTAAGTTAGATTACAGCCTGCGACGTCAAGCTGAGTGTCTGTACAGGTGCGTCGTTTGGGGGCGGAGGGCGAAGCTAAATCCTAAGGAATTCACCCAAGACAGGATGTACAAGGTCAGATTTATCGGTGTCAAAATCATAATTGAATTTGATCGAAACTGTCTTCAAATCGATTGTAAGCTGGAGGAGAAAGACTCTTCCTAGCCGCCAACATACCTGCTACTTGACATTAAGCCCGTTCAAGCTGACGCGAAGCTACCTATTCATCACGTTTAAGCTCTTGAAGATCCCTATTGTTCTTTTGAACTTTTACGATTACCAAATTACGTTAATCTGAACATGGTTTTTAGAAATGTCCCCGATTCGCAGTTATACCCTTGTCCCTGTCTCAGAGCTCAAGTCCGCCTCATATGCCGAAGTCGACAACACAAGTTCGCAGGCTATCCACCGAACGTTCTTCATCAGGAACATCTCAAGACCTACTTCGCTGTCTCCCCCCAAAGGTACGATAATTCAACCCCAAATCTCTCATAACAAAGCATACGCCGCGATACAAGCAATGACAAGCGCAGCCGCGGCCGAACCGCAAGCTCTCGCTCCAATCGAAGACGGCATCCCCGGCACCCTGCTCCCGGGCTGGACATCCCTGGCGCTAATGCACGACAGTCGCACGGTAGGCGACGCATCGTCAGACGCATTGGCGCGCGCATTCCATCCCCAGATTGTCAGGACGGGCCAGCTCTTCGTCACGGCATCGTCCCATGCCGCCGCATCGTCGCCGAGGTCGTGTGATTCCGAGGCGGTCACGAAGATCTCTTTCCCGCCGATCGAAGCGAGGGGTAATTCTACGAGACGGGGAAGTTGTTAGTGAAGACGGGGAACTTGGGCTCATCTTAGATGGATGAATGAAATAAATAAATGGGTAAGGGGAATGGGATGTGCAGTTATTTTCACGAACGCTGGACGTTGAAGTTCCCCGTGTTGATCGCGTCGCCGCAGCTCGATGGCGTAGGCGGTGGCGTCCCGTAGCAGTCTTGGTTACGCGAGAACTTATCTACGTAGCCCTGCTGAAGGTCGGCGACGCATTGCGACGATAAGATGGTGCAGGTCCCGTCGTCTGCCACGGTCACATTCTCCTGGGGCGCATTCGGGATCACGACGACGCATATCTTCCACGTCGTTTCGTCGATCGCGGTTTGGTTGGAAAATGCAGTTCGCAAGTTCTCGGGCGCTTGCAGGAAGATGCTAGTTCCGGTGAATGTTCTCCCTGTCGCGTTGGATGGGTTCATCGTTTGAGAGTCTGGACTATGGAGACGAGTGATGTTAATATGACGATAAGCTATATGTCTCCGAGCATCCTCTCGGCTGCCTTTGTCGTGCTCATTCTTTCAAAACGAAGTGGCTCCTTACATGTCGCTTGTGACATTGATTGCCAAGTGCCAGCCATCAACTTGTGTGCTCGGCCACGGTCTCGAGAGGTCGAATCCGGCGATTGAATTGTTCCCCGTGGCATTCGGATGAGCGAGGTTTGCTTCCCAGGAGTCACGATCGAATTGCACAGCACTTCCCACCACAATTGTTCCGCCCTGAGGCCATCCAGGCAGACCGTGAGCACCCAACCATAGCGATAACACCGACCAGTACAGTAATAGCTTCATTGTCGCGGTCGTTTCGAGGCGTGAGATAGTCGTCTCATACGACAACCAATTTCAGACCGCCATAGCTTCCAATGCAAGATTTATCTGCGGTAGTTATTTCGTAAAAACGAAAATGAATGATGTTTCAAACTCTTGCGACCCGCATGACCTCCTATGACGACACGCATACGCATGCACATTTCGGTTCGTATATGTCAGCAGCCGAAAGTGAGCTTTCAGGAGCTTTACAGAGCGTCGCATCTGGTCTTTTGGTTGGCTCGATTCGAACACAATTAATTGACATGAAACTCGGACATGCGGGGTCGCTACACAGTCACGGGCGCTGGAACCCGGTTTTGAAGTCGGACAAGCCAACCATAGTATACCATATATAATAAATGCGATGTCGGGATTTATGTAATGCGAATGTCTCTCACAGCGATCATTTCCTGCAAGAGTATGTCACAGATGAGATACTCAAATAACAGGGCGAGATTCTTCTTTTCATCGAGTGGTGTCTCATAAAGCTACTAAATAATACCGACCTACGGAACTGTCGTATTACACGAATTGATTGAACTTCTGTCAGTTTTCAGAGATCAGCTTTTGATACTTACATGCAAAACCTGGATCCTACAACTCTTCATCCACACAGTTCTTGGAGGGATCAATGTCGTGAATTCAAGGCTGCAGACAGAGTGACTCGCTGGATATAGCCGTAGCCTAGGCATGAAAACTTTGAAGTCTTCATGCAACAACAATGATAATAAAAACCCCATAGTTCCAGACCTCTCAATCTGTGAGACGTAGTGCAATGAGGATGCTGGTAAGGCGTCACTGTCGTCAGGACGACCAGTTCCACGACGGGGCGCAACGGGTCGCTTGGTCACCACTCCTCATCCTCGGACCGTCTTTCAGTGACAGCTGATGGCATTTCACTTCCCCAGAACATCGAACAGGACGACCGAACAACTAAAACATCTGCTCGTCCTTCATACGTACGGTACTGTCTGCGCATTCTCGCGCTCAGTTTCCCAACATGTCCAAGGCCCATTAATATCTTATTACTTGCACTATTAAAGACCCTGGACACGACTAAATTTAAATTGAAAGGGTTGCTAATATAGTCGATCAGAAGAGTCTATTAGGATATGTTAATTTAACAATTACTTAATAGTTACACAATTCTTACTATTACCTTCGTCGGTTCACAATTTCCCGGGTTGGCGTGTTGTACTGAAGTTCCTCTGTTACGCCGAAGGATAGTAGTAGAGTACTGGCCGCTCTCCAACTGTCCAACGATTTTTGGTTGCCTCAGGCCCAAGTGGTAACGATGCACACTTTGAACGGGGTATTTATCGTTGGGTCGAGGTGCGATTCTCTAGATTTGGATGGTATCGGTTGCAACCCTCATGTTTGAGCTCAGCGTCTTTCTTGGCCTTGCATGTTACCATAGTCGTCTTAATAGGGTAATTATATCGCGTGAAAATTGCCGATAGTGTTCTCTACGGCATATTTTACGTATTTGGACTTTGTCAATTTGAGGTCTACAACCGTAGTAGTACTGTACGATAATTGTTGCACGAACGTGGATCAAGCCTTCATGCCTAAGCTGGAGCTACACACAAGAGTCCCTTGGTTGCTAGCCCCAGGATCGCGAGATTAAGTTCATGCGGTTGTCTTAAAAGGAAAAGCTTCTTACTGGCGTACATTTTTGAGTCTCTTATGAGAAAAATCGCGGACACGGTCTTGGCTTGGATAAGAATAGGTGTTCGTTAAGAGTTCGAGGACTTTCAGGGTGGTGCCGTTTGGTCCGAGCAACCGCTGCATCTGCCGACTTTTGATAAAATGCCCCTAATCCCTAATAGTGTCTGTCTATAAGATGTCGAGGGGTTTTGGAGGGTACATCCAACCCGGGCTAACAGCTTAATAACATCTTCTGCTTTAAGGGTAACGGCAGAGCTGATAGTGTTGCGATAGCTCGACCACTTGTTTAGGTTGTTTTACGTATAGTGTGAACGGACTCATGGCAATACTTAGAGAGTAGTATATGCGAGCAATATCTCTGGTGTTTCAAAGGTGCTCTAGCTGGAAGAAACTAGGTATCGTAAAATTTTGTTCGCCTTTTCATGCGTGCTGTATTGGAATCGGCCCGTCATTTATCGTGAGTTTAGGAAGAAACGTCAAAGAGCTGTTGCTGTAGTAGCATGTTTCCACGCAGTAATCGTACGTTTTGCGCTGGACTAGACTGGCAATAGCTGTCTGAGGCGGTATATCCTCAATCGTACGGCCCGGAATGCTTATTGAGTGCCTCACTTGATCGACAGATTCTGAGAGCTAGAATCGTTGGGACTAACTGCTAGGTATATTTTGTATATTTTTGATCTGCACAGTGGTATACAGTTATTAATAGAAGACAACAGGCTTCTAAAGTTATTGTCTCCCCTCATATGCCCTCTGTTGATCACATCTAGGAACACCTATTCCAACACACATGCTTCTCGAACCATTAGACCTTCTACTGTGGTCGAGCCCAACTAGCTGGGTGGTGCTTAGACCGGAAGCTACTGTAGTCGCCCCGGTCCCGAGAAAAATTCTCGCAAACAGTTTGCACAAGACTAATGGTCTTGGTCTACATATACTGTGCAGTGTATATGCTAATGTAACTGTACACTACATAATACATGCAGTGTGTATGCATAGGATCGGTAACCTGGGCTTCTGCCTAGGATTACAATGATGATTGAATGGACAGAGATGAGCAGCTAAACTCATTGTAGAAGGGAACACATAAACTAAAGCAGATCTTAGGAAATGGCAATATCATAGCTCGCGAGGCTCGATCCAAACGCCTACTGTACACACGCTCTGACACACCAATACCCATCTAGAGCGATTATCCTCTACTATATCTAGTGCTGAACGCCATGTGGCTATCCGTACGACGATCAGTAGTGAGATGTCTTTGTAGTTGATTCTTAGTGTGTCTAGAATGTGTCATCTGTACACCATAGCGCTAGACTAATATGTGAGCTCGCATGGCAGAGTCGATCTCGTACCACTATGAGTCTCCCAGGAGGGGGTGGGTATGGGCAGAGTATGGGCTACGGCTTGCCAGTTATTTGTATTTATCTGTCTTATAGTAACTAACATAAAACTACTGCTGATTGCTGGTATTGGCATATTTTATAATATTGACCTTGAATGTCTATCAGATCAAATCATCAATCTGAAAGGGCGCCTCACAGGTGAGGCAGGAGTAAAGGAACACTGAGATGAGTCCAGCCTTATTGGCATGAGATACCTAGACTATGTTAGATGTGCTGCTTACTTCGTAGATGGCGAGTTCCGTTTGGCAAAAGATAGTGGTCTCGCCACGAACAGATGGTAGCAATCGCCAAGCAGAGGCCAAGCCATCATAGTGGATAACATTATACACAGACAGAGGCACTATGCCCTTTACTCATCATCGATCGTATGGACACGGTACAAGCTTGTCTGATGATTGATCGAATGTTCCACTGACTAGGTAAGGAGTCTGAATATTACAGAAGATAGCGTTCCCACATTGTGTAGTAAGATATACTCATTTGGCTATTCATACACTATTCGGCAACTGTCAGGCATACTCGGATGTTCATTTGAAGGAATAGAAAAAGCCTGAAATCCCCCAGATAACGTGACCAGACTAGCTATTGTCGTACAATCTATGCTCCTAGCGTGCAGTAGGTCATCATTTAGCGCTGAGAAGCATGAAAGACGGTACCTAGTGGAAGAAGAGGTTAGTGTAGAACCACGCGGCAGCTCCAAAATCTAACCGCCGGGGTAAAATGGGCATACTTATTAGAACTGTGGGATAGAGACACTTCTCGACACTGTGCCGTCCATATGCTAACTAACGTCGTTTACTTAGAATGTCAAGAGTACAGTTAGTTGGTATTTGAAATCGACTAAGGGGGGAAACTAGAGAACCCCAACTATTGTTACTGGGTAGAGCATACTACTCAGTAGTGTCGTCGTCTCCGCATGGGGAAACCTGATTGTGAGGGGAACAATAAGGGGAACCCTAGCACACCCCCCTCACAAAACCTGGGCGTCGCTGACGACATGTGGCTTACCCATGGGGTTAGCGAGTTAGGGTCGGCTCAGATTACATGCACTGCGCTATACTTCATCCAGCCACTACCGAGTGGAATACCGGCATCAATATCCAGTCTTGGCATGGTGCTCATAGTCAAAGATTGCTAGTCAGTGGAGTTTTATTTTGCTGTTTGGGCCCTCGGATAAAAGAGCAGCGAATATTACAAGAGCCGACTAAGTATGGGCGTCAAGAGGGATGTGATCTGGTATAGACACGGATAGAATCCTTCTCGAATGTCTGTATGCTCGACTCCTTTATGAGATTCCTGAAGTGGTGTAGCTGTACAGGACAACTGCTGTATGTGTGAGGATGGTGGGAAGTATGGCATCGTCTTCCGACAGCACTTCCGTCGCTCATTGGCTGCGTGAACAAAACCAAACGGGGGTTGCAGGGACGAGAACGATAAGATGTACCTCTAAGACTGTAGAACGAACACAACGTGGTGCAATGACCACACAAACTTCGTAGGCATCCAGCAGTCCATTACAGCAACATACTATCTGGAATGTAACCTGCCACCGCGAGATTTCACCGCTTCACGCAATGGGCGCCTCCCTGTACTTAGGTAGGTGGAGACGACGAAGGATGTTTCTAATGAAGCACTGTGAAGAGATCGTCCAGTCGTCTTGCATGAAGGCTTGTAAAAAGCGGAGTCATGTGATACGCTACTAATCCCCTTCCTCGATAGAGAGCGCCGAAACCCGCGCGCGCTGTGTGGAGGCGAGCTGGGCAGGCTGGGCAGACTAGTTTGTGCATTCCTATGCGCTGGTCTTTCTGGATACATTGGTAGTAGAACCACCAGATCAGCAATGAATGGGGAGGGTGTAGACTGCAACTGAAGCCTTAACGTGATAATGGAACGCCGTTGACTTGGCGGTCGTTGGATTTCCAGCTTGGCGGGCCCTCGACTGTGATCAGCGCCAAAGGCGACGCCAGCACGCTAGACACTAGTGGTTGTATTTACCGGGAGTGCAGAAATGGAATTCCTAGGCCAACTTGGCCAAGACCTGGGGACACGGCGTAGCCGAGGATAAGGGAAGGGCAAAAATTCTTAGTTTCCATCTCTCCAGGTCGCGTGGACTCTGGAAGGATGTAAATTCCTATCTTTCAGCGAGGTATTTACTCCCCGCAACTGTCGTCATATCCCTTGCCATCGATGCTGGCACAGGGCTGCCACAATGGTGATTGTACCCATCACGTGCGCCTTTCCACAGCGTAGCGAGAGGCTCGTACGGCCGAGAATACGAGCTAACAGCCGCGGATAACCAAGGCTTTCCATGGCTGACATACAGCACGGGAGGCGCAAATTTTCAGCCGCCCATGCAGTGCCGAAGACGATGGAGAGCTCGGCGGCTTCTCAATGCCATTGACGACAGGGGAAAGCCGTGGAAAGGCACACTAGCGTAAAGGCGGCTAAAGTAGGTAGAAGAATAAGATAGGACGTAGTAAGAGAATTTCTTGCGGACAGAGCCGCAAAACCACTTGATCGTTAGCTCATGAAGACATTTCTCTCCAACCTTTAGCTAGTTTGCCAACAAGCCGTACAGCACCAATATACTATATACCTAGGTAGACTTCTAGTTGCCTCGGTAAGTAAGTTGGTACGAGCGGCGGGCGAAACTAGGCAACCCGATAATCAAATCTACATAGGCGTATGCTTCAATATACGCACATCATGATTTGTTCCCTTCTCCGTGTTTCGATCCCATCGTTCGGGTCAGATCAGAGATGGGAAGCTAGCAAACAAAGGTCACACGATCTGGAACTACTATGACCGGAATCTCGCCTCCAAATCAGTGGCCCAGTAGAGTTATTTACACTAGTGTAATTGCCTCCAGCGAGTAACCGAAGTCTCGACGCTTTTAATGTACCTGGTGTTGCACCACACACGAATGCAGGCCGGACCTTGGCGGGATTAGCGGCACCAACTAACATTCAAAGTTGCAAGATGCTGGTGAAGGAATTGTGGGCTCTGTGGATTCTGGAGGTGAATGGGATGGGGATGGGCGATAAGTTGGGGTCTGGGGTGGCTTGCTTATTGCGAGTAGAGGGTGGGGATCTTCGTCTTTGTTGCTGGGGGACTGTCGAAGGCCATCATATAAGACTGGCTGGTCCGCGCAACCCGTTGTGGTCCTTTTCTTGTGTTTGTCTCCTTGCTAGCTTCGTCGAGTGTGCAGTCTTGAGTCCTATCTTGAGTTTGCAAAAGCGCTTCTACTTATTTCTGCAGTCATCACAAGCGCCAAGATGTCCGACATTGAGAAGGACAGGTAAGTTCTTAAGATGACGTCTCTCTGTATCAAGCAAAGTGAAACATAATGGCTGACTCTACCTGTAGCATTGAGCCCAAGGGCGTCCCTAACGAGAAGCTGGAGCATGGGCTCGATGTTACCGAACATGTCGACCTCAAGTCCAACCTGCAAGCTAAGTAAGTTATCTTTAACCAGCAGTCAACACATCTATGCTATCATGACACCTCCGCTTCATACCTGCTACCCTTAGCATGAACTGGGTCTAACACCACTTGCCAATAGGATTATCAACCCCTTGGCTGGCATCCCGTACGAGCAACTTATGCGCGATGTAGAGGCCTTCGTGCAAGAGAAGGGCCTTGAGGAGCACGTTGAGATTTTTCGAAAGGGTGCTTTAGTTGCTCAAAACCCGAAGGATTTTGAAGATATCAGCGGCCCAGATGCTTTGAATGAGGAAGAGAAAGAAGCCCTCCGATTTGAATCATTACACAAGTGGCGATTGCCCTGGAAGCTTTACCTGACTATCATGACCTGCTCTATCGGAGCAGCTGTCCAAGGTTGGGACCAGACTGGATCGAACGGTGCCACACTGTTCTTCCCTGCCTACTATGGAATTGATTCAAAGAGTGTACGAGATGAGATTGTAAGCCTACCAACTATCAACCTTATTCACGTATCATGTATACTAATATCTCAATTAGTTGGTTGGTCTCATCAACGCTGGACCTTACATTGGCTGCGCCACTATCGGCTGCTGGCTCTCCGACCCCTTCAACAACTGGATTGGCCGCCGAGGCACCATCTTCCTATCTGCGAACTTCTGTATCTGGCCTGTCATCGGTTCTGCTTTCTCCCACACCTACGCTCAGCAGATCTCCAACCGTCTTCTCATGGGTATCGGTATGGGTCTCAAGGCCGCGACTGGTTCGTATTGCTCTTTCCAACATGTCCTCCAACTTCACTGACCATATTCTAGTCCCTATCTTTGCTGCTGAGAACGCCCCGGCCGCCGTTCGAGGTGCTCTAGTCATGTCCTGGCAGATGTGGACTGCCTTCGGTATCTTCCTCGGCACAGCTATCAACCTTGCTGTCTACAACGTTGGCCCTAACAACTGGCGTCTGATGCTGGGCGCTCCTTTCATCCCCGCCGTTCCCCTCCTTCTCCTCATCTTCTTCTGCCCTGAAAGTCCTAGATGGTTGATGAAGAAGAACCGCTACCCTCAGGCCTGGACATCCCTCAACCTTCTGCGCCATCATCCTATCCAAGTTGCCCGTGATATGTACTCTATCCACGCTCAGCTCGTGATTGAGACCGAGCTCACGAGTGGCAGCAACTACCTCACTCGTTTTGGCCAGCTATTCACCATCCCTCGTGTTCGCCGCGCCACATACGCTGCCTTCACCGTCATGATTGCTCAGCAGCTGTGTGGTATCAACATCATTGCCTTCTATTCGTCAACCGTGTTCCAAGAAGCTGGTTTCAGCCAATTCCAGGCTCTGCTTGCCTCGTTTGGCTTTGGCGCTGTCAATTGGCTTTTTGCCTTCCCTGCCTTCTGGACCATCGACACCTTCGGCCGTCGATCACTGCTCCTATTCACCTTCCCTCAGATGACATGGACGCTATTGGCTGCTGGTTTGTCGACCTTGATCCCCATGCATAACCCGGCACGACTTGGCCTAGTGGCTTTGTTCGTCTTCCTGTTCGCCGCGTTCTACTCTCCTGGTGAAGGACCTGTTCCTTTCACCTACTCAGCTGAAGTTTTCCCACTCTCCCACCGAGAAGTTGGTATGGGCTTCGCTGTCGCCACCTGCCTGGGCTGGGCTGCGGTCTTGGGTATTACCTTCCCCTTCATCCTAGGCCGTCTGGGAACCGTTGGTGCCTTCGGTTTGTACGCTGGCTTCAACGTTCTGGCTTTCTTCATGATCTTCTTCCTCGTTCCTGAGACCAAGCAGCGTACGCTTGAGGAGCTCGACTATGTGTTCGCTGTCCCCACCAGCAAGTTCATCAACCACCAAGTTACCGAAGTTGCTCCTTGGTGGTTCAAGAGATGGGTTCTCTTCCAGAAGAACGCCACCTTCACGCCTCTCTACAATGACGCACACGCCATTAGGGAGAGGGAGGCTCAATCAGATAAGTCTTCTGAGAAGATGTAAAGACATGCTAGAAAATGCAGTCTACAGATACCAAACTTGATACAGTTCCATAAAAGGTCCTCGCAGCTTGTAATCCGCTGTTCATCTAGCTAGCTTTCTAGATGTCTATATTTCATTAAAATACCCCTTTTCTTTTAGATAGGTGCTAATTGACGCCTCGTTTCCAAACAAACTATTATTCAATATGTTTTGTATGCCAGATGTGACTCCTATGGTATTGCATCTTAAACACTCTGTTGCATCATGACTCACCTTGGTATACGAGTCCGGCGCCTCTACTTCTGTGACTAGACTATTCACTCGCCTTCCATCTTAGAACCGGTTATATTTTCGACTAACCATCATCCTGTCTACATTACGACCGTATCCCCGAACTGCATGCTGAAGCCCCGCACGTGTACGCTCACGAGTCATTGAACATTCAAAGCAGCATTAACCCGGTGCGAGACTTGGCGGTCTATCGGGAGAATTGCTCCCGATAGCGTCGGTATTGGCAGGTTAGCGCCGCATAGGCCCAGACCTTGACAATAGTATCAAGTAGCCAAGAATGCTCAAGCGTGTCAAGTTTCAAGGGAAAAAAAAAAGGTCGCTTGAGCAGTTCAGCTATCGCACTGTGTATAGGAGGGAAGAGTATGTATCTAGATTGAATGCAAGCTGTGTCTTGAGCGGACTCTACTATATATTGCAAGCCGTAGATGACCTTACCTACTCTTACTTCAAGTACGCCGGTCAACTTTGGGGGTGTGCCGACTAAGGATAAACGCTGTACCGAATTGGACTGCGGATTGGGGGCCCTCTACTGACTCATCTCACTCACCTCTTTGTGTTCACCTCATTGAAGTAAAGCGAAATAGCTTCTTCATCAGAGCAAGTAAAAATCATCGTAGCGTATCGTCACAGAAATGTATCTTTCTAAGTTAAAATATTATGTGATTTGAGTACCTAACCATAGAACTCGACAATCAAAGTTCGCCCCAATCCAAGATTTCATTACCGGTCATCAATCATTTGTGCAACAACGCGCGACTTAAAATATAACGATCCTTGCATGCCTTCGGCGACTCTGAAAACGCCGCCCAGCTCGTGAGATTATCTCTCAAAATATCTTTCAACATGGCCAATAGCCTAATGCCGTTTGAGGGGTATCAGTGACCCATCCTGATCGAGTTCTTGTAAGCAGCTATTCCTCATCTGATTAGCCATCCAGTTTCAATGTACAAAGCTGGCCATGAATTCTAAGGGGAAACTTACTGTCAATGAGTCGCTTCATCTCATCATTCTTGGCCTTCTCCCCTTGTGTGCGATCCTTCTTCGGATCATACGAGTATGTCGAAGAGGAATCCCGAGTTTCGCCGGTAACTGGCTTGTTGGACGTCTTTGATGTAGAAGAGAAGGCAGTCGATGATTGTCCTGGCATCGTGACTATTGTGTAATGACCTTGACTATCTAGGTGTCTGAGTGATTATGGACAGTGATGATTGAAATCGTTAGATATGAGTAAAGTGAGATAGTATTCATATAAGTGTTGTTGTAGTGTTGCTGATGCTGAACGGAAGTCCCAATGCCTCAGGCTGTGCGAACTCGGTTAGCTATATAACTACATTGCTCACCAATGATTTCAAGCCGCAGCGACATCTCTTCATTCAACTAATCACTCAACTCTACCGCCTTACGCGTCATCTTTCGTAGACCTGCATTGGTGTTGCTTAGACTAACTCCGAATCCTCATGGTTTGCGTCGACACTTACGTGATCATGGGCAGATATAATACTGTTACCTGGAAGCGCACCGACTTGCCCGTTTGTGGAAGTTTACCGAACTCCGATCGTTTGCTCTGCACTAATCACAGCTCGAGAACGTTCGGCATTCAAGACCAGTATCTCCACTTGCAACCCCTGTCATCCTAGCAGCATCGACTGAGAGCGGAGTTGGTCGACAAGCTACAAGAAAGGCGTCACCTCGCGACACCCTTCGTCGACTAAATTCCTCGAAAATGGAAGAATGCCGTCGTATTTCGCATCTGCCTATCCCCAAATTCAGCGACCTGACTCATCGGGCTACCCCGGCCGTGCCTTAGGCAGCCAAAAACGCGACGTCCTTGATTGGCCTTAGCAGACCAATTCTGCCCATCTAGCCTTCGACTATGAGCCCTCAAACCGGCGGGCAGATAGTTGATTTGCGGAGCGAACCATCGCAGCGGGCTCTCAATAGGACTTATAGACGCAATGGAAAACTGCAATCCTGCGAGCCTTGCAGGTATGACGATGTCTTCGGTAGGCCTGATAGGACCTCGTCGTCATTGACACTGACGTGTACAGGAAGAGCAAACTCAGATGTGATCATGTAGTCCCAACATGTAGTCGGTGTGTGAGGAGGAAATGTACGGATAAATGTGTGTACCATCCAAATCCGCTCACTAAAGTAAGTAGCCTCTGAAGTCTTCATGAACGAAGAGCCACACATCGAACCAGGTCCAATGGATGAGATCTCAAAAAATGGTCATATTCACGATTTGCTGTTGCATTAGAATTACTCATATCTCATGTCCCAACTTGTTAACACCGGTTGTATAGAAACGTCAGACGACAGAGAGGCCACTTCCAACTCCTGCTACTACGATCAATGAAGACCTTTCTCCGGCACCTTTGCCTACCATTGAATCGTCAGAGCCTAGTTCACCTCACTCGCCTACTTCCCTTGGCTACCGTATCTTCGAGGAATCTCAGTTGGAGTCCCAAGAGGTTCCATTACACGCGCCAGCAAAGCTGAACCGAGCGGCATCAGCACCGCCTCTACAGTCGCATCAGTGTAGAAGCGATCAGGGACGGGTGAATCCAGGTTTCTTCGGCACTACCAATTACATGGCTTTCTTTTCAGAAAATCTCGGCAAACTTGGAGTCGTGTCGACAGAGTTGGAGGGCCCCAAGCTTCCGCGGTTGCATATCTCCAATGACCAGATTGTTCGGGGCACCCAGATACTCTCTTTCTTAAAGGACACGAGCTTGATTCACGATTTCGTTAACCGCAGTTTTGTCATCGGCGACGGTATCGTTAATGTCTGCATTGAACCCGTGATGAAGCAATGGCTCTTGAAACTGTGGGCGAATCACGGGGATACGCTCAAGAAGCGCAATCCCGAGAAACTACGTCGCCTGTCTGAATTACTATGGCACAACACACTTACCTCGATAGTTGTCAAGCAGGATATGGACTACAAGGCCTGGGCGATGCAGGCGACTGGGATGAACATCCGATGGGAGGTGATTGGCATCATTGCCGCACTCGTCGGGCAATGCGCGACGACACTAGGCCGGTCAGATCTTCTGCTTACGCAGCACAATGTGTCGAAACCAATTCTAGCACGGCGGATGAGTGAGATCTCTTCTGCATGTCTCGAATTTTGTCGTGATTGCGAAGCGCTGGACGACCTATTTGTCTGGCTACTTACAGAGAACATGGCCTTGACGGAGTCGATCAAGGGGGCCGGAAGCTATGCCTTGTACCGCGAGTCCGGCGAATATGTGAATGCCATAGTTGCCATGGGTCTGCACATAGACGTGAAGCAAGGGAAACAACACATCCCTTTCTTCATCGAGCAGATGCGAACGCGGTTGGTGGCTGGAGCGTATTCCGTCGACATTAGCATATCCTCTTATCTTGGTCGCCCGCCACGACTATCATATCGGTACTGCAACCTCATTCCGCCTATGGATATACCGGATACCCAGCTAGTTGCCAGTGAAGACGAGATCGCTCGCATTATCGCAGCATTGGACGAGAACGGATTTGGCACGAGTGACACGGTCTCTCGGGCTACCTTCGCGAAAGCCTGGGTAGGCTTCGCCCCGATCCGAGAAGAAGTCCTCGATCTATCTCTAGGGAGGTATAGCCGTGAAGAAATCTTCCGTCGCGCTGAGGAAATACAGAAAAAGAGCAACGATTACTGGGAGAACTTACCATTGTTTATTCGGAGTATGGCAAGTGACACATACGAGTACAATGACATTGGTCTAACGAGTAAGCGACCCTTTGAGACTTTGTTGAAGATCACGCTTAGGCAAGGCTTCCGCGCAAATGAGCTGCTTCTCCAACGAGTTTTAATCCGCAAGACTGGCGCTAGCTGGGACAAGCTTGTCGAGGCGGCGAGCTCCATTTTCGAGGATATCTTGCGAGTCACCAAGCGCCACGACCTGGCGTCTTTATTACAAAGCAATATATCGGCTTTGCTTGCCGTCTCGGGCCTGCGGAGCGCCTCTGTTATTGCGGTAGAGTTGCTGAAACAGGAGCAGATGCCCAACTACCCCAAGAACCCACTGCTGCCGAGAAGTCGGACGATTCAAGACTTGTCCGTGTTTGCGGCCAGGCTCGGGGATGTCGATCCATCTGATGGCCAGTTCACCGTGTGCGACCAGGGTCGAAAGGTCATCACGCGCATTCTGGACAAGATCCTGAGCCCTCCGAGCTCAATTGAGCGGCCTCTTGCGTCGCACATACCGCACGAGCAGCAGGCCGAAGCACACGCTAGCGAGGGCATGGAGTTGAACGTCTTCCAGAGCGAAACAGCACCTCACCAAGAGTGGCCTCCGCCTGATCCGCTGGACTTCCAGATAGGAGAGGCAAACTGGGGTATTGACGTGCCTTTCCTTGGTAACGACAGCGACTTCGTACAATGGCTCGAGAATGTCGACTGGGAGAAGCCCATATTGTAAGCCCGCCGATCACTTTCGTCACCGTTCCGTCACGAAGCTCATGAAAGAAATGTCCGCCGGGAGGAACCGAATAGTACCTGGCTGGACACCCGTTCTGGGTTTTGATGTCCCGCCCTGTTTTCCTTGTTTAGTTATGAAGTGATAAATACGACTGAACTACGTGGTTTTCGGATCTAGAAGCGAACTAGAATCATGGTTATTAATAGTAATGAGCGCAGGCGCTGATTCTCGCATCCATGCAAGCCTAAGGCGTCTGAGATGATGAATCGAACGTATATATCACGCTCCGACGTTAGCATTATATCTCGTCTTCCTAGAAATAAACGATCTAAGGAATTATCAAATTTTATTATATAGGCGCACTTCAGGGCTATTCGAAGGATTGTGTGGTTTTCATTCTCCTCCACCTACAGAACCTCGGTCCTCGCTGGCGTAAGTTCCAGACTAAAGGTAACAATGACAACAATGACATCACTTGTCGACATGTTGAACTCATCTTACAATGATGAGTTTCCGCTCCTCCCGTGCCCCGCCTCGGAAGATGTTGCTTCATTATAAATTCAGGAACAAGTTCAAGTAGCTGATTTTTGACCACTTTAGTCTCTTGGCGAGTGTTTATATCATACCTCCTCTTCTAGTCTATCAATATCACAATGGTACACCAACATGGCGACGAAGCTCACATCCCCGATGAGCATAAAGTGCATCGGTAAGACATTTCGAAATCGGATCATAAGTCTTATGAAGTACACATTGACCAACCCAAGACTTCGTCGATTCTAAAGCGTGGGGGCATGGCTTCCCGCTGACCATCGTGTCCAACACGACTGGCTAGCGAAACACATTGAGCATCTAGACAATAACCCGCCGCAGCCATTGAGCAAGCCGGTGCAGGAATTCAAAGAGTTTATCGAAGGGAATACGCGCATCTATATGTACTTCCAGCAGATGTGGGAAGAGGTGCCCATGAAAAAGCCGTATTATCAAGACCCGACGGGAAAGAAGCAGATCAGATCTTATGAACAAATGCTCGCTCTACTCAACCGCATCTTCACACAGGCTCCGCACTGGAATGATACAGCCTATGGTGTCGGTATGGTCGGCGTGCCACTGTGTTCAATTTTCGACTATGTAATGTCCACACCAAGGTAATAGCTTCAAAAGGGAACGCGGAAGAAAGTTGACTTGGAATATTCATACTAACATAGATATCAGCGGCCACGCGGCCTTTCTAGACCCAGACGTCAACAAGATGTTAAAGAAGATCTTGAACGAATGGGGCAAGTTTCTCCAGGTGAGTTGAGCATCACAACATCCCTTTCCATCTATTCTCATCTCCCTCTAACCCTACTGACACCATTCCCAGACCCCCGAATCCGCCGTAGCTCTCTCAACAGAGACAACAGGCTGGTTCTCAGACCACGGGCGGAAGGATCTAATGGAAGTCGCCAACGCACCTCTCCAGACAAACCATTCCTTCGAGGAGCTGTTCATCTGCGATCCCAAGGCGAAGCACCACGGGTATAAGTCATGGGACGGTAAGTACCTACCTACCTACCTACCTACCTAACCTTCCTTATATCTGCCCTTTTCATTCTTTTTCATTCTTATATTTGCCTCAAATATGTATTAATGTCTATAGATTTCTTCACCCGACAATTCCGCGAAGGCGTCCGCCCAGTAGCCTCTCTAGACGACGACAACGTGATCGCCAACGCATGCGAGTCGACGCCGTACAATCTCGCCCGTAACTCATCGCTGCGGGCGCAGTTCTGGGTCAAAGGGCAGCCGTACTCGATTCTCGATATGCTCGCGCATGATCCGCTGTCAGCCCAGTTCGACCAAGCGACAGTGTACCAAGCGTTCTTATCCGCGTTGTCGTATCAGTAAGCGCATCTCTCTCCCTCCTTTTCACATCTATTTACCTCAAAAAATCCAATCCCCAAACCCATATCTAACTCCTCATTCTCTCTACGTATATATATACCGCTAACGCCCCAATCCAAAAAAGCCGCTGGCACTCCCCCGTAAGCGGCAAAATCGTCCGCGCCTTCGTCCAGGACGGGACATACTTCAGCGAGCCCCTATTCACACACACCAACACCTCCTCTGAATCGTCCCCTGAAACCACAGCCTCGTCCCTCTACTCGATCAACGCCTCAGGTCTAAGCCAATCCCAATCGTACCTTACCAACCTCGCCACCCGCGCAGTAATCTTCATCCAAGCAGGTAAGTTATTTCCTTCCGTTCCCCCTTAGTCATTCACCTCTTTCCTTCTTTCCCCTATCTCCTTTTGCTTTTTCCGTTAAACACACCTCCATATACCACCAATACTCCTCGATACACCCACATACCCCCCACACACTCCCCTCCACCCTTTATCTCCCTCACTAACATTCACCGCTCAAAACAAGACAATCCAGCAATCGGCCTCCTAGCCTTCGTAGGCGTAGGCATGGACGAGGTCTCGACCTGCGAAATCACCGTGCGCCAAGGCCAGCACATTTCCAAGGGCGACCAGCTAGGCATGTTCCACTTCGGCGGTTCGACGCACTGCGTGCTCTTCAGGAAGGACGTCCAGGTCACCGGGTTCCCCGAGATTAAGGCCGACGGATCGAAGAAGCAGAATGTGCCTGTGAGGAGTAAATTAGCTGTTGTGAAGAACGGGGGGAGATCGTAGAAATCCATTCCTACTGTAGGTACTTGATGGATGGATGGATGGATGGATGGATGGATGGAGTATCTACGGAGGGGATCTTGTTCAGAAGTTCGGTTTGTTTTGGGTCTCATTATCTGGATCTTAACCAAATCCTTCTCATATATTACAAACCAGCTACACCACGAATTCACCATAAATACTGCAAATAACATATTAATATTGCATGGCCCGATGAATGAATCATAAGTTGAATTCATAACGAATTACTGGCTTCATTGTCATTATTCATATGCCCCGAACAGTCTATTTAATACTGTTCATGATAATAACCCTTTTTTTCTTGTGATGCAACACACAAGACGTCTGTTGAATAACATACGCGAATCATGCACCATGGTATCATCTCCCCGCTCCTAAACATATACTATGACTTGGTTCACCCTGCAACGCCCCGATATATCTAACACACCTTGGAGGGAGAGCTTCTCTAATCAGGAGAGATTGCAGTCCATCACCGACGATCCCTGCATCGTCTCGACCACCGAATTCACGCATCGAGGCACAATATAGCGAAGGCTCATTCCATACCCAAGATGCGCACGCAATGTGACCGCCTGAGCATCTCTGGCTGCGGTGGAGCCCTTGTTGCTAGTAAAACCAACTATACCGAGGTGTAAGGCTCTATATCTAAGAATTCAACATAGGTGAACTTCACGAATGATGGCTGCAACTGGAACATATAGGGATGATGCTCCTGAAGCTTGGAGAGCCTCCTCTGGGTTTTCTGCCAATCCATTGAGCATTCCTCAGTGCAGCAGCAGCGATAAGCCATCAAGCTCGTTATAGCAACGCTGCTGGAAAGTTCGTATAGCGTAGGTTCTATAGCGTTTCTATAGCGTAACGAAATATCCACAGTGGCTGAGCATTATTTGGTTATATCGCTTCGGATATTGATGCCAACATGGCGCGAAATTATAGAGAATAATAACAGGTTAAGCCTCAACAGCCTTATGATGTTTGAGACTCGCTGCCATCCTGAGCTTGCATGGAAGATGTAGTTGGCCCATGTGAGACATGCGAGCCAACTGCTATGCTAGGGCCTCCCATGGCTATAGCGGCTTCCTGTGCGATGATAGGGGTCTCGCTCACACTAGCTGTTGTGTTTGGTATAGCATTGCTCGCGGACGAGGCTGCCAGGCCGGCACCAGGTGTTTGGTTGGGATGTAGTAGCCCGGCATCGTGAAGTTGTGGCTGTGGTAGAGGATTATGGGCCAGGTTGGTTAGATCAGCGTTGAAATCAATCAGGTCACTACCATCACCCATGTCATCGTCTTCGAGACCATCGCCATCATCAGCACCGAATCCTTCAACATCTAGGGCTGGGGCCTGGCCTGTATTCGTTACCGTAACGCCCCCGTTTCGTCGTCGGGGGGCCCGTCCCTCTCGGTACTCGGCAAACTCCTCTCTGGTATTGAGATGTTGTCGTAGACCACCGACGCCATTGCCCGAAAATACACAGAACACTGCTCGCTGATGTTCTGTAAAATCTATAAAAAAAAAACGTGAGCATTGGTTGTAGAATGAAGGAAAAGGTCTGAGGCTATACCTGAAGGAGCCTCACGGCAGAATCTATCTAGATCATCACGAAGGAATGCAGGCACGCCAGTCAGACTCAAATGGGTTAGTTTGGGACAGCAATTTAGGAGCTTAATGATGCTCTGCAGATGTGGTTAGTTTAAACTTGTCTTCAGGAGTTAGGAAACGGGTCCTTACTGGTAATGTTAGGTTGGTACAATAGCTTAGATGGACACGTTCTAAGCTGGGGGCACGAACATCGTGGCCTGGATGACCTGCATTTCGGTACTGCGAGCGATGGTCGTTTGCTGTTGCTAGTGCGTACATGCTCTTATCGGTAATGTTGGCGCATTTCACAAGCCCGATTCTCTTGAGCTTAGGCAAGCCAGCCAGGAGGGTAACAGACTCGTCTGTCAAGTTTGTACAGCAGCCCAAATCGATGTATCGTATGCGGTTGCAGCTTCGTACCAAGCGCTTCACAGCATCATCGGTGATGTGACGGCAGTGACCCAGATGCACATAATGCAAATTCTTCTGCAAACCAGCAATGGCATGAACGGCCACATCGGTGATGTTACTACATTTGGCGAGAACCAGATTTCGTAACCGCGGGGCGACCTCGATGATTTTCTCAACAGCCCGGTCTGTAAGACGGGAGCAAGAGGTGAGATCGAGAATGCGTAGGTTTTCAAAGGTTTTCGAGGGCGGGAGCGAAAGGAAAGCACCGTCGTCGACGAGTTCGCAGTTTGCCAATCGCAGTTCGCGCAAGGACTGCGCCTTAGCGAGGAGGGCAGTGACAGGCTCATTGCCGACATTAATACATTGATGCAAATCTATTTCGAGGATATTGGGACAGTGATTGGCAAAAGCCAGCACGGCCGTGTCGTTCAGTTGATTGCAATCATTTAATTTGAGCTGCATTTGTCACACGTGAAGTTAGTGATATTCTTTCCACGCATCCGTGTTACAACAAACGATGCGGGGACGGCTGGGCATGGGATACAAACATACCCGTTTGATAAACCGACAATTCTCGGCCAATTGGACTAGACTTTCATTGGAAACATGCCCGCAGCCTGATATGTTCAGGCCCTGCAGCTTGCGACAGTTTTCGGCAATGGCGATGATGGAAGCCTCGGTGATGTTGTTGTCACCCGAGATGTCGAGGGCCAGTAGGTATTGGCTACTGCGGACGAGGGGGACCAGGCCACCATCGGTCAAGCCGCGACAGTTGGTTAAGGTCAGACGCTCGACGCGGGTGCATACGGCCAGGGGCAGCACGCTGCCATCATTCACACCATCGGCGAGGGCAGCAAGATTCAGCCGCTTGATGAAATCGGTGTAGGTGAAAAAAGGCCGCTCGAGGCCGAGAGTGGAGCAAATGGAAGAGTGCTTTTCCCAGGTGGTGCAGGAGGGGCGATGCCAGAGTATCTCAACGACATTGCGTGCCCACCTCTTGCAGGTCAGCATACAGTTGAGGAGTTCTTTGGGCTCGCTGATGCGCGAGAAGATACTGATGAGAATCTCGCTGGGGAGAGCAGCAACGGTGGGGAGGCATTCCGGGTCGGCCACCTGCATGTCCTGGAGGTTGGGGACGACGCCGAGCGAGGACTGGGAGTCGTTGTTGGCGAGGAAGAAATCTGACTCCTCGTTGTCGGCGGGGGCGGGGGAGTTTGTCGAGGACGAGGATCTCGAGTCTCTGGATTCCTCGGCGGCGACGACAGGGACGGAGAGCTGGTCGGGATTCTGGTTGGGATCCTCAGCAGCGGCAGCAGCGGCGGCGGGCGCGGCAGAGGTGTCGGGGTCGGGACCGGCACCAGCAGCCGAAGAGCGGGCTGCGATGACATCGAGCGCAGGAGCCGGAGGTCGCGCCATGCTATTCGAAGCGACCAGAAAGACAAGACAAGACGTTGCTCGGATTTCTCACTTGAGATGAAGACGACGATGGCACATGCAGAGCTTGGAGGTAGCGATGGCGGATGTCGGGTCGGATGGATGGCCAGGCATGAAGGAGGTGGCCGTTGGTGTGTGTTTGAGGGCGTTGAGGTTGAAATGGGGGCAGAAGTTGAAACAGCGAGATCAGGCTGGCTCGTCTTGGTGCCGGCCGGCGATGGCCAGGAAGGTACCTACCTGCCTACATAGGTACTTACATTTACAGTTGGGTAAGTACTTGAGGCACGAGATTAGGGTAGGTCAGACGCCTATAACAGGTGCCGCTGGATCACTGTTTCGAGCCACTATTCTGCACCAGTTCTGCACCAATTCTTTAGCGATAGGTACCTAGGCAGAACAGGGTTGGTAGGGCGGGGGAGTTCAAGCTATACTGTACTTGTGTAGAAGCACTAGCTCTAAATAAAATACTTAACAAAAGAGCATGTATGAGTTCATATTTAGAGTAATATGAACCCCGTGCCTTTCTCTATTAAACCCCCAAACTAATGGTTTGAGTCTTGTTGATTTGGTTTATTATGAGCATATAGCTACCTATGTGCTGGATGCCTTATAGAAGGAGCTCAGAGCAGAAGCTGGAGCCTGCCTGTACCTGACGACGCCTACCTCGCTAAGTACTTAACTATGTACCTAGGTAGAGACACCTAGAACAGGTACTTAGCCTGTAGAGCATTGATAGTTAGGTACCTACATAGGTACTTGTAGGTAGGGTAAATAGGGGAAGGTTAGATACCTAGGGCGAGAGGCACCTGCAGCTAACAGTTCACATTATGTTTGAGCATTCCAGCCTTCAGCTGTCTGGAATGTAAAGCAGTAAGTGTATATAAGTGTATACGTATGATTTCCATCAGGTAGCTATGTGGAAAATGTTGGCGATGTTATAGATAGCTATAGCCTGATATAGATCATGCTACCGGTGTTATGGCGATTGAAATAGCGCTGACACTCCACTAGCAACGTAGGTCTCTACGCCAGAGTTAAATCAAACCACCACTAAACACATCCATTGATATTTCATCTAGGTACTTAGGTAGGTATCCCAGTATCTCCAAACAAATCCCAAACCTAGGTACCTAGGTATATGTTCATTGACAGTCTACGATGCCTACATACGTCAGTGGTAGAGAATGAGGAGGCATTCGATGAGACACGCGGCAGGCACCTGAGGTGATTCGCATCTATAGATGACGTAGGCAGTGTCCCTACGCAGAGACACGCTGACTCCATGTGACTTTAGGTACCAATAGGCAGTATAGAGCATGACGTCGACAGCAACGGGAAGAAAGAATAGATATGTGCCTTAATAATACCTTTCCAAATAATATATACCTTGCCAAAGCGACAATTGCTCTGTACGTAGGAGAATATACTACCTACGAAAGAGTATATTACGCAGGCAGGCTGGTAGATATAGTTACCTACCTATCTATTGTTTCACAGGGACCTTTGTCTTCAGATCCCGAATTCTAAACTCTTACCGGTACATGTTCACCGACAAAGATCGAGCAGCTCTCTGTCCAATTTTGACTACGATTCAGACAATCTTCTACCAGGCACGATGCCGTGATGGGTCTTCTAAGTAGAGAGTTATAAATCTACACATATCTACGGTACCTAGTATGATAGACCTCATTTTCCCGTCTTACTCTCTGGAGAACCGGGTTACTCCTTGTCTTGTGTCATGCATCACCGTTGACTCAATCCAATTGCAGCTCCGGAATAGTCATAATGAGCTAATGCTAGCGAGGTACCATCATCTATCATCGCTCACTACTGTATGATCAATCATGCGTCTACACTCATTTGTTTTTTTGTTAGGCGGCCTCTTCAGTTTCTGGATATTTCCATTTCACCTTGACACCAAGAGAGAAATACTTGCTACTCACACAGATTTTATGAATAGGAGAGTACCCAGTAAGCACTTTACCCTTATCTTCAGCCTGAGATTTTAGAGAGAAGCGCCATCATGATCAACTGTCACACGTGCAATACGTTGTACCTGTTATGTATGCATGTGCCCCAGGATCAACAGTTGGCCCTTGCAGCGACTCACTGAAGTGGACACGTGACAGTCATCAAGATCAGTCGGTTCTTACGATGGGGTTTTTCCTCTTTTTCCCTAAGTATAATCAAAATAAGGCTGAAGATTCTAGGTCGCACCGGCTGGTGGATAATGCGAGCAACAAATCGTATGCGACCAGCCTAGATGTGTCCAATCTCCAGCATAATTTCCGTATTCCACCCCCCAAAAATGCCTTGCCCTTTTCCCAAGCAAGGACTACTTTCGTAGGTAGTAATGCGGTCGTTTCGGTGACCGGGCGCGCGATGCCTTCACTACCCGTATACAGCCGTATTCACGATCAAATGCCGCCTGACAGTCCCTTTTCATCATGTTAAGCCACGACGTTACAATGTACGATGGTATGGGACAAGGATGATGACTTGTCGCCTAAATTTATCATGCCGGTTTGAGTGCTTACGATGCAGCCTGCTGTGAATCCTCCATTCCTTCATGTCTTCCTTTCCGCGTTCCGACCTGCCTGTTGGCCAGGCTATATACCATCGCCAACAGTTAATCGCCAAGGTTTATATTGTTCTGTCAGCGTTTCAACACAAGGTGCCCTTCGCCATCGACCTCGGCCTACCGAACACAAGTTCAATGCATGCTTATGAAAGTCTAGGTGCGTCGGTAGGTTTATAGGCATTCCGACATCGCGGGTAGGATTCCTGAACCTCCCATGATGCTTGAAAGTCGGAATCCTACCTCGAAGCTATGGACTTTTGCGCGTTTATGATGCTCAATCAAGTGTTTCAAGGGACAGTAGTCGGCCCAAGAATAGGTTAGAAAGTCTTAGCTAACGTGAACTAAGACCAAAGTGCTTACAAATGTCTTTCAGCTAAGTTACACGCATGTTCGTTAACGGTATCGTGGGACTATCTGATGTTACTGTTGTCCGACATGCCTCGAATGTGCCTCAGACCATGAGAATGTTGGAATATAACAGGGGTTGTTACGTCTGTTGATTCAGACATATAGAGCCCACTCTTAGTTTGTATTAAAGCGCGCTGCTACGCAAACATAGCCTGAGACAATCCTCGTTCTGCTTTCTTGTAGAAAACGCACGAAGTCTTCGCATAGCTATAGCCATAGCAGCGCCCCAATGTAAGAGAGGGACATGAACGTCTCCGAACTTACGGCCGTTAGCCAGTCTGTGTGCCTTGACTCCTGAACCTCAAACATCGGCTAGGATCACACCACTTTCGGCTTCAGGATTGTCCCCTTCGCTTTCGTCACCGCCGCTCGGTTTCCGTAACCAGGCGGGATGGCCGGCACCATCATAATCACCGGTGCGAACGGCTCCATAGCCGTGCACGCCGTGCAGCAACTGCTCAGCAAGGCGCCGGATAGCACTCTAATCCTGACGGTCCGCAATATTTCAGCCACGGATCCGAACACAAGAAGACTCGGAGAGGCAGTGAATCAATTCCCCAAATCAAACGTTGTCATTCGGAGACTCGATCTCGCCAACTTGAAAGATGTGCATAAATTCGCAGAAACAATCGCCGCCGAGGTCGCCCAGGAGAAACTACCACCCCTCGCGGCCATTATCTGCAACGCATTTCACTGGAATATGATCGCTGCCCCAGAACTCACCGAGGACGGGCGTGAGAAGACAATGCAGGTGAACCATGTCTCACACGCGGCCCTCATTCTCCGGCTTCTAGGTAGTTTCGGGCCGCGAGGGGGTCGGCTCGTGCTTTTCACGAGCGACTGCCATTACCCGGGACGCAACAGTCTTGAGGTATATCCGCCGGGTTTACCGGATGACTTAGACGGGCTGATCCGGGCTGACCCCGACACGGATAAGCGAG
Source organism: Xylaria bambusicola (assembly GCF_022495145.1). Classification (NCBI taxonomy): domain Eukaryota; kingdom Fungi; phylum Ascomycota; class Sordariomycetes; order Xylariales; family Xylariaceae; genus Xylaria; species Xylaria bambusicola. Next base: position 57,624 of record NW_025953569.1, read on the forward strand.
GCCGTGGGTTCCAGAACTATGCGAATTCCAAGCTCGCCATCCTTATGTGGACATACGCTTTGAACCGGTACCTTGAAAGAGTAGGTCCTCATTCAGGTGACACAGACTTTGCAATAGGGGGGGATTTTCTACTAACAGATTCGTCCAGGATGAACAGTTCAACAAGATCTCGGCGGTCGCCATTGACCCGGGTAGCATTGCCGATTCACGAGCCCTACGCACGAACACGCCCGCCACATTGTCGCATACGCAGAGGTTCGTGCTTCAGCCGTTATGGCCGATGCTCCGCCTTATAATGCCTAATCTGCGGCCATCGATCGATGCCGGTGCTGATATCGCTGATATCGCGCTGAACCGGACGCACGCTGGGGAGCGTGGGTATCTTAACCTCATGATGCCTGGACCCAGCTCGGAGGAGAGTTTGAACTCTATAAAGCAACAGAAGATATGGGTAAAAACAGCCGAATGGGCCGGAATCACAAGGGAAAACACCGCGCTTCAGGGAGGATTTCAGAGTCATTGCCCTTATTGAATACGCTCAGGACACTGGTCGGAAATGGTGATCATCGTGAGAATACAATAAAACATGGATTTAAGCTGATTAATTATGTACAGGCTTTTCGCTAGGTCAGGTTTAATATACAGCTGTCCGCTCTAGTTCTGGGTATATTGTTACGAAATTCCATCCTTGTGTAACACCTTCAAATCAAATCAAAGTAGCTTAGAGTACTTACTCCTGATCCCACTTGCCATTGTCCCGCCATTAGCAAAGCGTCTGTGGAATATTGACATGTCCATCTTATCGCATGCCAAGTCCCAATCCGTTGTCCACTTCTGGAAGAAGGGCTGGTAGCCCAGTAACCCACCGATCCAGCGGCCGACGACGATACCCATGCCGCGTGCAATAGTGCGGCCGAAAGGAATCCAGCTAGGCAGCGACAGATATGAACCGCCCGCGTCGAACATCTAGAGAGCACAGAGTCAGTAGCTGATGAGAGACAAGCGCTCGCCACCGGCCAGGCAGCATGTACACGAGAGTAAGAGGGGAAGAATCAGAAGAAAGGACTTACGCTCATGACCTGTATCAAATCGATCTTCTCCCCCTTGACGACGACCAGATCCTGGTACGCATACCAATTCTCAAAGAAGACAGTGTCAAGGCGGAACATCTCATCCGTGTCCTCGCCGGAGAGCAAGAAAACCGTCTTCTCGCCATCCCAGCCATCATCGAATTCCGCATGGGCCTCTCCCAGGAGGTCCGTAACAGGCGAGTAAAGCCGATGATTGCACCACGGCCGAACCTTCAGCTCGCCATCCTTCGGGGCGAGGACGTGTTCGACGCCCTCGATCTCGACGGCCAGCCGCCCCTCTAGCACCTCGATGTACTCTTCCTGGTACGGGTGGAAGTGCAGGGGCGGCTTCAGCGCCGCGACTGCGAGGACGCGGGGATGGCGGAGGCGAAATGTCACCTCGTAGGCGAAGACACGGCTGCTGTCGTGTGGGTGGTCGATTATGCGGGTGACTATTCCGCCTTCGAAACTATGACACGGGGGGTTAGCTGATAACGACGCAACTCGGTTTCTGAATAGGGTGTCCTGGAGAGTAGCTAAGTATAGATGTAAAGGTGTGGTTTAAGTTAAGAATACACTGGTCTGTACGACAACTTGTCGGGACCGAAGTGTTGGTGTTGAGAGAGAGAGAAAGGGTACTCCTGCGCCGCAGCTAGTAACGGTGCCCAAGATAGGGTAGCCTTCTCTTGTCCAGCAGAGTGATAGAAGGAATAGATGAGCGAGGGGATTGATAGATACCATTAAGGAAACTCGGGTCACTTACGCCGTGATTGTTTTCCCCAGGTAGGGATCCGGACGTTTCACAGTAGCCATGATCAACAATATTGAAGATATTGAAGAACTATTATCGTAAGGAAGAAGCAAGCGAGCGAGCAACAAAGGCCCGAAGGATGCCACGATGTCGCTTTATACCAGCAACGAACTCGAGCTCCTCCATCCCTTATGTTTGCGTGGCTTCACGCAACCTGCGGCCCTCTAGTTCCAAGGATCCTCAAGTCCAGTCAGTCACTCCGGGGCTCAGCCCGACGCTGTCGGATGACCAACCAGCCATGCCGTATAATCTTTGGACCGCCTCCATTTATTGAATGCTGACACCTAAAATATCCCATTCCGTCAATAGAGCGAAAAGCGCCGGTGTCACCCTCCCGCCGCAATTCCTGTCATCGCGCGGTGGGTATGATGGGAAACCTAGCTTCCTTCCTTACATAAGATGGGAGTCGAGCCATTGTAACCCCAGGCTCCTGTGTAAGGCATACTTTCGATTGCTGAAGGAGCTGGTTACGGGGTAACGTAGCAAAGTTCCAGGCAGGTAACGGATCTCTAGGACCAGGTTTGCTTGCTTACTGACTATATGGGAAAGCCAAGCGGCTCTAGACAAGGGGGTCGGCTAAAAGCGAACAACTAGGTAGGTATCCGCAACACGCTTTCTGTGCCGCAGGGCCAAATGCCACGCTCTTAGCAAGATCTGCCTGTTTCTGTTTCTGGAGAGCGTCCGTCCCTAAGCGTTCACCGAACGCGAATGATATCGTGACTCCGACGGTTTCTCGGGATGATACCGTAGGTCAGGTCAGGTTAGGATATCTACACATTCGCTTGACATTGCTTTGCTCATGTGCAAAGCCATGCCACAGGGGGTCCCTCGCTCAGCGACGATCAGCGAGAAGACCTAGACAGGCAAACGGATTAAACCGTAGGCCTCCAACCACACTCATAGACGCACACGAGCAAGCTAGGCATAGTGAGTATAGTTGATATGTAGGTAGGGCAACTCAGAGACGCGGAGCCTAAACTAGCGTTGAGATAGGTAGGGCTGGATGTTAGTATACAATTGGTTGATTACCGGGGGCCCTAAGGCAACTAGGTGATGGAGCAGGTCTATCTGAACGTCTGATTTTGAGCTGGTCAGGGGATGGAGAGAGTGAGGAAGCATGAGTGAGTTTATCTAGGGGTTAACCAAACTCGTTGACCTACACGTGTAGTTGGTCAGCGTGAGAGCTGACGGGCAAGGCTGGTTTACACCATTCTTCGTCGCAAAAGCAAAATCAGTTACTTACTCCAACTCTTTCAGCGCCACTATGCTAACTTACTTGCATGCTTAATGCCTGACATCCAGCTAGGTTGGGAAGTAAGTGCTTTTATTGTTTTTTTGTTTTTCCTCATCGTTCTCTTCCTCTCTTTCTCACTCCCCTTTCGAACCCACCCGGACCCCTAAACCCATAGCCCACCTTACCCTCCTCCCTCCCAGATCCTCCGGATCCAAAAGTGTGGTACGGGTCCGCCAATCAGTCGTATCTTGGGACGAAACGCAATTGGTTCAAGCTTATTTTTAAAAGTGCAATACGTCCCGACTATAGCTCGTTCCCAAATTAATTGCCAATTCACATGCTTATTGGTTGGACATCTGTCCAGGATCACCCCGCGGGTTGCTAGGGGGTTCTGTCATAGCTGGGCTCACGACACCATGTTCCCTCCCAGGATCTGCCAGGAGTCTGCAGGAGCCCATGACTGTGTCCACCGAGTGATCTGCGCTCCAGGATGTCATGCACGCTGTATGTGTATGCCCGTCGCGTAGGTCGTGGGCAGTGCGTAGGCATGTAGGTAGGTCATAGGCATGACCTAGCTGGCCACGTGGATCTTCTGACACTGGAAAGCGTCCTGCGGCTATCCAGGAAACCGATCCTCGGACCGAGAGACTCGATCCACCGAGTATAGAGGCGAGACAAGCAGAGAAATACCTGCATAAGGTTACAATATCGACGGTGAGGCTGGACCGGTCTGCTATCTTTGCAGTAAGTAAGAGCCGACGTGTGTAGATCTCTACTTCTTCGCAGTCTGGAGCGCGAAATCGGCATCGTCGACCGAGTTGAAACCATCGGTGATTCCTGGTCGCCAATCTTCGTCATCCTCGCAACCCATATCACGGTAGTATCAGCTTCAGCAACCATCCGGCCCTCAGCTGCAAGCTGCGAGGACTATGCGTCGGAAAAGAGAAGCGAGGATGCATGTCCTCTGCACCGCCCACGCGACGAGGTTGCATGAGCAAGGGTCTAGGACAGCTGTGGGTTGCACTCGGACTTTCTACTCTGGCGATGGGTCTTCCCAAGATAGACGCGCAGCATGCCAGTATCCGTCTTCAATCATAAGCATCGTACTGTGGGAAGAAACAGAGCATTTCAACGGGTGAATGTTTAGGTATGACATGGTTAGAATTGAGCATCTCATTAATTAATACCCCTCATTATCTTACGAAAAGGGGGTACATATGAGACATACAGCACCTGACTCTGAATTGACAATCAAGCCGTTTTATTGGGGAACTAGTCGGTATGTACCTGACGTTTTGACTCAATTCCGAGACATTATTGCTTTTAAAGCCGAGGAAATATCACATCATCAATAACCTTTCTACCTATATCCATTACATACAACGACCCATCACTATCACTCAACAAAAACCATCTACCTATCACCACCCCTTGTTTCCACCAGTTGGCAGTTTGAACCCACCTGGGACCAGCTTTTGAAATACCTCGAGTGGATCGTACCGTCTCTGCACCGCGCGGAGTTTCGCGACGTTCCCCATCCCGTAATGGCCGATGACGTCCTGCGTGACCGCCGCGTCGTTCATGAAGATGTAATCGACGTACTGGTCACGGGTCCTCGCAGCGTCTTCAACCCTGGCGACCAGGCTCGCCGCCGCCTCGTTAGCCACTGCGTCGTCCTCTGCATCCCACCAGCCGATGTCGATGACAAACCACGTCTGGTTGGTATTTGCGAGGCCGAGGGCATTGCCCCCGCGAGCGTGCCCGGCCATGATGGCGCTCGTCGAGATGGGCTGCCAGCCCACGGCGATGCTGCCAGCCGTGAGATTTCTGATGGTGTCTAGCTCAGGTGATGTAGTGACGATCTCCTCGACAGTCTCGAACAGTGTGGCGTCTGTCTTGAAGCTGGTTGCGTACCAGTTGAGCCGCGGCAGGGACGGGGGTACCTGGCTCGCTAAGAAGTCGGTCATGGGCTGAATATGGACAGTATCGGCAATGGCGGGGATATCGTAAAATGGCGTGAATGCTGCAGGGTTTCCCACGGGTTTGTTGTATACCATGTTTAGTAATACGCCGAGCGTTCCGTTCAGAGGAAAGGCCTGCATCATGAGGTTCGCGTAAGGGTCCTTGACAGCAACCGACTGATACGCCAACAGAGCGTCGAACAAGGCTGGAATGGCATCGAGCGTGTAAACTCTGTAACCACCCCAGACAAGCCCAGTCGGGTAGGTGATGAGCGTGAACCTAGTCACAATGCCTGTTGGGGCTCTGGTTAGTGGCGTCTGCGACTGCTCGTCACCTCCAATTCCAGCTGGTTGAGAGGGCTTACCAAAGTTGTTGGCGCCACCTTTTAGAGCCCACCACAAGTCGGGGTGAGAGTGCTTATTGGCGTTTACGATGGAACCATCAGCTAATACAACCTGCCGGCTTTATGCTTAGTCGACGCCTCACGGTTACAGTGGCTATCCAAAGGTCCAGACTTCTTACCTCAAAATTGACGACGTTATCGCAGGCTAAGCCGTAGAGATCGGATAGATATGACAGCCCACCTGCAAGACACGATCAGCAACGCTTCCTCTAGCTCGAGGCACATGGCGTGAGGAAAACCACCTACTACCGAGTGTGAGTCCGCCAACACCCACCCCAAGAATCCTGCCACCGACCACTGTCACATTGTATTGGTCGAGATGACGGTATACATCACCCCATCTCATACCGGTGCCAACCACAGCGACGCCCAGTCGGGCGTTATACTGGACGCTATTGAATCCAGACATGTCAAAGAGGACCCCATCGTTGATATTTGCACCGAGCGGTGCAGGCGAGTGCCCTCCGGAGCGGATCGCAAAATGCACGCCTCCTCGGGAAAGATACCTGACTGCTTGCGACACCTGTTGGGCTGTGGTCGCTTGGATGACACAAGTTGGTGATGCCCAAGCCGTTTGAACCCTGCTAGTCGTTAGTTCATCATGATCTGCGCTCTCTATTGCATGTAACGTTAAGACGTACCAATTTCCCTTAGAAGCAGATGAATATGAAGCCTCAGTGGGCAAGACAACTCCGGTGCCAAGAACGTTCTGCAAATAGGAGCATGCGTTAGATGCAGTAGTCTGATTAGACACGCCGAACGAGGGTGAGGGGAAGCACAACAACGCTGCTAGGATCGTTAGTACCCTCGACCCAGTTATGCGAGCCATTTTCAACTGGAATAGTGTAATTTGGTATGGGGACTGGGTCGCAGGACTTCAGAGTTGACGCCGACGTATAGGTCACGTACCTGTCTACCTCCCCCTATGATTTTGGGGGTGATCTACCCTGATATATGAAAGAATCGTTGTCATTGCAGTTGTGAGAGCCACATCCTCTTCGTGGACCGTACGTAGGAAACCACAAGGCGTTTCAGAAAGATCACATTGCAATGCCTAAAGCTCTTCATCCTTTAACGTGCCTTACCAGTAGACTACGTAGACCGTATCGTGTAACACCGATAGAGACATACAGCATGAGGAAGTAAAGCAAAAGATAAGCATGTGAGTGGCCAGGTAAGGAGAGGCCCTGTCAATGCGATGAGTTTCATCCGACCGACTACCGCTGCCTACACCAGACTGACGTTGTCCCCCGGGTCACGAGGGCGTGGTGTGCGAAGGACTCATTAACCCTGCAGACACTGCCCAGAACCATGGCCATGGTAACTAAACATCAGACGAAAATATTCCACTTTCGGACGGAGCCAGGCGAACAAGGGGTTCGAAAAGATCGTAGACTAGGACCGAACAAGAGGAACGCCCAGGCTTCTGCACGTCATGAGCGAAATCCTAGCAAGGATCATCAGGAAAGGGAATGGCGCGCGAGGTCACGCTGTATAGTATTGATTATTGGTTACCATTGTGACCCGAGTTTCTGCCTTATCTTGGGCCCAAAACACCAAGTGGGTAAGTAGGTTAGGTAGGTTACCTACGTAGATATTTCCATAGCATCCAGCTCGTACTTGGGCGAACGACACAGCATCGCGCCACGGTGAGCGGGTAAATTTGAGTTGTTGTCCTGAGTTGCTCCAGCGCTTCGAGTTGTGCTGTTGCATCGACGCTCAGCGAAAGCTCCATGTGATACACCGTGGCCAGGCATCAACACTAAGCGTTCACCACGACAAGCGCGAGGGAACTGAAGACAGCATTGCATTATCTGCAGTAGAGCCGCGGCTGGCGTTTGCCTGCCAATGACGTTGCAAAGTGTCCAAGTCGTTAACCGAGAAGCGTGGAATTCAGCCCCGTGGATCCAAGCTAGTTACCTAGTGTGGATGGCACACATTGCTGGGTCCTACCGGGGTGATCCAATCCCAAAGCCGGAACTTGCTCAGCTTGTTCGCGGCGACGAGGGACAGGGGTAAGAAGGGGGGGGGGGGGGGGGAATAGGATGGGGCAGCACAATCACAGCTTACCCGTATGCGAATTAAGTATAGAGCCGATGATAATAAAAATAAAGTAAGCAGTCAGCCACTTTGCCGTGCTTTTCTGATCTGGGCGGTGCCTACACTAGTGTAACTCCCCGTATTGCGCATCACCATCGCAACTCTCAAGATGGTAATGACAAACGCAATGACGCTTGCCGACGGGGGCATCCAAAAAAGCAACCACAGGCGATGTGCTGCGCTGCGCGTCACAGCTTGTTCGAGGAGGGGGTAACAAACTCAAGCCAGCCAGCAAGCAAGCCAATACCAGCCAACCAGCCAGAATGCCCTCCGGTCCTGAGGGATTTCGGACTGTGCCGCTTTCCCCTCCATCCAATACCACCGGGCGCTATTGACTAGGTTCTGACGTTGGACTGGACACGTACCGGCACCCAGAAAAGAAGCACAGACATGTATGTGTATGTAAGAAAGATATCGTCCAGCGCGCACCATGTCGTCGGAAAAGGCCATCCGCATTAGTGCCAGAGGCGTCTGATTACATACGGGATGGATCAAGTACAATACGACACATGCTTAGGTACACTTGGTTGTACACACCGAGCACCCGTAGGAATGGATTCCCATCGTGGCCGAGTCACATGTTCGGCCGATGACCCATATACGACCCATATACAGGGCTGCGCTACGCTGCGTCGCGCCATCGTGAAGGGACCCAGTTAGTTACCTAGTCAGTCAATGGGAAAGGGCCAAGTCCTAAGGCACCCACCCTTGCCATCTGTAACTATCGGAAAGAAGTGGGTGGGTGTATGAGGTGAGCTTCTCGTGGTGAATTGGGTAACGACCGGTATCCTGTGATGACCGGTGGGAAGCTGAACTGTGACGAGGACTAAATATGGACAATAATACATTGCCTACGGTACCTGGGTAGGCAGACCAGCGGAGGTTTCCATGAGCTAGCTGACAGAGATAGGGTAGGCTGACTATTTTCGTGAGGACCTTGGGTTGCTTTGCCTTAAGGGAGTCTGAGTGAGACGTTTACAAACACCGCCCGTTGAGGCTACGTACGAAGTTGCAGATGGATGACTGGCCAGACTAGTTGTTTCCCGAGGATGATTGGCCCTACTCAGAGTCGTTGGCCTTGGGAAGGCATCTATATAAGGAGTGGCGCTCGAGGACATGTCTTGGGGATCAGATCATGATTCGCAACTCAAGCCACTCCTCCTCCTGTCTTTCACTTGTAGTCACATCTAGCTCAAGTGCCTGTGAATAACATCATCATCGTCTGTTGTTGTCATCTTCATCACAGTCAACATGGGAGAGAAGGATATCCCAACGTACAACAAGTCAGCTGTCAACAAGCTAACGGCCGAAGCACTCTCGACTCCCGCAGCATTTGAAGATGCTGCCCTTGCTCAGCAATATGGAGGTCACCATTCTGGAGGCTGGGTTGGCCGCCTGCCCGCCTCTTGGGTTCCTTATGTTCAACTCGCCCGTTTGAGTCCTCCAGCTGCCTTATTTCTCATATACTTCCCCCATTTCTTCGGCATCATACTGGCAGCCTTGATACAACGCTCATCAGCTTCCCAAGTCTTGCGAGCTGGCCTCGTCATGTTCGGTGGGAGCTTCTTCTTCTCCAACGCCGCCCACGGCTGGAACGACCTCGTCGATGCTCCAATCGATCAAGCGATTGCTCGTACAAGCAAGCGTCCCATTCCTCGAGGCGCCATCACGCCGCGAGCCGCATTCGTCTTCACCGTCAGCCAAGGCATCGGTGCGGCCCTGTTCCTGCTCCTCATGCCTAGCGGAAGCGCGATCTATGCCGTGCCGAACATCATCGGGACGATATACTACCCATGGGCCAAGCGGCACACCAACTTCGCCCAGTTCGTGCTTGGGTGGTGTTTGGCATGGGGCATCGTGATGGGATCTTGCTCCATGGGACTTAAGCCTTTTACAGGAGGTCCCTTTGGGTCCGACTCTTCAAGATCTGCGGCATTGTGGGTGAAGCCATCTATCGCCTGCGTCTTCTTTGCAAGCATCCTATGGACTATCATCTACGATACTATTTACGCTCACCAGGATCTGAAGGACGACCTCAAAGTCGGTGTCAAGAGCATCGCTGTCCTGTTCAGAGACCAGACCAAAGTGCTCCTATGGCTCGTCCTTGCGTGCATGATTTCTTTGCTTTCCATGGCCGGCGTGCTCGAGCAAATGGGCTGGCAATATTACCTCATTGCTGCTGGCGGCTCTGCGGTATCGCTCGGGGCTATGATCAGCAATGTCGAGTTGAAGGATTCTGCCAGCTGTTGGTGGTGGTTCAGATACGGCTTCTGGCTTGCCGGCAGCGCTATTGCTGGCGGTCTCTTATCCGAATATCTACTTATGGCACCCTTGTCATACATATAGATATATAGATTTCACATTGTTCTGATATGGATTGATAGACTTCAATAGCGGGCGTTGTATTTATAGTTTCCTTGTTCAGGGTTCCAGAGCGAGATATATGTAAGAATTTAGTACCCATGTTATCTATGTTAAGCATTCTTGTGATTATGTGACACCGTGTGCCTATCTCATGATCCCCTTGTGCTCAGGGAACCATTTATACTACTGGCCAATTCTTGTTGATATCGATCATCGCCCCGTTGGATGTTTCCGCAACAGATGGGTCGGAGAAAAAGAGGCAGTATTTAACAACATCGCCGAGTGAGATCATCTGCTTAGCTGGATCGAAGCCGGGAGCTATTGCCTGAGCGCGAGCCATACCCTCGTCGTTCCACCCAGCCCCAAATGCATCGATAATGTTCGTGTCCATACCACCCAGGAGGAAAGCCAGGCTGTAGATTCCCTTCGGACCGTAGAAAGTGGCTGTATTCTTGACGAGGCCAAGAAGACCGTGCTTGCTAGCCGTATACGCAGCTCCTGCGGCGAAACCTCGGACGCCTGCCACTGAGGCAATGTTGATGATCGTGCCACCTGATGGCGATTGCGACTCGAAAGCATTTATGGCGGCCTTGGTGCACAGGTAGGCTCCGGTCAGATTGACGCCTATCACGCGGTTCCACAAGTCTAGAGGCAATGTGCCGGCGGCATCGAACTTGTCCATGACACCCGCATTGTTGATGAGCATGTCGATGCGACCAAACTTGGCGGAGACATTAGCGAAGAAGGTGGTCACAGCCGTCTCATCGGTGATATCCGTTTGGGATGTGAGGAACTTGTCGCCATGCTTCTCCCACCCGGCAGCTGTTTCTTTCAGGCGGCCCTCGTGGACGTCAAAGATGGCGACGTTGGCGCCGGCGTCCAAGAAAGCGGAGGCAATGGCTTTGCCGAGACCCCCCGCACCTCCAGTGACCACGACGGTCTTTCCTGTTGCTGAAGATGTGGCCATGTTTGAATTTGTTTGTGTGATTGGATGCGAAGACGTCTATGTAATAGGTCAAGAATCTACAAGTCAGTCAGTTACGAGAAGGCATCGAATGGCATTTATATACTAAATTGCATAAGTTTAATGAAGACTTAGAGATGTCAATGTCTGTAGTAGTTATCCACTTACGGGGCTTCCCTAGTCCGAGCATTCAGTTATCCAGATCCGAATACGACTAGTATAGGGGCCGCGAGGTTAAGACATATGAGCCCCGGTTACACTATCACATTCTTATTCTTATTCGCACGTCTTGTGGATGTAACTGTGGCCGGCCAACCCGGTCGAAATCTGGATTAATTAGCTGGATTAGATGTGAAAACCCCGATTTCCTCTCTCTACTTCCCCGCACGCCGAACCCCCGCCATTAATGCGAATTTGTCAACGAGAATACCTACCACCTGCATAAGTTGCGAATCCACAAAACCGCATTGAAAATGGACAATGCCACGGAATACCTACGTTCAGTATCAATGGTCGGGCGCCAGGGCGACAGCTAAATATCAATATTTGGTATGTCTCCCCTCTCGAGTCTCAACAACCTACTTAATCTGGTGTGAATCAAATTTGCGAGTTGAACTTGTAAAATACAGTTGGATCACAATTGCGAGGCAGCTTTCTGCAATCAGCTCTTTATAGGCTTCTATATGCGTTCTGGGGCAAATAAACTATATACAAGAATGTCACACCGCCAAACTGAGTCTAAGCCTGGGACCTCACACCGCGTCCCCATGTTGTCTAAAATCTCCTCTAGCACGACATAGTCTACTCGAATCCTTTACTCAAAAGGAGGGTTAGCATTCTTGTAAAGCTGCTCGAAGTAAGCCTGGAACCAGGAGCCAGCTTCGGGAGCCGGCTGCAAGGCGGATGCGAGACCACAGTGAAAGTCATATCGGGCGGCGCTAGTGTCGCTGGTGCCGTCACATTCACCACCAGGCTTAATCCAGACAAAGGCATCAAGAAGGTCGCTGCCTGTATTGGACGAAGGGCGAAGACCAAAGCCAGCACCCTTAGCATTGCACCAGTCACCCCACTCGTTCTGTCCAGTGGGCTGCTTGCCGCTACGGCCAGTGTCGGTGATGAAGTGGGCATCCCAGCCGTTGGATCTCAGCAGAGGAGCAAAGTTATTGATATAGCTTGACTCGTCGCACACGCTGTTTCCCTGAGTGTAGGACGGGCATGATCCGGAGATCTTCCAAGCATTGTAGTTGGCGACGTTCGTGGCAATACCACGGAGGGCGCGCGGTGAGCCGGCATCCTTGTAGACCTGAGCGTAGAGCTGGGCGGCAGGAGTCAAGTTGGCTGGCCAGCCGAGCCAACCAGCGTGACCGCCATCGAGATACATGGCAACGTTGTCAAGATTCAGGTTCTTGACAGCGTAGTTTGTGCACTCCATGTAAGCGTCCTTGGCATTGGCGCACTTGGAAACGCTCAAGTTGGTAACCAGGTTGGCCAGGGAGTCGGGTTCTAGCGAGATATTAATAAAGGGAGCATTCTGATATTGACTGTGTTTGATGTACTAACCAATAACCAAGATGACTTTGATGTCTGAGTATTCCTTGAGGACAGCGACGATGGCATCGATGTAAGCTTTATACTTCGCAACACCACCATTTGCAATAGAGTATTCTCCATTGGAAGCGGCAGCAGCACAGTCACGGTCTGGGAGATCGTAGACAACGAAAATGCCAGCATATTTGCCACCAGCCTTATTGGCGGCACGGATGTCTGCTAGGGTGGTCTCCATCAAGTCTACCTTGTCTCGGGTGTCCCTATATTATATTAATATAGCTCATCTAAACGAACAGGCCCGAATTGAACTTACATCCACATGAAGCTCGGCACTTTGCCGACGGCTGCAGCGCCGGCGCCCATCGTAGGGACCGCATAAGCACTAACTTCAGATGCGTAGAAAGAGTTGGCCCACATCGTAACTCCCGAAAAGGGGTTGCCAGAGGCGGCGCCAGTTCCAGTGGTGCTAGCACGAGAGGTGGTGGTTGTCTGTTGCGTGGCTTGTTAGCATGACCGATCTGGCAACCCGTGGACTAGGTCTGGCTTACAGCTCCAGTGTTCGTAGTCCTGGTCGCACTGGTTGTTGTCGATGCCCGTGTGGTTGTGGCCCTCGTTGTTGTTGTTGAAGCGCCAGCGAGACATTGGCTTACAAGCCTGTCAGCACCAAGCACATGCTCTTTGCATTCGAGACATACCTGTAGTAGTCGTTCTGTGCGACGCAAGTGCTGCCACTAACACAGCAAGTAGCTCCAGACCAGCCGATACCACCACATTGTCCGCTACTCAGCAGTTAGTATGCCGGAATCATTCAGATATTGTGACCGAGAGACTCGTACTATTGTGCGGCGCAGTTCTGGCGCTCCTCAACGACACTCTCAAAAGGAACAGCGAGAGCAGCTGCGCTCAGGGCAGCAAGGAGAAGAGTCTTCGCAGCCATGTTGTCGGATTTCGTAAACTGCTTGAAGAAGACGTACTTGAGGCGTGCTGTGGATGTCTTCACGAATGTGGGAGAAATGAAGGGTTTATATCATCATGAGGCCATGCCCTGATTCTGTATACGACGGCTGGACGGGAAAGGAGATGGTGAAGGGCCCATCGTTGATAACAGAGGACCTGATAGGCCAAAGAAGAGATCACAAGCTTAGCCAATTTGTCATGCGCTTTGGTGGTGAGGTGAGAACGGCTAGATGTCGACTATATGAGCGGAAAGGCGGTTCACGTTCCGGAATGCCCAGTGGGAAGCTAGATCTGGAAAGAAAGAAGGCTACAACGAGCCTCACATGGACTGTGATCCTCTTTGGTTACGGGCGCCAGCATGGTGGAGGATAACAACGTACGAGAGGGGGAAATATGCCGCCAACCAAGTACTGAGAAAGGCGGACTGAAGGAGTTGGAAAGACTAGGAAGCCTGGGTATTCGCGGGACCCGGGTTGCTGGAAGAGGGCGGCTAGCCGGGTTTGGCATCATTCTCGGAGGCACGCCCAGACAAGGCCCGAATAGGGAGGTCGGATACACAGTCGTTGCCGGGGCAGGGTGCCTTGCGGAAATCAAAGGGGCCGGGGGCGACTGGCACGGGGCTCCAGCTCATGCACCAAGCTCGCTAGCTGATGCTAAGGCATCGCAGTATGGGCGCAAAATCACAGATAGAGGACATTGCAGAGATACTTTGACAAGTCTAGAGAGGCATCACCGGTGATGTAGGACGATGCTTCCGAAAAGTCTGCTTATAGCATATCCATACTACTGTAGGTAAGTGTCGTCGTCCGTTGCAAGAGAAGCTGCTCAACATGGATCGATGCCCGATCTCACCGGAAACTGGGTGCCATGACGCCGGATGCAAAGACAAATGAGCAGGAAACGCGCCCTTGAGCGACAGGGAATGACGGAAGCGACCCGTTGGTGTTGATTAGCGAATGATGAGGGATGAATGCGATCTCCCGATCTTGGAATTGAAAATACCCCCACATACTTACTTAGATACCTGCATCTACTACCTATGCAGCAACAATAGTGTAGCATCTTGACGAAGAACTTGCTAGTGAGCCCAGTATCTTCTTGATGTATTTGCAAATCCCGGCGTCTTTCTCGACGCGTTGTCGCGCAACTCAGTCGACGGTGGACTCCTTGTTTCTATCCCAAGGACAGCGTCATTCGCATGAGCTGCCCTCGATGTCACCAACGCCCCCTCACCCCAAGAAGAAAGCGAGTTCAGAGCCGACAAGCATCGCTGCATAAAGCACTCATATGTGACTAGTCGGTGTAGCATTGAGATGTGAGCACCTGTAGTAACTTGGTAGACCCCCGCTCGGTGGAATCCAAATGCACCAGGTTGTCTCACTATTAACTTAAGTACGTATATAGTGCCGTGATGAAGTTCTTATGGATTTGAAGAGCTGCCTAGCAAGAAACAGTATTTCATTCTTAGACGAGTTGATGCTGGCTTTCTCGCCTTGCCACAGTGATTAGCGTATCGTATTTTCGGTAATCGCTAACGTTTGCAGCTAAAACAAAACAACTTCCAGGGGTCACGTCATAGAGTACACAACCTACTGTATCTACATATTTTTGTATACACTTAGCAGGTAGTGTAAGGTGATATATACTACAATACCGGTACTATTAAGGCCGGAATCATATATATCAAGTATAGATATTCTCATTGAATTATAGCCTTGGGACTTGTGTACTCAATTGCACTTTGTCCCATATTTACTGCTAATATGAATATAATACGCATAAGGAAATAATGCATAAATGAACGTCAGCTGCCGTAATCTGAAAGCATGCAATATTATCATCCGCATCAGAGGTTCGTGCATTAACCTAGCTGCAACTGATCCCATTTGACGGGAATATCATCCAAGGCTGTGATCGCAAGTTTCCCAAGTGCCCGGCGATATGCAATACCATTCTCTCGGGTT
Source organism: Xylaria bambusicola (assembly GCF_022495145.1). Taxonomy (NCBI): domain Eukaryota; kingdom Fungi; phylum Ascomycota; class Sordariomycetes; order Xylariales; family Xylariaceae; genus Xylaria; species Xylaria bambusicola. The sequence goes on from NW_025953569.1 coordinate 73,001, forward strand.
ATCCACAGAACGTTGTAATAAGCAAAAACCCTGCCTCACGACCACCCCCCGTCACGACCAGGGCCCTAGGCACCCTAAAACGCGCTTTAACTCCCAATTACCTAATTAAACACTATTTAATAACGCGACCGCGTTTAGGTCTTACGATAACTTTTTACCCTTATTCTATTTAGAATTAACTCCTCTTTATCGCTATATCTTTTAATTCTAAAAATTATTATACCGTAGCTATTATTCGTATAGTTTAACTTAAAACTTTAATTTAAGCAATAGTATATATTTAAAGTATTAATAAATTATACCTATACTATTAACTTTAAAGTATTTTTATTAAAAAATAAACCTACATTAACCTTTAAGCCTTATTAACCTATTATAAATATTAATTAATAAATTAAGCAATAAAATAGGTTAAGTTAAGCTTTATACTGTTATACTATAATATCCTAAGGCTTTTGGAGTATATATACTTTATATATATTATATACCCCTTTTGTATATGCTTTAAAGGAGATTTTTCCCTTTTTTAAGCTTTAGTCTTATTAAATACTTATTATGAGACTGAAGAGATTTATAATATTATACCTAACCTTTAAGATTTAACCTACCTATAATAATTTTAAAGCTTCCCCTTAAGGTTACTTATAACGTTGTTAGTTACGATATACTTACGTATAAATAAATAATTAAAGCTAGCGTTCTTTTAGGAAACTTAAACTAAGGAGAATTTTCGATAATAGTTTAAGGATAAAGCTAGTACAATTTATTTCCAAAAGAACAACAAACCTAAAATTAGCTATTAAAATCTTTTAATAACCCTAATCTAATAAATAAAGCTAACGTTTAATTATTATAATAAATAAATGCTTAACTCTTAATTAAAATTGTAAAGTTAAAGAAATAACTTTTTAAAGGAAAGAAGATTATTTAAAGTTTAAAGGTAACCTATACCTTTTTTAAATTATATTTAAATAAAAGAAAAAAGAACTTAAAAACATTAAGTTTAAATAAGTTGGAGTATTATTCTAACCTTAATAATTTATAGACCTTTAATAATCAACAATATTATTAGAACCGAAGAAAGGGCAATTTTAATAATAATAACCCTTTATTATCTAGCTTTAATATAAAGTATAGTTAGAATAGTTATATATGCTAATTATATTTAAATTATATATATTATTATAAATGCTACTTTTTTAAGGAAGTTAATTTAAGTTAGCTTTTTAAGTTTAATTATAACCCCTTTAATATAAAATTTATTTATTTAAAATAGTTGGAATAAATAAAAGAATTGAAAACTATATTCCGTAGGGTTAATTATAAATTTAAAACCAATACCCTTAAGATTCTTTATATATATAGTAAAATAAATAAGGATTATAAAAATATATACCAAATTATAAAGAAAAGATTTAAATATATAAAAAGAAAATAAATAAAGTTTGATTAAAATATGTTTTTAAATTAAATTAAAATCTTATTACGTTAGTTATCCTTTTTATAAGTTAATATTAATATATAATTTAAAAGGGCTATATAATATATTAATTAAGACTTAAGACTTTTTAACTAATATTTAACTAATATTAAAAGTTAAAATTTAAGACAAAATAAAGGTAAAAGAGCCCTATTATATTATTGAAAATTAGGTAAACCCCTATAAAAGGAATTAATGAATTTCTATAACCCTTTATTAAAGACTAGGATTAAGATAATTAATATAGTATAATAACGTTAGGAATTAATAAATAAGGATTAATAGGTTAATTATAGAAGAAAAAGGCTTAAACTAAAAAATACTTAAATTAATAATAAACTACCTATAAATATAAACTAAAGCTAAAGTAATAGCTAAATTATTAATAATAATTATAAAAATAAATATAAAGGATATAATAATAATAGCTATAATAGTAGCTTTAACTATAACTATATTAATAGTTATAAAGGTAATAGTAATAATAATAATTATTAAAGTAATAATAATAGTTATAGCTATTAAGGAAATAATAGTAATAGTTATTATTAATGTCTTTAAGGTTTTAATTATTAGGAAAACTGTTAATTTAATAATTTTATTTTAGGAAGTTGACCTTTTTTTAAAGCTTCTTCAAATTATTTATAAAGTAATAATAGAAATAAACTAAATTAAAGAAATTATAAAGGAATAGTTTATTTCAATTGTAGTTAATTAAGTTATATTGCTTTAAATTGTATTTAACCTAAATAAGACCGGAATTTTAATTATGTAGGCTATATAGTATAAAAATAAACTATTTAAAAAGTTTAAATGAATAAAAAGCGGGATAAGGTTAAAAACGAACAATAATTACTATATTATTTTTATACCCCCCTTTTATTAAAACGCTATAATCCTTTGGAATATAATAAATAGTTAGGAAATAGACCGGAAGTTTAATACCTTTTAAATTAATAAAAGGCATTAGGTTAAATCTACCCCTTTATATACCTATTATATATTATTTTTATACCTTTTATATAATCTGTATACCTAGCTTAAAGAAACCACCTTTATAAACTTATATTAAGCTAAATTCTTATATTAAATATAATTATATTAGCTTTACTTTTATACTTTATTATAAGTTGGAAAAAGCTTTTTTTTGAACCCCTTTATTATAACATACTATAGGCGGTAATTTTCCGTTATATAGGGCCTATTAGGTTATTTATAAATTAATTCATAATTGCGGTATTATTTATAAGTTTAAATGTATATATATAGCTATTAATTATAATTATTGCTTAAAAGGTAACCCTATTTTATTATCCTAAATTACCTTAAAGGATTAAGGAATTATATTAAATTTAGGTATAAATTATTAGTTTTTTAAATTTAAAGTTTATTACTTTAAAATATTTACCTTATATTAGTTTATAAAAGTTTATAAAAATAAATTATATTATTAAACGATTATTTAATTATTAAAATTAATTTGGTTAGAAGAGTTAAAATTATATACATTTTATATAGGACTTAATAGTATTTTATAGGAGTTTTATAACTTTATTAATTTCTTTAATATAAATAAAGCTAATATATTTTTTTACTTAAAAAAAGGCAATTTAACTATTAAATTTAAAAAAAATACTATAATTTCCTATTATCCTATATACCTTTTAATATAAGATAAATTTAAAAAGCTATAAAGGTAATTAAATAAAATGCTAAAGGTTAAAAAAATTAAAAAATTAATTAGTCCAATTAAAATATCTATCCTTTTTATTCTTAAAAAAGATGGAGGCTTATACTTATATATAAATTATAAGGGATTTAATTATATTTTATATAAGAATTATTATATTTTACCTCTTATTTTAAAGCTGTTAGATAAAATTTCTTAAGTAAAGATATTTATAAAAGTTGACTTAAAGGATACTTATTATTATATTTATATTTAAAAGGAAGATAAATGGAAAATAGCCTTTTATATTTATTATAGTTATTATAAATTTTTAATTATACCTATAGGTTTATTAAACGCTTTTACTACCTTTTAAAACTATATATAAAAAGTATTTAATAATATTTTAAATATTTTTTATATTATTTATTTAAATAATATCCTTATATTTTCTATAAATAAAGAATTATATATAAAATATATTTAAACTATTATTAAAAGACTATAAAAAGCGGACCTTTACATTAAGCCTTTTAAGTATTAATTTTATTAAAAGAAGATTGAATTTTTAAACTATATTATTTTTAGCTAAAGTATTAAAATGGATCCTTTAAGAATTAATATAATTAATTAATAGCTTATTCTAAATTCCTATAAAGAATTGTAATAATTTTTAGGGTTTTATAACTTTTATTACTGCTTTATAAATAGGTTTTCCTAGATTACATTACCATTAATGCGTTATTTAAAGAAAGGTATATTTAAAATAAAAAAGGGTTAAATTTTATTAAATATAACTATAATAAAGGTATTTAAAGATCTTTAAGTTATATTTAAAGAGGTTATTCTTTTTATATATTTTAACCCTAAAAAGTAAATATTATTAAAAACCAATTCCTTTAAAATAACATTTATAGGTAACCTATTTTAATAGGATAATTAAAGTATATTTAAATTAATTATATTTTATTTCTATAAGTTTTCCAAATAGGAAATATAGTATAATACTTTTAAACAAAAAATGCTTACAATAATAAATTGCTTTAAGCATTAATAACATTACCTTTAAAGAAGCTACTTATTAGTTAAGGTATTAACCAATTATAATAATCTTTAAATATTTATAAAGACCCTAAAATTAAATAGGAAATAAACCCATTAATATATATATTTAACTCCTTTTAACTTTATTATTAAATATAGGGTAGATAAAAAAAATAGGGCTAATTTACCTTTATACCGTTTTAATTTTATAACTGTTTTACTTATTAATATAAATATTCTTCCTATATTAAAAAGGAAAATTATTATAATATAGCAATTTAAAGTCCTTAATCCATACTTTAGGGTATTAATTAGTAAGCTATATATTATACATATACCTATTAAACGAATTATTCTTATATAAGTAATTATATATAAATAAGTATAAATAATTATAAGTATTAAAAAAAGTAAAAACCTGGAGCTATTTAAAGATTTAAATAATTTAATCCTAAAGGTTTAATAGAAAGATCTTAAATATTAAGCAATTCTATACTAACTTAAGGCTAGAAAGGTTACGGACCTTTAATAGTTAGTAAAAAAAGACCTAATTTATTATAAAGAAAGGGTTTATATTCCCTTTAAAAAGTCCTTCCATTTTTAACTTATTAAATTATATTATAATTAACCTATTATTAATTACTTTAATTAAACCTATACCTTAGAACTTTTATGTTATAAATTCTTTTAAAAAAATATATAAAGCAATGTTTAAGAGTATATAAAATCCTATATAATCTGCTTTAAGATAAAGGTAAAATATTATTAGGAATATAGCAAACTAAATGCTTTATTAATTTTTAATCAACCTATATAGGAACTCTTTATAAACTTTATTATAGGTTTGCTTAAAACCTTTTATAAAGGAAAACCAATTAACTTCATATTAATTATTATTAATAGATTTATTAAGTTTATATATTTATTTTTAATTAATATTATTATTACTTTAATAGAATTAGCTGTTCTTTTTTATAATAAAATTAAATGCTTATATAGCAGCTTATAGGGTATAGTTTTAAATAAAGGTATTATTTTTATAAGCTAATTTTAGTTTAACCTTTATTATTATTCTAAAATAAAACAATACCTTTTAGTTATATTTTACTTTAAAATTAATAGTTAAATAAAATGGATAAACTAAGTAATTAAAGGTTATTTATAATGTTTTATTAATAAAGAATAAATTAATTAGCCTTAACTTTTTTTATAAGCCTTTTTTGCTATAAATTCAATAGTTAATTTAATAACTGGAAAGTTACCTTTTGAAGCTCTATATAGCTATATTCCTAAATTCAGATTATTTATTAAGGATAACTTTATATTAAAGGAAGTTCTAACTATATAAGGATAATTTAATAAGTTAGAAATAATTAAAAATAAAATAGTAGAATAATAATAAATTATATTAAAATAATATATGGAATATTATAATAATAAGTATAAATTAATAACCTTTAAGGTTGGAGATTTAATTATATTATTAATAAAGAATATAAGGTTTTATTATAAAAAGTTAATACTTAAATATATAGGACCTTTTAGAATTATAGGTAAAGTTAATTTATAGGCGTATTATATTAATTTTTTATTATAATATATTTATTTTTATTCTATTTTTCTAGTTTAATTAATTAAGCTTTAGATTATTAAATATAAATATAGTTTACCTATATTAAACCTTAAAGATAATTTAAAAAAATAGAAGGTTAAAAATATAGTAAGTAAAATAATATATAATAAAGATTAGTATTATAAGGTTAAATGGAAAGGCTGGCCTTTTAAATATAATTAATAAGTATTATAATCTAATATTTTAGTGTTAAAGGTAGTTAAAGATTTTAAAAAACGATAAAGTTAAAGATAAAAGAAGAAAATTAAAAATAATAAATTAGGTATAAATTGAAACTATATCTAGTATTATTAATATAGGATATAAAATAAGCCTAATAGGATTTTAAAAATTTTAAACTAATTATAAAAAAAATAAAACTAATTATTTTAATATAAAAGGAATTAAACCTTTACTTTTAAAGTTAAAAAATTATTATACTTTATTATTAAACTATATATAAAATAAAGTTAAATTTAATAATTATTAAAATTAATAATATTATAAAGCTTTATTTGATTATAAATATTGCCCTATTGGGTATTATTATATTGCTTAATTATAAAAGTCTTTACTTTTATTATAAATAATAAAATAAAGGTATACTATATAATTAAACTAAAATCTTATAAATATATACGTAAAGAAATTATTTAAAAGTAGCTTTAATATTAAGCTGCATTTTATTTAAGTTAAAAACGTATATAAAAAGAATGTAAAGTAAAGTTATTTATAGCATTAATTGGAATAGGTATAATCATACTATAGGTAACGGATTATTATTTAATAATAATATAATTATAATTAAATAAATACTTTTATTTAAATATAAGTATAATATTATTATAATATATAATAAGTTTAAAATAAGTATAAAATAGCTTTATACCTTTTTATTAGCTTAATTATTAATTATATTAAAACGATTCTAATAAATTAAGAAAAGGTATAAATATAATTTAATAAAGTAGTATTAAACGGTTATAATATTAATGTAAAATTTAAATAAATTGGATTAAAGTTCTATTTTATTATTATTAATAGCTTATATATTATTAATAGTTATTTTAGGTATAAATATTTATTAATTCTATTTAAGAAGTTTAATAAAGCAAATAATTTTAAAAGTTATTATAAGTAAAAGTTAAATTTAAATAAATAATAATTTATATATAATATAGGTATAAAAATACTAATAGGTTTATATATTTAATATGCTTTAATATATTTATAATAATTAACGGAGTTAGATTTATTAAATAAATAACTAAATTTAAATAAAAGATTAAGGTTAAGCTAATATATATATTTAATATACTTAATATAATTATAATATATTAATATAAGTAGTATAGCTATAAGGTTAATATGTTTATTATAGCGCTAATTTTTTATCCTTATGGATTATTTATATTTCTTTTAGGGGTTTTTATTTTTAATATCTAAGTTACCCCTATAGTTTAAATAATTATTAGGTGGAGGGTTGGCGGATCTGCTGTAGCTTTAGCCCGAATTACCCTTTTCGTTATTATCGTTATTATCGTTATTGCCTGGTAGCAGTATTAGTAGTGCTGGTGGAACTGGTAATACTAGTAGTATTAGTGGTAGTAGCGTAGGTGCTTTATTATTAACGTATTCCTTATTTATATCCTTATTATGCTTAGATAACGGTAATAATAGTAACGTTTTACCTTTACTATTATGGGTAATATAGTTACTCTTTGGAGCTTAAGCCTTACCCTTACCCTTTTTACCCTTAAAAGGTATGATTTAAATAATAGTAATAATAATATAAATATAATAAAAAAAGAAAGGGAAATGAAGTAAAAATAGAAGCGATGTAATAGTTTTTAATTAAAACTAATTTTTAAAATTAGCAACAATTAAAGAAAAAAAAAAAGAAAATAAAAAGTTAATAAATAATTAATAGGAATATATATATAAATTCTATTATAAAGGTAATATATAGCATATATAATTTATAATATAAATATAAACTTAATATTTATATACCTTTACTATAATAACGCTTTATATAAATAAACTATATTAATACGTTTATTATAATATTTTATATTATATATTTATATAATTGGACTTTTTATTTTACATTTAATTAATAGATTAATTATATACTAGGTTAAGAATAACCTAATTAAGGAGAAAGGAGTAATTATTATATTATAGTATCCTAAGGCCCTTAAAGTATATATACTTTATATATATTATATACTCCTCCCGTATATGCTTCGAAGGAAATTCTTCCCTTCTTTAAGCTTTAATTTTATTAAATACCTATTATAAGACTGAAGAGATTTATAACATTATACCTGACCTTTAAGATTTAACCTACCCGTGATATATACCTTTACTTTTTAAATTTAAACTTATAGTTAAATATATATTAATTACTTTAAATAATAATAAAAGCTTTAAAAAAAAGTAATATATATATTTTTTAACTTAAAATAATAAGGTTAAATTAATTAAAATATAATTTATTAATTATATATATATATTAATAATATAATAATAATTAATATTAACCTTTTTTTTAATTATTTTAAAGCTTTAAAAATTATAAATATCCCTTTTAACTATTTTTATAATATTAATAAAATAAATATAAATTAAAATATTAATAATAATTATTAAATAGTTATTAACTTTATTTTATATTAAACTTTTAAAAAAGCTATTAAAAAAAGTAAATAAATTATTATTTTTAAAGTTATTAATATTATTAATAATACTTTATTATTATTAATAATTTAAAAGGGTATATAAATATAAAGTTAATAATTTTTAAATTAAAATTAAAGCTTATTTAAAGATTAATATTTTAAATATTTATTTAATAAATAAATTAATAATTTTATAATATTAAAATAATTATAAAACCTTTTTATACTTTATATTTAAAGCTATTATAATAATATATAATATATATTAATATATAATAGTTATAAATTATATATTAATAATAAGTTTTTTTAAATTTACCTTTTAAATAAGATTTAATTTTTATTTTATAAACTTTATTATAATTATATATTATAATTATTAAATATTAAATATTAAAATTTTTAATTTATTAAAAAAAAAGTTAAAAAATAAATTATAAAAAATACCTATAAGCTATTTAAAAATAAAACCTTTAAAAAGAAATATATTAATAATATATAAAGTTATATATAAAGATATAATAAAGCTAAATATATTAAAAAAAGTATAAAAAATAGTTAAAATATATTTAAAAAACTAATAAATATTATTATTTTTAAAATATAACTATAATATTTAAAAAAAAAGATATTATAAAGGTAATAATATTAATACTTATAGTTAAAGAATAATTTATTATACCTAATCTATTAAAAATAACTTTAAAAATTATAATTAAAATACCCTTTAAAAGTTAACAATTATAGATTAATATATAGAAATTAATTTAAACCTTCCTTTCGTTTAATAATCTATTATAAAGGTTATTTTCTATAAAGGCTAATAAGGCCTTTAATAAAAAGGTTAAAATTATTACATTTTTATAAATAAAAATTAAAGTGTTAAAAGCTAAACTTTAAAAAAATATTAAGGTTACGTAAAAATTAATTAAAATAGGTTCTAACGATAACTTCGTTCGTATAACGTATATATAAAAGGTAAAACGCAAATTACGCAATCGTCTAATATATATTAACGAAGCTGCCGATCGATACGTTCTAAAATATAAGGATACCGATACAAAAGAGGTTATTAAGGTCAGAAACAATAGATCTAATTGAAAACACCAAAAAAAGCATCGCGAATAACGTATTCGTTGAGAAAATCGCTTCAGAAGTTGGGTAATTAGTAGGCAGGGGGGGTGGTCGTGATAGGGGGTGGTCGTGAGGCAGGGTTTTTGCTTAGTCGTATAAACCCTGACTCTTGAGGTCAACCGTACGTGGATCACACCTACCAATGTGTTTCCAAAGCGGTTCCTCAGAGAGCGGAGAGATTGTCGATGAAAGTATCAATAACTCGCACTCCACCGTTCCAGTGACGGAAAATAGACCATACGGCATGAACATCATCCCACGTAGGGGTCCATCGCCGCCAGAGTCTATCCCACGAATCCATTTAAAGAACAGTCTGATGTTTCTCTCGGGGGAGCCGAAACCCCAAGTTTGGCTGTTGATTTCTGCAGTTCGGTCGTCAATACCTATATTCTGGCCACCGCCTTGCAGTTTGCATTTCGCCACAGGACCGTGTACTGTAAGTATCGGGCTGGGCTGTCTGGCCAGGGGTTCCATATAGTGGATGCTGGGCGTCACCTGCACGGTCTTTGTAGTTCTATTATCAGTATATGCGAATATACACATTGGCCTAAATTTCGGGTACGAATGGATCGCTCGTCCTTGGCTGTCCCAGTAATCGTGCTGGATGAGTCCTTGCCATCCAACCCAAGACCAGCTCGGGAGCTGGATAGAGTCGCTCCGTTTAGACTGCCTCCGAGTCATATCCTCAGCTGGTTGCCAAAGGAGAGACTTATCAAACATCGCAATGGGCAAGGCCCATAAAAACCCGTCGGGGAAGCAGACCGTGAATCGAGTCGTAATCCCCAAAAACGCATTCAACCCATCTTCAGGGAAAGTCAACGCTCTGGCATTCTTCGCTATATCAGTACTTCACGTGAGACAGATGTTTGGGTTAAGCTAGGTTAGAGGCTGTGATGCAACTTACATATTGGCGAACAGAGTCTAAGTATTGTTGCAGGGGCTTCGCTTCCAACGAACGCTTCCCAACAAATGGTGCTATGGTCGGGCTCGAAGGGCTTAGGGGGTTTCCTATGACGCCAGTCCACTCGTGCCAAACCGTGCCTGAACATTCCCAAAGCACAAATTGGTATAGAAATAACAATTTGCGTGGTGAAAGCAACATTTCCTGAAACGTCCATCCGCGGGAATACTGTCAAGTTTTAGCGGAAATCCTAACGCAATCTTGTTCTGCGCCCTACCCATGCCGTCCTTGTACGGTCTACATAGCTTGAATACTCCGGGCTCGCTATGAGCTGTGAGGTCACATTACGAGGCTCTGTGACCCCTTTGATGCCTCTGAGGCCATGATTGGCATCCCATCCGTTAGCAGCAACAATGGTGAGATATGCCCCCTCAAATATGTTGCCCATCAAACTCAATTGGGAGTGTTTGCTTTCTGCGTCATCCTGGCATATGCAGAAACGATCAACCCATAGATATCTCTCTCCTAGGAGACTGACAAGCTCCATTGCATGCCTGATGGTCTTGGGTACGATTATCTGGTCGGATCGTTTACCTAAGGCACCACGACGCCGAAGCATGTTCAAGTTGCTTCGCCTTGCTTCAGTCCCTTCGACATTACCCCATACGTAGCTCAAAGCAATGTAACGTTGTGCTTTTGCTGCCACGACACATGCATCTTGGACGTCAATGAGCCATGCTGGACCTCCAGGCATTACATGTGATCTTCGTCTCAGTGTTCGCCATCCAAGAAGCTGCTGGGAAGTGTCGGGGCCCTGAGAGGTATCAAGTCCCCGAGAGATGTCGGGCTTATAGGAATGGTCGGGTTCGGGAAATGAAGCTCTTCTACACCTTTCGCCATGTGTTGTAGCACACACATCTATCCAATTCCGGATTTTATCGAGATCGATCCATTCAGGGTCAACGTCAACTTGGTGTGAGGGCATATTCGTCGTGCTTGCAAAGTCAAATAACCTCTTCCAACAGAAGAAAAAATACGGTACATACTTATCCAGAGCGCCTAATAATGATACAAGGCTTCATTCAGTAGACAAACTGTCGGCTGCAGGGCGGTCGGAAAAGGCAGAATGAGGAGAGGGGGGTATCACAGCGTATCATCGTATGCTACCCTTTCAGAGTCTGAATCGAGGGCGTGGTAAATGGCTGCTTCTGGTCAGAAATTTCCTATATATAGTGCAGTGCAGTCTCGTCTTATTTTCATGTCGTCCATGTTGTCGGGTCATCAATGCTATCATCGAGTTTAAGGCAACATGACATTATCTGAATATGACAACTAGAATCGTGGTACTGATACAGATAAAAAAGGACCCCTAGCTGTGGTCATCCGAGAAATTGAGTGCCGCCGCTCTCGCCCAGTCCTCGACCTGTTTGACTTCAATAGGTCAGTTCGACATCCTTACTAGAGACTTGAAAATTTGAAAAGATTAGATGCGTGCGCCCTGAATTATAGCACTTGTCATCGAACTCTCGGTCGAATTGTTTAGAGATGGCATTCAGCCCCCAACTTCTTCCCGATAGGGTTTAATAGTTGCGGTCAATCAATCGGTCAGTCATTACTCGGGGTGGTGAGAGGCGGCAGGATGGAAACGAAAAGGCGAGAGGAATGAAATCAAGAAAAAGGGAAACCAATGATGTGGTGGCGAATCTAGCGTTGTAGTCGAAGAGTTATGCTTCTAAATCAGATTCCATCTCCGCCTCTTTTATCAAACTGTCATAAGCTCGGCGTAGTGGATGGAAAGATCAACGAGGAATGTTGCAGCGGTGGCGTGGACAGCTTGTCCTGTCCATCAGCCGCATCTTGAATTTCCTACCCGCGAACATACACAACGGACATTGGAGCTCAAGATGTAGTTATGTAGATTACACATTGCGCGACTTCATGGTACTATTCATTCGATTCAAAGGTTGACTTACGCCAACTGTTAAAAATGACTAGAATTTATCCAAGTGTTGGCGTACAATATTCTACTGATGATACTTGTCAGATTTGTCTATTTGTTGATGTGCAGATGCTGTCTGACATCGTTAAATTGAATCATCTCTGTCTCCCGCGAGCAGCAATAGTATTGAGCAGTTTGACACCGCTCCTCTGGTGAGTGTTAAAAATGCAGTGCAATCCGGTACGACCGCACATACCACACCAAACCACACATAACACACAACAGCACTCCTCTGGCAGAGGCTAAAAAAGCAGTGAAATTCGCCGCACACCGCTACATGGACTGTGTCGATACAATTGAGTGTACCTACTGTTGCTGTAGTTATTGCACCTTCGAGAAGATTAGAAAAGCAGTGCAAAGTCAGGGGTACAGAAGAATGTCATCAAACTCGTCGTTATATGTAACATCGAAGCTCGAGTATAAAAAACGCTGGTGATGGCCTGGAATTGAGGCTGATTCTGGTTTCTTGGCCTTGCTGTAGCTCCCTTGTAGAGAAGGGGCACTTCGACCTCGTTTTGCGGCCATTGACCTGAAGATACCTATATAGTTGGCATCACAGCGAACCAGCGTTTCAAACGTAGAGATATTTATCATCGATATCATCAAAGTTTCTATAGCTCTTCAATGTCAAGAGGCCCAGGTAGGTCCAACGGCCGGAGTGTTGCACCATGGATTTGCCGCTTAGCGTAACGCACCCCACGGGGGAACACCTAACATTGTGCATGTCGGTCTGGACAGCGCACTCCCCGTCTGTAGGTATACTATGATTCCAGACTAGTTTGGACACCTTATCCTATATATCTATCTATCTAAATACTGTGTGAATGACTTCCTTCTCGAGAATTCGTCGTGTTAACAGATATTTCTCGATTGCTGGCGGAGTTAAGACGCGCTGTAATGAAAGCGATATGGGGCATTTTCAATTAAGACAGGGGAGGGTAACCCACCTGTATAGGTGACTATACCCACTAAGGTTAGCATAGGTAGGTATCGGTAGCTGCGGTGCACCCATTGCTCCTGTGGGTAGGGGGTAGGCTCCTCCCTATCACCAAACCACCAAACCACCAAGGCCAGACCAGGACAGCACGCATGGGCGCGACGTCGTAATGGCGATGGCATGGCCGTAAAATAGACTCAGACACCGACCCGACATCCGAATCAGAATCGGAATTATAAACCCACCCCAGCTTTGCCGTGCCCGATCAAGAGCCCGCGTCCATCTCAACGTCGGCGCCATGTTGTCCGGCATCCTGATATTCAACCAGAAGGGCGAGAACCTCATCTTCCGCGCCTTTCGCAACGACTGCCGCCCTCGCCTCGCCGATGTCTTCCGCATCCAGGTCATCTCGAACCCTCAAGTCCGCTCGCCCATCCTGACCCTCGGCAGCACCACCTTCAGCCATGTCAAGCACGAGAACATCTACCTCGTCGCCATCACCAAGAGCAATGCCAATGCCGCCCTAGTCTTCGAGTTCCTCTACCGCCTCATCCAGCTGGGCCGTGGCTACTTTGCCAAGTTCGACGAGGAGGCTGTTAAGAACAACTTTGTCCTCGTCTACGAGCTGCTCGATGGTATTGCCCACCTCTGTCTACCTACCTATCCATTCACCTATCTACCTACTATCGACCGACCCCTCTGTGAACAGCTCTTGCTAATCTTGCGCCTATTGAAAACGTCTAGAAATCATCGACTTCGGATATCCCCAAAACACCGAGACCGACACCTTAAAGATGTACATCACCACTGAGGGTGTCAAGTCCGAACGTGCCCCCGAAGACTCCGCCAAGATCACCATGCAGGCCACTGGTGCGCTATCGTGGAGGAAAGCCGACGTGAAATACCGGAAAAACGAAGCCTTCGTCGACGTTATCGAGGATGTCAACCTACTCATGTCGGCGACTGGTGCCGTGCTTCGCGCCGACGTCAATGGTCAGATCATCATGCGCGCCTATCTATCCGGCACCCCGGAATGCAAGTTTGGACTCAATGATCGTCTATTGTTGGATCAGGATGGTCTCCAGTCGCTGCCCAGTGGCAATAGACTGGGCACGAAAGCCACCAAAGCAGCTGCAGGAAGTGTCACCCTCGAGGACTGCCAGTTTCACCAGTGCGTGAAACTTGGCAAGTTTGACTCGGACCGTATCATATCATTCGTTCCTCCGGATGGCGAGTTTGAGCTCATGCGCTACCGAGCTACCGAAAATGTCAACTTGCCATTCAAGGTGCACGCTATAGTGAACGAAGTTGGAAAAACGAAAGTCGAGTATAGTATAGGACTTAAGGCCAACTTCGGCAGCAAGCTGTTCGCCACCAACGTCGTCGTCCGAATCCCCACGCCTCTTAACACCGCCCGGATTACCGAACGCTGCACACAGGGCAAAGCAAAATATGAGCCCAGTGAAAATCATATCGTCTGGAAGATTGGTCGTTTTACGGGCCAAAGCGAATTTGTTCTGAGCGCCGAAGCCGAGCTCACGAGCATGACGAATCAAAAAGCCTGGTCAAGGCCGCCTCTTAGTTTGAGCTTTAGCCTTTTGATGTTTACAAGCTCTGGGCTTTTAGTACGGTATCTAAAGGTATTCGAGAAGAGTAACTACCCCAGCGTAAAATGGGTGCGGTATATGACGAGGGCTGGTTCATATGAAATACGGTAAGTTGATGTTATCTGTATCAACCTCGTACTATCAACTTAAGAATGCTAAAGACTGCGACAGATTTTAAGGGCTATGCAGACTTAATCGCCGGCGAACTACAGAGACGGACATGATGAATCACTCCACTGGTCCGGCAGTTCACAGTAGTCTGCAAACACCAATTCCGCAGCGCTGTTGATGGAGAGAGGTTACGACAGAGAATGCTCGAATCCAATCTAATGCCATGCCATTAGACTAACGTTATGCAGATGTGATCACTCAGATGATCACTTGCGAGAACGCACCATTACTGAAATCGTGGTAGAGGTATTCGGCTCAACGCGTCAGGACTTGTAGTTGCTGTTCGATTCCACTCAGGATAACGCCACGGCAAGCCCTAAGATGTGCAGAGTTAGCTGGATGGTACAATCACCGTACTGTCGATGACATATCATCGAGATTGGAAATCGAATACAGATATGGCTTGCAGGTATTTTCGGACACTTAAATACATCTAGCAATCGCTTGCATGAATGGCAGACTTGACTAGGTTAGGTTATGAGTGCAATGATGGCCAAGTGTCAACTGATTGCTCAGAATAAGATATGACTTAATACGAATAATCTACAAATCTGATCGTGAAAGACGTGACACTCTCTTCCTACCTTTTCAATTCAGCCATAACCCCCAATGGAGCGTCTCATAAAAAAGCAAGGGTTATACCCATCATTTCTAGCTACCGAAGAAGATTTACAGATGTACTATAAACCAATGGCAATGGCAACGCCAGGAAAAGCACCAAAACTAACAGCCTGGGGCAGGATATGTCAACACTACAAACACATAGGTAGCGGAACGCCGCTTTCTGCGCAGTCGACTTTCCGAAGCGCTGAGGAAGATGGGGCGGTCGAGCGATCCGGGTACATCTATGCCGATACAGATACCCAAATACCGGCATCGCGTGGTACAGGCCGACCGGAACGAGATCGCGAAGCCGGAGCGGAGGCCGGAGATCCACATGGCGTAAGCGAGCGTTGGGACACGATGAGACTTACTGCGATCAGGTGTAATGGGTTTTAACTAGATGATAGCTGAACTTGAATTTGATAGATAGATAGGCACGGTGCCAAATTTTATGGTTTGACGAGCATTCACACTCCTCATGCCCGTGGAAATAGAAATATTATATGGAATGTGTCGGTGTCACACACCATCTTGAATACCCGGATTCAGCCAGCGTCATCTTAAAAAACGCTACACACCATCAAGATCGTTCTCTTAACCCCTTAGATCTAAGGCTGGAAGCCTATAATCTGGATAGAAATATCTTGTCTTGGTCTTGAGCTCTTTTGCGCAATGCTATCTACCTACTTAGTCGAACAAACAAGCTATGTAAATTTTTGGAAAAGCCGCCCCCACCGTACCCATCTCGCAAGAGTCTAGGTAGTTTTTCTCAATTGAAAGAATCTTTATACCATTTTCGTCATCCATTCAGCTATTGAGTATACTCTTCCACCCCATTGAGCGAGGTTCTAGCCTTATAGCTCCGGCCGCCGGGTATCGCCAACCTTACCACATATTGAAGCATCGCACTTTGACACTAAGACCTGCTCATTGCCTTTAACTTACCAAGGCACTGACAACATCATCTCATAAGACGTACCCTCCAGTCATCCTTGAGTTTACCCTTATTTCACCTGTCCTAGACCTCCAAAATGGCCGCAGACTTCGAAAAGCAAAGCTACTGGCATTCGCGGTTCACATCGGAAACAGCATTCGAATGGCTCGTGCCGTCGACGGCGTTCATCCCGTTCATAGAGCCGTATCTAAACCCGCTCGTATCAGATCCATATCTAAATCCCCCTTCCTCTTCCTCTTCCCATTCCCCTGAACATTCTTTATCGAAAAGGAGGCGGATTCTGCACCTCGGCTCGGGAACAAGTGACCTGCACATCCGGCTGCGCGAAAAAGGGTACACCGACGTGACGAACGTAGATTACGAGCCGTTGGCGCTCGACCGCGGCCGGGAGATGGAAGAATGGGCCTTCGGGGATGTAATCATGAAATACGTCGTTGCCGATGTCACCGCCCCGTTTCGCTTACTCACGACGCAAGACTTACCTATACACGATGGATTAAACGAATATGAGGGCGAGGGATTCGATATCGTGCTAGACAAAAGCACGGCCGACGCCGTAGCTTGTGCCTGCGACGAAGCTGTCTTGGCCATGGCGCGGTGGGTGCGGGCGGGTCTGAGGGATCGAGATGGCGCCGTGTGGATCTCGCTGAGTTATTCCGCTGTGAGGTTTGCGGTAGAGGATCTGCCGTTCGAGGTCCGGGTCATTGGGAAGATAGCCACGCCGAAGGAGAGAGGGACGGATCCGGATGTGTTTATTTGGTGTTATTTACTCCGGCCGAGGGTGGGTTGAGAATAAATATAGCTGGATGTACTTATGTGTTGAGTCCCGCGGGTTTACATAACACCGACATATATTGCAATGCGAACTCTTTGACCTAAGGTGAACTTGACTTGAAGCCAAGATATCGATACAAGGTGTTTCAACAAATAGCTTAATGCAAGTAGTAGTAGTACCATATGAATGCGAATATACTTACTTGATCAGACCTACTGTTGGATCTGTGTTGGATGAGTCTGGTCATGAATCCATCGGCGATGATGTAATGTGCCGAGCTCCGAGCTATGAGCTATGCCAGCTCAGCTCGCCCGGGACTTTACTGGAGAGCTGCCATAGAAGCTGTCGACACGTTGCCGGTAGCCGGTAGCTGGGGGCCCGTAGCGCTGAGTTAGTGAACTGTTAGTGGACTGTTGGTGGATTAGAGGGTGGAGTTGACAGGAACTGCCCTGGAGCCTCCCGCCAGACTCCCGCCGAGCCCGCCTAGCTCTGCTCAGTACCCGCCCTCGCCCGCCCTGCATCCGCCTAGAACGTGGCCATGGGGTGTTTCAACAGAAATACGGCACACAGGGGATGGGATCCACCAAGACTGTTATAATTACTGATCTTATTGCGGCATCGGGCCACTAATCGTTGACCCTCCACTAAACCCATGTAGCCCATGATTCTGAATGACCTCATCGCAGTCTCGTGCGACACCTCCGCACTTGCTTGTGCCGTCTGGACCTCCGACTATCGTCAAGTTCGACTGGCTCGACTGGCTATCCCGTACCTGTCGTACGTGTCCCTTGTCGGTCCTTGTCGGTCCTTGACTTGCGTGAAAACCTGCTCTTGATGCAACAGAAACTTTCATATAGTGGGCTGAGTGTCCCACGTATCCTCCGCAATGTCACATAACACTTAATGTTTGTCTGGTGAACGCTCTCTCGAGCACGCCGTATTTCTGAGTAAGGATAGGTGTTTCGTCTTATCATTGGCCTTAATCATCATCACAATCACTGGCCTTCGTCCACTCGTAGCCACTGGGACGAACAAGTTCGATTGGGGGTGATACCGCGCTTGTATCACCAATGCGGTACCAACATGTCGGACCAAGATGCCTTCGATCAAAGTGATGCCGCACCACGCAGGGTCTACGGAGGACCTCACAGCGGAAAACACCCTATCCCGACGGTACAGGGATACAGGCAGCACCGGAAAGAGCTAGGTGATCAAGTCCAGGAAGAAGAACAAGCCCAACGAGGCCCAGAGGATGATTCGAAAACGAAGAGAGCCTTCCGCTCGGCTAAAGCCATCTTCAAAGACGAGGATGCTGAGTATCAAAAGAACAGTCACGACCCATATCCTTCCGCTAACCTCAGCAACGCCGAGTCCGAGTTCAAAGCTACGTCTAATGAGGACACTGCCCAAACCCAGAAAACAGGGCCGTCGTCTTCAGACCAAGATTCACGACAAACTGCTGAAAGAGATGCGGGGAAGCATGGAAAGCGCAAGGGCAATGCTGATGAGAAATCAGCGACTGAGGCTGCTGCAGGGACATCTGATCCGAGAGAGAAACGGAAAGCGATGAAGAAGAAGCAGAGGCAGGGCGAAGGCAGAGAGGTTACTGACCCGGTAACACATCTGCCCATCGTCATTCACGACCAGACCGGAAAAGATCTTGATTCCGTACCCGAAAACGAGCCTGAACCCGGAACACATCACACTACGGCCAGTGGCCCCGCGGGTGCTTCCAAGTCGGAGGAAAAATTACGAACGGAGCAAGACACAGTTCAACGAGTTCACAACGGCATGATCCGTGTTTTCCCACCGCCAGACTTCGAGAGCACAAAGCAGGAGCTCGCTGTCATTTACAAGAACGCCGTCTATACTGGCTTATCCATAATCGTTGCGCTTGTAACTTTCTTTTTCATCCTACCTGTACCCTTCGCTCATAATAAAGGTCCTGAACTTTCCGATACCAACAGTCACGGGCTCCCTTCCTTTTCAACGTTATTGAGTTTTACTGTGTTCTTGGGGCTCGGGGCGGCAACTGTTGTAGGAATGGGTCAATGGGTAAATAAAAAGACTAGCGAGATATTTGAAGATGAAACTTGGGATGCTTCACTCAGGCAGGAACAGGCCATTGTTAAGAGCGACGAAGAATTGCCCGAGTCTGCACATTGGCTCAACAGCTTCATCGGCTCCATTTGGCCTCTAGTCAACCCAGACCTTTTCACCTCTCTCGTGGACCAGATCGAGGATGTTATGCAGGCATCTCTCCCGAAAGCTATCAAAATGGTGAGCGTGGATGATATGGGCCAAGGAAGTGAAAGCGTACGTATTCTTGGCGTGCGGTGGTTACCAACTGGTGCAGCAAGTCAAAGCGTCGGATCGGACGGGCAATTGCACAAGGGCAACGATGCCTCCGAAAGTGATCGGACTGATCCTGGGAACTCACAAGAGGTAAATAGTGAAGACCACAGCAACGACGATTCAAAAGTTTCGAGAAATAATGAGAGTTCACAGCAGCAGGAACAGGATGAGGCTACCCTGCGCGAAGGCATGGAGGCGGAAGAAGGGGACTTCGTCAACCTAGAACTCGCCCTCGCTTATCGAAGCCGCAGTTCTAGCAAGTCCTTCCGAACCAAAGCGAAGAATGCGCACCTGTACCTCAAATTCTATCTTCCGGGTGGTATATGCGTCCCAGTATGGGTCGAGCTTCGAGGCATCGTTATGACGCTTCGACTTCGGCTTCAACTTACTCCCGACCCCCCTTTCATTGAACTGTGCACCATGACATTCCTTGGCCAGCCGAAGGCAAGCATCTCGTGCATGCCATTATCCAAACATAGCTTCAGCTTAACAGATGTTCCTCTCATCTCGTCTTTCGTCAATTCTGCCATTGATGCTGCCCTGGCTGAATATGTTGCTCCGAAGAGCCTGACTTTGAATCTGAAGGATATGCTGGTTGGCGAGGACTTCAAGAAAGACACAACTGCTGTTGGTGTGGTTTGGATCTTCATCAAACGCGCAAGCGGCTTCAAGCAAGGTGATGCTGGCATCGGTCCTATCCAAGGTAGCAGCGATGCCTACGTCACTGTTTCTTGGGGGAAATTCGGTAAAGCCGTGGCCTCGACGCGTATTGCGATTGGCGAGAACGAACCTAGTTGGCATGAATATGCCAGCATACTTGTTACGCCGGAAGAGGTCAATGCCGACGAGAAACTGCGATTGCAACTCTGGGACTCGGATAAATGGACGGCAGACGACGATCTAGGGCGGGTGGAAGTAGACTTGAAGGACCTCATGCACAAGCCAGAGACACTTAATAAGATGCAGAGCCGAGAGGATGGCTTTAGTGGCGAGAATGTTGAGGAGGATATGCCTGGCTCCCTGGTCTGGTCGGTTGGGTACTTCACTAAAACACGAATCACGAAACAGCAGCTCGAGGCGCAAACTTTTAATGAGAGTATACGGACGAAGGATGAACTTAAGAGACATGTCTCCGTGACTGCCGAGAGGAAGCTGAGAGAAGCCAACAAGCCTCCAGATGATGAAGAAGTCAAGCAACAGAAGACACAAGATTATCATGAGCTTGAAAACTCCAGTAAGTCAGAGTTACAGGGGACGCTGTTCACGGGGTGTACTATATTATTCTGATTCTTTAATTCTAATATCGGAACACTACTTGACGAAGAACATGTGGGACTAACCAGGACATTCTAGTGATTGTGTCGGCGCCTCCCAGCACCGAGTTTATCTCGGGCGTTCTCAGCGTACAAATACACAATATTACAGGGCTTGAGATTCGAAAACTTCAAAAGGAAGATAAGAACGACGCTGGCGATCAAGAAGATGAGGCCGAACATGCTGATGATATGCCCAACAGCTACTGCACTATCATTCTAAACCACAAAAAGATCTTCAAGACTCGCACGAAGCCGAAAAACTCCAAGCCATTCTTTAATGCCGGTACAGAGAGATTTATTCGTGACTGGCGTGCCACCGAAGTCATCGTCAGTGTGCGCGATGCGCGGGAAAGAGAAGATGATGCCCTGATAGGATTGGTGTATCTCCCACTTTCAAAAATATTCAAAGACCGAAGTCAGGTAATGGGCAACTATTCACTCGTGGGAGGCGTGGGGTTCGGTAAAGCACGAATCAGCATGGTCTGGCGAAGTGTGAATGTCAAACTCCCTCCTCAAATAAGTGGGTGGGACTACGGTACTCTACAAATTCGAGGGCCAGTGAGACCGAAAAGCGATTTCGACAATGGACTTACCAGTCACCGAATCAAAATCAGGACAAACACTGGGCGGATCAAGTTGTATCCTAGCGATGGAGCATGGAAAGGAAAAGGGGGCAAAGAACCCCAGGACGCATTCTTGGCTGTCCGAAAGCGATACTCGTCAGCAATGGTCGTTGAATTTCGCCAGTCGTCACTCGGGTCTGACAAGACATCTGCTTTTGCGGTTCTCTGGCTGCATGAGCTTCGAGACGAGGAGGATGAGACAAAATGCCTGAAAGTTTGGAAAGGCAACAAAAAAAGCTTTCACAGGGCGCAGACATGCTGTGAATTCGACGGATCGGGCAGCAAAGACGAATTACTCGGCGAGATCGAGGTGAACGTGCGTTTCTGGCGTGGATTATCGGGGTATCACAAGAGTTATGCGGCGCGGTCGAAGAACGAAGACATGAGGAACGTGATGGAGTGTCTGGACACGATCTCAGACGAAGGGTTAGAAGGGGACATCGACGACGACACAGATTCCGAGACAGATTCGACAGGTAACGAGGGAGAAAACAACGACGACACGCGTCGGAAGAAGCTACGAATGCACACCAACGATGATTCAACGCCCTCCTCCACAGACGACGAAGACGACGGCAAAGGATCGTCAGCGTCATCTTCATCTACGAATCTTTCGCTCTCGGATTTCAAAAAGGTAAAGAATATCTTCCGGAACCCAGTCGACGGGGTCACGGAGGCGGCGACCAGCGTCCTCGCGCCGGGACATAACGACTCGGAAGACGGGACGAGAGGGCTCAGGGGCCAGATGCGCGATTACAAGGACCATTATAAACAGCTGCATCGCAAGCATCGCGGCATCATGCAGTGGCGTGCGGCGAGAGAGGTCAATCATATCGGGGGCAAGGTCACGAGACTTAAAGGGAATGTTGGTGGGCTGTTTAGGCATGATGATAAGGATGGTGGGATTGAGACTGAGGTTTAAATTGGGGGTGTGGGAGTTGTGAGGATGGAGATGGCTGTATGATGATGTTATGGATAGCGGGAATGGTCGTGTAGTATATTGTAGTATCTAATCAAGTTTACTTATGCCTTGACTTTGGACGTAGACATCCGCGCGTTCGGCGACTGGCTGGTGGTAAAAGTGAGTGAGTGAGTGCCGCGCCCTTTATCGCGTACTTAGCGCGTCACTTCTTCCATTTGAGGTTATTCCCGCGCAGCAGTCAAATTACATTTACGTAATACCATACCATCCCATGCCATCCCACCCTCAAACCACCAAGCGAACCATTCGACTCGGCCAACCCTGTCTCGTTTCCACTCACTTTCACACTGCCGGCATACAATCGTCTAATTATAAATACACGATCACGGGATGGCGTGCGTTACCCGTTGCGGCATTTGGGATTTGGCGTGGCGTGGAAAGGAGCATGGATGGGCAGGACGGGAAGGGAAGGAAGGGAAGGAAGGAGGCAAAGAGAAGACAAACTTTTACGTAAATGCCGCGACAATTACATCACGCACGGTCTAATTAAACTTTAACGCGCTTGGGAAAGAGCCTCAACCGTTTTAGGTACTTGCCTAGTCCTCTGTCCGACTACATCTCATCTTCTCTGAATTATTTTGTTTCGTGTCGTTGTCGGGTATCATCGCCCATCGTCGCGCCGTCGCTGTTGTCTCCAGTGTCAAGTGCGTTGCTCTGGTTTGCGCCATTAGCACAGATGATGGTTGCCTTGACGATTGAATCAATTCCTCAGTCTCGCTCGCCTGTCTGGCATGCGCATGAGATCTGGTTTCACTTCCATGTGGCAGGGCAATCATGTCTGAGACGGAGTGGTTGCTACTGCGACTCGGTTGAAGAGTGAGGACATTGCTCGAGCTGATGAACTTGGATGTGACACAAGCTAAGCTACTCTCGTCGTAGGTAGGTCGTTATGATTCACGAGAGGCAAGCAGCATGGATGGTGTGATCAAATGATTGTGTGTGTCTGTCTAACTGCAACTTTGTTCAGGGTTTGGTATAATTGACTACAGGTATTATGCGAGATTTATATTGACACTTTGGGGCATTGCCCGCAACAAAAAAACAAGTGGTATATCCTCTAATCTTCACGCCGAGAAGATCGAACAACATCAAAAAACATTTTCTACTCGTCCGTGGTTGTGGAATTAGACCATGGTTTCGGGAGTCTTCTCCGGGACACTGCCCTTCGAAGAGCCGGTACGCTCGTTCTCGCTATGCGAAGTCATGATGTCACTGGTGTGTCGCTGCAGCTCGACGTAGTCGTACGCGAACTCGCCGAGCTGAATGTCATCGATGCCGATGTCCTCCTCCTCAGGCTTGACGCGGAGGCTCAGGCCAGGAATCAAGTTCATCAAGAATAGAATGACGCAGGTCAGGACGAACGAGTACGAGAAACCAGCAACTGAATCGGCGAGCTGGTAAGCGAGTTGGATGTAGTTGTGGTTGATCCAGCCACCGGGGATGACGGAGAACCCATCGAGCGCTGCTATGTAGTCACTAACGGGGCGCATTAGTCTAACATGTTGCTATAGTAGGAGAGTCGGAATACTTACGCGGCAAAAAGCCCAGTGAGTAGGTTTCCAATGATACCACCGATACCGTGCACTGCGAAGATATCAAGGGCATCATCAGCGCCAATGAGGAACTTGACTTTCGTGGCGATGTTGCAGCCGATTCCACCGACGACGCCGAAAATGACGGCGGCCCAAGGGGCAACAAAACCAGAGGCTGGTGTGATAGCCACGAGGCCGGAGATGGCGCCTGAGCAAAAACCGACGACGGACCACTTCTTCTCGAGACGGTAGTCAAGGAGGGTCCAGGTTATAGCTCCGACGGAAGCGGCAATGTGGGTGACAATGCAGGCCATGATGGCACGAAGATTGGACGCGAGGGCAGAGCCACCGTTAAAGCCGAACCATCCGACCCAGAGGAAAACGGTGCCGAGCACGATGTGCGTTACATTGTGAGGTCGGTATGGAAGACCTGCAGACTTGGCGTATCCGGTGCGCTTGCCTAGCATGATGGAGAAAGCGAGAGCTGCAGCGCCAGAAGAGATGTGCACTGGTGTGCCACCAGCGAAGTCGAGACCGCCGAGCTTGAACGACCATCCGTTCGGGTTCCAGGTCCAAGAGGCGATAGGGTCGTATACAATCGTAGACCAGACGAAAATGAAGACGATGCAAGGTAGGATGCGCGCACGATCAACAGCCGCACCAATAGCGAGGGCAGGACTTAATGTTCTTGTTAGTATCTCCACTACAGTTCGCCCTGATGTACACCACCATCGAGGGAGGGTGCAGCTACTCACGTAATGGCAGCGAACATGCCCTGGAACAGGCAGAACATAAGATCAGGGAGCTTAGGGGTTGCTACGGAAGGCTGAGCGAGCGTCTTCATTAATCCAAAGTTACTCAGGTCTCCGATGAACGCGCTGCCGGTGTGCGAAAAGGCCAAGCTGTAGCCCCAGAAGAACCACTGGAAAGACACCACTGCGACCGACAACATGGATAGCATGATGAGCGAGAGGGCGGACTTGCGTCGAGCAAGTCCCGAGTAGAAGAAGCCGACGCCCGGTATCATGAGAAGCACGAGTGCCGATGATGAGAGGATCCAGGCAAAGTCACCACTCTAGTTGTTTACAAGTCAGCGTCGACCATATCAGATCTTTGTCCGTTTGTCGTACCTCGTAGAACACGTTCAGGTTGCTCTCACCCGTGGAATATCCAGGGTCGGCTACACCTGTGATGCCATTGTATGGGACGACATCCACACTGCCAGACATCTTGACGGATAGTTGTCGTCAATTTTTCCCCGATGGAATGGTTGTCGGAGGAAGCGGGATGAGGGGAGGGACCACCGGATAAGACAGCACAACACACGTCTTAGGCGTGGGTGTGCGACTGTGTGGGGTGGGTGTTATATCTCCAATGAAGGGATAAACGGGGAAAGATGAAAAAATACAATAGCAGTTGATGAAAGGGAAGGGAGTGAAAGGATCATGGGAGTCTTACGAGGGGGGGCCCGGGCATGTCTAAATAGTGTACAAACTCACTGCACTACGGGCAAGACAAGGCAAGACAGGGAAAAACACATTAGGTATACCAATGTCCCCCCAATGGATAAGACGGGGCTCCGCACCTCATGCCTGTGGGCGATGGGATTGTATTGGTATGGAGTCGTGTATAATGATCATGGTGGTACATTGATCCTTTATCCCTTATGTTGTGTTAGGTAGCTGTTAGATGTACCTACGCTGAATGGTATGCAGGCCATGCATTTGATGAAATCCTTCAGGTACAATATCACGCCCGATACCACCCTTGGCCCTAGACCCCCTTGTGATGCGACGGGAAGGGGGATAAGCAATTCAGCTGAGCTTGGGACTAAAATGGTACGCCACG
Source organism: Xylaria bambusicola (assembly GCF_022495145.1). Taxonomy (NCBI): domain Eukaryota; kingdom Fungi; phylum Ascomycota; class Sordariomycetes; order Xylariales; family Xylariaceae; genus Xylaria; species Xylaria bambusicola. The sequence continues at coordinate 99,228 of NW_025953569.1, forward strand.
CTACTGTAACTACACCATATAGTTAATGATAAAGAGCAGATGAAGGGAGATATCTCGATATAATTACTCGTGAGCTAGACACATCTGAATTAGTAAACCCTTATAATCGCTAGGTTAGAAAAGACGAGGTTTCGCGGCCCCAAACAGCACTCTTCGATTTGACAAGTCAGTGAACATTCAGCTACCTACGGTAGTACATTCATAAGAATACCTACCTATGAATTTGCGAATGAAATGTTTACACAACATGGGGTACATACTTAACAATGAGATTACAGTACTTGTGTACATATACCTACCTACTGCCCGTCGCCTCGTTTGATCAGAATGTCTCGCGGCCACTACATTAGTTTCGCTTGGCGTTCTCGATGTGGTCAACAGGGATGGAAGGATCATAAGTAAAGCGGGCTGCCACGAGATTTGGGTCTAAAACCGTTTCTGGCCATAGCGGTTTAGCATCTAGTGGGCGACGACACTAGATAGATAAGAACCCTCTTTCTTTCTCTGTGTTCGCCCGATGGAGATAGAGATCAATGACTAGTGTAGCGTCTTTCGATCGCGGCTTGGGTGAAGACATTTCGGGCTTGCTGAGGTGTGATGGGTAAGTAGGTATTTGGAGTGTTTTGCTGGCTGATCGCGCGCATTTGGGCGGCGTCTGCAAGAGAATGGGTAGTTCATATAATAGGGTAGCAAGCAGTATTCGATCGCTAATAACAGTAGAACAAAGCAACTTTGACAGCCGTAGCCTTCATATGTACTACCTACCTGTGTAATGTATGCCTGCGCAATAACAATGTTCCCAGACTACTTATTCGTGATCGGCCTACGGATATCTATCTAGTGTACCTACCCATCTTGTTCATTTAGCTGTGCTGTACTAGAGCTCTAGTCCGATCTTTAGCATCCAGCATAGTATTGAATAATATTATTTTCCCGTCCCCCTCGACCAATAAATATGATAACGGCAATGCCATTTATGATAGGTAATAGCATACTATAACCGCTAGACGTAGACAACTCACTCTTCCGTCATGGTAGTTTTAAACGGGCGGTTAAAAACACAAACGCCTTGTTACCTACGGTTAGAGAGAGAGAAAACCACGGATCGCGGTGAGACGGTACGTTTCACCACAGCGTTGCGGTTGCGCCACAGCGTTATGTGGTCACATTTCTTGATTTAAGATTAGTTGGACCCCGTCCCCGTCCTCTTCGAATGAGGACGACGAACAATGAATGAGTTAACTGCACGATCAAATATTTAATCTTGTTACCTGCCCTATCCTAAATTATGTTTTTTTCTTTCACGCTCATCATCATCATCATCATCGACTTCCCTCTTCATTTCGCGACGTTCCCCCTCATCTTCGGATTTCGGCAATAACTAGCTCTGGCTGTTATCATGTCTTGCAGCACGAGGCTATGGGCGCTAGCTAGCTACTGTGCGAAACACTTGGCTCCAGGACAAGTAAATATAGCATTACTTGTTGAAATAACCTTTTAGGAATAGCCTTCAGGGCGAAAAGCCAGGACGGGCTGAGACAGACAACGCCAAGTGTCTGTGCATTGGCTGACGCAGTTGTGTTGTTGGTTGGCTTTTCAACGCCGGTCGTCGGCTGTTCAACCAGTTAAACATTCCATGAGCAACGCCATAGGCAAATAAAAAAAAAAGAGAGAAGGCGCTCAAGCATAAGCTCCCGCGTAGGGTTGGCGGATTGCTACCCGGTACACTGCGCCCGGGCATGTATGTCTTCCGCGCCGCTCTACCAGCGAGCACAGATTGATGGCTGCTCAAGTAAGTAGGTAAGCTCTGACGAAATCTCCTCCACTAGAGGGGTTCATGAACTACCTAGACCCTACCAAACTGCCTATACGACGCTTGTCCTTGACCTTGTCGAGTGATGCCGGTATACCGGTACGATACTTAGATACCTACCTAGAACCTTTTGAAAAGAGGAACGTTTTCCGAAACGAGAAGCGCACCATGCGTTTTTCAGCTCTACGACCATGGTGTGCCAGGCGAAAGCGCGCCAAGGGAATAACCCTGCTTCCGCCCAGAGATAAGGATATGCTCCCGCCCAATGACAGACGAAAGCTTTCTACTCTAAGTAGGAGGGAGTAAGCTTGCAATCCTTGACCATAGCCTTCGACATCTTGACTCCGTTTTCCGCTGCGCATTTGTAGAGCATGGTGTCGTGTACCTAGTGGGCGACTGATGTCTTGTGGACAACGCCACAGCCGGAGTCCTAGTGTTTCTCTTGCTTGAAAACAGGGCGTCTACTTACTCACTCACGTCTCAGTCAGTGAGGCCCCGAGGCTAAGTACATACATACATACGACCAGTCACAGATCTACCGTAGCGAGCAATGGAAGCTAGGCTATCCGGCTGAGGCGACGGCGAAGCGAGTCGCGTCCGTGTTTCTTTCCGGGCTCTGTCTCCCACGCGGCCTAGTACCTACCCAAAACTAAAAGTCGAGGCACAAACCCGTCCGTAGTAGCGAAATAGGTAGGTATTCTGGGCCAAACAAACGATGTTTGAAGTGAGAAAAGAGCGGAAAGCGATTGCGACCTGGGCCCAAACCAGCATCATCGGGGAGCGAGAGAGAAGGCTCTCTATTGAGCTTGGCAATGCAACCAACTGGACAAAATCTCACAGCGTCCGCGGATGCAGCGAAATGATGCGCTGCGATGCGATGAGATGCGACGCGATTCTTTTATGGCCTACCATCTAGGTATCGATCGATTCATGATGTTACTGTTAGGGAAGACAATTATGTGTAATGTGTACTTTGCTTTTCTTTAGTTGAGCCTCTGACGATCTCTCCTGTGCATACAGACAGACAGACACACAGACGCATGATTTCCTTCCATCATGCACCATTACAAATTCCCGGGATGCCCCTAAGTCGTGACAACACATACATACATACATAACAGTCAAGTCGCACCGAAACAGCCAACAATCATAACCAGTAGAATATTGCAGGATAGCGCAAGGGATGTGTAAAGCGCAACAACTCGACCGACAGTAAACCCCGCCTTTTTACAAGTGTAATAAGCATCAGTAAGGCATTTGCAATGCCACTACCAACACCAATACCACCTCTTTACTTTATCATCATGATCTCTATCGGGCCCGAATCACATCTAGGTATTTAGCCAGAATCAGGTAACTAAAGATAGATTAGATAGATGGTGTATGGTGTGGAGTTGTCAAGCCTAACTCACTCACTCATCTTGCCTAACCTGACAACACTAGCACCCATAGGTCCGAGCTCTCGAGTTCTACTCTTTCTTTATCTGTAACTAGTGTCCTACTTACTCTGCACTACTGGCAACAGCTCGTACCGCCACGTCGGGACTGGTGGAGTCACGCTATCAGGCGGAAAAGTACGATGATGACAAGGTGGGAATAACAAAGTGGAACGAGTTTTGGTCTTTGGGTATTTGGGCGTGGGAGCATGGATTACCACCACCGTACATGGGATACAATATTATTTACACTTACATGGAATTGGTAACTCGACGAGATGATTTGCTATCTCCATAGTAGGCTAGGCAAGGCAAATAGGTTGATATCAGCCAAGACAGGTCAACTTAAATACTTACTTACATCTTGATCACTCACCACGGTCAAGCGGAAAGGCCGAGGTTGATGGATCAATGAGCCAAGTCAGATAGGTAGGTGAAACTCTCCGACCTCGCTTCCATTCCATGACCCATCGATCCATTTCACCCTTCGCTTCCCGCCTAACTACTGTACTTACGCCCCAGCAGTAACCAACAAACTACCTACTAAATCCCCTCCTCCGTTCATTCCGTCCTTGCCGTACACTTACACAACATCGCAATAGCAACAGGCACATACGAAGTAGCCGTTCGACCAACATCTACCGGTACGACCAACCGTCCACACCGACACTCCTCACTGTACCGCATACACTCAAAAAACTTGAACAACATTAGTAGCACCACTATATATATAAGTGGAGCAACTGCTATATTAGGCCTATCTGAATCTAACCGAACTAAAGTTATCTTAACCCCCTTTTAGGTGTAATAATTGCTTTTTTTAACTTAATATAAGTAGAACTTCGATTTAACCTAGTTTTTTTTATATTAACTTTGCTTCTATTATTATAATACTTATATTACCTACTTTTATTTACCCTTACTACTATTTAAATACTTTAAATTTATTATTAAAAATGCCTGCCTTTAGAATATTAATAAAGATAACCTATAAATTATTTCTAATTTTACCTTATTATTAGGGCTAATTAGGTAACTCCAGTTGATTTATCCTTTAACCCTTTAAGGTTAATCTTTATATTTAACAAAACCTATATCTTTAAACTCCGCTGGCCTTATTGCAGCCTTTACCGGTTATACTATAATTAATATTATAATAGCTATTTTTAATATATAATAATAAACTGCTATAATAATTATAAAGGTATTATTAATATAAGGTATAACTTTAATTAATAGTAGATTATATAATTAAAGCTTAAAATTATATTAATAATATTTACTTTAACTAATTTTTAATTTTATATAAATAAGTTATACTTTATAGCTTAAAGCTTACCTTACTAATCTTTTTATAGGCTATAAAACCTTTTAAATATTATAATTAATAATAGTATAAATAGTTTTAAAGTTACTTTAATAATAAACTTTATAAAAAGTTTAAATATATAGTTAAAGTAAAAGATTAAAGCTAAGGTTAATAAAGAAATAAAAAAGTAAGAGGTAAAGGTTTATAATAATTATAAAAAGGGTTATTTTTAACGTTTTAAAATAAAGCGGGCTAATTAACGTATATTTTTTATATTTAAATTAAATAATTAAAGTAAAAGTAATAATACCTTTATTTTAATAATAATTTTTATATAAAGTATAATATATATATTTAAATAAGTTAAAAAAAATTTAAAGGGTAAAAATCTATATAGTAATTAATCTTTTTAAAAGCTTAATATTAATAACCTTTATATTATAATATTAAAGTACGAATAGCTATTATATAAAAAAATATAATTTAATATATTTTTTAATATATTTATTATAAAATAAATATTATATAAATATTAAATAACTTTTATTACTATTTTATATTATATAGCTATTAAAAATAACGCTTTTATATTTATTTTTATAAAATTAGCTTTAATTTTTTTTATATTTATATAATAAAGTAAAAATAAAGTTTATTTTTAAAAATATTATTTTAATATATTTTATATATAATCTATATCTTTTAACCGTTTAATTAGCTTTACCTTTATCTTATTATTAAATAAGCTTTAAAAATAGCATTTTTCCTTTAATTCTACTACCTTAAATTACTTATAGCTATTTTTTAACTAAGCTATTTTTTCTTCTTTAATATTTATATATTTATAATTTAAACTGCTAATTGCTTTATTAATCTTTTTAAACTTTATTTTAACCTTTTAATTTAGGTATTAATAATAATTATTAAAAATTAATTAATTAAAATTAATACTTTTAATATTAATTTTAAAATTATTACAGCTATTTAAATAAATTAAAATATTAATACTTATAAAAAATCCTATTATTATTATATAATTAAACGGAATAAAGGTTTATTTTTATATATTTATAATAATATAAATAATTATTATTTATTTTTTATTAATTGTTTACTTTTTAAATAACTTCCCTTTTTTTTTTAATTTATTTATATATAGATCTATTTCCTTTTAAAGCTAAATTTTAAAAGAATTATTAAAACTAATATTTAAAGGCTATAGATAGGCTATAAAACCTAATAGGATTATTATAATAGTAATGTTAGCCCTATAAAGGGTTACTTTAACCTTATTTATTTTATAAAAGGTAATTATATTAATAATTAATAAATTAAACTTCCCTTTAATATAAATAGCTAAATTGTTATTAATTTAATTTTTAAATAAATTATTATTATTATATACCTTTTTATTAAATAATATATTAATACCCTTATAATATAATAGCTTTTCCTTATTTATTTTAAGGCCTTTATTATAAAAAATAATAATTAATTTTAACTTTTTAATATATTTCCCATTTATAATAATTACCAATATTAATATTATTTATTATTTTCCTTAATTACTTTTATTTAACTTTTTATTAATAAATATATTACCTTTATAATTATATATATAACCTATTAAAAACTTAAATAGCATTAGAATTTTATTTAGGTTAATAATTTAATAATAAAGAAACTTATTAAAAGAAAGCCCTTTAATAGGATTATTTATTAATATTATACTTTTTTAAATTTAATTATTTTATAAAACCCTTTTAATAAATTATAAAAAATTATTTATATATTTAACTATCTTTATAAATATTTAAATTAAAATATAAATTATTTATTAATAGTTAATTTAATAATATTAAAAAAAGCTATAAAATTACCTATTTAAAAAGGTAAAGATTATTAGGTAAATTAAGTAATAGCTATTAAAAATTATAATAGCCTTCTATTTAAACTAATAAATATTAATTAACTTCTTTACTTTTTTAACTATATAAAATACTTCCTATAATTTTAACTTTAATATTGGTTAATAAAATTAAAAGTGCTATTTTTTCCTATTTAAAATTAACTCTCGTTACCTTTATTACTTTAAAATAAATAATTTACTACTTAGCTTAAAGTAATAAACTATTTTTTTAAATATAAGTTTTTAAAAGCCTTTTTTAACCTTATTATTGTTTAAAAGGCTACAATAATACTATTTTTACTTACCAACTTTATTAATTTTTAATAAAATTTAATAGTTTTTTAAAAATAATAATATATTAACCTTCCTTTATTAGGAATAATACCTTTAAAACTATATTAATAGCTTTAATAGGTAATAATTAACCTATATTAAGCCCTTTTACCTAAAGCTAAGCTATTTAAATAAAAGGATTAATAGGATTATATTAATTAAATTAAAGGCTAAATGGGCTAATCGAAAACTAATTATTATAAAAGCGATTAAAAATAGCGTTTTTAATGTTTTTTTAACATTATTAAAAAACTGGCTATAATATAGCAAAAACAACGTTTTCTCAACGCTATTGAAAAATTAACTATAATACAACAAAAATAAAGAAAACAAAAAAAACAGCAGAAATAGCGAAAACAGTAAAAATAGCATTATTTCTACAATTTTACCACTTATTAGCTTTTCTATAACTTATAAAAGGGTATAAAGCCCAACTAACATCTAATAGGAGTAACTTTTAATAGCGTTTATTAATAAAGTTGTTTGCCTAATATAGATAACCTAGCGAGAGCATCCCTGCAATGGCGTTACTAGTGTTGTTCGAGTTTTTCGAGTGTATGCGGTAGTGTAGGTAGGTAGTATACACATGCAGTACCTACTCCGTACATGCATCATGCATTCTGCATGTCAGCCCTCCCGGCGCAACCCAGATCCGTAACATCGTGGCTCCTTACCTTCCTTTGCCCACCGTACCTATCTGTCTGTCTGTGTACCTGTCTACTTATTTACCTGTCTACTTACCTAGGTATCTACCTTTGTATCCACCTACCTACCATCTTACCTATATCTAATCTTCTATAATTCCTTAACTAGGTAAACAACAAAATACCACAGTAAGTAAGTAACATCATCGTAGTATGCATGCATGAAATGAATCTCAATAAACCAAGTCTCTACTTAAATTGGTGTTCCAAGTACGCACAATAACTTAGTTGTTACTCGGCACGGCGTAGAATACTCAGTTTAATACTAAGTCAGTGAGACAACTTCAACTGCTTCCTGCCTTAAACGCCTGCCCCCCGCTTTCCGCTCATCCGCTCATGCATTTGTTCATTTACTACCGCTACTGCTGTACACTTACATCATAACATCAGAGAGCGTTAGATATATATATCCTATATAACTACCTCCCTCCCTCCCTACCTACCTACCTACCTACCTACCTACCTACTCACGTCCATACTAAGTATAAAGTATAAACACGCAGGTAGGCAGTATCCGAACCACTTACACACCTAGGCAATTGGTTTACCGGAAGTACTCATACACATAGCCACCACTCGACCATCCTCAATATAAGAAATGCACATACTATCACCCTAAATAGACAGTTACAGTTACTTCTATAGATAGATAGATATAGATATATGTAGATATCAAGGCTAACCAACACAACGCATAACATAAATAACACGATGAAATAAAAGATATTCTATTTCAATTCTAATGAATTAATCTCCTATACGCTAGGTATACCCAAAGCTCCCGTTCCAATATCCATATGGAACAGCATCTCAATGCCGCCACGACAGCAACTATGCGAAGACAAGTGTGACGAAGAGGTAAGTAAGTAGTACTAGGAATAGGTATATATATAAACCGCTCGAACGGTCCCAGTAAGTATTCTATTCATCAACAGACAGACTAATACAAAATTAATAAATACAACTCTATCTCCATCTACATAGGTATACACTGAACCCTCACACCCACTTCACACCATCTCTTTCCCGTCCTTAAAAATGAGTAAGTAAGTAAATAAAATAATATCACGCCCCATCCCTCCGCAAGAACATCTCAACAACACTCCTCATCTTATCGTCCACAACCTTCCTCTCTTTCTCCTTCCCATTCCCCTGCAGCGCCCCCGTTCTACAAATCCCCGTACTAAAAACCTCCGCAGCCCTGCGTTCCCACGCAAGTCGTTTCTGAATGGCACTTTCATCGACTCCTCCCCCGGCATTCCTTCTAAAACTCAGACTCCGTCTTCCCATCGATCCACTCGCCTTTCGCGTATTAATCACCTCGCGCTCGCCTTTATTCAACGGCAGGAGTTCGCTGCCTACTTTCGCGACCATGGCCGTTAGGAAAACGAATGATATATTATAATACGGCGCCGTGGAAAGCATATCGAGGATATTAGTCTTGATATCTTCGACATCGTCGAGCGTTTTTGTATTGGATATTTGTGGTAGATTCTGCTCGATGCGAGCCCATAGTGGCGCTGAGACGATGCCGTCGGTCATACTCTCTAGAAAAAGAAGTAAAGACTCGCTGACGATTTCCAGCCGCTTTAATGCCGGGACATCTGCGGTAAGTGCTTCGAGGATCAGCCCGCCATTCTCTAAGGTGTCCATGATATGCCCTCGTAGTGTAGCGTAGTCCTCATCTTTGTTTGTCTGGAGCGTTCGCCTGTCAAATGGCCAGCCAGCTTTGTCACGGGGGATGTTGAGGTCCTCTACCATATTCTCATCTGCAATAAGGCGTTCTGTGAGAGACTCGATAGCCTCGATGAGTTTGAACAACTCCGTAGGTGATGAGGTCTGCACGTCAAGACTGTACGGTATTGAACCAGTCTTGGGATGCTGTTCGATAAATTTTGTGATACCGCCGTTGGGAATGCGAATTAGTTCTTCGAGAGACCTGCCAAAGCAAGAGGGTCGCCACGAGGCTCGTATAGGAATGAAATGGTCGCGTCCTTCCGCGACACGTAGCACCAAGACATCTTCTAGTTGCGCAGCAGGCTTCTCGTTTAATGCTTGCAAGTGCTTCAGGTCAGAAACCTCCACTTCGATGACTGCGTTAACAGTTTCACCGGGATCCAAGGAGACCTCGTGCTGAGGCGAGTAGTCTGTGCTCTCGGTAAATTCGTTATGTGGGGGCCGGAATTTGAATTCCAGCCATTTCGGCTTTGGCATCTCATCATCCCCTATGCTCGGCTTCTCTACGAAATTGAGTTTGGCCTGTACGCGACCGGTATTCGCGATAGTCAATGAGCGTGACGCCCTCCGCATAAAGGCCACACTTCCGAAATCGATGCCTTCACTGCCGTCTAAGGCAGTGCCTCGGTCCGCAGCAACAGATTCGCTGCCATCAACGAGGATGGTGATTCCGGGCCTCCCTTCGTTCTCAGCACGATCTAGCTCTTTTGCCACTTCAGCGTGAACTTTGGCTTTGAGCTCCGGCACTACGGCTTCATACGTCAACGTGAAAATGCCTACTAATGGCTTGTGGTCTGATGACATAATTCGTTGGTGGCTAGTGTATAAGTCCAAGCTGATCTCGTCTACGAAGCCATCGTGTGCGACAGCTTGTTCTGAGTTATCTGCTTCGTCCTCGTCATATTCGTCATAATCATAACCCACGTCCCCTGCAACTCCTGGTGCCTGGCTGTCCCCACCTGTATCGTTAGTGGGATCGTAATCAAATAAAACGCTCTCGTCATCTGCAGCTTCGTCGATGCCACGTTTCTTCATGTCCTCGTCTCTATTTCTCGCATCAATCTCGTCTTGATGCTCCTTTATGTACTTGTCCCTGTCTTTTCGGGTTCGAAAGAGTATTCGATCACACCAGCTCGGTGCCCGTTTCTTCTCCGAAGTGTCAAAGAGCCCAACTGTACCAACATCATACTTATATGTAGGTAGGAAAGTGATGGGCCCTTCTCGCCATCCCTCGTGGAATGCCTTTTTGTTTTTCATTACTTGTCGCAGCTGATCGTGCGGCAAGAGGGAATCAAGAGTTGCCTGTAGGGATGCCGGATCGTCGTGTGGGTTTAGCACGAACTCATCAGGGTCAGGAAGCTCTTCACTGCTTTCATCGCTGTCGTTTCTATCGAATGAGGCTTCTCGCGAAACCATGCCCGGCGTTGAAGTGCCATCCGAATTCTGATCATCGTTGTCGTGTAGGACAAACACGCCATCTTCCCCAAGTTGCCGATTAGTATTAGTAATATCGTATTCGCCACGAGCATGTAATGTGAGAAGGTGTCGGATATCGGTTCCAGGAAGACCATCCATACGAAAGTTTAAATCACCAAAAAAGAAAGCAAAATCTCCGTCGCCTATCTTCTCGTTCTCTTCCTCCATGACTCCGGAGCGGCTAATAGGGGCAAAGGTAGTATGTGTAATGATCTTGTTGTAATCCCAGCATCGCCGGTCGAGACTAGTTTGGTCATGGCCAGATGCAAGGTGGCAGTTCGAGAAGACTAGACGAGTGGTCTCGCCTAAGAGGAGACGAGAAGTAACGGCGCCCTTGTTCCCCATATAGCCGAGGAGACCAGTGCCTGTGGAAACCGTCGATTCATTAGAGATAGTGGCTGCCACTTCGGGCGATGCATATATAAGCAAGAGAAGCCCGACGAGTTGCTGCGATGCGACAAGTGTATAACCACTGGGGAGAGCAGCCTCAAGGGCGTCCTGCCATTTTGCGACAGCACCAGGGTCTCCATATAGAGACTGATGGACTGAATTCAGATTGACGATTTCTTGAAGCCCAAGAACGTAAAGACTGATTTTATCGCCACCCACAGCTCGAATGGTAGGTTGTTCCGTGTCACCGGGCGGCTCTGTTTGTTTGTCGGACGTCGACGTTGGTTGATCTGAATCTATCGGCGCCTTGTGATGGGTATTTGCACTGCTCGTCTCGATGCTGTTCTCGGACAGGTTGAGCTTGCCCAAGCTGGTGTCGAGCTTGGGGTCGAGGCCGTCACCATCAACAAACCAGCTGGCGAGGTCCTTGTCGGTGCCAGGGCATCCAGCAACGTTCCAGGTGCCTATCTTGATGCGTATCCTATGCGGCCTTGTGTATTCGGACTTGCGAGCATGGACGGCGCGCGAGAGGGAATAATGTGTTGTTGAGGTCAGATCGGAGAGGTCGTGGGGATCGACAGCCGAAGGCAATTGGGAGTGTTGGTCAGGTTCGGTAGCGGACATGATGATGTACAGGGCAAAAGGAGATATGGGAGGAAGGGAATCAGTTCAAGTCAAAGCTTTCGAAGTGCCAGTATGGACTTCTGCCAGCATATTGAATGATTCAAGCCGATAATGAATAAGTGCGGCGACAATGATGGCGATTCTAACGACTGTCGCAAATGAGTGGTTATGTCGATGACGATGGCGGGGCAGTGCCGAATACCTACCCAAATACCCAAGTGACGAGGGAAGCAGAAACAGAGAGACGGACAAATCGAATGGATGATAATGGCACAATAGTCGTATATACAGCAACACAACGTGCAAGACAGCAAGACTGGATGATCGTGGTAAACCTAGGTTGAGGCGAGGATGTTTTGCCAAAAGCCCCTTGAATCGAAGCTGCCGTGGATAGGTAGGTCACGGTGGTTGCTGTTAGAGCTATAACCAGCCCCACGAACTGTGGGCGAGTGCAGGTGGAGGGGCAGCGCCTCCTTTGTACACGATACAATCTAGAGGGGCCATTAATGGTCATTATACACCAGAATAGCAGGCATATAGCTACGGCAGATCAGGTACCGATACATACCTACGTAGACCTCTATCGCGTCCGGCAGTGCATCACGACCTCTCCTCTGGCTGGGTTTGATGCTCGAAACCTCATCGCAAGTTGACTGGGTATTCCTCATTCTCCGCTGGTAGCCCACCACGGGGCTCAATACTTGCCAACACACCGACTTTTCTTTGCTCTTTTGTTGCTTCCGTTGAAAACCTGGATGATTGCCGTCAGCTTGAGCACAGATCATTGCTATTTGATTGTCTCCAGGCGGGGGATCAGCGGCGTTGCTGGTATGAGACACGCGACAAATGTAACGTGTAACACAAAGCCAAAGTATACGCATTCATCATGTCGCGCCCGGCGCCTCGCAGAATCCAAAACCATCAGCCGTCGATACAAAACCCGCCCTCCCATTCTCATTCTCATTCCAATTCCAACTCCCACCTGAACCCCAACGACCTCCCCGAACATAACAATCATCTCTCACATCCGCACGGCCACGGCCATGGCCACAGGAGGACCAGATCGCGCCAACTCCAAGACGAGGCACGCCGACAGCAACAGAACCAACGTCAACCACATCACCAACACCACCACCAACAACAACAACAGACTCATCCCCCGGTCTCCGATTACGAATCCGACACGCCCCAATACATGGCTCCCAACACCGCCGTGCAGCCCGCGGCGCTAGCCGGCCGAACCAACCCCGAACTCAACCTCGGCGTCTTGAGGCGCTACCTCCCCAGCATCACATCGGTTCTCTCCATCGCCGCCAACGCCGTGGTCTATACTTTCCAATCAGGCTCGCAGTGGAAGCGGACCACCATGGAGGGCACCATGTTCATCTGCTCGCAGCGCAAAGCCCCCGGCGAGGTAGGCGAGACCGGCTGTCTCTTTATTCTCAATCGGAAGGGCCTGCAGAACTTCGTCCTCGACCTCGACAACGTTGGCAACTTCGAGCTCGCCGGTGGCCTGCTCATCTTCAAGCTAGACTATGCCGCCCACGAGCTACACCTCGAAAGTGGAGAGGCCGTCACTCCCCAGGTTTTGGGGTTATGGACTTACGCCGAAGATGAAAGCGACCGGGAGACAAATGCCACTCTCATTACCGATATGTGGTCCCAAGCACTCAGCACGCGGGATGCCCGAGCACAAGCCGCCGCCTCTGATCCCGTGGCATTCGTTGCGCTAGAGTCGGGCCCAGCTGCACAGGCCACTGGCCGCAGGCTCAGTGTGTCCGACCTGTTTTCGGGATTTAATGGAAATTCCATACCAGCACAAGGACCATCATGATAAAACCCCATGTAGTCTAACCGACGACCAATTCAAAATCGATCCAACTTATTACCGGTCTATTAGGATTCTAGAAATATCCCTGCTAGCGGTGGAAACCGGATAGTCGACCTGTATACCTAGTTATTCATTGCTTAACATGACAAGCTCTTGTACTGGACCATAGTATTCAGATGAGATCAGCGCCGCGGTATGCTAAAGTGCTTAAGAATGGGGAGTATTTGCGGGCATAGGACTCACTGGGTCTTGGGGAGACAAGCCTACCGTCTTGAACATTATACTTAACAAGCACGCATCATGGATATCGTCACGAGGATAGCGTATCAATCCAGTTTTGACAAGCTTGCGTGTCACATTGCCCTTCGAATGACTGTGTTTCCCTACTCTTGATCCGAGCTTTCTCATTTACTCTTTATCTGCTGTCTTCCTCTGCAGTTCTCTCCTCAGATAGCTATACTTTCTCACAACCTCATAAGACATGAATGCTTATCTGTTTACTATGGTTGGTTGGCCATTTATCTACAAGTAAACGAGGCTCTATAAACCTACGACGATCTCATTCTCCCGACGACAAAGCGTTATAGGCAAAAAATATCGCCATGCCAGTTATGACAACCGAATTCCCCTATCTGTAGCACTCTAACAGAACACGTAAGAACTCATCTGTATCCACGTGTACCGAGCCTCCGTAATCACGAAACCCACTAGATGAATATCTTCATCTCAGTGACAAACCCAGCGTTTCGAGACTAGGCTATAGAATCATATTTCTGAATTGGGTCGTGTAGTTATATCTTAGGTGAATAAGTGAGATGACGACATCACCATTTGAGGCTCCGTTGATCTTCAATTTCTTCGGACATGAGATGACTCTAAACATCGTCTAATATGCCATATTAGAAGGAATCTTGTCCAATGAGTACTCGAGAAGCCATGATGTTTGATTTATGAGGGCAATTTGAGCGACGAACTCATATCTGAGTTTTGGGCATCAGTCTGCTGAGCGAATGTTGAATCTAATATGCTTCTTTTACGGCCTATGTAGATAGTGTATGACATAGTATCAGTACTCAGGTGATGCAAATATGCTCTTAGCAACTCTTGTCAGTCCAGCGATCACCAGCACCTCAAGTTCGAAGGACAACAAGTCACAGTCTCGCGGATACAACTGGGCTTCCTAGCGCAGTGATCCCACGATTTCACCTAGAATCATCTGTTGGAACTATTTGGCTCTTGAACATAACTTACTCTGAGACCCCTAAATACCCGAACCTGGTGTTCCTGCAACTCCCCTTTGGTCTAAATTGGTAGCGAAATATGCACGGTAAACCAACGACGGTCTACCTGCGCGTCATGTAATTATTTCCGCGTTTATACACTCGCCACCCGCTGACTGAGCAGCACATTCCCCTTATTCCCCAATGCTTTCTATCTCCATCACGCCGCCCTAATAATCCCAACTCCATCATTTTCCTCTCTAAAGAGAGCCTCTAAAAATCGCCACTGCGGCGCCGTTAGCTTCTGCGTAACCTAAAGCTATCAAAGCTCGAATCTTGTAACTGCTCCGTAGGTATTGAGTGTACTTAGGGACGTCGTATTTGAGTCCGGCATTGGCTCCTTGAAACCTACTGCTTCGATAATAAGACAAAATTATATGGATTTAACTTATGTGTGTGATTAGCGTACGGATTGATGACTGGGATTAAGAGTGATGGAAGAGGGAGCTTGGGCAATGAATATTGGTACACTTAATTTCGTAGACATTCAACTCAAGCGAGTACAGAGCGATACGTGGTTTCGTGGTGTAGTTGGTTATCACGTCAGTCTAACACACTGAAGGTCTCCGGTTCAAGTCCGGGCGAAATCAATCTTTTGCTCCATTTCGTTTTGATCTATGTTTTTTCTACTTCTATCTGTCTTTTTTCGTCGAGTCTTATATTGGAGAGGAATATGGGAGGACTAACATTGTGGTTGTGGATGTAGAGGGGATAAAGGGGCGGCAGTTCAAGGGGGTTAATGCTCTCACTCAGTTATACGCACATATGCCCTTTTCCCCCTCCCAGATCCTAACGCATTTGATATGAACATTAGGAATTACTCTTTCTTTCAAGCAGAGTGTTCTTGAATAGATCAAGGCCTGTCACTCTATACTTCAATGGAAAGGATATTGATGACAAAGTGTCGCCCGTAGATCATCGGCCCCCTTTCTATACTTTCGCTATACATTCAATTTTGAATTGCTACCTGCTTCGTGAATCCATTTCATTCTCTTAAGCGAGGTTTCCGAAGCACGAGATACGTAATATTTCTGAAATCAAGGGTAAGCTAGGCTACAAGGCGTCCGTCCTAGTGTACACTTCGTAAATCTTGCATGCCAGATCTTTCGTGTGACACGGGATTAACGCTCAGCCCTATGTTAAGTTCTCATAATAGAAGCACGTAAAGAGTAATCCGAGCTCTGTCAATCCCTGTTCAGCGGCATGGGCATCAGCTGAATGTAGGGACGCACTCAGATCTAACTCTATGCAAGGTATTTCGTCCCGGCTACCGGGAGCAACTCACAAGGAAGCTGTCGTGCATAAGTACGCTCCTACGGGTAAAAGAGTGAGACGGAAAGGCGATGGAACACTACCATTGCATGGGAAGTACAGCCCTTGTCGTTGGGTACCCGCTCTCTAGTCCTCCGTGGCGTCGGGACCGAGCCAGATCGGTACCAAGATTGACGCAACGTGTCAAGGTATGAGATCATATCTACCCGAGGTGTGGCTATATTGGGGGTACCGTATATATGTACCTCGCCCCTTGGGGACCTAGGATAGTCGAGAATCACTGGGTAGCCCCAAACAGGCTTGATATACGCCGTATGCAGTTATTGGCATGGCTAACCCCTGGCAAGAACCTGGTGACGTACGCCTACCATCTCGTGGAGCTGTCAGCGGCCTCACGGATAACAGAGCCTAATGGCAATTTACAATTTGTGTATACCAGGCGTGGGGCAATAGCATGGATGAAGTTGAAGATCAAGTAACTCATATCTTTCAGGGGTATTATTTCCAGAGTAAGTATGGGCCGTAGATATACAGTGGCAATTCCATAGATAAGTGAATAGTATCCGAGGGGTCAATACTGTTGATCCCTGAGCTTCTCCTCATTGTTCAGGGGCGAGAGGGGGTATACCGATCTCTCACACGCCTACCTATTCCGCAAGCTAAAATCACATGTCGAGGTCACGCCGTAAACCGGTGGGACCCAATACCCTGCCAACAGCTTTAGATATTGATCCTCACGATGATCTGGCTTAGTTGTCAGCCGCTAATCGGAAATATTGCCTGGACATTGCTGCTGAGTCAAGGGAATTACTATTGCAGCGCTTACGTGAATCATCCGGCTTGCCACTGCACCTTCTGTACCATCCTACCTCTTTTGAAAATACGGTTTCTAGTTGAGTATACGATTCTTAGCACTCTCAATTGTGGCCAAGTCTGTCCAATTCTCTTCCGAGTCCTTGTAAGTGCTGGATGTTAAGGTTGGCAATGCTGCTCACAAGGAGCCCATTTCACAATCAGGATATTAACAAGGACTTTGTTGTATCGAGAGAACAGTAGTTGAATGCTGGGGCTGTCAGGGAAATTCTTTCCAGAGTAAAGTTCGATTACGGACAGGGGGCAGTTGGGTCATGGATTCGTCAGGGGTGGACATTCCAGAGTAAATATTTCGCTTACCCCAGTTGAGTTGGAGGACAGAAGGCAATTAGGGGCCAAATGAAGTAGTCGAATGATTTTCAAAATTTGCACATTCCTTGGGGTGGAGGGAAGTAGCCATTCTATACACGTAAATAAAGTATGATGTAGCTACCCCTAGCATAAACCTCCTCCGAGGGGTTCAATGCTAGCTTAGTGCCTCTTCATTTTCTATTCACATTAGCTATCTAGTGATTAGGCCATGATTATACGTTAGCTGTGATTTGTTATGCGCTCGCCATCGCCTAGCTATTCAGTGGTTATTACAAAGTGATTAGATGCTAATTAGGTGTTAACTATCGCACTGATCATAATGGTCTTGCTGAATCCTTGCTCTTTTTAGAGGGCTAACATTGAAGACTTTAGAATAGGTGTTGGCATGTGAATATATACCCTTATAGAACGAATGGATAGGGATCTAATACTATTACTCCGGAATGTGTATCTAACATGAAGGGGCTAACTTCGGTCCTTTTTACACGTGTTCGAAAGTTAGATAACACCCTCGCTGTCACTACTATCCTAATGGAACCTTATTTCCTGGCGGAAGTCGTATTTCAGGGGCTCTTGGCAAAGGGTTGGAGTCGGCATGGTTCTGTGACTCTCTGAATGGTGTGTCTTGGATAGCTGCTCGCTTAATTGATCCATCATCTGCTCACCACAGCGAGCTAAAGTTGCTTTTGGGGGCTGTTAGGTACCGTCATCCCCTCCTGTAATATCACACGAAGAGCCAATCCAGTACGATTAATATGGGAAAGGAAAACAAACTTATTCACCATTGGCGGACGATGAAATAAACAGAAGTGCGTTCAGCGTTTGATGACTCATGCGGGATTTAAAAACTACTTTAGAAGGAAGATCTGCTTCCTCTGACCAATAGAGCTCTCCTGAGCCCTCTGCACTGTATTAAGGGCAGCTGTGCCGCTCGCCGGTCCGGAATCTAGCTCTACGAGGTTCAGTCCCAGTACAGGGAGTTGAAGCTCGTTCCGATTTAACATAGCGATCCAATAATTCAACAAGTTCGTCTGCTCTTCGGCACTGCGAGCAGCCATATGATCCGAGCCCCGAAACCCCCTGAGGGTTAATCTTCGACCGAAAAGATCCTGGGGCCCTAACTCCAATTTGCCTGTGCTACCACCTAGGAATCCCAAGTGGACAAAAGTACCACCGTCTGACAACGCACTCATAAGTAAGGAACCGGAGGCTCCATACACGGAATCTAATGCCAAAGCGATTTTCTTAGATTTCCTCAATTCTGTAGCTTGAGTCGCTAGCTCGCTCTCGGTGAACACCTTTTCAGCACCGGCCGCGAGTAAGGCACTCTTGACGCGCTGCGTCTCATCTGAGGAGCGATCACGGATAACGCTAATGACGGAGACGCCACGACTGGCCGCGAATTGCGTGACGTATTGTGCCACGGTTGATGTGCCGGCATTCTGAATAATGCACTCGCCCGGCTTCAAGGTGCGAATCTCCTCGACGAGGAAATACGCCGGGGCGATGGCCATTCTGAGCAGCGCTGCGAAGACAATATCGTTCGGGCGGTCGATCTTGAGTAGTAGTGACGCATTTAGAGCGGCATATGAGCGCCAGGTTCCCACGCCGAACGTGCTGGGTATGACCAGGTCGCCGGGTTGATAGCGTGTGACGTTACTGCCGCATTTGATGACCTCCCCGACACCCTCGTAGCCTAGAATAGGGTTTCCGGATTGACTGAATTTTGGCCGCACTGGATAAGCCCCCTTTATAACTAGAAGGTCGAGGGGGTTGACGGGGGAAGCGAGGAACTTGACTAGAACCTCGTCATTTTGAGGTTCGGGGATTTCAGAGGTCTCGTAATGGATAGCCTTATCGGAGCCTTGTGTGATGACAAAAGACATCCTGCCTTATTGATTGAAAGGGTTTAAAAATTGATAGTCAACGGTGCGCGAGCAGGAAGAATGCGAGGTGCAAATCTCGACGCGGGCACAAGTATATAGTAAATGAGATGCTGGATCTAAGAGATTTGTTCTACGCTTTCGAATAATCAGCGTCAAACGCTAGTTTAGTCAAGTAAATGAAAAAGAATAATATTATGAGGAAAATAGCTAGATATTTCTATACTATCTATGCGAGTATGCCTCTGTCGGTTGAGTGAGTCAATCGGATTCACCAGACCAGAGTAAGAATACTCGGTAATTTATGACATGCGGAGTATAAGCTGGTGCGGCTCTGTTTATGTCATTCTATAACGCGACGACAATTCAATGAAGACGCTATGGTGTAGAGAAGGATAATCGGATTTACTAGTCACTAAACACATGAAACGAAGCAAGAGAAACGAATATTGCTCACGATGGAAGGAAGGAGTTCAAAAGGATGTCATTACGAGATCCATCGAGTCAATATAACAGTACGTTGATGTTACATGGAGGCGGAACCCGATTCGGAATTCTCAACGCTTAAATGCATAGTCGTTTCTATGAACGGACCTTGTCGATGATCTAATGTATATACATCATGTTATGTAACGTAACTATCTAAGCTCTCTTCCTCTATGTCTAAGAAACAAAGGGGACGCCGGACCTATGAAGAGGCTAGAAATCTGGTGCACCGTAGCCGACCTATTGCGCCGAAAAACTGAAGTTCTTGACTCGGCCCTTTAGTGTTAATCCGTTGGCAAGTTTTGCCATCTCCTCCATCGCAAACTCGGCATGTCCCTCATAACAAGTTGCCTTTAAGATAACGTCTCTTGTCGTATACTCCTGGCCTTGCGGGGCAACGAAGAGTTCCTGTGCTTGTTGTGTTGGAGAAGCTGGATCCCAGTCAAGCAGGGTAGTATTATCGCCACCGGAGAACATGCCGTTTACCGAATGCCATTCCTGCGACGTTGATGCTGAGGTAGAGTATGCCTGATAGTCGAGCGTGGAGAGAGAATCCGCCGTTGAGAGCTCGGCGTTTTCGAAGAACTCTACTTGCTCCATATTATTGTTGAAATCAGGACTCATTTCCCAATAGAAGGAGTCGAGATTTATTATGCTGCCATCGTATTGCTCTGACATGTTGAAGCTGGGTTCATGGTGATCACTTGGGGTTCCCGTCTGAGCTGCCCAATCTGACATACTGTTGTCGCAGCCGTCCGGTGAAGGTGGATAAGTGGAGGCTGGGGGTGGTGACCCATCTTCCGACTCATCCGAGTGGGTAGATGCAACGAGTTGACCATTCTGGATCTGCCGCTGGAGAAGCGAATGCCGGTTCTTGGCTGCAAGCCCTGTCCGGTAGGGCAGTTTCGCGCTTACGATTTCCTTCCAATTCCTGCCCATCTTCTGGACACTTTCGAGTAATATTGAGTCCTATGCTATTGGTCAACAAGACACTTCAAGCAAGAGTCGTCTGTGGAGGATTGATTGTCTGCTTACCTCTTCGGCCGTCCAAGGGCTCTTGTCTATCTGAGGGTCCAAACTATCTGTCCATCGCTTGTAGCACTGGTCACCGTTCCGTGTTCCTACCAGTTCTGCGACTTTGATCCATCTTGTGCCAAACTGACGAACTCCTAAGCAGAGTTTCGTATCCTCTTCTCGAGACCACGGCCCTCGGCGAAGAGGTTGTGAGGAGTGATAGTACCACCGTTTGCGACACTCTTGACTGGTTTTATTGGGAAGTTGACGGGCTATGCTCTGCCACTTTATGGTCTTACGAGATTGTCCTCCTATTCAAAATAGAAGCGTTAGTACCAATTTACTAGGATCGCACTGTAAATGGTAGGTTATGCTTACTCTCAGCGACTGCGGCTCTCAATAGCGCACTGTGTCAACCCATGTGTCAGACAATGCAGGTAATGGTAAGAATGATAGCCAGTTATACAACTTGGATGGAACATTGGGCAGTATACATACTCTTCCTCTGGGGTCCAACCCGAGGAGCTCGCAGTCTTTTCCGCTGGCGATGAAGCTGAGCGAGACATGGCGTAGGACGCTTGCGCAACAATCACTTTGATATTGTATAGAAAGCCGCTGTGAATTGCCTGTCCCGTTGATAAAGTATAAGGTCGTCGTGTGCAAATTTTAATATAGTATATGATTTACTCGCACAGGAGCAGTCCTGCATTAGATGTGATATTATATGAGCATCTTGACTGAGTTCACGATAATCTGATCTGCATCCATCGCATGTCTTGTTTCTGACATGTCCAAGAGCGGTCGATCGTTGAGACGCCGGCTGCACAAGACAGGTAATGGTTATACAATCGCGGACTTGCGGTCGAAATAATGCATCTCAGGTGACTCCAAATCCTAGTTTCTGCATTGGGCGATACACAGGAATACGCAAATCGGCTCAGGCTGCGGCCGCGTACCAGGAGGCTCCGCTGTGGTACCACGATAATTTAGGGCTTTATTGCTGCTGTGTAGACAGCCCCTGTTTTGAGTTGAATGGCCTCAACCTCGAGTGCAAGACACGAAGCTTCACCTTCGAAAGATGCCCGAACTACTGAATTGGGCGAATGGTCAGCGCTTGGGAAAGACTGTTGGACAAGCTACTGACCCTCTTATCTCCGGACGTTGGATGAGTACACCTCAATCCGTGCTGGTGCTGGCCCTGTTCCCTGCTTCAAGGTAGGATTCTCGCTTACACATCTGGAAAATGAAACAGATGCGAGTTATGCTGACATGCCAGGGTCTCCGATATCAGTGGGTCTCACGTAATAACAAAATTTCTCGCATATTCTTGCAGTTTTATCAGATGAATCTTGGGGGACGGTACGCGCCAATGCTCTTGCCATTCCGATCGCGGCCTTCTATAGACACTTACTCGTCTGGGGCGAAAGTGAGGTGGGATACTCATGCAATGCGATGCAGGAAAACACCGATCTTTCGTTCTCCGGATTCAGGGTCCTGCTAGAATGGAGTCAGGGTCCTGCAAGTATGGAGTAAGGGTCCTTACTCCAATGTATCACGAGCAGGTTGCAGCCTTTACCCATAGGAGGACGACATAGACGAAATGTAACGGCATCAACAGACGTGTTTTCTCTGAAAGCGAGTTCCGGTCTCAAAAGGGGAAGTGTAGGATACTCGGACTTGAGTAGATTCCGGAGTCATGTTGGAGACTTGCGCAACGATCTGAATGAAGTGGCAAACTGTTTACGAAAGAGCTCAACAGATCATATAGTTCTTATCAACAGCTCAGGCCTCGAAAGTCATCGAAAAAAAACTGACCAGGTCAGCGCTCTATCAGGTTCTATACACCTTCAGCACCTCCTTGATCTCTAAGCAACCAAATGGCGCACCTTACGAAGCAACGAGTGAAGGAGCTGTACAGCACCTTCGGGGAGCTGAAGGTGTTGGACGACATCATCCGCTATCGTGCAGCGGATACTGACCAAGTCCCTATCTTGGGATACCCTAGAAATGACAACGACCTGAGCGACTATGAGAAGTTCACTGGGCAACAGCTCGATTCCTTCATTGATGGAGCTGCGAACCACTTGATTGCCCAAGGCCTGAAGCCGGTAAGACTGGGAAAGCCTCGCAGAAACTTAAAATGGATACTAAACTCTGAATTAGGGCGCAAAAGAGGTAGTTGGAATTTTCGGACAATCTGATGTCGATTACATCGTCACATTCTTCGCGCTGAGCCGACTCGGCTATACTGTTCTGTGCCTGTCTTTACGTCTTGCACCCGTGGCCATTGTCAACCTCCTGAAACAAACAGGTTGTGGCGCCATTGTTCATGGAGACTCTTCGCAAATCCTGAACACGCTCGCGGCTGTCGAGCAAGAGAAGTCTTTGACGAAGATCTCTATCCCCAGCCGAGCACAGTACTCGTCACCACCATCCGATGAGGGGCAATCTTTCGCGCGTCAGGTCGATCGGGACAGTGAAACCCACGATATTGCCCTGATAATGCACAGTTCCGGCTCCACGGGGTTACCTAAGCCCATTTCATTGAGCCACAAGAGTCTCCTGACTCATCCTCTGCAGGGTGCTGGAATGCACAACTTCGCCGTGCTTCCGCTATACCACATCTATGGCTTATCAACTACATTACAAGCCATGTACATGCGCAAGACGGCGAATCTTTATAGCGCTCGCTTGCCGATTACGACAGAGAATCTTCTGATAGCCACAGAGGCCATCAAACCTGAGGTCATCCATGTCGTACCCTACTCACTCGGCTTGCTGGCAGAGACAGATAGGGGCATGGAGATTCTGAAGTCGGCCAAAATGGTCACAGCTGCTGGCGCGCGAACCCCAGACGAGCTTGGAGACCGCTTAGTCAAAGAAAAGGTTCATGTTGGCGTTGTTTTTGGATTCACAGAAGCAGGGCTCTTGGGAGACACCATGCGACGCGCAGAAGATGACGACTCATGGGACTATGTGCGCATCTATTCCAACGTTCGAGAGCACGTCATCATGGACCCGATCGGGGACAACCAATATGAGTGCGTCATTCTTCGCAGTCATCCGGGGCTTTTCAAATCTGCTTCTGGCGAGCCTTGGCGTTCAAGGGATGTTTTTGTCCCGCACCCAACTATACCCGACGTGTGGAAGTATATGACCCGTCTGGATGACCGAGTTACTTTAAGCAACGGCGAGAAGGTCCTGCCATTACCGATCGAAGGCTGCATTCGCGAGCATGAGCTCGTTCGCGAAGCGGTTGTTGTGGGCGTTGACCGAGCGCTTCCTGGCGTGTTACTCTTCAGGGCGCAGTCAGCTGACAGCATATCGGACGACGAATATCTTGACGCTGTATGGCCCACAATCGCCGATGCCAACTCGCGCGCCGAGGGCTTCTCCCAGATCAGCAAGTACATGGTCGCTGTGATACCCTCGGATGTGAGTTATCCTAGAACGGACAAGGGTAGCATCATCCGTGCGCAAGTGTACCGTCACTTCGCGGACACGATTGACGAGCTGTATGCCAAGCTTGATGATGGGCAGGAAGGTACTCTCAAGCTGAGTCTGCCTGATCTCGAACTTTTCCTCAAGAAGACGTACGAAGAAGTGATGGACATCCAGTTGGACTCAGTTGATGCCGACTTCTTCAATGCTGGAATCGACAGTCTTAATTCTATTCAGATGAGACGAACGATCCAGAAAACTCTGTATCTAGGCGGCCACCGGTTGAGCAACAACGTCATCTACGAGAAAGGAAACATCAAGCTGCTGGCAGCTCATCTGTACCGCCTCGCCCAGGGTCTAGGAGATGAGGAAGAAGACAGAACTCCCGTCATGCGTGAGCTTATCAACAAGTATTCTGCCTTTGGAGAAGTTGCCGTAAGTACACCGTGCCAAGTTAAACTTGAATGCAAGCTGACATGAATGCAGATCTTAACCGGGGCCACTGGCTCAATTGGTGCGCACATTCTCGTCCAGATGGTTGCGAAGAGACATATCCGAAAGGTATACTGTTTCGTTCGAGGATCAGACCCAATGGGCAGAGTCCTAGCTTCCGTGAAACAACGTGGCCTCGAGTTGTCGGCTCCTGAGAAGGTTGTGGCCATCTCTGTGGACTTCAGCCGCGAGGACTTCGGCCTCTCGGAAACACTCGTCGAACAGTTTAAGAATGAGGTATCACTAATTGTCCACATGGCCTGGCCCGTGAACTTCAATATCCAGATACAGAGTTTCGAGCCTCAGCTGGCTGGGTTACACTGGCTCCTGGCACTCTCTCTCGCAGTCCGCCGCCCGGAACCCGCTCGGCTCTATTTCGCATCTTCTATCTCAACGGCAGAGAACACGCCGACGCCAGCCCGAATCATGGAAAAGCCCATTGATGACTTCACCCAGGCTACGCCTATGGGGTATGCTCAATCTAAATTGGTCGGTGAGCACATGGTAGTCAATGCGGCCCGCGCAGGGGCACGCAGTTATGTGCTGCGAATTGGGCAAGTCGTGGGCGACCTGGAAAATGGACAGTGGAACGATGCCGAGTTCGTGCCATCCATGTTCCGATCAGTACTCTCCTTGAAGGCACTGCCAGTACTCAGTGAGGACGTCTCATGGCTTCCAGTAAATACCTTAGCCACGGCGTTCCTGGAAATTGATGACACTTTACGGGCATCACCGAGGCCGCATGTATTGGATCCGGTCAACCCGCCAGTATTCTACAACATGTCGAACCCCGACACCTTCTCTTGGAAGAGGCTTCTCTGGGCCCTCAAGGATGCTGGTCTAGATTTCGAGGCCGTATCATTCACCGAGTGGCTGCAACTACTGAGGGAGGATGCCGCCCGCGGTAATGAGAAGTACAACCCGGCTGTGAAGCTCCTAGACTACTTTGAAGATCGATACAAGTCGAGCCTCAGCAAGGAAGCGGCCCACAAGCCAAGCGCGACTAATGGGGCTCACCAGTCTAATGGAACCAACGGAACCAACGGAACCAACGGGGTCAAGGCGAGCAATGGAGTCAATGGGGTAAATGGGGTCAACGGGGTCAACGGGGTCAATGGGGTCAAGGGAGTTAACGGAGTCAACGGCGTCAACGGTACTAAAGGGATCAATGGTACCAACGGAGTTAATGGTACCAAAGGGGTTAACGGTACTAATGGCGTAAACGGTACCAATGGTATCAATGGTGTCAATGGTATCAACGGAGTCAACGGCTATGACTCTGACGGCATCTCATGGGATACCAGGGTGCTACAGCGGGACAGTGCTACTATGCGGACACCGCCGAAGATCATCGAGGATGGGTATGTGAAGGTGTTCCTGTCGAAGTGGCTTCCCGTATGGACCAGGACTGCGGCCTGAGAGCCGCTGATAGAACATAAGGCGCACCGGCGCAGGTAGGGATTGAAGCTAGGAAGTGTCAGACAGTGTTCAAGCAGGAGTAGGATTCTAGAACTTGGTGTAGCGCAATGGATTCAGCGCGCGCTCATTCACTACCGCCAGGGGACATGACCAGGACCATCTATAGGACTTACAAGTCACTTCTTTCCTAGCGTCAGATAGACAGCAAACACGACCTTTGGAATTTCATGCTGAGGGAAAACGAGCTGTGATACCATGATTACTGCTAGACAAAGTAGTAAGAAGCTGAGAAATACTCGGAGCGGAGATGGTCACATTCTGTGATACTGTTGGTACATTTTGAACGGCATTTGCATACACCAGCCACTTGTGGTTCTACGTGTAACTGTGCCACTACTCCGCGCCACAATACAACAGCACAGCAGCTATTCAGGCGGGGAGGAATTCAAGGTATACCCAAAGTTGACAGCCTTTCCCTACTGTCCTTTCAACCGATGTTCAATATTTTCACTTAGGTTTACCAACCCGAGAAACTACTTGGTCGCTTGAAGTGTACTTACAAAACTGTAATAGGGGTGAGATGTTCATCGAAGATCTTCTTCCTTTCCTTGATAGTATTATTGTTACCAACGTCACTTGACCTCACCGCTGACATGTCGACGAGAAGATCACCCGCACAAGTATCCCTTTAAGACCTCGTGACTAAGCGTCGCCCATTAAATTGACTAATAGCTTAACCATCTGAATCATTAGGACTTTCGGCATGCGGTTGCCCTACTCTAAGCATTCGATTCTACGAGTGTCGGCAATAGATGCATACTCCGAATATGTCAGTGTAAGGTCTTAACTTCAATAGAGTAGATGTGCCACAAAGCTCACCAAGTGGCGGCATATGTGTCGCATCTGCATTAAAGCCACTGGATTGACATTTGCCCCGGTGGTCTGATAGGAGATTCGGTGGAAAATCAAGTAGCACGTCAGCAAGCGGCCGCAATTCGCATTTCAAGACATGTGTTTGTGTTTGCTAGCACTGGTATTTTGCTTTGCCATTGCGAAATACGGTCGGGCGACTCCGCTCTCATGGACATGCATCGTTGATCCGGAGTTGTTGATGGGCCCCGATTAGGAATCTGATGTAACCCTTGACGCGCTGTTTGATAGATTTCCTAAGTACACTGCAGCGACAACATGAAAAATTGTCCGATTAAAGCTGTTATCAAACGACAAAACATTAGAGACCATATGATGGACAGATAGGAGAGAGACAGTGAAATGAAAGGCATCATCAGCACTGGTTAAGAAGCACAGAAGTTGAGGTAATAAAGTTAGGCACATTTCTATTTAGATGTAGGTACTTACTTACCTACTGAGCCACCTACGCACTATGGGTACAAAAAGTAATACCGTAGGCTTAGAAGTAAGACATCATAGCTCCTCATTGGCTCCAAAAGCAATCACCAGTGGTTATCCAAATAGGAAATCAACAGGGGTTCCGGAGTCTGAGCCGCACTATCCCCAAAGGAGTCTCATGGAGCTCCGGAGTTGAGAGCATTCGTTCACTCAGGAGTCACGGAAGACACTTTGATATTATGATAGTCAACCAACATCTTGAAGACTCCGAGTGAATCGACAAATTCAGTTCTTTTGCCCTCATGTTGCAAACTCCTATTGCCCGAAGTTGTCGAGAGGAGTGAAACATTCTATCCCTAGCTTCGGCACACCCTAGCGTGATGGCGCTCACCGACAGAATGTTGCTCGGACTTGTGTAGCAATGACCAATCTGTGTATGCAAGGCACACCAACATGCAGCCTCTCCGATTTTTCTCAATTACCAAACTGGATATCGTCAACGCTGAGGCCTAACTATTCTCCTTTGGATTGGAAATGCGAGGAGATAGTCCCTCCCGATGGACCGGTTAGATATTCCCAAGGGAGAAAGAGTGCACACCATTTCGAATATATATATCTATTGCAATGACAACTTGTCTGATATGAAATTGGAAGAAGCATCACCAACAACAACAACAACAACATCATCACATCAGACTTGAGTCTCAACATCTACAGCAACAACAACAACAACAACCACCACATCCTTCAAAACATCAAACCTTAAACACTCACCATCTTCACCATGGTCTCCTTCACAGTTTTCAAGGGCTCTAAGACCGGCATCCCAGTGCAAGGCACAACCACCAAGCCCGATGCTCTTGAGGGTGACAAAGTCCTTATGAAAATCACTGCCTCGGGTCTCTGTGGCACAGGTGAGCTTCAATCCTACCTACAATGCAGATAATAGAGACAGCCGCTAACCATTACCGTTCAGATCTCCACTATGTGAGAAACACGCTATTCTACCCCTGATCCAAGCTAATCGGTCGAAACAGGTGAACCAAGACATCGTTCTCGGCCACGAAGGCGTTGGTGTCGTCGAAGCCGTGGGCCCTAACTGCACTTACCTCAAAGTCGGCGACCGCGTGGGTTTCGGCTACGAACACGACAGCTGCGGCCACTGCCGTCACTGCTTGACCGGTAATGAAACCTACTGTGTTCACCGCTGCACCTACGGCAACCAGGACCTCGACCAGGGAAGCTTCGCTTCTCACGCAATTTTCCGCGAGGCTTTCCTCCACAAGATCCCCGATAACATGAGCGATCTTGACGCTGCTCCTCTGCAATGCGCCGGCGCTACGGTCTTTGCTGTTCTGCAGGCTTACAACACTCAGCCGACCGAGACCATTGGTGGTAAGTAGCCCTTTCTACTCTCCGGTTTCATCCCTTGAGCCCCCGACCTGACCAAGACAATTACAGTAATGGGACTTGGTGGCTTGGGCCATCTCGCCATCCAATTCGCCGCCAAGATGGGCAACAAAGTCGTCGTGCTTTCAGGTTCTGAGTCGAAGAAAGAGGAAGCTATGAGGCTCGGCGCCCACGAGTTTATTGCCACTAAGGGCAAGGATAAGCTCGAGGTCTCGACACCCATCGACCGACTACTCGTGACTACCTCATTCCAGCCCAACTGGGAGCAGATCTTGCCGATCATGGCGCCCGGATCTGCCATCTACCCACTCTCAGTAGCGAGCGGCAACTTGGAGATCCCCTACTCGCCCATCGTGTTCCAGGGAATTGCTATCCAGGGATCTCTCGTCGCATCGAGGAACATTCACCGCGAGATGCTTGCATTTGCTGCTCTGCACAACATCAGGCCAACAATTGAAACCTTCCCCATGACGGAAGCGGGCATCCAGGAGGCATTTGAGAAGCTGAAGCGTGGTGACATCCACCTGAGAGCGGTCTTGACAGCCCAGTAAATGGGTGGAATTTCATTTGAACGGTCATAGATAAGCATTTGCGGGAATTTGGGGTAAAAAACAGCGCGGCTACGCATATAGAAAGCTAATGAATCCAAGCTACTTTTTTCATTATCCCCCCTTGTGCTGCTATACTAAACGTGACATGTACTGCGTTATGAATAGGGCCACCACCGAGTCATGAATCGAGGCATATTAATCAATAACGCGATGCGATACATAACGGTCTAGAACCTAATTGTCTGCCGTCGCCTGAAGAACTCAGCAGCATGAATTTAAAGTACAGCATTTTCGATGTTGCGATGCTTAGCAGCAAGACATGTTCGGCACAAAGAAAGATGAGTTTGTGCTAAAGAATGTGTTGATTGAAAGCTAATGTGTTCATACCCAGATACTCAGTTGCGCACGCTCTAAATGAATCAGATAGCCCGCCCCTGAAACATTCCCTGCAATACAAAGGAACGACTAATAATCGAAAGGAACGACACGTACGAATCTACTTCTACTTTAATCTATGAATTCACGACAATGTGCTAGGTCCACTGGGAAATTTGATAACTATTGACGTCCGGCCACGGCATTGGTAGCATCTCGAAGTGTTGAGCGTCGACCGAGTACGCCATGTCCATAGACTGTGACAGCATGCCGTGGAATGCGGCGCTACTTAGCTCATCCAAAAATCCGTATTGAGCAGCCCCCGAATTCCCCCACTTAGTATTCCCAGTCGAGTTCTCAAAGTCTAAGCGGAGGTCGCCGAGAGCTATCAGAGGCTGCTCCTGCGCGCTGGAGACGGAACTCTCGAGGCCAAGCGTCTGCTTCGAGAGCAGATCGGCCTGTGCGCTGAGGTCGCGGATGATGGGCACTGCTTTCTGCGCAGGCGAGAGACACCCCCCGAAAGACTCGAAAACCGACACTGACTGGTCGATTGCATTCCGCGCTGCCGGATTTAGAGGATGACTTGGGTAAGCAAACACAAACCCCACCAGTGACATGACGGCGTTCCATTGCCACTGGAACGCCTCATTCCATCCCTTGAGAATGGAGGTTGATTTGTTAACATGATGCATGGCCTGGGTTAGGGTTATCGCGTGAGCGGCGCACTGTGTGGCGTATTTGTCTGCCACCGGAGTGTCCGCTGACCACGCACCGAAACGGATGAACGGACGATATAGATTGATGGATAGATGATGGAAAATCAATTCCAGCAGAAGCCGTTGTCGCTGGAGCCAGAGAGACGCGAATTCTTCGATCTCAAAGGCAGAGCCATCAGTCGAGAATGGAACTCCGTTGCCAGCACGTTTAGTTGTGAGGGTCTGAGGAACCCCTTTTACCCAATCTTCGATGCGCTCTAGATATGGAACTACAAAATTCGCCTGGGCTTCGATGGCAACGGACGCATCCTTGCCGGTTTGGTCCATGAAAATGCTAACCGCCCCCGGACCCCTGTAGAACGCCTTGTACGCTGCACGGAATTCCTGAAAAAGTTTGATATTCTCCACGTTGAAGGTGAGCCACGTGACGCCGTCTCCGATCGGAGTGAAGAAAGAACCAGAAGACAGTGCCTCTTCTCGATCATCTCCTGGCAGGTGACAGGTAGCGTTAGGGGGATTTAACAGAAATGGACGGCCCAGTTTCATACTGAATTTACTATCTTGGACGTATAGTGCCCACCACAGACGCTTCCGGATCTCTCTCTGGCGTTTTGGCATGTCTAACGGTGGCTCGAGATGCAGGCCTAGCATGTAGGCGGTCCTCACAGCCAAAGCACAGGCGCTATCCGCCATGTTGGGATAACACCCAACGCAGAGGTATGATGCTGATAAGATCTGACACTGCAACGTGATCAGGGTAGGGCTTTCCAGTTGGCTCGCAAGGAGGGCTTGGCAGCGTTGATAATACCAGCGACCAGCGACGACTGGGTCACGGCCCTCGCTTTCGGGACTTCCCGAGATACCGCTTTGCCCTAAACCTGGTTTTGATGCCATGCCGTACTGCATGCATAACGCAATGACAATGTCGACAAGCGCAGAAGGCTTGCGTTCCTGGCCCTTGGTTGTCCATAGCGAATGATAATGCTCCTTGAATGCAGCCTCGTCAAGTACGAAGAGGATGGTATGATAGGATTGCCAATACAGACTAATAAAATACCTATTGAAAAATCGAGAGTCAACATATTTTCTCTCCAAGGTTTGATATATGCCAAGTACATTTACAAGTGATGCACAACAGAAAAGGAACATCGCAACATATATATTGAAAAGGGCACGAGACAGTACGTACTCTTCCTGTGTTGGTGTCAGCGCGTCTCCGGCGGTAACTGAGCCACTCCCAACGACGGGAGCCGCCGGACTGTTATGGCTGCCAATGCCGCTCTGGGTCGGTTCATCAAATAGATTTGTCTCGGCATCGGGCAGCATCCGGTTGATTGAACGGCTTTGTCGTAAGGTCGAGTTCAGAAAATCGTTCATTCGCCTGATGAAGTAGTACAGAGATCCAGGACCATACCACGTCTCATACTGAGACTGTGCCGTACGAATGCGAATCCCCTCGTGCACTGCTATGCCACTTCTGTCTATCTGCTCGCTGATGAGAGGCTCTAGAGAGCCAGCCCCCTCAGGGGGGGTAGACAGGAGCCTGCTAGCAGGGGTACGGGGTGATGCGCGAGACGAGCCGCCGGGCAGCGTCGGGTTGCGATGGCTCTCGAGTTCTTGTTCCAACTCGCGCACTCGCTGCTCTAAACGCTCGATGGTGCGGTAAGCCTGAGGCGAAGAGATGTTGCGTATGTCAGTCTTGCCCTGGACGGTACACTCGCCGCCTCTCTCGATACATCTCGAGCACGGGTGGCTATTGTCACATCGAATACGATGTACCCGACACCAATCACACGCCCTCGCTACCTGGGCTCTCTTTCGGCGGGACTTCTGGGGTGCCGGAACTTCGGGAGGCTGACCTAATTCGGCAACGGTGGCAGCCCCGGC
Source organism: Xylaria bambusicola (assembly GCF_022495145.1). Lineage (NCBI taxonomy): Eukaryota > Fungi > Ascomycota > Sordariomycetes > Xylariales > Xylariaceae > Xylaria > Xylaria bambusicola. The sequence continues at coordinate 131,551 of NW_025953569.1, forward strand.
TTGGAACGTAGTGTACATTGCTGGTTCAATATCACAGAAGCCACGGCGCGACCGACATCTTTTTTCGAGGCGGAAACTGTGAGGGAACTGAGATGTCTTCCACGGATAAGACAGAAGAGGGGGAGGTGTGATTACGTATGATCGAGATAGCGAGTGAGGTGACACGAGGCGCGACGTTGCCACCTGCGCTGCCCTGCCCGTCTCTAAACAGGGACATTCATGACCATGACGACAGTGAGCCGCAGCGGGCCTGATGGACGGTTGGTCTTAGTTGACAAGGATCCGACCACACCTAGCTCAGGGCCCTGAACTGCGCATCCATGTACCGAGGGGGGTGGGGGGTTGGTGGGTAGATGTCCGAAATATCCGCGGGTTTCGCGCAAGACAAGAGGGACAAGAGGGCCAAGAGACAGCCAATGAATCAGCGGAGATACAACCCTAAGCGAGATGAGGTCCGACTCGGAGACGGGATCCAACCTATCCTGGATACAGCGATATAATGCGACGACAGCGTATAACGGTTCAATACCGCAATGCGTGATCCACGAGCATATGCAGGTCTGATGTAGGTACCCCCCCTACACTGCAACACATCTCACGTCAACTCCAACTCGCCAAGCATGCAACGGTCCCCGGCCCGGAGTCAGCAGAAGAACAACTCCTGAAGCTCCGAGATTGCACCCTGCCCTAGGGGTAGAACACCAAGCAGTTATTTATCCGGGACGATTCCTACGATTCCTACTATGCCTTATAGACTGTGAACACAAAGTTCTCTTATGCGCGCTCGCCATATACGAATGAGACTAGCCACAACTCGCAGACCGGGATAGCTGTGGCGTACAAGGGACGTGGTAAGTGTTTGGAATCCAGGTAGACGGGCCTGGGCCACTCGGTCAGTCGGTCAGCTAGGTCAGTCAAGCTTAGTCAGGAACAAGGATTCTGTACTACCACACTCGCATCCTTTGCACTCACGTTCTATCTACCGTATCTACTGTGTATACATTTGAGTATTGACGTCTGGATCTTGAAGTGCCATGATGGTCGACGGCCAGCCAGATAAACTACTATGCTCTGAATGCAGCATTGTCTGCTACGCTGTGCGGAAATTCTATGTATCTGCGAGGAGAGATGAATCACATCGCATCAAATAAGGCCATAGAGTATCCAGATATCAAGCGATATATGTTGCGACTTTGTTTGATTATAGCATCCCCATACAACACATAGCTATACGGCTCTTTTGCATAAAATACCTAACCCCACGTGGCTGGGCATTATCTCTATCGTCAGCGTATGGCTAATAATAAGTTGACAGCTACTGGAGCATGAACGTCGTGCCTGTGCTCTATCATGCCTGGTCCTTTTCTATGGGTGCCTTGACAGAGCCCTACCGATTGTCTGGGCCGTGTCGCCTCGGTTTTCAGCTCATCTCCGCCCTTACGCGTGTCAGCCTTATCGCTTGTGGTCATGGGACCCAGCCGTGTATACTCGAAGTGCTGCTCAGCTGATGATAAGGCGAGGCTCAGCCTTGGTACCTGTCTCCTAATCTGGCTGTAGGGATACAAGAAACGGGCCCTGAGAGGCTCATGCTTATCTTGTCTTCCCAAGAGAGACACAGTAAAAAAGCAAAGACTGAAGAATCCTTCCGACAGATACGCCGCCGTGTCGCAAAAAACTCCTTTGGGTAAAGAGATATACTCTCTAAGCCCCAAATAGAACAGTCTCAACGCGAAACAAGTCCTTCCTAGCCGAGCCCTAGGCTGCCGATGACTGATATTCGCTTGCGAGCATCTTGAGATGTTCCAATCGGTGAGTCACAATCATGAAGGCCACGCTATTACTAATGCCTCAGAGGTTGAAGGATTCAGCCGTCGTGATCATAGGGTCAGTGACATCATGGAACTTGCAATTTGGGTTCCATGGCGGTGGTACCCGAGGACTCGCTCACCTCCACATTCGATGTAAGAAGTGAAGGGCTTCCTGGAGCCTCATTGTGTATAAAAAGCGTAGATATCTCCTGTTTTCTTCCCTCAAAATTTCTCCCTCATCAGCCCAATTTCACAGAGATATCTGCAATACTTACTATCAAAACAAACTTCACAACGACTTCAACATGCTGGGTGCCTCTCCTATGGCAGCTGCTCGCCGCACGGCGGTCGGAGCCTTGTTGCTCGCCTCTTGGGCAAAAGCAGACGTTCCACTAGGCTCGTCTTTTGGGATTCCTGGTGACGACGCGAGTTACGACTATGTTATCGTTGGTGGAGGAAACACCGGTCTTGCTTTGGCTACTAGGCTCATTGAGCAAAACGCTGGAAGTGTCGCGGTTGTGGAGGCGGGAACATTCTACGAAATCAGCAATGGCAACCTCAGCCAGGTTCCAGGCACTGATACTGCCTTCTCATGGAAGAGCATTCATGATTGGCAACCTTTAGTCGATTGGGGCTACATCACTGAACCACAAGCTGTAAGTTACAATGCAATTTGAACATAGGGTATGAACTGATTTCATTGCTAGGGCGGTTTCAACCAGACAATGCACTACGCTCGTGGCAAGGTTCTTGGCGGCACCTCTGGCAGAAACTACATGGTCTATCAGCGTCCTACTGCGGACACTTTCCAAGAATGGGCCGATATGGTCGGCGACCAGAGTTACGCAATCGATGGTTTTCTCCCCTTTTTCGAGAAGAGCATGAATTTTACGCCACCAAACATGAACCTGCGTCCTTCGAACTCTACCCCTAATTTTGACGAGAAGGTTGTGGGTAATGGAAACGGACCCCTTTCCGTTACTTATTCTAACTTCGCTACTGCTTTCGGCACATGGACGACAAAGGCGTTTGAGCAAATTGGAATCCCTGGAATTGATGGCTTCATGAGCGGAAAACTGCTTGGAAATGCCTGGACTGCTTCTACTGTAAACGCCCAGAATATGAACAGGGAGTCTTCTGAAACCTCGTTCCTCCGCGCCGCCCTGGGACACCCTGACTATACCATTTACCCTCTGACTCTGGCTAAGAAGATTGTCTTTAACGCCAACAAGAAGGCCACAGGCGTCATGGTAGATACGGAGGGGTTCAAGTATACTCTTTCTGCCCGCAAGGAAGTCATCCTCTCTGCTGGTGTTTTCGGCTCACCTCAGATCCTCATGGCTTCTGGTGTCGGACCAAAGAAGGCCCTGCAATCTCTCAACATCCCAGTCGTCGCGGACAGGCCTGGTGTTGGACAGGGTATGCAAGACCATGTGTTCTACGGCGTCTCATACCGCGTCAATGGCCCTACATTCTCTGCTATTGGTAATGACCCTGAGTTTGCCGCAGAGCAGGCCAGGCTGTTTGACGAGAGTGCAAGCGGTATCTATACCAGCACTGGTGTGGAAGTCCTCGGTTGGGAGAAGACCCCTGAGGAACTGCAGACAAACTGGAGCAACCGCACTAAGGCTGCCTTGGCCGCTTACCCAGCTGACTGGCCCGAGCTAGAGTACATCTCGATCGCAGCGCTCCTTGGAAACTTCCAAGACTCAAGACACACTGACCCCCTCGATGGTTTCAACTACGCCTCCCTTGCTGTCACGCTTGGCGCGCCGCGCTCCCGTGGATCCGTGACCATCACCTCTCCTGACACCGCCGTCCACCCTCAGATCAACCCCAACTTCCTCACTGACCAGACTGACATCGATGTTATGATTGCCGGATTCAAGCGTGCCCGTGAATTCTACGCTTCCGACGCTATGCAAAGCATTGTCATTGGCGACGAGTACTTCCCCGGCCCATCAGTCCAAACCGATGCTGAGATTGAGGAGGCCATCCGCAAAGACTTCAACACCGTCTGGCACGCAGCTTGCACATGCGCCATGGGCAAGAGCAGCGATAAAAACGCTGTCGTCGACTCCCAGGCCCGCGTCATGGGCGTAGACGGCTTACGTGTTGTCGACTTGTCCTCCTTCCCTCTCCTTCCTGCGGGACACCCTCAGTCCGTAGCTTGTAAGTCTCATGCACCTCGTCGCATACATGAATGATTTCAGATTGACTAACACTGTGCTAGATGCCTTCGCCGAGAAGATCGCCTGTGAGATCTCAGGCAACTGTTAAAATTCCAAACCTCGTTGTTTTCTTTGTTGATAGATCTAGATACATAGACTGTTGTGGGCCACCACTAGTTGGAGTTGTTGTCGTTGTTGTTCCTTCCCTATACATCCGGATTTCCTTGGGTCTCCTCTTCTTCTCTCCTGTTTTATTGACTCAATGCCTTCAAGGAAAAACCCCCCTGGAAGCCATGTTTCAATAATTCAGCCAGGTTTAAATGTTATTATAGCATGAACTATCTTTAGTCATCTCTTCCTTTTCGTCAATAAGAATCTGTTCTCTGTCAATACTTTATGCTATGACTTGGTGATTTGAATATCACGTGAAAAAAATCTCAACATCTTTCGCGACGTGATAGAAACAAACATACGTAAAGCTAGGATTTGTCACACGCGCTGGGTGCGCTGAACGCCTTCGTATCCTTGTACTTGTATAACCTGCAGACTTGGGTGAGACACACCTTCGTATTTGAAAAGTAATATTGTTCAGCCCTCGCTTAGAAACAGTTATCAAATTTTCCTCGACGCTGGTGTGTCTTTAGCTGTGCAAGTGTATTGGGATACATTGGCGGGCCTCGGAAGTTAGGCTAGTTTAGTTGTATGATTTCAGAGTCAAGGTTAGCCACCACGGTTAGGAAGAAATCCGCATGAACTCTGGAAAAAAAGTAGATTATTATGTTGTGAAAAGCTTCAATCCCAAGTCCTACCATCAGGTCTTGTGCATAAAGTCATATGAACTGTTTTATTCAATATCACCAGTCATGATTGTCCCGAAAATCTCGCTTCGCATTCCGCGCGATGTCCGCATCAAGGAGAACACGCACTGCCAGCATTGCCATTCCCTTGGCAGTGTGCAACGCGACCGTATGAGCGGCTTCGGTTCCAGCAGCCTCGGCAAAGTCGCTGCTATGAAGAGTTACATCCGCACCTGCCGGGACGATAAAAGCACCGTGGAAAGTTGGGAAACTATGAGCTACATTTCCCATGTCTGTCGATGCGTTCATAGGCTTCTCCTGCTGTAACATGACCTTTTGACCGTTGGCGGCCATTTCCTCAACGTACACCTCGCTGAGCGTCTTGTTCGCGGTCAAGTTGAGATAGGAGGGTGACCTAGTCCTGTAAGCACTAATTCAGAGGTGGTGCCGGTCTGTGTCGGAGCTTACTCTTGATACGTGACTTGACATCCAGTTGCTGAAGCGCCGGCCTGGATGCACGCCTTGACACGCTCGAGCAGTCGGTTTGCTCTTTCAATCGTTGGGCTTCGAACCATCCAGCTCATCTACCAGGTTCAAACTGTAAGTTCATTCCCCAGTGCGACATAGATAGGGGTTATGCTTACTGTGATTTGTTAGTTTCAAAGCTGATCAGTAATCATGAGATGATATCACCGCTGTGATTTGGACACGTACCTCGTGTGTACTCCGGGATGACATTTGGCACGGTGCCGCCCACCTCCATCACAGCATGTACGCGATCCTCGGGCTGTATATGCTGACGTAAAAGTGCGACATCGCTGTAAGCGGCAACGGCGGCATCGAAGGCATTAACTCCATTCCAGGGCTCGGCAGCAGCGTGTGCCGCCTTTCCATGGAATTCGGTTTTGAACAAGTGTGTCGCGATGAATTTCAGCGCTGCCAGCCCCTGATAACCCTGTGACACGTCGTAGAAAATCTGTCGCGCACACATTGGGTGTGCCATGATAGCAGCGGCAGTATCTTTTGGAAACGCACCTGCATCTAGAAGCTTGGCTTTCCCACCTCCGGCCTCTTCGGCCGGCGTTCCGAGCAGACGGACCCTCCCGGGACGCCCGCTACGCTTTAGAGCCTCTACTGTGGCTAGGAATGCCGCTATGGAAGACGTCGCAATCAAATTATGACCACATCCGTGACCGATTCCGGGTAGAGCGTCATATTCGGCACAAAATACGACGAGACTTCCGCCGGTGCCGAATTCGACCTCGAAACTGGTCGCTAATCCATAGGCACTGCGACGAACATCAAACCCGAGTCCTTCTAAAAAGTTGGCAATGGTATCATGCGCAGCGAACTCCTGGAACGCTATCTCTGGATTCCCATGCAGAGCGAGATTGACATGCCGGAGTTCAGAGGTGAGTTTGTCTACCGTATCTCGAACGGTAGATCGTGCGCTTGTCATGAGATAGTGAAGATTCGTCATTGCAACCCGTGACAGTGCCGAGCCGAATAATCTTCAAGCGTCTGGTTAGTGTTCTTATAACTTTGGTCTTTATTTTTGAGACAGAATCACTATAACATACCTAGGAAATGAGGCAGTATGACTGAGCGGATGTGGGAACGGTGCAAAGAAGCTCTGTTTTGGGTAGTCGCATCATCCACGTACATGAGCCCACATCTTCAGAATGAGATATATAGGATGTAGGAGTTACGTCCATCATAAACCTTATTAAGGAAGGAGATACAGGGAAGATATATCATAGTTCGGTAGTGTACGAAAAGTACGGAGTAAATCCAGAGTAAATACTTCGTCATTCCCCTGCTTGGGTTCGCTTACCTAATAGCAATGTCTTGGAAGGGCGTGATATCGGAGTCAACATATATTCATAAAAATAGAGATTCAATCGCCTTTTATTGTTGTGCTCTAAAAATAGTATTTTATTCGATGCTGAACACCCCCAGAGCATTATGGAGACGGCCTATACCTAGTCATAATCCCTAGATTCGACCAACTCAGAGAGTGTCAGTGTATGATTTGAATGATAGAACAAGCCTCCAATAGTAAGGTAGTGTAGATGTTATAACTATAACCAATGAATACCTTTAAGCTACGGTGTATGTTACGGCTTCGTTAAAGCCTAACACAATGGGATAGCACTGGATGGTCACGGAATCGGCTGCTCGTCCGGCAGGGATGGCTCGACACTTTTATTTTTTTTTTCTAGAGGGGAAATAATATAAAGAAATACAGGAACTATCCATCACGATTATTTCGTCATAAAAGCCTGATCAATTCTGTGATAACTAGGAGAGGGGAGGGGGAGGTTCACTGCCCCATGATCAGTTGTTACTTTCCGTGAGACGAGTGTAGTTGACCATTTATAACAACTGGGCTAGTGTACCCCTCGTTAACCATGAATCTAGAATGTCTAGGCGATCCTATATATCAATTAGCTGCTACCAACGTAGCTCGTGGAAGGTCCCCGATATATTCAGGGGTCGGGTTCTTAGGTAGTCTTGTATTCCTACCTGCGTGATAGTTGTTTGGTATGCATGAAAAAGAGACTGATTCACTAATATAATCGTAAATAATATTCTAGTATTCTAATATTCTAGGAAGCTGTCTAATAAAAACCCATGACCATTTCGCCAACGCCATAAACTCAACAACCCATCAATCTACCAATCTATAGAAGAATAACATGAAACCCAAAAAGCCCCCTCTAAGTTCCCGAAATGTTGAATCATAAATCATTGCAAAGTGCCTAAGAGCTTAGGCGGCGATCAAAGCGCCAAGCTTGGTGTCCCCTCCAGCCTCCATTGTGCGGAAGACAGCCTCAAACATCTTCGGCAGTCCATCAATCTCTCCATCAGTGAAGGCATTGCCATCCCACTGAAGCTTCAGTCTGTATCCGTTCACAGTCTTCTGCACCTCGACCATCAGAGCATAGTTGACGATCATGAACACCTTGCTCTGGGCCATGACGAGCCAGCGCATGTGGTTGACGGTCATTCCCGGGCGAGCTGGTTCGAAAGGCTGGAAGCAGTAGAGCAGCTTCGCCGAGTGTACCTGGCGGTCCCGGCCAAGACCCCTGTAGATGTCGCTCAGCCCGACTGCGCCGTTCTCAGTGGACTCCCAGAACTGGCCTTGAGTATCTTTCAAGAATGTTGAAAGAGAAGTCGATGCGTCGCCAAGGCCGGTGCGGAAGGGGAGGAAGTTCGCGCAGGTGCCGTTGAGAAGTTGCGGGTCGTCAACGCCTGCGTTACGGCCCGTGATCAAGTTGTCAACGAGCACGTCGTTGGTGTTCAATAGTCGGCCTGCGACGATAGCGTATGCGGCTTGGAACATGGTCGATGCAGTGACTCCGAGCCTCTCAGCAACTGAGTCGACATCGAAGTCGAGGATGGAGAACTTTAGTCGGTCGCTGACAGGGTCCAAAGGAAGATCGCGGGCGGTGGGTGGCTGATAGGTGTCCAAGAGCGAAGTCCAGTAACTCAGGTGCTCCTCGCGATCTTCATGGTGCAGCCAGTCGATGTAGTGCTTGAAAGGATAGATGGATGGTGCAGCGCTGCCATTTACGAAGGCTTTGAATTGGTCATCGAAAATGCGGAGTAAGGTGCCATCGTAAGATCCGTGATCGACCTTGATACAGAGGGTGCGGGACTGATCAATTTGCGAAGTAAGAACAAGGTAATTCACGGCAGGTTTTCCGAACTCAAAGCGGCCGAAGCGCAGCTCTGTGATCAGCTTGGTCTTCTCCTCCTCAGTAGAGTAGCGCTTTTCTTCCCAGTTGAGTACAGGCTCTTTCAGGGTAATCTAGACATTGTTAGTGGGCGCTCGTAGACCTATGATGATTTTGACTTACCTGGTACCATGATGTGGCGTCGTTGGGATCGGCTTGGAAGTAGAACGCGCGCAGAATCTGGTTGGCTGCTGTCAAGTTTCGAGTGACATCTTTCCACTGATCCAAGTCGAAATCGTAGGGCAGGGCACGACAGGCAACAAGGTTCCAGAACTGCTCAGGCTTCACACCTTGCGTGAGGAATTCAGTCTGACCAGGGCCGCAAGGGTAAACTTCTTCAATGTCGTCCACATCGAGGCCGGGGGTGCTTCTAACGGCCTGCTTCAGCGACTGCGGGATTTCGTACTTGACATCAACACGACCAGTGGTCTCCTTAATGGGCTTGAGGCATGCGGCTTGTTCGGCAAGAGTTGGATGTGCGAGCAACTGACCGACCGAAATGGCGTACTTCTCAGCTCGGCAGTGTGCGACGACGTTGATAGCAGCAATGGAATCGCCTCCAAGGCCGAGGAACACAGACGCTGCGCCGATGGATTCTTCTGGTAGATCAAGTACTGCAGCCCATGCTCCTTGCATGACCTTCTCGTTCTCTGTCGAGACAGGCACAAACTCAGTGGCGTGGATAGCGGTTGGCAGGTATGCGCCGACTTCCTCGGCGCCCATTTCTTCAACGATCTTGACAAGCTCCTTTCGGTTTGCTTTGCCGGAGGCTAGAGTAGGGAAACTATGGAAAGGTAGGAATAGTGCTGGCATCATGTAATGTGCGATGCTTTGGAGACCATCCATGAGTTCCTTAACGTTCTCTAGTCGGTCCTCTGCGGGCATCGGCTTGTGTTCACTCGGCTTCTGGTCGCCCTCGAAAATGCAGAAAGCCACTAGCTGGCGCTTCTTGTGCAGCTCGGCAACGGAAACAACTACTGCATTGACCTTCGTGGTGTGAAGTATAGCATTTTCGATTTCTCCAAGCTCGATACGGAAGCCGTTAAGCTTGATCTGGTAGTCCTTGCGTCCCAGGCAGCTGTGGTTGTTGTAAGTAATTGGACTCATGGTGCTTAAGAGGATTTACTTACAGAAGGGATCCATCGTCTGCCCAGTGAGCAAGGTCACCTGTGCGGTAGAGTGCAGCTCCGCTTGCGTCGCGGATGAAAGCTTTTTGCGTCTGCTCCGGGCGGTTGAGATACCCCTTCGCGAGCTGGGGTCCAAGAACACACAACTCTCCAACTTGTCCGCGCTCGACTTCCTCGAGGCTATCTCCTTCAGCCGGCAGGATAACAGCTGATACATGCTTCAGAGGGTAGCCGATGCTGTTGAGATTGCCATCGGGCTGGACTTTGGAGACAGTCATGAGAATAGTCGCTTCAGTTGGCCCATAGCTGTTATTTGCGTTAGTCAAGATCAGGTGTACCCCATGTTGGTCGAGAGAACCGTATGAGAAAGACTTACCCGTTATAGACATCGACAGACTTCGCCCATTCCAGGATGTTTGTATCGATCTTTTCACCACACACGTTCAAAACCTTTAGGCGTGGTACTTCTGAAGGTCCTCCGCGAATCAGCTTCGTGATTGTCGGAGTCAGCATCACTTGCTCAACACCCATCTCGTTGATATATCCAGCCAAGTCTCCCAGGATATCGTCTTGTGGCGCAACGCACAGAGCCGCACCGGAAGACAAAAGGGTGAAGACATCGTAATAAGAAGCATCGAAGATGTAGTTCAAAACCCATAGTGCCCTCCAGTCTTTTGTAACTGCAGTTGCTTCAACCATTCCTCGAGTGGCAGCATCGACAGCAGAGTGAGGAACGAGTACGCCCTTGGGTGTACCTGTTGACCCTGAAGTGAAGATGACATAGGCGATGCTGTCTGGTGATAGACCCGGGACACCCTTTAGGTTCGGGTCTGGATGCTGGGGAGCATCCTCGGGAAGAATCATGGGGAGACCGAAGGTTTGGCATTCTTCCTTGGTCTCCTTATCGGTAACGATGCAAGAAGCCTCGACATCTGTAATGATGAACATGTTTCTCTCGCGAGGATTGTGAGAGCTTAAGGGTACTGAATTTGGGCAAAATCGTTAGCCTAGTGTAATGGGGACATGAAGAAAAATATATTGCCATGACTTACCGAATGCTGCTCCGGCCTTGAGAATGCCTAGAATAACAACCAGAGTCTGTTCGGATTTCTCCATGAACACGGGAACAAAGTCGCCGTGCCTGATTCCGGACTTCCTGAGGAGATGCGCGAAGCTTTCCGCACGGCGGTTTAGCTCTCTATACGACAGCTCGGTCTGCTTGGTCTTGATTGCGAGACGGCCGGGTTCCTGGACCGCCCAACGCTCGAAAGCAGAATGAGCCAAGCCAAACTGCTCCGCGTCCGTCTCTGTGGAAATGAGATCGCGCACAAGGACCTGAGGATCTGCCACCATTTTTTCCACGATGAAAACAAAGGTATCAAGCAAGTCGCGTGCCGCGTATTCATCTGCTGAGACAGGGATGAGAAGTTTGATCTCTGTGGGGTTGGACTCATCAAGTTCAATCGTAGTATACCTAATCCTGATTAGTCTAGTGTATCCAAAAGAACATGTAATAAACTCACTGAGTGAAGTTATCTACGTGGGTAATAAGCGGCTCAAGCGGGCCTCCCTTTTCCACCTGCTCCATCTTGGTGATGACATTGACCATCGTGTTGAGAGCAGCAGTCTTGAGCTGGGCAGTGGACATGACATCGCGGAAGCCAACATGGGCGTGATTCGCGAGGTTCCATAGATCGCTCTGTAACTCTCTGCCGTGAGAGGAGGCCTGGGTGTCTAGTTTCTGTTCCAAATAGGCACGGAACGGCACGGTGCAGAGGGTAGGACCGCCAAGAGATAGAATTCCTTCTGCCTCTGCATCTCTCCCAGAGGCTGCAGTGAGGAACATGACATCATTGCTTGAGAAGTGACTAGCAAGAGTATAAGACCAAGCCTGGTGAACAGCTGTTCCTAGGGTTACGCGGTTCACATGGCAGTACTCGCTTAGTGACTCGCCTAGATCAGCTGTTATCTGAAGTCGCTGAGAACCTGGCTTGCCTTCCGGATATTCGATGATGGTATCCCGTGCTGAGGCCAAGTACTTCTTCCAGAAGTTCTGCGTGTCAACATGTTTAGCTCGGGCTTGTTGGAAGGAGACGTAAGTGCTGAATGGCACGCGGTCGATAGATGTCTGGGTTTTCAGCAATGATACCATATCAACAAAGACAAACTGGCTGGACCAGTAGTCAAAGAGACTGTGATGCATCTCAAGAATGAAATATCGACCGCCAAGAGTTGTTGCTCGGATCAACGGACCGCTCAGCTCCATGTGTCTGCTCTGAAGCTGCTCTAACGTGGTAGCTAAGTCTCCTTCGCCCAGTGATGTCCAAGGGACCTGTACAGACTTGTGAACCATCTGTAGAAACGATCGCTTCCATGGTTTGAAGGATGTGCGGAGTATCTGATTCTTCTGAACAACCACCTCCAGTGCATTCTTGAGTTGGGCAACTTCAATTTCAGAGTGAATCTCATATACTCGTTGGTAGACGTAATTGGCATTCCCAAGAAGACTGTCTGCTAGTATACCTTCTTGCATAGGGGTAACTGGGTAAGCGTCCTCTAGCTCAGGCATACCAGGGATCTTCACCCCCTCGGGAAGAAGCGAGAATGGCTTGGGGGTCATGGTCATGGCCTGTACTGCGCCACGACGACTGGCGAAGACCTCATGCAGCGAGTCTTCTTTCAAAATGTCAGAGACAGCCAGATTCACACCGATAGAGCGGGCTTTTGTAGCCAACACGATGGCGTCAAGAGATGACCCTCCCATCTCTTGAAAGGTAGCGGCCGGGTTAAGTAGATCTGATGGAACCCGCAGGACTTGTTCCAGGATTTCGCGGATATCGGCATCCAATTTGACAGATTTGTTGTTGGCTGATTTCGAGTTTGCTGCCAAGAACATGTCGTCGCCCATTGACTCGATCTCTTCGGCAAGTCTTCGAATGTCTGTTTTCCCATTGGGGTTCACTGGAAGTTTCTCCATCTGTATCCAGTAACGGGGAATGGCATAATCTTGAAGCTCGTCTCGAATGGCAGTTCGTACATTCTTGACAAGATCTGCCCAGCCGAGTTTGTTGTCAGATACAATGGCACCGACAAGGCTCTTCCGGCCCCGGACCGTAGCGGCTACCACACACGATCTTACGACATGCGGCTGGGACTCAATGAAGTAGTTGGATTCATTGGGGTCAACGCGTTGTCCATCCACCTTGAATTGATGATCGACTCTGCCTATCAGTACCATGGAGCCATCTTCTCTTAGCGAAACGAGGTCTCCAGTTCGGAAGAGGCGGCCATTGCCAAAGATGTTGGGGACAAACGCCTTTTGAGTCTCTTTGGGCAAATTGAGGTAGCCACTAGCTAGTTGATCGCCGCAGAGACAGAGCTCTCCCGGCTCATTGATTGAAACGGGGTTCATAGTGCCGGGGTGTAGAATGTAGCAGTTCGTGCCTGAAGAAGAGCATTAGCAAATACAGTTTTGATAGCCAGTCCTAAACAAGGGGTTATGCTTACTGTCAGTAGGCTTTCCAAGTAAGTGCTGCTGTTCGTCAACGGTAATACGAGATCTCATGTTAAGCTATTCCATTTAGTCAGTATCGGAACGGAACGTATATCTTTGTACGGCTGGCTAACCTGAGTGCATTCGCTGATCCCGTAACCACTGTAGAGTTCAACCTTCTCTGCCCACTTGCTGACCAATGATGGTCCAGCAGGCTCTCCCCCGAGAGTAATCCTCGTAATAGCTGATGGCAATTGCGTGGGGTCGAGAAGCTGCAACATGCTGGGGGTGATTTCGAGGCTGCTGACATTTGCCTTCTTAATCGTTTCGAAAAGCCAGGATGTGATGCTTTCCTTGCTTGCAAGGCACAACACACCGCCGCGAGACAGAGTACCCAGAATCGTTCGCTGCGCTGCACTGAATGCTGGGGAGTGGGAAAGGAGTATCCTCATCTGTTCCGACTTGTCTGGGCGCGGGAGAGCTTTGAGACCAGTAACAGCTGCTTTGTGTGATAGCAAGACACCTTTCGGACGACCAGTACTTCCAGAAGTGTAGATCACATAAGCGATATCCGAAGGAGACTGGTGAACATAGAGGTTGCCGGCGAAGTCTGAATCAGCAGTCTTGGTTTGCGCTATCAGATCCTCAATGACGATCTCAGTGGCTACCCCAGATTGTCCTTGCATTGCCCGATCAACAAGCACGAATGGCGCCTTGGTATCTTCTGCGATAAATCGAACTCTGCTAGGGGGTGATTCTGGCGAGACTAGAGTGTATGCTGCACCGGTCTTCAGGATTGCCAACAGTGAAACGACCATGTTGATTGACCGTTCCATAAGGATCGGTACGATGGAGCCTCGTCCGCAGACCAGCTGCCTGGCGACATTGTTTGATAGCTCATTGATTTCGCGATACGTTACGCGGGATGTCTGTTCGAACTCGACCGCAACTGCATGGGGGCTTCGAGTCACCTGAGCCTCAAAGAGTGAGTGTACCAGGGTGGGCTTAGGACATCCTCTCGTGTCATTGTGCGATGCACGGCTTTCGAACTTCGAGACTAGACCCATTGTGGCGTTGGGAATTCTGGTGCTTCTGGTAAGGCTGATGGTGAACAATGTCTAAATGATGATGATGATGATGAATGTCAAGTCCAGACCAGAAACCAAGGTGCCAGACGCTTCTAAATATATCTAGATCATCGTGTATGAACTGTGAGACAGACTTGCTCAAACAACGACGTTCTTACACTTGTTACACGACCCATAACACATACTCTGGAATGAAGCATTATCGTGTGTCTCCGGCTCAAGAGTAGTAACCCGTACATACAAGTCGGCCGAAGTCGATGCAAAGTCACGAAACTGGCTCCGGATCTGACAACGATATTCGCATAATGAGAATGCGATACGCGTCAAGTGTAACAATTGAGGGCTATGCATAATCAAGTTTGATGCCAGTATCGATTCGTCGGTGGGGAAGACTGTCTGTCTGTCCGTATCGGAGCCAGCAAACCCTCTCTCGCCGAACTGGATCTGGGAGTAAAATGTTGCGCTTGAATGCAGTGCAAGTCCTCTGTCTAGTCACGGGTATCGGAGTAAGACCTAAGAGACGAGATCGCCTCCGGTGCTCCTCTGAGCAATGCTTGACCTGAACACTTATTCTGGCGTCGATGCGACGTAGATTGTGCCTGTATTATCCTGTTCAGGGGCCATTCTTACATGCATCTTGCATGAGGTGCACTGTTCCACCCCCGCTTGACCATCTGAAAATGGGCAGAGTTGGGCTACTCCGTGACATGGGTGTGCCCTATGCAGAATGCTGACACCAGAGACAGTACTCTGCCATTTCTCCCGGAGTTTCTATGCAAATCCAGGTCTGAGAGTTGAGAATGCCCCATGTATTAGCATCTCTGAGCGCTTTTCGTATGCAAAATGCTCGATGATTGCCGTACCAAGTTCACATGTCTCACATGTATAAATACCTAGGTGGCGGACCGATCATGTCGTTCCTTTAGTCTCTGTGCATCACAGCTCAATCCAAGACATCCTCTCAAACACAACTAGTAACTACTACAATCTCACCTATACATCTTACAATGGCTTCAAAGCAGTACGACGACCCTTACCGGCACACTTGCCTGGTTCCCTACGTGGATCCCAACGAGGCTCCAGAGGAAATTGCCAGCAGATTGAGGGTGCACGACTTCAGAAGGAACATCTTCCTTGTCCTTGCTCATTCGCCTGGCCTTTTCCCTAATGTCATGGGCCTCATTGGTGGTTGCTTCAGAGGAGAGATCCGAACCATTCCCCTCCTTGACTGGGTACGCTTTATGTCCTACCAGCTTTTGTCTGACCACTGCTAACTATCTCTTCACTTCCAGCAACTCATTGTTCTTCGTGTCGCTACCAAAGTCGGCGCCAAGTACATGTACGATGTCAACCTACCCGTCTCCGAGCTTTACGAGATGGATCCCGCCAAGATTGAAGCCATCGGCTGCAGCAGCGAGGATGTGGTGAACGGAGAGGGGCCCTACACCAAGCGCGACCGCCTCATCCTCCGCATTGTGGATGAGCAGTTGGCAACCTTTACCAACACCAATGAGACCGTTGAGGAGGCTCTTACGGTCCTCAGCAATGCGGAACTGGTGGAGGTACTGATCATTATCGGTGCCTATTGTATGCTGGCTCGCATCCTACGCGGCTTGAAGGTTGACGACGACCAACCTATCCGCCCCGCCAATCTTATGGACGCACTCCGGGCATCTGTCACTCCTGACCAGAAGAAGTAAAGGCACCTTCGCGCCTATCCACAAGGACTTCGACATAGAAAACCGGTACGGACGGTATCTGGGGCGTTGGTTATATAGAATTGGAGGGTCGTCTGCTACAGCGGGTTGTGGCGAGAGTGTTCCTTAGATACTTAGATTGGCCGCATTTAAATCCAAGTCGTTTTGTCTACATCCTCCTCGTCATTTGATTGCATTCATACATCTGAGATGTCAGGGATAATAGTCATATAGACCCCCTAGGGTGGCTATCTTAGACCTGCTGGCTATTGAAAGTGGTGCCAGGACCTTCTTGAAGAGATGAGACGTTGGGGAATCAATGACTATTGAGCACTATACTGCCCTTTTGAATACCTACTTGACTGTGGCTAGCCTTCTGCTCATTCCGGGACCCCCACCTCTGACATGAGATAACAGATATAGGTCTTGTCCTTCACAAAGCACAGCTGGTCTCCTTAACGCCCCATTTCTGTTATATCACCCGTCTTCTTTGGACGCTCTACGCCAATTTTATGTCATGATTTAAAAAGGAGCTGTCAGGGGCCTCAGGGTGGGGGAGCAAAGAGATACATTGTATATAGTCAGAGAAGTCTGAATGCCTTCAGATTTCTGACCTTTTAGACCTTGTGCCGCAATGATAGTCTTACTGTCTGCCCTATACACCCCTTCTAATAGGAGCTAATAGCTCGGCTGGCATTCACGTCCCAGGAATATTGGTCACGGTATGTCCTTAGTAACTCTAATGTTATCTTATTGTAGGAGATATTTCAAACGAGGACTTAAAAACGCGGAAACCATAGCGCATAACATCATAATAGCCTCTCAAACGTATCTCTACACCAGGTGGACTTGGCGATCCTTGAAGTCGTTGATGATCTCGTGATTAGGCTTTTATTTGTTGTAGTTCATGGCAAAAACCCTCCCATCGAAGTGATTAAGTCAATCTAGATCTACTACATCTCCTACATCTAACTACTATGCACTACTATTCATTAACAGCTCCCCCTGAGGACGGGCGCACTCTGCTTCTTTCTATTCTTGGGAATAATTGATTCTACTTCCCAAAAAGGCCTACCGCGCCGCGTGAGCCACTTGGCAGCCCCTTATAAGGACCGCCGTTAGCTGGGGGTTTTCCTCCGTCAACGTACCTTTTCCATCTTCCATGAAGTGCATGTTTTTAGTGGTGGTTGAGAGGTTTTAAAGCCGTTCCTCATACGTTGCTGTCACGGAGAAAAACGACGCCGTTAACCAGTGAGAGGTTAACGGTCTTTATACGGCATACCCACTTCTTCGCGACAGTTGCGGACCTGTTCAATAGATGGGCGGCCCGACGGGCGCATTTCGCTAGGCCTTGCCAATCGGCAGGATTACCGGCCGTAATGGGCGCGCCAGGGTAGGCTGGGAGGAAGGGAGCGTCGTTTTTTTTCTTGCTTTTTATATACTTTGGCAGCCTTCCAAGCCTGGTTGCGTAGCCGACTTAACAGAGGCACACCTTGCGTACGCGTGGTGGCTCGCCTTGATTAAGCGTACACAACCGGTCTTCACATGGCCCATGCCCCCCAAAATATAATATGCGTTCAACCAAGTAGAGCTTGTTTGAGTGAAGTAGATTCCCATCAAAAACATACATGTGTCCCTAACTGCCTGATCTTGAAGTTTTAGATGAACCTTGTCTAAGGACTCCCTATGTATAAATAAAAAGCAACGTGCTACCTTGAGCTTGGCCCGCATCATTCACCTCGGACAAGGCCCTGGCATAGGTATAGTTCTGAACTATAAACAACCCTTGTGCCTATCCCACGGGCTCCAGTTCCCAGATATGACTGGCGATTCTTGGTATCGTTCCTGTTCTATGCAAGAACAATCGCGTTGCTTTCCTTGAATGATCCATTTTGGAATAATATAGCTCATGGACTAGAGCGTCATAGCAGCACACCTTCCGTCTACTCTCCTGGAAACACATGGTCCATGATTCGTAGAGTAATTGCACCCAGAGCGACACCATCGTCCCTTCTAGTACGGACGGTCTTCGATTCTGCCGACTACCTTCTGACCACCTTCCGACCAAGCACCAACGCTATCAGGTTCTCGCAGATTCACACAAGTTGGTACTAAACCTCGCATTGTAACGAAGCTTTTTGTAAAGACTACCGAGTACTTCTTTTTAGGACATTCTACTTCTACCTACCTAATCTTATCCCAAGCAGCAGAAATACCAGCACTCGTTAGCAATATCTCACTTTGTCACAATGGGGAAAGGGGGAAAAATGAAAGAGCTGGAAAAGAAGCAAAAGGACCAAAAAAGAAATAAAGCCCAGGAAGCAAGAGAAAAAGCAGCACGAGCCCACGGAGCAAGAATTGCAACTCAGCAGATAGCGGCCCAGAAGTCGGAAGGAGATGAGGATGAAAGGTGTTTAGTAGTGTCACCAGCTGACTCCTTCTACTCCGCGTTAGAGGAATCCAAGGCCGAGACTGTCGGTGGTGAGGGAATTGATGAAGAGCCTAAGGATAGACAGCCTGATGATACGAAGCCTGATAAGGCGGGTCCTGATGACGGTAACACTACCATCGCGAAATCCGATGACATAAAGCTTGATGATGCGAAGCCTGACGACGAAAAACCGCATAGCGAGGAAAGCACCAAGGGCTAGAAACCCTGCGACGGTGATATTAAGGGCGGAAAAGCCAAACAGTCTGAAGATCCCAATCGTGAACTACAGGTCCCAGAATCGTCATCATCCATAGTAAAGGATCGTAAAGGGGAAAGAAAGGAGTCTAAAGCGCGCAGGGGTAAGCCACAATCATCAACATCCGTCACAGTAGACAGCAAGGGGACAAGCGAAGAGTCTAAAGCAACCAACCGGGAACCACAATCATCAGAATCGTCAGCTATCACAAAAGATAGTAAAGGGAAAGGCAAAGTGTCCAAAGCACACACCAGTGAACTACAACCATCAACATCTGTCACAGTGGACACCAAGGGGACAGGCGAAAATGCCGAAGAACCCAGCCAAGGACAGCAATCATTACCACCTGTCACAGTAGACACTAGAGGTAAAGGCAAAAGGTCTAGAGGACACGGTCCGGAATCACAACCATCAGCATCATCAGCACCTGTCATCTTAGATAGGAAAGGAAAAGTCAAAGAGTCTAGAGTATACGATTAGGGATCACAACCATCGGTGCCATCAGTACGATCACAGCCATCAGTGCCATCAGCACCAGCAGTGCCATCACAACCATCAGTGCCATCAGTACCATTAGTACCAGCAGTGCCATCAGTACCAGCAGTGCCAGCAGTGCCAGCAGTGCCAGCAGTGCCAGCAGTGCCAGCAGTGCCAGCAGTGCCAGCAGTGCCAGCAGTGCCAGCAGTGCCAGCAGTGCCATCAGTACCACTAAAACGAGTAGTGCGAATAGTACCAGCAGTACCATTCATACGATTTGGACCAGTAGTACGATCAACACCATCAACACCAGCAGCACCAGCAGCACTAGCAGCGCCAGCAGTACAATCAGCATCTTCCATAATAGATAGAAAAGGGAAGGGCAAGGAGTCTGAAGGACACAGTCATCAAGGTCGATCATCGGCGTCTGTCACAATAGGTGACAATGGAAAAGGCGAAGAGTCTAGAGGGCATGGCCACGACAGGGAACCCTCAGCATCTTCAAGATCGCCAAGGTCTCTTCTCGACCCCTCGGCAAGGGAATTCATCGTACCTCTATTTCCGTCCTCTCTGGAGCCAAGCACCCCTGATTTCGGCAGAAGACGTGGAGCGTCGGTGGGACCCATAGCTCACCCCTTGACACCGGACCCGACGAGCGCGCCGGGACCTCCAGACCAGCAAGGGCAGCCGCCGCCAATATTACTACGACGTCTTACCCTACATTTACCATCCAGGAAATCTGTAAGGGATTCACTGCATGATCATGAGCACACCGCTCTGCTTCTGAGCAAACGCTGATTCGTACATAGAGCAACACGGGGGCTGACCGACGTCCCGTGTTCCTGAGTATGGCAGAGATACGCGCGATCTGGGAAAAAATCCCTGCTGGCCCCGCGAGCGGCGGACCCGCGGAGTCGAGCAAACAATCTGAGGCGAAAGGGAAAGGCAAATAGAAAAAGAAACGGCGATGAGCGGTATTTGAGCTTTGCTCCTCTACTCCGGACCCGCATAGCTGCTAAGTAGTATGCACGACCAGCGATCGAAACATGTGCCGTTTTGCGATATCCGGAAGATCTGGGCGACCTGCATTCCTTGAGCGATGATATAATGGGTGAGCAGCGCGAATTGAGCTCCTTGGGCTAATCATACATTACAGGGTATATTTAGGGGGATGATTCAACAGGCTATTGGCACCGTTGGGACCTGCAAGCGATTCATCTTGAATAGACTCAAGCGTTTTCAGTAGATTAGAAATATATACGAATAGAAGCGGATGTCGTACCTCACCAGCGCTTACAAGACATCTCGTGATACGCGATGCGAAATACATGACTGAAATTACCTAAGTGAAATGTCAATGGTCAAGATATACCAGTATCTCTGATGATAAACACCCTATGGTGGTAGGCTAGGTAGCCTATTGCGCGCCCTAATGCACTCACTAGAGCCCGTTAGAGCGGCGCTACAGGGCTAAAATAACCAAGTACCATAGGAATGTTGAATCATACCTAGAGTTCCGTTCTCATGGGGAGAGATTCTGGAGAGCCTGATCTTATATAACAATTGAAGGACATGTACGCCTAATACTCTTTATATTGTTATATCGACTATATATATCAGTAGCCAGCTACTGCTGGCGTCTCGCTTATACTGTACCCTTACCTATCCTTTTGGAGTCGCCGCCGGTGGTTATACCCGTTCCGTGCTGAGGTAGATCGTCGCAACCAATCCCCCACCCCGTGTAAGAAGACTCGAGTGTAGAACACGTTTCGCAGAAAATGAAATGAGATGCCCGCCAATTGATCGTCCTACCAGTATTTTATAAATCCATGTGCCCATAGTTAGCTTGTAATATAGGCAGCAGCCTCCGCGGGGAAATTGACGCCGGCTACAGCCCAGGGCCATAGTGAACTCGAAGGACATCTTTTCACGCTCTCTATAGCCCCAAGAACCAGGGTATTATGGATACGTATTCCTTGCCCTTTTTCGAAGACTTGGCCTTCTTCTCCCTGGAACCAGAAGGGTTCTTCGATGTCGCCGGAAGGTGTCCGTCGGCTGGCCTTCGTCTTGCCGGCGCTTCTCTGCGTCTATCATCAGGGCGCCACATCATTTTGTAATGGTCTCCCGGTTCGACGGTATGCTCCCATTCTGAGCGTGGCACAACCTTGTTGTCCATATCTACGATGTCGTAGTCACCTCGAGAGGCAAGGTAGCGGAAGTCATCGCGGACAAACATTTGATTGATCATGGCCTCCATTTTCTGTATCATTTATTCGTCAACGGATAATTGTACGTCTGGTGCTGTGAGCGGTCAGGGATACTCACACTCCATTTATGTACCAATCGGAACGGTAACAGGAATTTCGTCCCCACGGCGTTCTCGAACTTGATCACCTCCTCCTGGCCGCTGGATGGATGGGAGTCCGGCGTGAGCCTGGAATCCTTTTGCTTGCAGTTGATTTTATCGGCTGCCATGATTTCGCCTTCAGTTAGAGTCGTCCATTCCGATAACAACTCATTAACCACTCTGGAGGCTGCGGGCGGGTGCCTATGTAACGACTGAAGTTGCAGTGGGGGAGAATGGCGCTGATATGTAAGAGCTTGGCTTGATGGAATCTCTTCTGCCGATTGGTCTAAGAGACCGTGTGGCCGTGTAGTAGACGCGCTGCTAGAGGTCGAGTTTTGTTCAATTACCGACGAGAAAACGAGGTCATAGAGCCATGTGGCACTGTCCAAGTAGTGCGGATCCGGGCTTTCGTATTTTTGAACCCGAGATTGTTCCAAGTGATCATTGCTTTCTTCTTCCTCTTCCGACTCGCTGTGCGATGTAGCATTTCGCTGCTCAGATGCAAGCTCTCGTAGTGAGTGATACGACACCTCAACGAAGTTCTCTACTTGCTGCCGGGCAAAGACTGTCTCGTTCCTGGTATCTTCATCCTCTTTGAAACCCACTGTACTCGATTTCTTCCTCCTTTCATCTTCTCTATGAAGTCCCAGTCAATATCAGTGATGCAACCGATCGACGCAGGTTTCTTCACTTACTTGGAAAGCTGCTTCAGCTGGACAGCTAGCATCATTGTCTGCAATATCATATTAATACCAGTCTTATAGCTTTCAATCGTATATAACAACCCCTGGATCTTTGACTTTCTGAAAAGCCATTTTAGCTTAGCCCCTTTCCCTGTCAAATCGAGCAGATCTTCGATCTCATCTTGTATCCGGCTCACCCGTTTAATTGCTGAAGCGACACGCCGAATAAGCTGCCGACGGTAAACATCCTGGCCGTCTTTTAACACTCGACGTAGCTCTCTGAGGATGAATGACAAGTCACAGAGGCCTTTGGCGATGTCGGATATTTCTTTCGGTGCATTTCTCACGGAAGAGATGATGTCGTAGATGGCCCGCGACAGCGCGATACCCGCTGTCGACACGCCAGCGATACTTGCAATTACGGATAGAGGATCCATAAAGAAAGGATTAGGAGGAAAGAAGAGATTAGTACTTGGCGACGAGTTTGGCAAAAGAAACAGCCTTTTCCCCTCATAGCTACGCCCAATTTGCGCGTGGCTGGTACTTTATTGGCTGTCTAGAAGGCACTGCCGCTTATAACTACCTAGAAAGCTCAGCTCACGCAAGCTATTTTGTGAAGGTTTGTATGCATAAAATGGCCTACCTATCATAACACTAAGTTCAGACTAGTAAGGCAGAATCATTGGAGGTATGGCAAGGTAGTTATATGCAATATCAGGAATTCGGTACAAGGGTGTTTGCTAATTCATTGTGGCGTTGCGGCAGTCCTGCCCTTTTCTTGTAGCCGCCGGGCCTCCGTTTTGCCATGGGCGGATTAGGGCGCCGTATTGAGAAACGTACTCCTTTCCCCCCAAACGATGCTATATTTACTTAAGCTACCCCTTTTATTATACCCTTTTTAAAATATAAGTAATTTTTAATGTTTTATAATTATTCTATTTATTATATCTCTTTACTTCTATTAAGATTAAAATGGTTAGCCTTATAGTTATATTATTAATATATTACTTGAATTACCCTTCACTTAACCTCTATTTTTTATTGTCAAAGAGTGTCTTAGTAGCCCACCGTATATCTAGGTTCCGACAGACCTACATACCGTATGCACCATGAATAAGCGCTCCCTTGCCTCATCTTGACCTGACTGATAAGCCCGCTTCGTCGACCTCAGCCGAGTGATTTTCCTCTACTAGTAGGTACATGTTCCGATAGTTCTCACCAGCCTGGTTTTCCTTCTGACCTTGACGGTAAACTCAGAGGTCACTTTGGCATGCTTGGAGACCACGCTCCTCATCGCTCACTTACCAGCATGGCATCCAGCCAACTCAGTACCGGCCAGTCTCCAGTTGCCACAGTTAATTTAGGCGGGATCAGATATGCTGCTGTGCCTCATGTCAATGTTGGTTATCCAACCCCGCGTCTAGAACAAGCTTCCTAACCATTGCTGTGAGTTAGCTCGATGATAGACCTAGCAAAGTTAAAATCGCGTACGGCGCTAGTCCCGACCTAGGTCCAAGCGAATATAAGCCCGTCATCGTGGTCTCTGCAAATCAGCTTCCATCCGACAAATCACTTTCAAGTGTCATCAGCTCGTTCATAGAGACAAACGACGACGTGTTCTCGTCACAGTTTCTCTCAGATATTATCATAATACAGGGGGACTCACTAGCTCCTGGTCGGCTGGCAGAACAATGGTCAACCCCAGTTGGAACCCCTATTTCTGGTTCTTGGGTGCCGAAGACAATCTTGCAGGTGATGAATACTTCGCGTGAAACTCCCGATGGTCCCTACCTACTAAGCAAAGGGTTCCAACTGTCTCAAGCTTGGCGTTTATACCCAGACAAGCAACGCAGCTTCATCACGTCATTCATTCCATTTGGAACCTCTGGCCCAGAACGCAACTCATTCAAGCCACTCGATATCCGCTTGCAGGGAGTATGGACGGCTATTGCAGTTCCAAGCCGTCTCTACAGCAAGAAATCACCCTCAATGCCACTAGCTGGAATGAGATTTAGTGTCAAAGATAATTATAAGATATCTGGCGTACCCACAACACAGTCCAACCGGGCTTGGTGTGAGTTATACGAGGCGAAGCCCGAGACCGAAACTGCAGCTTATGTAGAGAAACTCATCAGTCTTGGCGCTGTATTCGTAGGGAAGACGAAGATGTGCTCGTTTGCGTCGTCTGAAGAAGCTACAGATCAGTGGATCGATTTTCATGCTCCGTTTAACCCACGGGGAGACGGGTACCAGAGCCCCTCGGGAAGCACGACGGGTGGTGGTACGAGTCTTGCTGCATACGATTGGCTTGACTACTCAATTGGCACAGACAGTTAGTGACCCCGGACAAGATCTGCAGCTATTTTACTGAGGATCATTAGCTACTGGGAGTATAAGATGGCCTGCCGCATGGTGCGGCCTGTTTGGCCTCAGAACCACCTGGACACCCGAAGCTATGGAAGGGGTTTACCCTGCCTGCAGGTTCGTTAAGCCTGATAGACGGTTAGGTAACCTAAAGCTGACCTCGTTGAATATTTATGGACACTGTAGGAATCCTCTCAAGAAGCATTGCCGGCATGCAGATAATCGTTGACAGAAGCATATCGAATCCTGGAGCTTTGATTACTGATGATCATGTAAGGTACTTCTCTGTTTGTGTGTGGGTAAGCTAATTAAGGAGTGCAGATGCCCAAAGAAATTCTATATCCTACAGACCTCTTCCCAATGGCGAATGCTGAGCAACAGAAACTTGTTGAAGGCTTTGTGAGTGACCTTGAATCGTATTTAGGCGTGCATGTAACGCGTATGAGCATCGCGGAGCGGTGGAAGGACTGCCCGCCGGGTGAGGCTGCTGGTAAGACAATACAGGAATTTATTGACAAGGTACGCCGGCATGACTTGAGACACCTTGACTATATCTCACTTTTCTAGGCTGCCTACAATCCCTTCTACTATGACGGTTATCACGAGTACTCGGAATTTCGCGAGGAATATGAAACCAAATTTGGGAAGCCAGTATATGTTGGCCCCTACATGCGGTGGAAATGGTATTGATAGCTACTGCGTAGAGATTTCGTTGCCAACTAATCGACTTTAGGGACCGTGACGCCGAGGTTGATGTGTGTATGAAAGAAAAGTCCTTACAGGATGTCGAGGTCTATCGACGATAGTTTAAAGAGACCATATTACGACCTGTGGGCAATGGAGGCACTTCAGCGATCATGCTCATCCCCTGTGGAAACAGCGTCCCCAAGTACCGTGACGACCCGAACAGGTAAAACAAAAGCCTCTCCTGATTACCTGCCAACGACGCTAAATTATGACCAGCCCCTCTGCTCCCGTTGGCCCTTTTACGTGGAATTACATCGCCTCTATCCAAGGCTTACCGCAACTTGTTGCTCCGAGTATGCCCTGCGCTCACTAGAAATCGAGACATCATCGTGCTAAGGTCATCTAGTCGGGAGCATCCCCTACGAGTCAAGAGTGACTAAAGCTACCGAGCAACTTCCAGTTGTTGGAACCATCATCGGCGCAGCGGGTAAGTACGGAAAACTACTCACCATATAAGGTCAAAATCTGACATAAGAGAAATAAAGGTAGTGATGCAATGCTAGTCGATATCGTTCAAAAGGCCTTTGAGAAGAACAATCGTCCCAGAAGTGTTCTGACTGGGAGATTCATGTTCTCAGAACCAAGTAAGCTTTGAGTTAAAATAGTATTTGAGAATCGTGGTTCAACTGACTAGGGAACACATTGCATTGAGAGCACCGTGAGGGAATGCAAAGCGGATGAAGACTGGACCAAGTACCTACTTATTCATAAGTGCGATAAGACAGTTAGCACCTCACTGAAGATGGCTTAGGTAGAAACTTAACCCAATACAACATCTTTTGGACCTCGCTAATTTTAAGACATCTCAAAGATAATATATCCATACACACCTATATTCTAGCTTCATCTTTTCCTTCCTTAGCTTAAAATCTTCGTCCATAGTACCAATCAAGCTATACCCTAAACCAACGATTGTGACAATATTGAGCTTTAAGTGAACCTTTTTGCCCTGTAGGGCAAACGTGGTATAGGAAACTCCGTTTTCGAATGCTGCAGCTTCCAGTCTTAAAGGCTTCTATACCAACACTTTAACATTTGTACGCAAAAGGTCAACTTTGAACAAACCTGGTCCATCACTACCGATCAACGGAGATTAGATTTTGACGAGCTGTTGCTACCGATATATCCTAGAGTTGAAAGGAGTGATATCCAATAAAATAACAGATATGAAACACAGGAAGGTTTGCATAACAAGGAAGAAACCCATTCTAACCACACCCGTAATATTCTCAGCCTTCCAAACCTATGGAGTGCGAAAGCGACGACCAAAGCTTCTGAACTGTTACTTCGATAGACTGAAACATCTTCTTCATCCAATCAAGCACTTGGGGCAAAGCAGAAACAATCAAACAACCGCCACGATACAACCCATACGATAAAAGCAAAGCAAAGCAAATCCACATGACTACCTTGATACACTTTCGGATATTCTCCCAGCCAGCGGGTGTCGATGAGCCACTTCCATGACCTGTGTGAACTGGATGTGACACCGGCAGTACGGGATAATTTCCATAAGAGCGCGGACGATATTCGCCCCCAAGCAGTGGCTGCGTGTCATTTGCTGAGGCAGTGAGCCTCACAGCGTGGGTATTGGAATAGGCCCTTAGAAGCTGGGGACTGGGCTCGACTCTTCTAGCGCGATCGTACTCCGTTCTCCAGTATTGCTGCAAGAATGCCAAATCTTCTTCGGCGCCAGTCCGTTGAGGAATGATTGAATAATTGGCTGTAGAGGAAGTTGGTTGTATGCGCTTAATCCTAGTTGCATCAAGCGATGGCAGGTAGGCTGGTTCGGAGTACTTGATGTGCTTGACGAGGGCTTTATAAGACTTTTTCGAGAGAAATACTTCCGGACCATGCCGGTTGTATGGCTGTAGTGAAGCTAGAAGAATCGTGTACTGGGCCCTAGTCTTCACATATGATCTTTTCCTCAACTCGTATAGAGGATCTTTCAGGACAAGTAGGGTCCCATTATCAGGGTGCGCTTTGCTAGGTGCGATCGGAAGGTGATCCAGTCTCGCAGACTGCTGGTTCGGGTACTTCGTTTCAAGATCAAGCCCTCCGAAGGAGGTAATCTGTGTTCACAAAAGTTACGTCAACCTAACCTAGCTCTCTCAAGGCCCCCGAAGACTACTCACAATGAGAATATCTACTTTATTTGCGCGGGGAACAGTAGAAAGGATAACCACAGGATGATTGCAACAACCATCATCAATTTCAGGGTCGTCTGGGACGAGATCTTCTTTTGGAGGCAGCCACTTGATACAACCGGCAATCGGTTCTATTATCACGCCAGGCATCTTCGGCGAATGGGTGGGTTTGCATTCAAAACACACATTCTATTTCCAGCTATTGAAATTATTCTCTGGTGTAGGCAGCTACGTGAATGAACGTCCTATTAATAGACAAAATTCAAGATCGTCAGAAGGAAGGGCAGTCAACCTTGGCGCTTATTTCGGTCATGTATCAGGCCATCCCCAAACGCCAATCGGCGACACATAGCTCCCAACGTTTATTAGCACCAATGAAATGAATGAGAACTAATTTATAGGTGATACGTCGAACCAACAGTTCAAGGCTGTCCTCCTTACCCCGCCCAAGGCAAAGAGTGAGGCAGCCACCCAAGTGCAAGGATAAGCTGGGATAGATCCCGAACCACACCCGCTCACGTGACTTATTCGGTGAATCACTAGGAGTGTCAAACGCGAATGACCAACGGCCGACGGATAGTTCTAGCAACAAAGAACAATTAATGTTAGACTGGAGTAGCGTACGGTTGCTCCTCTATACACTTTTCGTGATGTCCTGATTCTTGTAACTACCTGACGCGTGACATCCCCCACCCCCGAACCATAGTCACTCAGGGGCAGCAACAAAAAAGGGGGTTGACAAGCTAACTACTGAGTACCTCGTGACACCGTCACGAAAATGTCACTGGTTTTATTTTTACCATAGTCAGTACTCAAGTAGAAGCCAATGACACGCCCTGGGACTTCTCTTAGACGCTGCTCGTCCCAAGGGCATATCATTTGAGATCCTATTTCGGCGTTGATATAAAGGAAAACATCGCGAGGGAGAGGTGTGTCAAACCAGCTGTTGATCAATTAGAGCTTTTCCTTCAGATAAATGATACAGAGAAAGACAGTGCCTTGCTGATTTCTTTATTGTAAGAACAAAATCCGATGCAGCATCATATGTGTTTAAGAGACTTGGAGCTGCATGTCTCAGGTGGCAGGAAGTGAAGCTATTCAGGCCTCACTCAAATTGACGCATATCGGCAGACTCCAACGACCAGGGCACCACTCCAACTGTATGTATCCCCCCGAGATTACCTTATAGCTTGAAGTGATTCAGACAGGTCAGATATATCTTCCTCTTGTCATATTTGTGAAGATTTCGTGAGAACGTCGTTTGAGACACACAAAACGTACCTGCCTAAAGTCGGATAGCCACAGATAGGCCACCACCTTCCTGCCATTTCTACCTATTTCCCTGCGTCTCTCTTTCCCCGCTGAAGCAAACGGGTGGTGGCTTCCCGTTGCAAACGCAATCTTTAGGATCTAAGACTGCGCCACACTTCACTTATTTCCCCAACTTCAGAACCATCTCCTTCACCCCAGATATCCTTCTCTATCCGCCTCTCAGAGTCATCACGATGCCGCACGGATACCATCGAGCTCAACGTCTCGTCCCCTGTGACGAAGATAGCAATGGTCTCTACGAAGGCCCTGGCGAGCGCCGTGATGGTCGACCTGTCCATGGGCGACGCTGCTTAGTCGTTTGCGCCCTCGGGGCCAGCATTGTCCACGATGATCCGGATGGTAACAACACTCTGCCTGCAGAAGCTGAGACAATGTGTCGTGATCTGAGTCTCGCGTCAGAAGCACGCATTGGCTCTAAAAAGGAATCCTCTTCCTTGTCACGTCCTTCAGAGACGCAAACGCTCTCCGCTTCCCAACACAGCAAACCATCAGCCATTGCCGGCCCTTCTACTGCTACTGAACAGTCTATGATTGATGTCCTCGAGAAGCGAAGAGGCACTGGCCTCGTCTTCCCTACCGAATTCATACCACCATCATCTACGATCAAGCCTACTGAGCTCTTCCTGGGCAAAGCTACCTATGCACGACTTACCAGGTTAGATAGTCTTGAAAGCCACATAATTAGCCTAAAACATGACATTGTCGCTAACACCCCACCTCATTAGGTACATCCACCGTTCCGATCCTCGATGTATCCTCATCTTCACCGATGGAGCGTGCCTGAACAACGGCAAGGCTAATCCAAGAGCTGGATGGGCTTTGGTCCATGGCCCTGGTTTCACGGGTCAACCAGCCCAGGTAGCATCTGGTCGTCTAGAGAACAAGGGGCCTTACGGTGACGCAGGCATTCAAAGCAACAACCGAGCCGAGCTCCGTGCTGTCATTGCCGCCCTTCGACTTCGACATTGGACCGTCGAGGGTTTCAACAATATCGTCATTGCTACTGACTCCGAGTACGTGGCTATTGGCGCTACCCAGTGGGTTAAGGCCTGGGTTAAGAATGGCTGGCGAACCTCTGGCAAGGAAGAAGTCAAGAACAAGGATCTCTGGGAAGCGTTGCTGGGCGAGGTAGAGAGATGGCAGGCCGAAGGATTGTCAATCCAGTTCTGGAGAATTCGTAGAGAATGGAACAAAGATGCGGATGCAGCTGCGAAGAAAGCTGCTCAGGAGCCTGAAGCCTAATCTCAATGGGTTGAGATGATAGGCATTGCGGTTTGACCTTTTTGGCGGGGAAAGCTCTTGTGTTGCACGCTGCTCTTAGGAGAATCATGTCTAACTGAGTTCTAGCGGCTTCGCCGCTCAACTAAATGCTAAGAATCAGTAGATCTAGCCATTAATGAAAATGAAACTTTTGGACCCGGATAAGGCAGAATCCATTACTTGTTATACACTTGCATAAGAGATTCTAGGTAACACCATGATCGGCTTGAAGCTACTCGTGGAAGTATGTAAACAACCCTTTGCGTATACAAGGGGCTTATCTGTGACGTGCACACTTGAAAGCCTTACGCAATCTAATCCCAGATGAGGTCAGTTAGGTAGCAAGACCCAACAGGGCTTTACATCAGAACTCTCTTGGCACACCTAGAATTGAATAGACGACTCCATACCACGCCAAAGACGAGTTGCGGCGCGGTGCATCTCGGTCAACTATAGAGCAACCTTGAACCAACACTCTTTGCCGACATCCACCACCCTCGATATCTCATCGTGTAGGTGTCGTAAATAGTAATGCGAAACTGATCTCAATACAATAAACCTATTGGGCCTTCCTTGCAATCGCCAAGGGCTGTAACGGAATTTTGCCACTCGATCATTTTTGTCAAGCAAACTTATGGGTGGCAATATCATGACAATAGCATGGAGATTAATGTTCCATCCTACCTGCGGGGTATGACTTACCACCAACGAGTCATTGTATTGAGCATATGGACTTAGCTCTCTCTGAAAATGCTACTACCAACATCGAGCCAGGACCGAAGCATGGCGGGCCAATTTTTAACCCTGATTTTTTCAACTAGACTACAAAATCGTGATGCATCATTATGCTAGCTAACTAAGCAAAACTATCAGAAAAGGGGACAACTCATATATAAATCTCTTTACATATCATCGTCATTTTTTTCCGGATACTGCTTATCTTCCGTTACTAGAGGACTTAAGTCATCCCCTTCAACATCGAGAAGAGGTTCTATGATTGAACGTGTTAGTTGTTGCGTTTTATGTAAAAATTAGACATGTCGTCTACAAGGTATCGCGCTGATAAAATCTATAACCATGGAACAGATGACTTGCCTTCTGGCTTTAGCTTCATGGCCAGTCTTAAGTTCCCTCTGGCAGCTGGTATACTCTTGATAAATTCCCCGAAAATTGCACGTGTCAAATGTTGGTGGAGTCAAGGAGCGGGTAAATTAGGGTCCGAAGATTACGTATATATTCTATATACCCCTTAATCGCTCCTTCAATAGAACTGAATTAGCTATAGCACTTAATATTACCTTGATATTTTATATAACTACTGCTTAATTGTTCTTTAAATAGAATCTAGCTAGCTAAAGCACTTAATACTACCTTAATTTAATCCCTCGTGCGCACTGCAGGGGCCGTGAGTCCCACCTACGTCCGAGAAACAACGAAAAACCATCTTAGAATCTTATCAGTGATTACTTTAAAATGTAGCCTCTTGTCCTCATTGGACATCTAGTAGCTTTCTCGTACACTACCCTTTGACTCTTCGAACAGCCACTGGGAGTCCATTCCTACCAGAGGTCCCAATGATAAACTGATCACTTGTACACCTAAGGTCGTCAAGTGCCGAACTACCAAAGGTGAGATCAAAACGCTCTACAACTGCAGCGACTGTCATGTACAGTTCTGCCCACGCTAAACTAGTAAGCGTATAATGTTAGTAAGTATAGCCTTGTCGCTGTTATTCGTATAAAGAAGAATATAAACGCTTACTGCATCCCAAGACAGTTTCTCGGTCCCTTCGAAAAGGGGGCATAGAACTTCTCTAGTCTCCAGCGCTCTTGTAAGTCCAACCATCTTTGAGGTTTGAATTCTTCGGGGTCTGGGTATATATTTGGATCGCGGTGCATCAAATACGTAGTCATTCCCACGGGGGTCTTTGCAGGGATACGTCGGCCCCCGAAAGATAGTTCCCGGTTAGATGCTACTCGGTTTGCCCTTGTGGCTGTCGCTGGGCTAATTCGTAAACCTTCTAGCAAGACTGCAGTCAGGTAAGGCAGCTGTTCAAGGCTAGAAATGCCCAGTCTAGATTCCCGGTTGCCTTGTCGTGCAGAATTGAGTTCAGCCCTGAGTCGATCAACAACCTCAGGGTCACTGTATATATGATAAAGTGTCATGCGGATGCTATTTGCCGTTGTCTCGAAGGCGGCACCTGTTATAGTTTCGACATCATCGCAAATACGCTTGAAACTCTTTTCTTCTTTAGGAAGATTAGAGTCCAAGATCTGGTGAATTATGGTTTTGGGGTCGTCGGGGTCTGGCTTTCCACTCGCTAACGCCGAATCTATTGTCGAGCAGATGCCTACCATATCCTATTTGGAAATTAGATGGAATTTCGTCTCATGGTGTTGAAACATTACCTACTTTGAGAAAGTCGAAGAAATTCCGAACTCCCTGGTCGGCTGTCCGTTCCACTAACCACATGGGTATTGATTGCATAAGCGGACCATACCAGCGCAGATGTTTCGTTATACGCCAGAGACTTCCCGAATTCTGGAGTATGATTGCTAGACTTTGGTTAAAGTCTTGAACCTCAAGATTCTTATACCTTTTTCCCAATATGAACTCGGTAGCAACATCCCGTGTAAGCGCGCTAATTGCAGCACTGAGACTGAGCTTCGTCATGCTAGACTCATCAGCGAACTCGTCTATACGAGTACAAAGCTGCTCGACGAGGCGAGAAATGATGTCCGACTTAGCGGCTACGGTAGCTTTGGAGAAGAAAGGATTGACCGCAGCTCGTCGATGTTTGTGTATGTTATGATCAATAGCGCAAATAGTCGATAGGGGAGCGCCGAACGCATCGTAAGCCCACGCGTATTTATCCCACTCTCCTTCACGGCTATATATCTTGTCGTAAAAGTCGGGATCGCTGATATGAAGCTCATATGGACTGATACGGACGATAGGCCCTACAAGATTATTAGTTAATGACAATGTCAACGACGGTGACGGATGTAGGAGGCACCATATTTTTTGTGCATCTCCGCGATTTTGAATGTATACTGGCCATTGCAGACCACATCATAGTATGCTTCATAGCTTCGCGTTACAGCTGCAAGCTTTGGTCCTGGGAACCCGGCAAGCGGGTGGAAGAACAACCGGTAGATGGCCACGGTCGAAACCAGAACCACACCACTCGCAACCAAGTACGGCCAGTACAGAGAGGCCATGAATTGATTCATTTGTGGCATTTCAAAATTCAGGGTGATAGCGTCCTGAAGGCTCAAAGTTATGATGAGGTAGGTCGCTTAGGGATAAAAGGTAGAGATAGTTGTGTACTAGAAAGCCCAAGTTGGACCGTTCTCCGATCAGTACTAAAAAGAAGATGTGAAGGGACCATGCGCTGAGACGGGCTGGCTTTCGAATTCATTCAGCACGCTGATGCCAACGCCACGCGTGCCCTGCACATTCATGCAGCTCGACATAACAAATGTTATCGCTATTCGCCGCAAACAGTTGGAGACACTGATATACTTGCGGGTCGAGGCATCGGCTAGAGAAGATCGGATCCACAGCAGAGCAACGACTTTTATCTAACTAGGTACGGCGTGGTACCTCCTAACCCAACCACACGTAGCTACATATGAGCTATATGTCCTTACTGAGGCCTCGATCACAAAGAAAGAGATGTCCAGGGGTAAACATAGAGCTTACAACCTGGAGTTTAATAGATGATCTGAGTAGGCCTCAACTAATCACTCCTTAGGATGGCACTGGCTCATCCGTGAGAGAAGTATTTTAAAAGAAGACAAACAAAATTTCTCTAATATCGTGAGGAATTAAATCCCATCTAACTTGATATTCAGGAAGTTTTAAGCCTCTTCCATATTTCCGAAGCTGTTAATGCCACTATCATCGTGCAAATTTCGAATCATAAGCCATAACACCTTTGTCATGGCCTTGGCCTCCTTGTCCTTCGTCGTCGAGCGCTCAGCCGCCTTATCCATTCTTTCGTCATGCTTTCTCTCCGCCTTCTCTCTCTTCTCCTCGATCTTCCGCAGCTTATCATCTACCTTCCGGCTACGACTATTATCGCGTGCTTTCTGCTCCTTTCTCTCTAGTTTGGCCAAATCTTTCGCTCTCTTTTCTTCAGCCTTTTCAATGCCCTCTTGATGCTTGTCAGCAGCCTTACTTCTGTTTTTCAAGACTCTCTCTTCGGCTCTTTTGCGTTCATGCTCGGACGCCATAGTATGCATCTTTCCCCAGAAGTTAGTTGTATCCGTGTTGATGGCCGGCAGAGTCTCGTAGTCCAAGGGCGCAATCCAAGGCTCCAATGCCTCCAGCCATCTCTGTGTAGCGCTTCTCGTCTGCATCTCCTGCGGGTCTAGAAGTGGCCGTAACAATCTCACGTCGCCCCTGATCTCGCCTGAAGAATCCAATATGGGGAGATTATTGATCCGTGCCATAGCCTCTAGTTTGGCAATCTCTAGCTTGAGCCCACGTGGGGCGAAGGTCTCCTTGTTAACCTTGCGCAGGTACGCTTCCGTTGCTCCCTTGGAAAGTGCATAACCGCCTATCTGAGATGCAGTATTGACTGCGAAGCCGACGATTTGGGCAGTTGACAAGGGTACAACTCCGAGGGCTTCGCCGACTAGACCAAGAACCCGGAGTGGTGGGCTCTGTACAGCAACACGATTCAGACCGTCCAAGATGTCTAAAAATTCTCTGCGCGAGATATGGAAAGGTTCAAGGCTCGGTGGATATGCTCTGAGAAAAGCAGATCCTAATGCTGCCGAAGTGGCGGGGATGACAATTGGCTTCGCTAATTGTTGCAGAGATGCTCGCTGGGAATTTTGCGGTTGCCGATGCGCATGTTCTGAATAGGCAGGCGGTGGATCATGATGTTCTTGACGGCGATTAGCTGCATTTTGAACAGTATTGTCGTGGGACTCAGTTGGATGACCCATTCTTTCATATGGGTTTATAGGAGCTCGATTGTCGTCCAGCACATTTTTGAAGTATTAAAGAGATAGATTTTGGTAAAATACAGGTACGAATCTGACAGATCATCCCCATGCCGTATTTATACGCTCTTCTGTGGAGACACGCTTGCCCAGGGTATACATCCTTTTACTACCGACCATCTAAACCCGGCTGTCCACTCATGGGGCATGTTGGAGGCCTGTCAGATTATCTCGTCAATTGACGACGTTGCTTAATGCACACTGCAAGTTCTCATATTTCTGATGACCATAATCACACAGCCCCGTTCTCAAGCAAACAATCAGTGGGCGCTTCACTTGAAGCACAGCCTTTGTCGCTATTACTCCTAAAATTGTATCTGACAATACCTACAATGATGCTGCCCGCTTGTCGGCTGTGTCGGTTTCGGCCTGAGCAACTCTCAGTATGCATAACAAAAAGTCTACTGAGTCCTTCTTTAATCTGTTTCTAACTAATTACTTCAGAAGTTGAATCTTCATAAGGTCCTATCATGATTGCCGTCGTTTCTGGCTTTAGATCTCGCTTCTGTTTCCGTTTCCGCTTCCGTTTCCGCTTCCGTTTCCGCTTCCGTTTCCGCTTCCGTTTCCGCTTCCGTTTCCGCTTCCGCTTCCGCTTCCGCTTCCGCTTCCGCTTCCGCTTCCGCTTCCGCTTTCGGTCTCGGTTTCGTTTCCGCTTCCGCTGATAGATAGCCGCCAGCCCTGATTGCGTTGCGGCATTGATGCCTGACCCTGCCGTCAATCAAGCAGTCTCTTAATGAGATCCCTAACATGTGTTATAACAAACACTGGCATCATAATTAATGTTGTGGGCATGTACACTGACTTCTGTTAGTGTTGCTTACCTGCTATGAGGATGGAGTTCTCGAACAGGAAGAACACCGACAATGTTAACTTGATCCTTGCAAACAGAGCATAGTGTAAGAAAATATTTGCCATAGTAACGCAATTCCGGGGCTTATGTAGTAGAACTCAACGCTCTGGCCAAAAGGAACAGGAAAGAAACTCGGGCTTTGATATACAGCTATTTTCAAGATTTGCGTCAAGATACTCAAGCGGTGCTTTCGTCATTGGCATTTCTAAGCAGTCTTGGGTATTACGTCCCAGAAGAATTATCATTAATACGCGTCTATATATTTGATCCAGATGTTATGAAAAGTGGAACAGTCTGCCGTAGTGCTTTGGAGATGCAGCTAGTGTTCTCCTACATCTTCTAAAATAGATAGACTAGGGTACACTCAAGCCTGCGACTAGATGTATCACTAGATTCCTCCAGGACCTCTGGGCCTTTGGTTCTTCTCTCTTTATCCTGAATAGAACATTCTTCTGCTTATCTTGTATGCGTCTCCACTCCTTCTGACAACATCATATCTTCTACGTGAACATCATGCTTCGGTATATACTGCAGGCAAGTCCCTTTATAATAAGAGCTGTCAGCCCGTGTACAGTCAGCTAGATCTTGTTAGGCTGTTCAATATCCAATCTGCCTGTTCTGCTCAAATCGGATGTAAAATGCATAGCACGTTCCTAGCTTGTCCTAGGTTCACAGAATTTATAGCTGATCCGCTTTCTAAGAATCCAGCATAGAACATGTCAGCCGGTGGGAGAATCCTACATTCTCCAACTCCAGCGGATGATCCGCTAATCTCCTTGAACGCCTTTTACTCGGCCTAGCCAGTCGGTCTTCCCCACCCACAAAAGCCGTCAACCTAGGACCCCTCTTTCTAGTGCTTCATTGAGTGTACATGTCTTTTACTGAAGCGTAAAGAGCCGAACCATTATTGCAATGTCTCTCATTCAGCTTGAATCGGGCCCTAACAGGGTTGTAGGGGACGATCTCAAACCAATACTTAAGAAAGCTGGGCTTGATCTAAGCGAATCTCTCGTAGAAGACTACAGTACGCTGCTTACCAGCTTTGAGGCGGCAATTGATTCTCTACCCGACGACCGGAAAGTGCAGCCACGCCCAGACTTGGACAAGTACCCTCGAAAAGACATTCATGTTCCCGAAGATAATGAGTCCGGCGCTTGGGCAACTAAGGTAGGCTATACTACGTTGCTCCCTGCCACAGGTGAGCACTCGCGAGTTATAACATGATAAAACTCACTGCATGCCAATAGGTAACTGCAAGATGCACTTCTCCACAGAGCAACTTACTAGAGGGCCGAACGGTAGCTCTCAAGGACAACATAGCTCTTGCTGGAGTAAGGTGTACGAATGGGACGGCAATGGTTGAATGGGTTCCCGAAGTCGATGCGACAGTGGCCACGCGTATCATGGATGCCGGTGCTACAATAACAGGCAAAGCTTGTAAGACCTCTATTTTTGCACTTTTACTTGATCACGACATATATCCATAGCTGATATGCGTAGCCTGCGAGAATGCTTGCATGGAGGGAATCTCGTGTACATCAGTCACCGGGCCCGTTCACAACCCATACGCGAAGGGTTATAGCGCTGCTGGCTCGAGTAGTGGAAGCGGCCGGCTTGTGGCCACTGGGGCCGTCGATCTTGCCCTTGGCTGCGATCAAGGAGGCAGCATTCGTATGCCCGCATCAGCCTGTGGCATTGTCGGATTGAAGCCGACATGGGGACTGGTCCCGTATACCGGCATTCTAAGTTTAGATGCGACACTAGATCATGTCGGCCCAATGGCAAAAACCGTTCGAGACTGTGCTCTCCTTCTTGAGGCCATTGCTGGGCCAGATGGCTGGGATGACCGACAACCCCCTGTTGAACTTGGAGGTTGCCAATTGAAGTATGTCGAAGACATAGATGGAGTAGCCCGGCTACCCAAGAGCAATATGCTTGATGGGATGAAGATTGGTATGCTGATGGAAGGCTTCGAGGTTCCTGGCCACGATAAAAACGTTTCAGCATGTGTTCGCTCAGCTGCTCTGAAGCTGAGTGAACTTGGGGCTACAGTCTCCTCTGTCTCAGTGCCGATGCACGCAAAGGGTGCGAGCACCTGGATGGTATCCGTACCTTCTTTGAGCCCCCGAGCAGCATTACTTGGTGAAAGACACGGACGCAAAGATTTGTACTTCCCGGATCGATGCGAGCTCGTAGGCGACAAGCTCACACAGGCTCAATTCGATGCGCTCGGACCCGGTGCATCATACATGTATCTTGCGTACCTCTGGGCTCAGGAACGATATGGACCCAAACTACATGCGAGATGCATGAATCTGTTAAAAGCAGTTGGTGTATGCAAATCTCCACTGCTCCTCCGTGAACTTAGACAGGCTAACGTTTTGATAGGATGCTTATGATCTAGCGCTGAAAGATGTTGATATTCTCATAACACCTACTCTATCTTGTCCACCGGTTCGACGCCAGAAGATGGGTATAAGATAGGGCCACTGAAGCTCATGGGAATGACAACCGGTCTACTAGCCAACACCAGCCCTTTAAACAGTAAGTTCAAATAATTCCTTAAAGGAGTCGTGGTCATCCGGCTGATTCAGACACACTAGGTACTGGGCATCCCGCCCTGTCCCTTCCCGTGGGGTTTTCTCCCGCCATCGAAGATTCAAATGTGAAGCTGCCTGTAGGAATGCAGATCATCGGCCGTAAGTTCAGGGATATTGATTGTCTTAAAGTTGCGGCCGCGTGGGAAGCTACATTTGATTGGAAAACACTCGTTTTTGAGGGGAATAGCTAGACACCCACGGGTGTTAGGTCAATAAGCCCAGCACCGAACCTGGCATTTGTAATTGAGAGATTAAGCAGGATTGAACATTCTCGCAGAGA
This sequence comes from Xylaria bambusicola, assembly GCF_022495145.1. Taxonomy (NCBI): domain Eukaryota; kingdom Fungi; phylum Ascomycota; class Sordariomycetes; order Xylariales; family Xylariaceae; genus Xylaria; species Xylaria bambusicola. Next base: position 170,261 of record NW_025953569.1, read on the forward strand.
AGTGAGTGATATAGTCTTAAGTCAACTATCTTTTAAATTGCAGAACCACGTCGGCAGTGGTAATGAAGGTGTAGCAAATGAACCTCGTGTGCCAGAGAGTTCTATCCCTCGTCCGGTTAGCATATTAACATTTTGATGGCAACTCTTCAGTAAGCTCATTGCTCACCTACAAGAAATGTGAAGACTAAATAGAAAAACATGGCATCTGGCTTCACGGAAAGGCATATCCATGCAAGGAATAGCCAATTTGGGATTATCCCTATCGTTCTTCTTGATAGGGGTAATGATTAAGGAACCTGACGCCGCAAATAGGTTCTGGATCTCGTGTATCTGTTGCATCAACTGCGCTGACTATTCACAGTTACGAGCCCACTTCTTGAGAAAACATTTCGCAATTGCAGATATGTTCTAGAGTCTTGTTCTTGGGCGCGTTCGAGTAATTAGACAGCTAATCGTGGCTGGCAGCCTTCCAGCTTCTCCTGTTCTCGGATTGTCATGGGCAATAAAGTACTAGGGTAGAAGTTACTACGAAGAAGCGGAGACAGCTTAGGAGTTGACTAGGTAAAGGGCGGAAGTCTCCCCAAAGTACTTGAGATAACAAAACTAGTAATATTGAACCCTTGCCCCTGTATTCAACCTACCCGATACCTAGGTGCTATATACCTATAGTCTAATCGATCAAGGAACACATACTTCTAACAGCCTATCTCATGCGGTGAAGTATCTGCTGCAATTGATTTAGTGAAACTATTTCAGCAAACTGTGACGCATTTTGCGTTAATTTCCTCAAAGCGTCATGCCATCGCGCCATTTGCCACGAGTCCAAAAGTTTGATGCAATAGCGTACGCGTTCCTTGCAATCCAAGAACTCGACCTTATATGGTCCTAGTGCAATCCCGAGATCTATAGTTAGCAGCGAGGTCTTGAAGAGGAAAGAGGTCAAAATATTTAGAACTACTACCTAGGATATCGCAATTTAGATATCTCACATTTGAGAGATATACGCGGCTCGTCAGCCGATACATAGGGGATATTGCAGCCCTATATGATAATTTTCCCCTACCAGAGGCCGGCGATTCATATTCGAGGCAAAAGAGAGCCTTTTCAAATAAGCAGACTTGGACCTATGGGGCAAACGGATGTGTTATTTGGTATTTTGTAATTTGAGGGGATTTGGGGAATGGCTTGGGTACAAGAACCTACCATTTTTGGGATATTGTCATTCTTGTTGCTCACTTGAACCTCTAATTCTTCAGACTGAACAAGGAAGCCAAAGTAGCGCCAGTCTGCAAAACCTGGGATCATCGTATTCAAGGTCTTATATAGCTCATATTGTTCCATCTGCTCGAGCCATTTGATTAAGACGAGACTGGTATCCTCGATGAGTCGTAAGCATTTCGTTTTTTGGGTCATTGGAAAGGCCGCTGTTTCATACGAATCGTCTATAGCAATGCTTAGGAGATCCTGGAATAACTCAGCTATCCTCGGAAATGTAAATTCTAGGTCTTCTTTGATAGTCGAGTAATACCACGGGCCACCAGCGAACACATCTCCTTGCGCTTCCGCAGTGTCAAACTGTCTAGTATTATTGGGTGCCCTTAAAAACTTAGTTTGCAGATAGCTGTAGCCACTCCAAATTCCACTGGTAATGGCTAGTTTGTAGTGTGACTCAGCTGTAGCACACCATTGGCGAACAGCGCTGGCCCAGAGGCGGTGACTTGTATTAGGGGCCAGTAGCATCTTCTCAAAAGTGATGAGAAGCTCAATTTGTGAACTTGTATAAAATGACAAAAAAGTGCTTGTTTCACGCAGAGTTCGTCGAAGGGATGGCCTTGAGGCTAAATTCTCTGGCCTATCCACGGCGTTGATTAAACGGTGTAAATCTCGGACCGAACTCCGCACTGCTGCCACGAGCTTGTTGAGAGCGGGCTCGTAAGTTTCAATCTGGAGCATAGAAGGCTGTATCGGGTACAAGATCGTATTAATATCATTGTCGCTGAGAATATCCATCGCCCGATCACTAGCAAGACGATCAAGGATTTTGCTGATACAGGAAAGTACCTATACTCACAAGAGAAAGTCAGTGCTGTCAACAAGCGTCTAGAGAGAAGAAAACTAAATACAGTTTGAACTAAATGAAATAAAAATAGAAAATAGACACTATCAAGTGCTTGGTCCCTGAGATCGACTTGCAGCAGGATACCTTACATTGAGAAAACTGACATTGCTGTCTCCGATTTCGTAGTGAAGATTGAAGTTGTTTCGAGGATGCGATCTGAATTCTGAGCTTTTATATAGGTTCCAGAATGCGGATATGCGCATTCCTGTTGCTAATGGCAAGGTAGAGCTGAGATTGCGGAGATAGGGTTGGTCTAGACTCCAGCCAAGTTCGTCTGCAAGCAACCCATAGGCCGCATCTGAGTGGAAGATACTCTTCAGAGCTCTGAATAAATCCAGCTGCAATATCCATTCGTTGTCAACTCCCTGTTCAACTGCGCTTGTATATATGCCTCCCTCTACCTGCAATTGACGCTCTGAGTCAAATAGCTTCTGGAACCCAGAGATTTGCACCAGCTGGAGGTAGATTTTGACGCATTCGTGGAAAACCGAATTCTTCTCTATGAGCGATGACTCATGTGTTCTAGGGAAGGGTTCCTCTTCAATGGGAGAAGCAAGCGGCTGTTCGGAGATATCGATGTAGTGATGGCTATTTGTCACTTCTTCTAGATCCAGGGGTAGAGCAATGACTGAGAGTACGGATAAATCGGCCAGACTATAGCTTGAAAGCAGGGACCAGGCGTGTGTGCGTGCGACAGAACTGCGAAAGGAAAAGTCCATCGTTTCACGCCGTACCTGGCGATACACGCGTGATGACTTAAGATCCTTTTCAAATTCTGACCCCGGTTGAGTATCATGAAAAGAGAGAGGAGTAGCGCTCTCAGGTAGAAAGAACGCCAATGAACTCTGAGCCTCTACAGCTGGCATTGTGTTCTCCGTTTGTAGCGTCAACACTGACTCGATAGTCCGCGTCGAGCGGGGTCGAATCGTTGCCGTGTTGAATGCATCTTCGAGGTGCATCATACGCCGCGACAGCTCACGATTGCTATGCAGTAGGCCTTCAACATTTGCAACTAGTTCCAACTGCAACTGCTCGGCACGATTGTTTGAATCGCTTTGGAGTCAGCTGTTATCAATCTTATTTCTTCAACGTAAAAAGGGAAACATACCACTGCAACAGCGTCAAAACCGCCGTTACTGACACCTTGAATCCCTTCAACCGCTCAAGCAACACTTTTAACGACGCTTCCTTCTGTGTCCATCGGATATTCGCCGATAGCGGCAGGCGATCTTGTGTCAATGAGAACCGACGAACGCTAAGATGCTCGGGATGTAACGCAGATGGTGCTGCGACCAAACCTCGGACAGCACCCTCGAGCTCGCCAAATAGCAGTACCCCGCTTGTCAAGATTGCCACAACTTGGCTGATAGTTATGAACGCTCCCCCCAGGGAAAATCTGCCGGGCAGTACTTGCACGAGCGTCTGGAGTCCGATCAGCACCGTTCGGGTGCTCTCCGCCTCATCGCGTACGTATGCCACGATAGGCGGCGTTCGCTCAGAAGCTGAGACGTACGGCCTCAACAATTTTACAATTTCCTGTGCTGCCTTCAGAATGCCTGCCACTGCCGCTGTCACGCTAAGTGGATCCATATGATGGGCTGTGATGACTGTATTCGATTTTGTTGTTGAGGTGGAAAATCAAAGCTTAAAGGATGCGATCGGCTGGTTTTCTCTGCTTTTCATCAACTTTCACAGCCACAATGCGTCAACCGCGATTGGCCTACATGCTCGCCTAGTTAATTCGGCCCCGAGCAAATCTGCCTGTACGTCTGCCTACCGACCGCAATAGGTTGGGTTACAGCTGACAGGATTTGCAAAGAAGGTACATGGGGTCTAACAAACTGAGCCACGAAAATTGCTGTGAGTAGTATGAATGGTAATAAAGATAATAAAAAAGCGGGAAAAGAGAGAAAAGGGGAGCAAGGAATGAGAGGAAGTCAACTGAGAATATACGAAATCGTGTGATTCATGGGATGAATGGCTTATAGTATCAAATTGATACTATTAATTATGAATCGACTAATCATCAACATTCTCACAGATAGTTCATCTGAGGCCCGGATCACTAAACAACCCGCGCAGCCCAAAGAATGCCATTCAACAAATGTGTCAGGAAAGCCTGATCCCGGTACGCCTCATCAAAATGTCCCAGAGCAGTATAAAACGTCCTACCCCCATCAAACTCGCGACACCACGCCAATGGATGATCGGAACCCATCGTGCCGCCCTGATACAGCGACTCATCCGTCGACAACAGCACCGTGACTTTATCGCGCGGATTCGACTTGAAATTATACCATTCATCAAACCATTTGCTCTCTTCCGGGTAACCAGACACTATAACATGATCCTTATTCTCCACCCGTACAACACCGTGCTGCGGCTCCGGATGATCCGCGAAATAAGCGCCGACGAGCTCGCCGTACCACGGCTCTCCGTACATTCCCGCCGCAGCACAGTGAATGCCGACGAAGCCACCGCCATTATTGACGAAGGTCTTCAGACCTTGTAATTCTTCGCTGGTGAGAAATTCGCCGCTGGTAGATAAGAACACGACGACTTTGAACCGCGAGAGGAAGGTTGCGTTGACCAGGGATGAGTCCTCTGAGGCCGTGACGTTAAATGAATTGGTTGAAGCGCCGAGGTTCCTGAGGCCCTCTATACCTGCTGGGATGGAGTCATGCCTGTAGCCCACGGTTTTGCTGAAGACGAAAATGTCGAACTTCTCCGGGCTACCCATTTCAATATACAATGATGTAAAATAATGGGGTTTAGACTAGATTTAGACTTCATCTACTAGGGCGACACTAGAATCTTGGGCATCGCGTCTATTTATGCACCCCGCACGATCTAAAATAACCCAAGCTGGGGATGGGATTGGTGTGGGGAAATGACCTCGCCAGCGCTAGGAGGCACGGATCCTCGAAGGAACAAGACCAAGGATATCAAGAGTAAGAGTGTGAGAATAATACTCAATTCAATACATCTACACATCACGCAATCCAGAACCAAATCCTCTCCAAGAAATTCCTGGGCTTAACCTCCGGCCACGTGCCCTCAAGCCTATCAACCTCAGCCTTGCCACTCCAAAGATCCATCTCCCCCAAAGGAACCATCTTGGTCCGTTTAATAAACTTATACCCGAGGAACAGGCCGAAGAAGATCGGCACATCGATATACGGCGGGACGAACGTCTTGGCACTGAACTTGCCCGGGAAGAAAGCGTCGAAGCCATTGAAGAAGGCCACTACGACACAGAAGCACAGCGCGAAATACGCCAGATAGGGCTGCAGCGGGGCTTTATAAGGCAAGCTATCGCGCGAGATGCCATTGTGCCGTAGACCGTAGTAAAAGCGCAGATACGTGATGCACACGGAAGACCAAATGATGAGCGTTGAGACAGCAGATAGATTCGAGAACCAGAAGAAGACATTTTCGCCCGACTCGCTGACAGTCAGATACGCAAGGAGCGAGAGCAACGTCGTAGCCGCGACGCACGCGTACGGCACGCCCCAGCGCTCGTAGGTGAAGAAGCGCGGTGCCTTCCCGTCGAGCGCGGCGGAATATAGCACGCGCGTGGAGGCGTAGAAGAAGGAATTCCCCGCGGACCAAGCGGAGGTGAGCACGACGGCGTTGATGATAGACGGCAGCACAGCGATGCCGCCGTTTTCAATGGCGATGACGAACGGGCTCGCCGCGGCGCCCGGCGCCGACGTGCGGATGGCGTCGAGCAGGCGCGGGTCCATAGACGACACGCACAGAGTCACAAGGAAGATGGCGAGCACGTAGAACAGCGCGATGCGCCAGAAGACGCGACGGATGGCTTTCGGGATATTGCGGCGCGGGTTTTCCGTCTCACCGGACGCGATGACGACCATTTCGCTGCCGCCGTACGAGAACGTCGCTTGGATGAAGACCTTCCAGAACGCGAGGAAGCGGCCCAGGGAGCCACCGACGAGGTACGCGTTCATCGGGCCCGGGTCCTGCCAATAGCGGAAGCCGATGCGGTCGCCGCTAGGGGTCCCGCCGAGCGTGATGATGAACATAAGCAGAATCAGCCCGACAATAGTCGTCAATTTGACGGCGCCGAAAGCGAACTCGGCCTCGCCGTAGACGCGCACGGGGAGACAATTGACGAGGACCATGGCGAACAGGAAGAGCGTGATGAGCGCAACGGTGGGGACGTCGTTGGGCCAGTAATCGACGATGACGACGCTGACCGTCACCTCGATGGGGACGCCGATGGCGATCTGCCACCAGTAGTTCCAGGCGACGGCGAAGCCGAGGGCCTCGTCGACGTAGCGCGCCGCGTAGACGGGCACGGCGCCGGGGAGCGGGAGGTACGTCGCCATCTCGCCGAGGCTGTGCACGACGCAGTACACGTTGAACGCCGTGATGAGGTACGCCAGGAACGCCGACAGCGGGCCCGCGAGCGATATCACTTGGCCGCTGCCAACGAACAGGCCCGTGCCGATGGCGCCCGATAGCGCCATGAATTGCACGTGGCGCGACTTCAGCTTCCTCTCGAGCGTGCCGACATTGCGCTGCTCTTGTTCCGCCTTGAGGTCGTTGGTCAAGTCATCGCCTTGATAAGCCAGGTCTGGTTTTGACCCCCGCTGATCACTAGCCGCTTCGATGTCGGCCATGATAAGAACCAATGATTAGTTTTTTAGAGACTATAAAAGAGTCATGCTCCTCCCATAGTTAGTCTGTCGTCTCAACAGTAGCGGTTGAGAATGTGCGAAGCACCCAGATACCCTCTTATTATCAAGAATGCGGAGTTTTGTTATTAAGTCGACGAGGAGAAACTTTTAGTCTCATTGCTTCCCCGACGGTGAGGGGAAAGCCATGCCATTTCTTTCCTGTCGGTGAGGGGGAGCCATCTTGTTTTATCTACGAAATGTCCCAGATACCCTAGTCACTGATAACTATCCTAACTGTACCTGCGCAGTGATCATGCTGATTATCGCGGGGTAGCTTTGGCCTATGACACTTTTGGGGCAGATGTTACGTATCATCGCGAAGGACCTGCCTTACTTGCACAGACTTGGCAAGGCTAATAAGTCTCGGCGGCGATTGAGATAGCAATTGATGGTCCCGAGTGGGTAGGTGAGACATGACGATCATACGCGCGCAGTAGAAGTATCCAAGCCCATGAGTCGGAGACTGCAAGGTCTAATATAGGATCAATTATAATCAAGTTCGCTGCAAAAGCAGCTCTTTTCATTCACATCGCATGCAGATCAATGTAAAGTAGGTAAAACCAGTTGTAACTTTCATTGTAAAGGCATCTGTCCGCCGGCGCCCTTTTCAAATTGAAGGATTCTAGCATGGGCATACCGTAACTCATAGTCGGGCGGATGAGCTAATCACACGTTAGGATACATTCTCGATGCTGGAAACAGGTATAAAGGACACCGCGACCTACTCATGATGCATGCCTCTTTCGACCATCATTACTGAAATCCCTTCCTAGTCCCAGTAGGGTATTAATCATTACTCTAGATGTGATCCATCTAGATAGTCGTCGTCTCATCATGAGAACGAGAACACGACACGCTTTATGTTCTTGTGAAAATCCATCTGACTGGGGCCTTGTCGTAGGATGGCATTTCCACGACCTGGAAGAATAGGTCCTTCTTTCGTGGCAAAGTTCGAGCGCTGCCTCTTATCACCGCGACACGACCCGATCACTATACTTTCTCTTCCTCTTCTAGCAAGATAGCTCAAGGGCGTTGTTCTCAGACTTGAAGAAAGCATTTCTGGGCTTATCAAAAGTCTCTTTCTGTCTCTATGTCGCCTCTCCATTTGATACGAGTGCTGGTTGGAGCGTGCTTCTGTAGCACTCTGGAGCAACCTTGAAATCCTAGAGACCAGGCCTCACAACGGAGGGCCAAACATATCGCCTCCTTCTGCGACTCTTCTTCTCTTAGCTTCGCGTTCGTCGTCCTTTTTAACGCCGTTGCTAGGGCCAAAGACATCGCCATCTTCCTTCGTAGTTGTTTTCGCTTTGACCTTTTGCAGGACCTGTTCCCTTCGAGCCTTCTGTAAAGCAACTAGATCCACCCTATCCGGATCTCGGCACTTTTTAAGTTTCCTGTTTAAAGGTTTCATCGTCTCCTTGCTTGCGGGCTGCCATTTGATTAATATTGATAATGTACCCCGCGGAATTCCATGGGGCGAAAACTCACTGCATCCCAGTATGTTACTCGCCTTTCAGGCGGTTCCCTTTCCAGCATAGCTCTGCAATTCTGTATTATCTCCAAGACTTGGTTCTTGGCACTCTCGCTCTGACCTGCAAAGGCGTCACGGAGTAGTCGCTGCAAAAGGCCCTCGTCTGCCATTGCTAGCGCACTGAACATTATCTGGCTGGGAGTGTAATGGAAGTACGCATCAGTGAGGAGCGGGCTAAACTTCAGTATGTCTCTAGTTCTACCATGGGCCCGAGCGAGGCGGCTTTCGTCAAAGCCTCCCAGCCTCCTGAGCTCCATAATAGCGCCCTCCAAGGCGCGATAGGGATGCCGCACGTCGAAGGCGAAGCGTAGCCCTTGGCACAAAACATACTCAGCTGCCAAAACTTCCTCGCCCGTAATACCGGGGAACTTGTCGGCAAACTTCTGTATTTTGTAGAACAAGCCTTCGGCCTTACAGGCGAAGAAGATGCAGGTCATAGTTAGGGCCCTGGGGGGATAGGTCATGAGGCTGTTGGTAAGGTAGAAGCGGCGGAAGAAAATGGCAGCGGTGGCCTGGATTTCCGAGGAGAGCTCCAAGAACTGGGCAGCGCGCAGAAGATCAACGACGTAGAAATTGAGCAACATGCCCTCGTCGGCGGGGGTCAGGAAGTCTGGAAGCGGGTCGACGGGTGGTTCAGAGGCGCGTAAGCGGTTGGCAATGTTGGTGGCAGCAAGCTCGGTGGTCTTCTCGCGCATTGTCTGGAGCTGCGAGGGCGAGAATGACCACAGCCGATACTGGGTGGATTGACGGTAGCGAGCGTCTTCTGTCGCCATGACGGGCGTGCGATCGCTTTCCGATCAAGGGTGATGAATGTTGGAAAAGACAAATGGAAATCTGATCACCGCCAGCGTCAATCGCCGAGACGCAGATTCATCTCAAACGATCATGATTGTAGGAAGAGGGTTGTTCTGTTGTTTGGATGGACTGATTTGTTGTTCATGACGGCGAGAGCGCAATGAGGCTTATCGATAGAAGCTACGGCTTGCTTTGCATGTACCGTAGGAATTGGTGGAACCATACTGTATGAATACTGTACACATCTAGGATACCGCAACAACATGTGATACTATAATAGATCTTATCACTTTCTTGCACACAATCGCCAGAAAAGTCATATGGTCTCTACTTCATTCAATATACCCAAAAAGCTTACTAGCCTTAACATCTCTCCACTTGCGCAATGCGGCTTATCTCTTCGTCCAACAAAGAAGTCCACGTTGAGGCTTCAACATGTCCAGAGCCTCCTGGGCAAGTTCCGTAAGTATATAAGGCATCACAAGTCCATATTCTGCCACGTACGACCATAGCCACCGGAGAACTCGGGGTCCCGTCCGCTCCCCCATAGATAAGCCGGTGAGCGCCGAATTAGTAGTTGGGTCGGTGACGACCAGCGAATCCTCGGTGTTGTACGTTTTGATACGTGTTTTTTTTTTTGGGCGTATTGTCTTTTTGGGGAAGGTTTTTTCTCTCTCTCGCATTTCCTTCGATAAATGATGGAGATCTACAGCTACGATCGATCAGTCGATTTTTGCTACTAGAGGATGTAGTTCTATTACTATGACTACGGTTGAGTGATAGCATCATATCCAATCGTAGAGGAGAATATATCTTCCCCTGAAAGATCAAGCACCTAATTTGACGGAGATATGGAATGTCCGTGACCTCGAACAAGATATTGGCACAAAAGATTCAAGATCTGCAATAGCCCTCAGATCTACAATACAAGCGGTTCCCATATACAACCTCCTTACGCTTACTCAAACACTATCTGATCAGGCTGCAAGCCACCACCCATAATCTCAACCACCTTCTCCGCGCCGTTCTCCTGAAACTGAAGATGCATGGCTGCTTCCGTCTGAGCAGCCTCTACGCTCGACCGGGCAAACATCCCCTTCTCATACAGTTGCAGCATAGCCGTCAGACCTTCACCATCCACACTTCCCGTCCTCACACAGCCAATGATACCCTGCGCCAACTCAAGCGCATCCATCAAAGCGACATTGACACCGACACCTGCAAACGGCGTCATAAGATGCGCCGCGTCGCCGACCAGCGTGACCCCAGCACGAGACTCCCAGGTAAGTCCCACAGGCAACATGTACAGATGGCGAAGCACGGGCTCGTCAGTCATGGCGAGGACAATGCGCTTCACCTCGGGATACCAATCCCCAAAGTGTCTGTCGACGTATTTCTCTCGCACCCGCGTATCAGCCCAATCAATTTCCACCCCTTCATTCTCCTCGCCGAGGAGAGCATGAGCGCTAGGCGCGGTCCTAGAGTCAGTCTTGACGCAAGCGTAGCATCGAGCATCCGCCTCATTGCCCTGGCCATTCCGCTGGAACAGCAAGGCGCGGTCTTCACCCCACAGGAAGCAGTTTCCCGGGCCCACGAACGAAGATACGTCGGGCGCGACCTCGTCGACTTTATGGACCCAGACATCGAGGGCAGTGACGCCCGAGTAAAAGGGTTGCTGGTCCGTGAGCAGCGCGCGCGTGTGCGACCAGGCGCCATCGGCACCGATTATGAGGTCGAAAGGCGCGGGATGAGAACCGTCGTCTAGTTCGACGCGCCATTGCTTGGAGTCCGGAACGGGGGCCATGGATGTCACTTTCTTGCCCCAATGGATCGTATTGGCAGGTAAACTATCAATCAAGAGGTCTTTCAGAGCTGGGCGATCGATTTCCGGTCGTCCTTTGATGAATTTGCTTGTGGCTTCCCCGCCCTCTTGATCCGATGTGTCTTCTCGGGCTTCCTCCTCGCGCTCACCGTTATCTTCGAATAAGACGGTGCCGTCCTTCTTAATGACTATAATGAGGCTGTTAGCATTGAGCCTGGGATGTGAAAAGGGAGACAAAGTGTAGATCAAGTAGTGGGAATATCGCCAAACAACTTACCCTTCATAGCCTCACCCCCTAGCCTCATGGTGGCGCGGAACTTATCTAGGAGGCCCGCCGCATTGAGAGCCTGCTGTCCAGAGTGTTCATGGATGTCGAGGGTGCCGCCTTGGCTGCGAGCAACGGCGCTGCTATCACGCTCATATATTGTGCAGGAGATGTTATTGTGATGTAGAATACTTGCAAGCATCAGCCCACCAGGTCCGGCACCAATGATGGCTATCCTGGGAGTAGCCGTCGCCATATCCGCCCGTTATCTCTAATCGAAAAGGTAGCTTGACTGATCCTGCTTGATAGATATTGAATTGCATGGGACTAGAGGTATTTTATATGCCAACATGACACGGACTATGTGCAAATCGTCGGATCCGAGTCCCAGTTACAAATCCCCGCTAAACTAATCACGAATAAGGCAGATAGTATAATCTCGGTTGTGATATGGCGGCTCGTATATTCAGTGATTTCACAGCGTGCATTCTGTAGCGGTAGGCTGATCTCTTCGTCATATCCTGAGACTTCAGCTTCTTACGTATAGCATCGCTGCCCCCCATTAGATCGGCAGTGCGCCTCGCAGGGCATATTTCATCGTCTGCCTCGCTCCAGAGTCATGAGGAGAATTGAAAGTCGACTTCATACCAATTCACCGTGATATAGCCCCGATTTACATCGGTCTTGGTCTAGGAGATATGGCTGTTGAGTAGTGCGGGTTTCGGGTCCGCACGCCTAGATTCGGGCCCGAGTCCGAGTTCCCGGCCGCGAATACATGCCTTAGGAACGACCATAGGATGTTTAGGTAGGTAACATACAATTCCGAGACGAGATAGGATACTACCCAGATACTGTTAGATGTTATTGACAGGAGAATGGGCATCAGAGCCTTCAGTATTTATGTTCGTGGTGTGCACTTCATCAAAATGTTGTTTGTAGCAGGGTACGTATAAATCGTATTGGAGGATGTGCTGCTTTACTGACTAGAGATGCATGTAAGCGTTCAATATACGCTTATCAAGATGTGGAGCTCCGCATGTCGTCGGAGCTGACAACATATCGTCATCAACATTGCTATGGAATTTCATCCACCTTTGCGACGAAAGCTCCAATTGCGCCGATTCCAAGTTGCAATTGAGAACGACTCGACCGATCGATCCCTAAACGTGCGCAATTCGAGAATTAGTCGCGCCATAGATGCTGAGCCAGCTACAAATCCGCCGTGGTAATCAATAATCATTACCGTCCACGATGAGAGCAGTACGCTCTTTGCCCTCGACGCCGCTTCTGCGGTCTCCTGCGACGGGTTCACGGCTCCCATTTGCGCCCCGCGTACGATGTCTACAAAAGCACCCGTTTCCCGTTCAGCGCCGGACCTTTCTGCGCGGTCGGCAACAGTCGTCCGGCCGTGTTGTTGAGAACCTCAACCTTAACCGTTTGAGGGACAAAGCCTACAACTACCACGTCAGACGACGCAATTTCCTCCTCTGTGGCGTTATCGCAGGCGTTTTCGCCTCTTGCTACACTGCTTATCTCCTCTCCGTTGAGCTGCGCAAGCCCAAAAAGCTCGACTCGGGACTCCCTGACAAGGCCGATCCTTTCACCACCGAGGCTGGGGTCAAACGAAAGACCGTCTTACACGATGCCGAGGGCCGTGAGATTGTCCCCACAGGAAACAGTACAGTGCCTACTTTCCCACGCTTAATAGATCTAGCTGTCGGGGCTGAGGAGGGCCAGGAGAAACTTAACGGCGTCGAGTACACCCTGGTTGGCCTCGGCGTGCGCACGGTCACGTTTCTGGGCTTTGAAGTGTATATGGTCGGATACTACATGGCGACGCAGGATATCGCCGCGGTACAGGCCCGGCTCGTGAAGGAGATCAACCCTATCGCCACGACGCTGGTCCCCAGCGAGAAGGAAACTCTACGCAAGGCACTACTCGACCCCGAGCACGGCGAAAAGCTCTGGAACTCCATCCTCAAGGACATTCGTCCCCGGTCTCTATTTAGGATCATTCCAGTTCGCGATACCGATTTCCACCATCTAAGAGACGGCTTTGTCCGCGCTATCACCGCTCGCACGCAAGGCAACAACCCTGAATTCGGCGATGAAGCCTTCGGTCTAGCTATGAAAGACTTCAAGTCGCTCTTCAACCGCGGGAAGGTCCCCAAGTCCCGGGAATTGCTTCTATGCCGAGATGCCGTGGGACGGCTGACCGTGACATACGATGACGGCAAGACCGGTATGGGCTCAATTGGCCGAGTGGTAGATGAGAGGGTGTCCCGCTTGCTTTGGCTCAACTATCTAGCCGGCAAAGCAGTGGCCTCCGAGCCCGCGCGTAAGAATATCGTGGATGGCATTATGGAATTTGTAGAGAGGCCCATTGGCACCGTAGCGACTCGTGTCATATGAGCTGTTGCCACGCTCCTAGGATGGGTAAAGCATAGCAAGGCGCTCAGCGCATGTATGATTTATGTACCAAATACCTCGACTCACATTTGTATCTAGCCTTTCAGAATCGCTCCTCTGGTCAAGTAAATGGCCGAGACCGGATCTATCGAACAAATCACCGCCGTACATACATATATAGCGGTATTTTCCGCTACTAACATGAGAGCTGATCTCAAACTAGTCACTCGGTTTTAAATAGCGCTCAGTACTGTTATAGCATATCTACCGATACATCAAATTGATAAGAGGCGTCTATGTGGTGACAGCCGGCACGGGCATCAGCTTTTCACCAGCGAGCCTAGCAACCTCGAGCTACCACAATCGAGTCTATCGATCTAGATAGGCCCAAAAGAGCCATTTTCATGAAATGACAGCAGCTTACAACGGCGAAGTAGTAACCAGGTCTATATCTTTCAACCATTCCTTAACCCATTTCCTCATCCACTCTGAGCTCACAGGAGGCATTTTGTGAAGCGTATCACTAGCCGCCACAGCCCTAGTCACATCCATCGGCAACTGTGTCTGAGCATTCTCCGAGTGACGCGGCCACAAGGACTCGCGGTAGAAATCGACCAGCTTGAGGGCCGGGTTCTTCGCCACAAGCGACATCAACCCAGCACCAGCCTCGTTCTCATCTGTTTCCGCAGTCTCCTGCAGAACCTCCAGCCATGTCTCCGGCGAGACGATTTGCATAGCCTCCTTATCAGACCTCTCCCGCGAGATCCCTTCAATGGTCGGAATAAGCACGTTCCAGAGCACCGTATTTGGATTCCGCACGTTGAAGACCTCTGCACCATCACCATGTGCTGTATCAGCGCCAGCCAAGACAAGCTCAGAGATGACCATGCCCAGCAGATCAGACGGCACCCAGTCGACGTTGGAGAACTGGGGGCCGAGATTATCAGGTAAGCAGTTCAATCGCAAGATTGAACTGACAACGAGACTAGGAAGCCATTCAGAGCGATTCCAGATCGTGCCACCCGGCGCCGTAGAACCAGCGACTTGGCCGATGCGCAGTACAGCTACAGGAATGCCAATATGTCGGGCCGCGGAGTCGCACAGGAGTTCCGCTAGGCGCTTACTCCCCGCATATCCGTTCGCTAGGGAGCTTGGGAGTAACTTGCTGTCGTCCGGCACGATTTCCTCAGGCGCGCCGGTGCTCAAACCGGTTACAGCGCTGACGCTTGAGACGAAGAAAGTCCGTATAGTGCGCGGTGCGGCACTAGCTGCGAATTTGAAAAGATTCACGAGGCCCGCGAGTAAGGGCCGGAAGGCCAGCAGGTTGAGATTGAAATTGACGGGCCAGGCGTTGTGAATCACTATCTTGACGCGACTGCAGAGGTCCGCGTAGGTTGTTTCTGTGAGACCTAGCTTTGGATCTGTCAGATCCGCGTGCAAGAACTTGACGCGGCAGTCGATCGTGTCTGTTTCGAGATTAGCAGCGGCGAAACGCTTGAATTGCGCCTCTCGGCCGCCGTCTTCGGCTCGGTTAAGGCAGAAAATATGGCGGATTTTTGGGTTGTAGAGAAGTGCAGCGAGTATGGATGTACCCAGTGTCCCAGTCGAGCCTGTCAGAAGGACGTCTACTGGACCTTCTTCCTCAGTGCTTGTAGTACCAGGGAGCTTTGGGATCTCGTGCAGAAGGCCTCGATATGTGTCCAAAAGCTGGTCTCGGATCTTCTGATCAAAACGATCGCTTGAATTTGATGCTATTGCTGTGGCGAGTTGCCTTGGAGTCGGGTTCTGATAGACGGTCGACAACGCAAGTTTGGGAGAGCCGACGGCTTTTCGCAAGACTCGCACGAGTTGTAACGCGCGCAGAGAGTCCATGCCGCTGTCGAAGAAGTTTGTGTTCTCATCTGTCCCCGAGACACCTTCCATGCTCCGAAGAGTATCCTGGATCAACCGCATAAGTGCGTTTACATCTGTCGCATCCGTAGTCAGGGCACTAGCTGCGGAGACATCAGCGTTCGCGTATAACTTGTCAACATCATCCGTGTACTGCACAACGTTCGCAGCCCGCTGAATGGTGCCCTTCCCAGATCGAATGAACGGCTGAGTTGCTACTAGGATCAACGATTTGTCAATCCGTGCATGCGCCGGCGCACTGCGGTTTGCTTCATCGACGCTCGGCCACACTTTCTCAATCAGAGCGGCTTGCTCAGCTGTCGACAGGGACCCCCCAGTACCAACTGGCTCGATGATCAATGCTGCTTCAAATCTCTGGGCGCCGACGACTATGGCACCGCTGATCAAGCCCGGGTTGCGAGTCACTATTTGCTGCTCCATCGATACCGGGTTCGTCTTCTCACCGTTCAGGAAGACGATAATGTCGTCTGCCCGCGCCCGCCAGCGCCACGCGTCTGGGACATCGGGATGAGGTTCGAACAAGTCCTTGGTACGGTATTCCGTGAAATTCTCAAAGCCACCTATAGTAAAAGTTGTTTGGGTCTCGACCAACTTCTCATCGCGACATATCACGAGCTCGTAGAGATTGTCATTGACCAGGTCAAACCTGGCGCCTACAATGGGACCGAAGCGAATGTAATGCCAACCAGCTGCACTCGATTCCAGCTCAGGTACAAATACCTGCTGCGGAAATCCTATCTCAGATGCTCCCCACCAGCAACGCAGTCGGACCTTGGAAGCGACACGGTCGCCCACGGCTTGGGGTAGATCGCCGCCGATGTACAAGATAAGCTGAATGTTCTTAGCGCAGTATTCGAGCAGATCCGGACTCTCGGAAAGCTCGGCTACGACAGACGGTACCATGATCACCACATCGGCAGGTGTTTGCTTGAGGGCATCGACGACGCCCTGGGCCGTCACAATCGGCCCCGTTGCCGCTGGGATGTTGATGATATTTCCAAAGGCAGTGGCGTACAGTAAATGCTGCATAAGGCCAGCACCCTAAACTTCGTCAGCACTGTCATGGGCATCGATGAAATTCTCTTTGGATTCTATATAGGCTTACATGAAATGGCGGTAACGTCGATAATAACCGCTTGCCGCGCATGAATGAATCAACTGATATCTGTCCGTCAGGCGGGTCCCGACTAATAGCTTCGATGTGTCGCATAGCCGTTTCTTGAGTCCAGATCAACGGCTTGGGTATCCCCGTCGAACCAGAAGTATGACTAGAGATGCTGTATTAGACCACATTGACCTCGTGTTTCAAAGTCTGGGAAAACATACACTATGTTCAAGGCATCCCTCAGCGGCGCATTCAAAGCCTTCTCCATTACGTATACTCGGTGCGTCGTAGAAAGAAGATCATCAACACTCGCGATCGTAAGAGCTCTGCATGACTCGACCCCTTCCAGAATCGCATGTACATGTGGAGTTGCTGGATCCGACGTGATGAGCGTCTTGCACCCTACTGCGCTGAAGAGTTTCCGATGTGCTATCAAACTATTGCGCGGCGAGGTAAGGAATATCTACAGTTGCATTTAGCTCAGCTCCCGTCACTTGCGACATCACTACTCACCCTGTGGCCTGTCTTCATACCGGCAAAGATAAGAGCTGTGAATCGCACATCGTTGGGACCTACATAGGCCAGAGCCTGACTCTGGTCCCCAGGTCCTATTTCTTTCACGATCCACCCCGCCAAGCCGTTCACGATGTTAGCCAGCTGGGCGTATGTGATGTGTCGCACACCAGCTGAGTATGAGTTCGGGACCACTGGCCATGATGCGTATACAGAGTCGGGATCTTCACGAGCTACTTGGTCGATAAGCTGCGGCAGGGCGTATCTCCGCCAGCGAGCGTCTGCGACTCTACTAGCTAGTGAAGACGCGGGTTTGCCTGACATCCTGGGAATCCTCTGGTTGATATGTTTCACTCGGAAGATATAATCCCTATCATTCATAGAATAACAGGAAGTCTCTTGGCAAGGTCGGTAGGTGCATGTTATGTACGGCTTTCATATCTACCCGTTGGGACTCCACTTCCATCGCCAACCTTCTGCGTCCCATAGTCCTAACGGGCGCTATATATTCAACCAATCTGTATTCCCATCTGCACTCCAACTTGCGTATCCCTGTCATCACTGCGGGATCGTGGGTACCGGCTTATGTAAGACCGTATTTCCACACGAGCGGGATAATCCCTTTCGCTCGCGCCTCGCGCTGCGCGAGTAGATATGCGCGAGATGTGATGATTATCTCGCCGTCGAGATAACCCATTGTTTGCTCAGGCGCATTCCCATTCCATCGGGCTAACTACATCCGTGTCGGGGATAACAGCTAGGAACATCAGGGAATATGTTCAACAGAAAGCGGGGTGGCCGAAACGGCCGACCTAGTAATCAGGCATATCATACGGTACCTCGGCTGCCAACCGCTCATCTTTGCCAACATCGTGCAGCCAACATCGAACAATCGTGTGAAGCTAACTTTGGCGCTATTGGCAACTCACATTGCCGCATTATCACATTTTGAGCCAGTATCTCTACATGTTAGTATCCCACCTGCTCAGTTGGTTCCGTTGGTTCCGTTGGGTACATGATTAGTAATATCGAAATCAGGGTCACGGCCTAACCCCGGTCATTGGGCCGACTACGCAACTTCGTTATGAAGTCACCGACTCTCATTCCTCGTCACTGCTGCCATAGTGAATGAATAGCTTGCCGGGATAGGTTCCGGCAGAGAGAATCCTATGAAATTGCCCCTAGGCTATGATCAACAGCAGAGAAGAAGACGAAAGGTATATACAGGTGCTACGATGGTGGCAGTATGTCACGATACTCTACCGCCAAATGCGAGTAGCATTGTTGACGCTGTAAAGGAGCCGGCTATAAGACTGCGGCCTTGATGCTGCCTGCAATGGGCTTGCGGGAATAAAAAGGAGTACATGCCATTGCGACATGACTCATTATTAACGACTTTAAGTTACACGGGTATCGCGGATTATTCCTTGTTGATATGCTGCGTGATTGAGTATTTGACTACGATGTACAAGAGATAGTGGCAGATTACATGTCAAGAGGAATATACGTTGGTAGCGGGGCTATTACTAACTTTGATAAAGGCGTGAATATGTGTTGTTGTTACATGGTTATCGAGATGTCCTCTTTCATTGGAGCCTCATTGCTACTGCCAATCAAATTTAGAATGCTCGCGCCACACACAGCTATGGGATAACGCTACATGAATCATTAATAATGCCAATCATCAGGTGAAAAGATAAAGCTGAATGAAAGTTATGAACAGCTAATTTTGATTCGAGAAGCTATATCCGATATTTGATGAATCTTTTTTGCACAAACTGCTATCATGGGAAACATCAGCCCTCAAAACATGCCAACGTTTGCTCCATTTGATCAAACACCATTCTTCCTGGTCCTATGATCATAGAAATCCACCCCGTCTCGAATACTAATATTGATGCCGAGTGAACTCCCGAAGAAGTCAAATCAAGCAACAACTTACACAACATGTTGTCGAGAAGGGTATAGGTTAGTTCTTGAAATAGCGCATGCATATTTACTAGGCACCACAAAGCTACAAAATGTTTTTAAAGAATGAATACTAAGAATGGTTTCGATTCTCTACATTTGGAGTATTCTTTCAAGTGACGGGCATGATGTGTAATATACCTAGACAAAATTCCTTCTTTTTTGCTGTGCCGTATGGCAATTCTAAACTCAGGCTTCCTTGAATTGTTGCGATGCCATCTACCTGTTCCACTTCAGACTCACTGAAGAGAGTCGAAGTCAACGTCTGGCAAGGAGCTAGCTGTATAGATGGCGGTACAGTCTCAGAGCGGGATTGTGCTATCAGGATAATGGAAGCTGGGAGAAACCCGCGCTACTTCATGCTGTCGATATCTACCCTCTTAGGATCATAACTATACAGATACCAACTTCAACGCAGTAGGTACATAGCTGAAGAGTCACTCATACGTACCTACTAAAGAGACTCAGGGAAGGGGCGGTGAACCTAACAATCTATGATATTGAGTCTATTGCATGTGTTCTACTGTTGGCTGTGCCTGCACGGTTGTTGATCGAATCATTCTTGAGAAGAGTGATGCAGTTAGATGGCCGTACATCATCTCTACCTGAGTATCAATATGTCGGTGTACCCCAACTGAGAGCTAGTCCCTCTGGCCCTATCTTCAATTGGCGCCTATCTCCACTCTAAGCCTCACTTACTGGAGGCGGTAGATGTCTCTAATCTGTTATGTGAGCCCTTCATCGGTCGCATCTGCATACTATGTATACTAGAAATCGCCAAGATTATTCCCCGCGAGTAGCCAGGCGGTAGCACTTGGACTAACGCTTGACAGACAGGCATGGCACACACGGCAACTAACAGGATTGCGGGCAATGCAGCGCGAAAGCCGGAACATCCGAGTGGTCCTCAATGGGGCTCGAAGCATGAATACCAACTATAAATACCAAATATACACAGAGCACAAACACCCCAGGCTTACAGTTTTGATAAAAGATTTGCCAAATCACTCATCATCCCAGAACCTCTTCATTTCTAACATCAGCTCTACGCTTTGATCGTATTCATACCTAAAGTATAGTTCTTACGCCTCACAAAATGGCAAAGAACCCAGAAAAGGCCATCCGCGTCTGGATAACCCGTAAGTGACCCCTTCCCACGATGTCAGCAGTTACTTCAGCGGAGCAGGGCGCTAACGTTCTCCTCCAGCGCCTGGGCCAAACCCGTGGAAGGTAGGTATTGGGTCTCATTTTTAGTCCGCATCTATGGAGTTGATAGATGAGAGACTGATCCAGCCATACTCTTAAATCATTACTCATTCTGACGTTTTCCACATAGGCAGTCTGGCTTTTCGAAGAGCTGGGTCTGAACTACGAAATAGTGTCATTTCGCTTTGATGATGTCAAGAAACCGCCTTTCATTGACATTAACCCAAATGGCCGTGTGCCAGCTATAGAGGACCCGAACACTGGGCTCACTCTCTGGGAGTCGGGCGCCATCTATCAATACCTCATTGAGGTGTATGACACCGAGAAGCGCTTGTCTTACGAGTCGCTCAACGAGAGACACTTGTGTAATCAATGGCTACACTTTCAAGTGAGCGGACAGGGTCCTTATTATGGCCAGGCTGGCTGGTTTGTACACCTACACCCTGAGAAGATCCCATCCGCCATCGAGCGCTATGCGAACGAGGCTCGCCGTGTCCTAGGCGTCCTGGAAGGTGTGCTATCTAAGAAGCCCGCTGATGCACAGTGGCTTGTTGGGAACAAGATGACGTTCGCCGACATGTCCTTTATGCCATGGAATTTTCGCCTGACCGAGGTTCTGAGCCTGCCATGGGACGAGATCTGGAAAGATACTCCTCATGTTCGGGCCTGGCATGAGCGCATGGTTGCGTTGCCCTCGTGGACACGCTGCATGGAGACCCGCGCACGACTCATGGATGAGCAGGGCTTGCAGTGGAATGGCATCCCTAAGGGTATCGAGACCTTTACTGAATACCAGGATAAGATTGCTGTGGGGGAAGACACCACGGCGAAATAGTGCACATTTGATATTTCATATACGCTGCTAGATACCTAGCTAGCCTGATAGACTTGTCGGAATTGAAAATAGTGAAAACGACACTAGTCTAAGTGCCTGATATTGTGTGCAAAGAGTGAAGTGTAGAAATCATCCCAACTAGAAAAATTCATGACATACCCAAAGGGCAGACCCCCTGCCCCTATTGTACATGGCGGCATGGTTGATTGAAGCTAGTTAAGCGGCTCTTCTAGGATTATAGTAGCAATCCCAAGACTCAGTATGCCTCATGCAACTCTCAGTTCTGACCTCAAATGTCTTTTGCATTTTGTAATATTAGATAGCTGCTTGCAATTTGGGTGACTATAGGAACCGAAAACCCCAGACTACTAACGATTGTAATAGGAAATGAAGCCAGCGACACTAGCTTTTGATACCCGAGGATAACAAGACTGGTTTACAACGGCTTGCGTCCGGTAATCGTAGTAATGATCTCTCGATACATCACCTTCCCAAGCCCCGACTCCTGCGCAACTCCCGAAAACATCTCAGTCTCTGTGACCTCTGCATCGATCAAGTACTGGCAAAGCTCCGTCACAATATCAGGCTTCACGTGCTGTGCACCTTCTCGGGTCTCAGTGGGCTGGGTCGTCTTTCTGCAAGGGGTTTTCGCCGCCCCGATGTAACCCCCGCCCAGGACGAGTTCAGATCCAAGCTTTTCCCATTGTACCCAACCGCCAGGTTTCAGCAATTTCATGACACCAGATAGCACGATTGCCGGGTCATCGTCTACCATACGTACTCGGACATGGACGACGTCGAAAGTACCGAAAGATTCTTTTAGGAGTCTCCTGGCCAGGTCATTGAAATCTCTGATTTGGTTAGGAGACACAGAGTAGTCCGACCTGAGGTCGTACCCAACCAGATTCGCATCAATGTCAGCTTCTAATAGCACCGGTTTCAGATCTTTCAACCATTCGCCATTTCCACAAAAAAGATCAAAAATCTTGCTGAATTTGATGGTTTCCTTGTTCTGGTTGAGATAGCTCAGAATTCGCGGCTCCAAAATACCGGTTGGGCTACGCCACAGCATGCGTGGATGAGGCTGTGAATAGGGGCGGTCGTCTTTAATGTCGGGGAAAGAGGAGACCGACGAGTCATCAAGGACTGTAGAGATGGAGTGTTTATATATTCTTAGAACATCCCATTTGTTCTTTTGTGAGCTGTTTGCGTCGGTTGAACGACGAAAGAAGGCGAAACACGGCATTGTAATGGCGATGCTAGACACACTTGGAGATAGCTAGAATGAAGAAAGGTTCTGTGAGCGAGAAAGGTTTGGATTCGGCACGCAGATTCTTATTAGATTTCCCTGTTCAGCTCACTTCACTAGTAAGACGAGTGTCTTGTATTCAACTACAGCACAATGCAATGGGACTTTGCCAAGGACGGACTAATCGGAACGAAGATGATGATTGTAGGCCATTGTAATAGTAACAGCTTTCCTCCTAGTCAGATAGAGCGAGGGAGGTGTACAGAGATGCTATTGGTACTTATTCAAGATATACTACGTAACTCCTATCCTTCAGATGCTAGCGAAATCTGTCCACTAACCTTAGAGGATCTCATATCACATGATAAGAATCTTTCTTCGATATTCCACTAATACGCCGTGAACCAGCAGTTAGGTAGACGGAGGGAAAAGAATTCGAGAAGACTCGGATATGTCTAAATGTCAGTACTTAACGAAAAGCGTAGATGGATGGCCATCGATTTAGGCTGGTAGCTTGTCCTGAGGATGTACTGTTGTATTAAAGTGACCAGGCAATGAGACCTCTAGCAAGCTTAGATCCGCCGAGCAATCGATCACACAAGTCTTGAGACCGGGTGGCAGGGTGTAGGCGTCTCCTTCACTAAGGATTTGGGAGCCTTGACCCTCACCGCACAGGGTGCACGAGCCGGAGAGCACGACTGCAAATGTTGAAGGGATGTTAGTCGTATGAGTTCCAATGTAGGAAGTAGCAACATTATTTGCTATGGACTCACAGGTAAACAGTATATCCGAATCATGGCTTGTCGCTGATATTGCCTGGGTTTCTCCCGCAACAGGGCGGATAACGCGTACAGCAGCAACCCCCTTGGTGCCCTCCTCAACGCCAGTGTCTCGGGCTTCAAAGCCTGGCATGCGCCAAGAACCCCAGACGGCGTCTTCTAGCCGACTATGCACAAATTTCTGGCCGTCCCACTCGCGATCTGGGCGATGGTGTGGCGTCGGCAACTCCATCTCGTGGTCGATCGTGGTGAGGTGCTCAGCGGGCACCCCGACCTCGACAACCTCAAGACCTCCCGAGGACTCGAGCACGCGGTGCCGGATCTGCGGCGGCTGAATGACGCAGTCGCCAGCTCGCAGAATAAACGGCTCTCCCTGGTCTTCGTACACAAGACGCACCCAGCCGGCATGGCAGTAGATGAGCTGGAAGCCGACGGTGTGATAGTGCACGTGGTCCGGCACGGGTCCTGCATCGGGGATGCGGATGTGCGAGGCAATTATGGCACCGCCGAGGCGTGCCGGAATCAGGTCGCGGTAATGCATCCCCGCACGACCCACAACCCACGGCGCATTGTCTTTCAACCGACAGGAGATGAAGGCATGCTTCGTGGGAGGCCGTGACATAGGCTCCTTGGCGGAAACGAATTCGACTCGCGTGCCTGATGGTGACGCCAGCTCGCGCGATTGCAATTGAGAGTCGAGTTCGCTGCACAGAAGGCGAACCGTGCCTGGAGCTGTGCTCGCGGCTGACTTGTCGAGACGCAACCGCAACCCATGCCCGCTCAGAGTGACGACCTGTGGGTCATCGGCCGGATAGATCTGATCCATGCGGAAGCCAAGACCCGGGGTGGGAGACGTCCAGAACTCAACATCCTCGGCGATGCCCTTAGACGGGAGCAGAATCTCGGCGAACTCGACTTTCATCATAGTGTTTGGTTACTAGTTACACTATTGGTGTTGACAGAAATTGGCGAGAAATCATATACTCTCGAACCTACCATGAACAATAACTGGAGGGGGGAATGCGACTGCGACAATAATTAGTAATTAAAATAGTAATGTTACCTTCCGCGTTTGGCCATTCATTTGCAGCTGTGATAAGGAGCGGCTAGGTGAACCAGGATAAGTGGAACCGAATTACCAGTCAGTCTTGTACAGAGTGTTCAACATTGCACATTGAAAATGATAATCTGGGGTCCACTTGAAAAGAAGAGTCACGATTTCGTTAGTCCATATTTTGAACCCGATCAACATAAAGAGATACCATAATACAGGTTATACGTATAATCATAATACCCTAGTCTGCCAATAAAGCCCACTGTTTCTTCCACTCATAAACCCAACGTGTTGAAGCAAATAGTGATTTACAATGCATGTTAGAGCTAAGAGTCTTCTCTATCCCCGAGCTGAGTCTAATCGCTTGTTCCTCATGACCTGTCCTTTCCTCCGGAAGAGGCTTATTTGAGGCCGATGAGGGGCTCGTGGTTCCTGCAGCCTAAGAATTCAGGGTATCGGTCTCTCCAAAACTCGGGGCTTTGTCCAGGATAGCGACAGTCTTCTGTGCACTAGGGCGGAGAACAGGGTGCCCGAGGTCGGTCGTGTCTAGGGAACCCAGAAGCTCACCCTTTCTGGTGTCCGGGATTGTGTCAAGGCATTTATTCCAAGTGCCCATTCCGATCTCCTCATGTGCCAGCCTTTGGAGCTGTAAAGCTGAGTTTGTTGTCCATTCCAAGTGAGCGAATGCCTTGTACCCCTTCCTTTTACAGAGGAACTCAGACACTGGTTGTAATAAATACGAAATCAGAACGAGAACTATGCCGAGAGTGAATATAAGAAATAGACCGAAGAGGCTGAACGATCCGTGTGCCGTACTTCGAATTTTCTGTAGTCTCTTAGTTAGTTATTACGATATACGGTCTTAAGAGAGGCTCTGAGTACCTGGCTATTACACAGTTTATTGCTGTTAGGTGTTGCATAGTCTGTCCAGAGAGAGAGCAGCGAATCGTCTGCAGGGCCAACTGCAGTATCAATGAAGGCCATTTGAGTTGATGCGAGTGATATGGCCCATAGTTGCATGAAATCTTGCTGCCATTGATTCGATGCTATTGGGCCTTGATGCGCGCCACTCAGAGTTCTGTGGGATAGCAGCCCGTGACCACCTAGCTGGCTCAGGATGCTTTCTACAGTTATATCGAAAGAGAAGAACACATTTCCGAAATATGCAAGAAGTGATCCCGGCTTTGATTCAGCCTCATAAGTCGAGAACTCCGCGTAGCTAGTATTGAAAAGGGGTGCAGCGCCGGCTACTGCATCCCGCAGGCTAGATAAGGGGCCGCACCCGTCGATGCCATCGATACCAGTGTTGCAGAATTGATATTGATCTGCACAACCCATTGGCGATGCGGGTTCCGAGGGTAGATAAACTTGTGTGATCATGTCTTGATCGGCACCAGCCCAAGTGACGTTAGTTGGCTCTTTTGCTATGCGATACCAGTCGTCCGTTGAAGTATCCAAGTACCAAACACCATTCCCTGAGAGGAACGCCAAATGAGTATCTGCGTCCTGGCGAAACAGCGCATCAATCGGTATGAAATCAGAACCAGATAAATATGTGGTCCCATTTTTTACATCGGCGCGCATCGACCTGGGTGGACACGCCATGAGAAACTTGTGATAGAGATATTGGAAGAGAGGCAGGGACCGAACTTACTCTACCAAATGATCCGCATATCCTTTTCTCCTAGGAAGCCCATCATTATACACAGCTTCTAATGAATTTGCAAGGTAGGTGTAATTATGATACTCGTCCTCCGAACCGTATACGCCGTAATGATATAGGGTATAACTACTATTGGGTGTGCTTACGTCTGTAGTGTAGCCCGTAGTTTGCAATGGTGCACAGTGAAGAACATGCCTCCACAAAACTCTCTGGTCGGCCGGTGCGTTTAGACCTAAGTGGTCATTGCTGTCCATAAAGCCCGTGTCCAACCGTAGATTACCAGTATCTTTTCGGCATATGGATGCATTAAAGGGGCAAGGTGCGTCGGCATCAATGTTGCTACCAAGCCTATCGGTAATGAAACGGTTGCAGTTCAAGAAACTCGTCGTATTATCTGAGTAGCATTGCTGGGCGTAGTTGGCAGCATTATCGGTCTTTTGGGTTTGATAAGACACGTATTTAAAATATCTGTCTTTATCTACCCAGGGGCTTGGGTCATCGATATACCCGCATCGAGTTCCTTCGAGTAAGACCTGGGTACCAATTGCAGTTGAAACCTGTGAAGAAAGTCCACCCGCCGTCGTAAAGACGATGATACAGACTGCGGCAACAGCAGCAGCTGGCAATGGGCGAAAACATCTCAGCTTGAGATAATTGGACTGAAAAAGTAAGAATAACAATTGTATGGCACTTTCGGGAGATGATGAATTGCGCAATATCGCCTGACGTTGATGATAGACGGAATCCTGAGGACCTGGCGTCGAGTAAACTCTGTGAAGAATAAAGCATAAGATCCTCCATGTACGAGTCGAAACGTATGCGATGAAAAACGATGTGAAAGCGATTAGAAGATCGGCGTCTCGTCGGTTCACTGTAAGTGTGGCACCAAATACCCTTCCGCGTGACCAGTTAATCCACGTACCTACGTGAACCGGGTATTCGTAACTCGTACTGGGATCTGAGGCTGCGAAGGTACTCATGTCGAATACTGATTCAGTACAGAGGGGTAAGACTGGTGTAATGAAGTGCTAGAATCCAGACGCATGTAGCAGAAAAATAACAGGCGGAAGCGAGAAACGAACTGAACATTCGCCTCGGGCTTGACACCAATATTATAGCCATTTCTGAATGGTTAACTGCAATGCTCATACAGACTCTTATTTTCATGCTACAACCCCTCACCGACATCGCATGCAAGTGATATTTCAGCTTCATCGTCGATTTAGGCCTACAACCACTAAATATAGGGCCCCCAATGTCACCCCAGACCACCACCCGAGCTCAGGGGTCAAAAGCGACCGTCAACTACTAAAAATAGGGGTCACACAAGCCTAACTCATGACCCCCAGTATTGTCTATAGATGTTTCTGATATATGGTGGCTTGAGCTTTCTTTCGGGCGTCTAATTGCACCAGAACTTTATTTATCTTAAGCGTTCAGCCAGTAGCATCAAGTGACTTTGGCTGGTGTCTGGTACAGATATGAGAGATCTTTGATTTAAGCGCTCCCCAAGTCATGTTGAGCTTCTTCGAGCTGAAAATAAAACGTACACTGGCCACCCCTCATTTCTTGGCCTTGCTAGGTTTCTGTTTCATTAAGTCCCAAACTTCAGGCAACTATGTTGATATGATGATAATTAGTCAGTTGATGGGGCGGCGATGGTAAGGTGGTCGCTATTTTTTGACCGCAGAAATGTGAGTCTTGAAAGTTTCTAACGCAGCTCTGTAAGCCTGCATATAGACAGCAGCCGATCTCATGAACCTAAACAATGTGAATTTTGTAGCACACCGCAGACCCCACACTCTTCTCCCCTCTCTCTTAGGCTGCTCGTAAAGCGTGGAGGCTGAGGGCAGGAACTTTGACTCCGGAACAGCTTGTTTCAAAGTACCAAGGACCGTCCTGAATTTGATGCGTTGAGGTAATTGGGCTGCGGCAGCGTTAATCAAAGCGGTGTGCGCATCATTATGAGCGAGAAGTAAATTTCGATTGATCGCATCTTAACCACGATGATCAGAAGCGCCATCGATTGTGGGTCACGACGATGCAATTTGATCCGGCTGAAGGTTTCTGCTCCTAACGTAATCAATAGGCATATGTCATCTTGTTCGTATGTCTGGGCGAATCATTCGGTCAGTGTGGCATCAAGGGCCAGTGCTCGCTCGACGTACCTCAATAGCCGCAAGCCGCAGACTTCGAAGTCGATGTACCAGAACTATATTCACTCGCTGTTGCGCAGTCACTCAATTGGCTAGCAAAAATGATACCGGATGAGTGGTTATTCTAATCTGGGATTCTCTTTCTCTACCAATCAAATATTTTTCAAAGTACCTCTGCATCCAACCGCCTCCCAACCACGCGGCTTAGGTTGCAGTTGCTGTGCCGAGGTCATATTATTATAGTATGCCAGGTCCACCATACCTACACTCGGCCCTATCAAAAGTGTCTTGGCGATATCAGGAGCTAGGCGAGACTGCGGGGGCCGTCTAGAGAGGGAATTTTCCGGGGGAGTGATTGAGGGCGAAATGTCTTATCTTCCAACCCCAAGAATCTGCCTAGGTAGCCTACCGGGAGTGGTCCAATTAGAAGAAGGGTTGATTTTGACCCCATCTACATTAAGCACCTACGTATCGAGTCTGAAGGCCAGCTCATCCATCTCACGTAAGACAAAGACCGTAAACTACGGCCCAGCAAGTTGAAGTGCTAAGTGTTGGTCAGCAACTAACAGCATACTGATCTCAGATTTATTGACTGATAGAGCAGTATGGCGTAATGATTCTAGTAGTTTTGAACCGAGCTAAATCTGCAGTCGTGTATATGATATAGCGGTAAGTCAGGGGCTATCCCGCAGCTTTCAAACTACCTGATACAGACAGAATCCAAACCAACGAGAGGCCTGTTCCTAAATGGAATGCCTATCTAGAATCGCTACCTGGTGTGTACGACCGTAACTCCCGGTTTGCAGATATACCGGATCGGCATCGCTGTGCTGTGAATTTCCTGTTTGAGATCCAGCGGCGATTCTTCAAGCTAATGTCACAAATCACGACGTAGTTCGATGGTAGCCAGCCACATGAAATTTTTTCACTCATAACACTTTTAATTATCTGATGAGATAAGGTTTATGAGTATAAGACTGGGAGTGGGTCGGCACGTAAGGAAATAATGAGGGGCAGATGGCATTTTGGGGTTGAACTCGGCAAGAGAGTGTGACTCAATTACTTATATCAATTCTGCTCAAAACTTTTCACAATTACAGATACCTCCTGTTGGAATATCGATAACACCTCATTTGAGTTGAGTGTCACAAGCTAGCGACTCATTAACTCAATAAGCTTGATAATTACCACAACTCACTTCACTTCAAGTTTGAAACAAAAAAAAAATCCCAGTCTTTCAACTTCTCAACTCATCAAACTTGCAATTCCCTAAACTCACTCATTCTTATCCTCCACCATCTTTAGTTATAAAAGTCCACACCCATCCGCTCGTTTATGTCATCAATTATGAGATTACTCACTAAGAAGCGGAAGAACTAGCCACACTATCCAAAACCCTCATCTACAGCACTCCTCATACCTACCTAGTTTAATAATCTGTTCCCGACAACCCTCATTCATCATGTCTCGCTACAGGGAGTCGCACATGAAGCCTGCAGGACCTGGGGACAGTTGACCAACCGCGTTGCAAATCATCAAAGACGAAGAGTGCGAAGGAACATTAATAGACAAGGTCTTCCTCGCCACCGGCTGTTCGTCGAGTATTGGCATCGAGACCGGACGTGCTTTGGCCGCCACGGGCGGCAAGGTTTTGTTAGCTGTTCGTGAACTTGAAAAGGGCAAGGCGGCCTGCGAGTCCATTCTAGAGCCCAGTCGCATCGAGCTGATCGAGCTCGACACATCGAAAATGGATTCCGTCCGGACTTGTTGCAACGCAGCGGTCATGGACATCCCTCAACACGAGGAGTCCGTGAATGAGTGTGAAATGCATCTAGCAACGAACTATCTCGGCCGTTTCCTTCTATTCTGGCTACTGAGGGATTCTATGCTAAAGGCACCGACTCCTGAATTCAACTCGAGACTGGTTAATGTTTCTAGCGCAGCCCATCACGCCTCTGAGGTTTTTTTCGACGACTTCCCGCTTAAGTGTGGAACTGGATGAAGAGTTCAGAGCAAGGCGCTGCCACCACTATTATTATAGCAATGGGAAAGGAGTGGGAAGGTAAAGGTGGGAAGTGTCTGGAAAGCTGTAGGGTTGCTCTTCTACAGCCCCTAATTATAGGGGTGATGGGCGGCTTGTGACGATGCCAAGAGACTCAGACATGGGAACTCACATTGAAAACTTCGGGTCTTATTTGAGCGAGGTTGGAGATATGGTCGCACGTCCCAAGCGCAGCTGTGATAGACGTCGAACAAGGGCGGGTCTCAGGAGAAAACGGCAGACGGGCCTCGTCTGATCGCAAGATGTCTCATAACCGCAATGGCCAGTATGAGGGGTAACATGATGCCCTGGTGGCTTGTGCGAATGCGGCAAGCGTAGTCTACAGAGTTGAAGGCGTCGATATGCTCGGTCTGTCGTATCTAAATAGCTGTACAGCCTTCGATTACCGGGTAAAATTGCCTTGAATATTGAAGAGTCTGCTACCATAACCCAACAACAACCCGGGCAGATATAATTTCCGTGGCAGCATGTATCAGGAGATCTAGCGGGTAGTGGCAAAGCACGGCGTAAATATCCCGATCCATAAAGCAGCAAAGTGGCGATACAGCTGGATATTTGCATTTGATTAGCAAGGGCCACGTGTGTCGGTGAATATTGGGTTCGCAACGTGTGTGCCCCTTGCAGCTCCAAGCAGGGGAGTCACTACCTAGCCCTAGTCTCAATTCCGAGGCCAGTATCAAGGTCGATTTTGGTGACCGCCGTCACCGATGAACATGTGACAAAAGCGGGATCAGAAACACGCAAATGATAAGGGCGCAGAGACTCTCAACCCGGCATTCTTCAGTTTGAACCTTGGCGCCGATTGATAATACTAGATGTTTCCAGGCTCACAAGCTACCTAACCTATGAAACTACCAAGACACTCCCGTATTCCGCCAAGAGTCTTTGCTACCTGTTGTTCCATGTTGCGTATCATGATGAGTTGCACTTGTTTGCCCGCGACTGCTGGGCTATCTTCGATACGGGCTAGGAGTCTGGCTATATCCCTCACGCGGTTGCTACAGAGAAGCCTGATGATACCAATGAATTCGGAAGGGTCTGTCGACTCATACTCTCGAACTCGAAATGCGCCTTCAAATTGTGTTTCGTCTAATGTATGCCACAACAGTTTCTTGGTAAGCATGATGAGCTTGTCGCATAGCATGAGTATCAACATCATCTGTTCCGAGCTGGAGTAGCAGCTTTCGCATTTCAATACCTGAAGGCACTTATTGCATGCTTGCGTATGCCAGCTGAGGACTCTTTCTAGGTTATCTGGAGCCATGCTATGCGTAAGGTTATCGATTTGTTCAAGTAAAGGCGTGGTGGTCGAGAGACACTGGCGGGCACACTGTGCACCGCCACCGAGCCTGTTCTCGGGCTCCGAATTGCTTGCTAACTCGAATGAAACTGGTGCTACCGTGTTTGTTGTGGCCATCATAGAGCCGAAGGAGTCTAGTCTGGGCGACGTGGCGAACCCCTGGCCATCTGTGAACGAGGCGGGTATAGACCATAGCGCAGTTAGGCCGGCAGTGAAATCCGTGGCGACTGCCCATGAGTACTTAGTAACGACTTCATCTTTCTCGGGATATCACACAAAGTGTATTGAAGACCAACTTAGAGAATCTCGGACAATCTCGGCGTCACTGCCGATAACATGCGTAGGCTTGTCGATAGCCCCAATGGTAGTCTCAGTATTAAAGTGGAATTCCGAGTCAATAGAATGGGAACTCAGTTGATGTTCGAGGGCCTCGTTCAATGATTCAGAATCTAGACATGTTGTCGGCGAGTCGGAAGTCAATCCCTGGCAGGTTGTCTCTGACGTGCCCTCAGTTGTTACGTTGCTACTTGTCACTGGCGGAACTCGCTCAGCAGCCGAGGGCGGGTTAGATATTGTCATGTCAGTCTGGCTCAAGTCTTCCGCTGCCGAATTAGACTCGTGAACCACGCCGCCGTCGTGACTGCGCTTTTTCCCGCTATGAGCTCGTCGCCTGCCGGCTGCAGGGGCATACACGCACTTTGTCGAAGAAGTCTTACATCGATTACAAATTGGCTTCTGTCCACCACATCGAAGCTACCACGGGCGAAACAGGTAGTCTAGTGAGCAAGGCCTACGAGTGATCTCGTCTGAAAGCGGAGGGTATCCATACCTTTTTGGATCGGCAGTGGGTGCACGCAGAATGAGGTGGAACGGTGCCAGTGAAAGACCTGCCGTCTGTTCTTTCTATGAAGTCTACGGTTTCCGAATTAGGCGCGAGACGCAACGTGCCGAACATGGTGAATCAGACGGTCGCGTCTAGCCGACTGGGAGTATCCAATGATGAACCCCTAACAAGACATTGGGCCTAGGGTAGCTTGCGGTCGGTTGCTGGCCATGGTCGGTTTGGGTAGTTCCTATCTAGGTGTCTGTACATTCTAGAGGCGCAATGGTTTCTGTTTATTAACCTGTTGGTGACTTGCGTCTGTAATCCCCTACCCCATACCCTATTATGGATCCAGGTCAGCCTTGGCACTCCAACTACTCCGTAGTTAGGTCATAAAGTCGAAGTACATAGGAAATTCACCAGGATGCAGATAAGCTGACAGTGACGCAGACTAAGCCTTTTCTAGGATCTGTCCGGGGAGTCGGCTAGCGATGAGGTAGCAGCAGTTGTCGTGCTCCAGAGAGCATGGAATGCCGGGGATGCATTCAAGGCCATTCGCAGGGTCGTGTACCTAGGTAACCTTACTCAAAGTAACGTGTTCGCGCGTTCTGCTGATGATGCCGAGGGCTTGTGCCCCGTTGAGAAACGCCTCACCAATTCGCCAGGCCTCATATACAGTCACCAGCATCATGCAGCTGCTTAAATAAAAGTGATGAAATTGATGACCTATGGAGATGCATACCTACCTAAGTAGGCTTTAGAAGGTGTGGCTATGTAAAAAAGGGGCCCGCCAAGCGGTCAAATTCTCGAAACTATAGGGTAATCGTCTCGGCCCTACAATGTTCACACAAACTATGTGCGCACAGCCCGCATTCTAAAGTAACGGTGAGGTTCCAAGGGCCGTTCCCGCAATAGCACTTCGGTGTGTGAGAAACAAATAATAGATTTCATTGGATTGGGGCAAACTTACACAAAAATACACTGTCAATTGTGTTGATCCGCGCACCTTTCCCTTCTTGACTTGTTCCTCGCCAACTCTCTCCTCAGCCAAGGTAAGGCTAATCCCCATTATTTTACCTTTCACTGTTGCAAAAGATTCCCCTCGCGCACCTGTGGGTTCGTTAGAAAATTCATGTAGGACTTTAGTATCAGGCAAGTCTCCTTGCATCTGTGACGCGAAATGGGTGCCAGGTATTTCCTCTTCAACTTCCTCGACCATGCTCTGAGGCAGTGAAAACAGTGCCAACTCTTCCATATGCTCTGCCATATGATCTAATAAACTCTTCGTACTCTTAGTGACATAACAAAATGGGCATCTGCCTTGACTGCTCTCATCGCTTGGCCGCTCGCTTACGTCCAAAAGCGTAGCAAGTACATGGTTCTCTATGTTGGGATTGTGTATATGTCGAATGCGGTGAACCATTTCCGATTTTAGCTCATAATGGCAACTGCATTGCCGACAAATCCATCCTCGGCGGTGCAATTGCATCTCATGATATTTCCAGTCGCGCCGTGTGGTGAAAAGTCGCTCTGGATCAGTACAATCGGAAAAAGTGCATACGTAAGGTCTTAAGTCGCGAAACACATGGCGTCTGTTTATATTAGAATTATGTGACAATCTGCATCTTCTCGCTTAACTCACTTCCAGTTTTCCCGATGCTTCATCTCCTCCACGTATAGAGCCATGTGGCAGTAAGGGCATTCCAGCGTGCTTTCCGCACCATTCAGCAGTGGATGATCGGGCACTCGCAATGACGAGGACGTTCCCATCATACTGGGTGCGTACTTCGTAATACTCTCCTCATTCTGGTGTAATCCAGGTTGGCTGGAGATGATGGCAGATCTAGCCACGGTTGAGAAAGCGACTGCCGCGGGCGGTGGATCGCCGAGCTGGAGATGTTGATCTCGTTTGTGCATCTTATCTATCACTACGAGATGGAGCTCATTGTCAGAAGTGGAAGGCGGTGATACTTGACGATCCGCATGCTGGAATGTATAAAGAACCCTTCATCCTGCCGTATGGCGTACTGTAACTTAACCTTATACTTACTCAATCAACGGGATTACATGTACTACTCTTGACACTCATGCCCATGGCTAGGTTGGGCGGCAACCTGACCGTCTGGGCCGACACCTACGTGGAGAAGATCCTATTCGACAGAGACAGCAGCAGAGCGACCTTGTGGCCGTCGGCGTGCGGTATGTGGAAGGCGCTGTCAAGGCATTGTTACAACCCGCAGGGAGGTGATCCTGAGCGCCGGCGCGATCCACAGCCCCTGAGTCCTGGAGCTGTTGGGTGTGGGTAATCCCGAGCTTCTACAGCGACTAGGGTTTGACGTCGTCGTGGACAACGCACACGTTGGCGAAAATCTCCAGAACCACGTCTACGTGATCCTGACGGCCCGGTCATACCACGGAACGGATTCGAAACTCTCGATGTGTTGCTCCCAGGCGATGCCGGCATTCATCGACGCTCACGAAGCCTTGGTGCGCTCAGTCCTCGCCTCGTCGACCGAAGCCTCCGCCTTCTACTCCACGTTCCCGGGGTACATGGCCTTTGACATAAAAGACAACGCGCTTCTGCGTCCAGGCGACAGCCTCTACGTGAGTTTCGCGGGGCTCGACGCACATCACCACTACAACATCATCAATCATCGTCCGCCGCTGACGTCCAAGTCGACCCCCGATACCTCTCGCACGCAGCCGACGTGGAGGTACCGGCGCGCCACGTTCAGCAGCTCGTGTAGCAGGTGAAGACGACGGACCCGCCGGCCAGCCTGCTCGTAGCGGGCGGAAAGACGTCGTCACATTCACACGAGGATCTTTCTCGATGGCGCTAAGGGATTCGTCCCCAAGGCATGCAGACGGTGTGATGGATGACAAGGGGCGCATCTACAACCTGCGCGTCTGCGATCCGAGCATCGTGCCCATCTTACCCCGCTACAACACCCAAGCCATAGCCTACGGGCTGGCGGAGCATGTGGCGCGTATGATCACGTCTGATCTCGACGCGGAGTAACGACGACTGGCATGTTTATTAATCTTAAAATCTCGTCCAAAGGTCGTAGTGCAAGGTTCAAATAAATGTCTTCGCCCTGTAAGGCAAACATAGTAATTATAAAGGACTCCACTTTCGGATTCCACGACCTCCAGTCTTAAACATTTGTATGCAATATAAGGAGCTAGATCCTCATATAAAATAGGCAAATTACCAACGCCCATACCAAGTTTGGCAATCCCCTCTTTTCAGTGTTCCTAGCAAGATACCGGTATACTTACGTGGACACCCATGGATTACAAGGTCGAGAACCGATGGGAATGATTGCCGAAAACCCCAGGTGTTATTTCGGCAAGAGAAGCTCCACAATAGCATCATATGTTACAACAACTCTCCTTGTCATGATATAAAACGGTGAGTTCGGCCCCTCTTTCCTTCAACCTGGGTGTCCAGTTTCTCTTTAGCACTCATATACGGTACACCAAACATGAAGCTCATCATAGCTGGGTCTACTGGCTTTTTGGCCACTGAGCTGATCCGCCAAGCTCTCGCGCATCCCGGAGTCACGTCTGTCATTGCTCTGGGTCGGCGCGAAGCGTCTGTACCTGCAGGCGTAGAGTCAAATGGGAAATTCAAATCAGTCATATGTAAAGACTTCGAGAATTATTCCGATGACATAAAATCGGAAATAGCGGAAGCCGACGCTTGTATCTGGTATGCTTTTACACTGCTCATCATTCAATATCGCGCGAGATTTCCGCTATTAACGAGTTTTACACTTGGAAGGACAATTGCCATAGTGCCTGGAAAACTGAGATCGATGAGCTGGGAGGAAGCCTGCAAGATATCCCGAGATTATGCCGTCACTGCAATCGAGACCATATCTCAGTTACGCCGCGACAAGCCAAATGGAACATTCAGATTCATTTATGTTAGCGGTCATACGGCGACGCGCGATCCGTCTAAAAAGCCTCTTATATTGCCTGACTACTCTGTTATGCGGGTGCGTAAACCAATGCAACATTATCGTCTGGTCTCGTGGTGAAATGAATATGACTAATGACTAGACACAGGGCGAGGCGGAGACGCGCATTCTCAAATGCGCACAAGAATCAAATGGCGCTATCGAAGCATCTGTAGCGAAGCCTGGTCTAATCGATGACCCAAAGGACCCAAGGTTCTGGACCAGAGCGGCTAAGAATTACGGGCGAATGCTCTTTGGCATACCGAAAGTCGAGGTTAAGGTAATAGCGGCTACGTTGGTTGACCAAGTTGTCAACGGTCTTGAGAAGGATACTTTGGAAAATAAAGACTTGGTGCGAATTGGCACTAAGGCATTGGCTGCGCAGGCATCTTCTTCATAGACCATAGAGTCATAAGGCCTACCGCAGTTCCCGATTTCTTTGATAGACGAAGACGAGTGCGAGGCATTCACCATTCATCTCTAGCTTGTATTACCCGTCATGGGCCTGGATACCTTTCTAGTTTGGTTTACATGCGATCAGATAGTACCATTGCTTACAATTGATTTCCTAGTTGCGCACTGCTTGTGGTCCAAGCTTGGGTACCTTACTTTCAACTTTCAACGTGTTAGATAGTGTCCTAGCAGAGAAATCCGGCTGATCATTCTGCGCGTAAGTTGCGCCATCGCATTTCCGTAGCCAGCGGTCAAGGTACCTAATTGTTGGTGGAAGCGAACTAGCTTCTCCCTATCCCGCTTAACTTCGAGCCGTCTACCCCCTGTAGCTCAAAGAGCAAGGAGCAAGGCTCTAGAAAGGATACGCCAAGAGATGAAGAGAAGAACATGTGTTCGGCGTAGGTAACTGTCACTCATGCGGTACAGTGGAACCGAAGCGGATTTATCATCTGCATCGGACTTAACCCCCTTTTGTCACGAATGCCAGGACTTGATATTCGCACTAGGACTGAAAAGGACTATTCATCCTAGCAATTCGTGAATCTACTCCGTACATCTATGTTGATTTTCTGTGCATGATCGTTGCAGCGGCTTGGTGGTTAGGGAAAATCAAGGTATCCGCAATCACGACGTTTTCCCTCCGTCCTGCGGCAAAAACAATTGTCTCGGCAATGTCTTCGGGTGTCAATGGATCACAACCCCTATTCACCGTCAGTACAATACAAAAGACTTGTCGCGCGATTCGATGGGCACATGAGAAGGAGCATCGACGTGTAGGAGGACCCAAACTTACGCATAGACAGCATCGGCCTTGCTCTTGTCGCCGTAGAACCGGACAATCGAGAATTCAGTTTCGACCTGGCCTGGGTCGACGCTAATGACGCGGATCCTTTTCGAAATCAATTCCTTTCGCAAGCTGTCGGTGAAAGACCGAACGGCTGCCTTGGTGGCGCAGTAGATGCCACCGCCAACGTAGGGCTCACGGCCTGCGACTGACCCGATGTTGATGATGTCGCCAGCGCCCTCGCCGTTGTTGCGCTTCAGCATAATAGGCAGGATGGCTTGCGTCATGTTGATTAAGCCAGTGACGTTGGTCTCAAACATGACGTTCATGTCCTCTTCAGCGATTTCGGGGGCCTTGGCCACACCTTTCACCAAACCACTGTGTCATTATGAGATTGTCAGCCTCGCTACACTATACTCGGTCTTCCCACGCACATGCAGCGCCTAATCGTGAAATTCGCAGATGGACGAGATAGCAGGTTATCTTGTATACAGAGAAGAAGGGGAACTCACGCATTGTTCACCAGCACATCGATCTCTTTGAACTCACCAGGGAGCTGCCCCACGAACGCGCGCACCTCGGCGGATTTGCTCACGTCAAGCTGGACGGGGAGCACTTTGACGCCGCTGCCTACCTCCTTGTTGATTTCATCTGCAATCTGCTTGAGGGTGTCCACCCGTCGGGCTGTTAGAACCAATTTGAGGTTATTTGGCGCAGTGCGGGCAAACTCGAAAGCTGTAGCTCGTCCGATACCGGAGGAAGCACCGGTTATGAGGACTGTCTTGCCCTCGAGGCGCTTTGACATGGCCGATGACATTGTGCAATTCTGTACTTTGGCAGATGATGTAAGAACAGTAGTAAGAGCTCACTGTATTAGTAGTAGAGAGTCTCGAAGAGTTCAGAGAGGGACGCTATTTCCACCCCGCGAAGCTGTGGATCCTGTATACGCCGATAATACCCCGAAATTCAGCAGCGTCGTAATCATAAGATTGATCTCTTCCCACGATACGTCATGGGTAGTGCCAGTATGTGAAAAGGAGATATAAACGTCACTCGAGATACTTGATGCAAAGTGTGTGGTAAAGAAAGTGAGGTGAGACGCTCTCTCGTCTTCCAGATTCATACTCGTTCCTCCTCCAGTTTGGTGCACCCCTATTGACTCCGCCTACCCCTCACTCTTCCCCAAGGCGACATACCCGTCTAGTACACGGGATGATCTCCGTACCCCAACTCTGATAGACCTGTGTTGCTGGGACATTGTCACTGTCGCCTACAAAGTAGGGTCGGATAGGACTTACTATAGCGCTCTAACTTCCCCACGCGGAGCCTCGTACAGGAGGGGATAGCTGCTATGCATCAACATTGACCCCTTATTCAACTTGGCTGTTCACAGCTTTTCTAAGAGCTCATCTGCTGCGATATGGAACGGAACGACTTCTTCTCGGCATACATGTTACCTTCAAGACACAGATCACAGAGTCATACGTTCGATTGCTGATCGAGTTCTCAAGGCTCCCATAAGCGTAGGCCAAAGCAAGCCACAGGCGTCAAAGCCCGCAGGAGACTCGACTCTGGGTCTTGTATATCGCTCATCAAAAACCTCTTGTATTGCATGTTGGCCTTGACATCGTGCGTCACCATCTCGGGCAGCGATTTGATCATGCTTCCCAAGCGTTTCGGTGAGTACAGCTCATCCCAGTCATTCGGCTTTCCCTCGACCAGATGTGCGATGAGCTTACCCGCCAACACTCCGTGTGTGACACCATTACCGGAAGCGCCCGTGACAATGTAGATGCGCTCGTTACCCTGGTTCTTACCAATGAATGCCATGTAGTCAACCGGCTCGATTACCTGTCCTCTCCACCGGTAATCGACTGTCTGATCACTCCGACTGTCTTGACCTTAAGCGCTAATCTCGCGGTTTGTTGGCAGGTACGGTGGGCGTGACTATATTACCCCTCACAGTGGCTTCCTTCAGTGACCTAAATCTTCTACTCTATAACATCAATACCAATCCCATCGCTATCATGTTCAACAGTACTGGCGTCGCCACGTTATTAGATGCCATTCAAGATTACAGCACGTTGTGGGAGACGACATCGAGTCCAAGGTATACAATAAAAGGCCAATTTCGCATCTGGAAGCTATCATGATGCTTCGACGACACGCGTCGATACCGAGCCAGCACTCCTATAACGTCTCGAAGGGAAGCATAGTAATGGTGGCGCAGCCGCAGTGAGGCCTCTGTCGGTTACAGTCGTCGCGATCTTCTCGGCAAAGTTCGGGGCGTCGTTCTAGGGACTCTGCGCCCTTGTGTAATGCCCATC
This sequence comes from Xylaria bambusicola, assembly GCF_022495145.1. Classification (NCBI taxonomy): domain Eukaryota; kingdom Fungi; phylum Ascomycota; class Sordariomycetes; order Xylariales; family Xylariaceae; genus Xylaria; species Xylaria bambusicola. Next base: position 210,055 of record NW_025953569.1, read on the forward strand.
AGGCAGCGCAATACTGTGAATCGCGAGTCGTTTATCTACTTTAATGAGTATTTACTTCGTAAAGGCTCTTCTCGGTGGTCTTGGCGGCAGCAATGGCGACGCGTCGACACCCAGGCCTATCATGATGGTCAATTCAGCGTTCGTCTCTGCTTCGTCACGATGCGAGTTGTGCACAAAGCATCTCAGCTTCAAAGCCGCGCAACATTTATTCATCCCACACCCCGTGCAAACCGCCACGGTCGTAACGCCGACGCCTAAGACTTGATGCAGTTCCAGATTGGAAGTTATAGGGTTCAATACTACCTCTTTAGCCACTTTTGTCAGCTTATCAATCAAGTTCTAGTTCCAAGATCAACGTGTAGTATAAGATCTAGGCCTAAACCACGATTGCACTCCTTGGTGGCCAGTATGAAGGGCCCTTGATACCAACCATAACAGAATACTATTTCCCCCAATGAGATGAAAAAGTCACGAAATGCCACACATCCACCACATCACTACAACTCTACTTCTTCACAGCCTACCACACAATTTTATTTGGATAGGCATTCACCAGTCAATTATGTAGCCCGCATAGCTAAGCCTACCTCCCCTCCCCTCCGCCACCTCATAGCCATCGATAAATCTGATAGGGTTGAATCCATGCAGCCACCTGCAATAAAATCTGCCTTGTTTGAATGCCTACTCAACACGCGCCACTGTATCGACGAATAAGCGATTCATGGTCACGTGGGTGACATTACAGCCTGCATGTTGCAGGCAAGTAATCCTTCTTATCTGGGCTTCTCGACCACTCTTCTCCCCAGACAAGCCCCGCATTGTAATGTTCACCATCTCTGTTTGCTCTCTGATCTTCATCTGTGCCCAGAATGGCAGATCCACTCTCAGTTGCCGGTCTCGTAACTGGCGTGATATCCCTCGGGCTCCAAGTCGCTGGAAGGTTGATCAACTACTTGGACGCCGTGACAGGGCGATCAGAAGATCTAATATCGGCTAAACAAGGAGCTACAGAGATGAGAGAGCTATTGTTGGCGATTCGAGATCTTTTGCCACAGTTAGAGAGCAATTGGCCTGCACCTGCGACCACAGTCAAACGCCAGGTAAAATCTTGCAACGATGAACTAGGCGCTCTCCACGCGCTCTTGTCAGAGCTGTCCCAACCAGTCCCATCCAGCTCCGGCTTGCGACATAAATTCGAAACCACCAAGAAGAAGCTATCCTACCCTTTCGAGCGATCCCGTATCATCCACCTCGAAAACCGACTTGCCAAAGTCAACAGTTCCCTTCAGACGGCCCTGCAAGTTACGGAACTGTAGGTAACTCGAATATCACCACAACATCACGAATATCAGTACAATATACCGAGAAATATAGCTGACGCTTGGTAGGAACATCGCCATCACTTCAGCGAACCAGTTACGGGAAGTCCATAGTCTAGTTGTTTCCCTGTCTCGGTCGCAGACTAGCCTACAAACGCACAGTATAGGGGCTTCCGTATCTTTAACGGCACCTCGCGAGATTCCGGGGGCAGCAAACAGGGGACCCTCAGTGCCTTTAGATGTAGGTCTGACCACCAAACGGTGTATTTGGGAATCTTGGACTCCTTGTTGTCTCACAAAGCATACCATGAGCGTACCAAGGACGAGAACTTCTGACACTGTTTTAATTCTAGTCAATCGAAAATGCAATGTTGCTAGCTTCTAAACCAAGCCTTCTCTCGAGCTCAATTAAAGCATTTGAGAAACTCGATGCCATACAATCCACCCGCCCTGGTTTATCTCAGGCCTGCTTATGTCGACCCTACCGAAGGACAGCGCATCATAGCCAGCACTGGGGACACCTCTCATTTGTGTATCAGGTGTCGCGCACCAAAAGACATCTGCCTGGTTGTCCATTATCACAAATCGATAACGAAACGCAAGCTAGCAAGTTTACGGTTGAATACTTTGGCTTGAGGAACTTGTTTCAAACAGCTTTCGCATTGTCACTAACAAGTGCTCGAGGTGCTGGGGCGCGAAGCATCAGCCCAGGCTTCACCTACTATCCAACAGTCGACAGGAGAACTGCCCCTGCATTCAATGTTATGCTTATAGTCGCACAATTCCTGGATTTCAATAGCAATTGGGACGAAACAGCAATAAGAACAGTGCAGTGCTGTTATGATGCAATCTTTGAACTCTACAGGAGAAAAAAAGCGTCGCCGAAAGATATCGCTTCGGATGGGGCGTCACTAATGCATGAAATGAGTCAAATAGTACGTCGGGTAAGTGCATTGATTCCTAGGTATTCTTAAACTATGGATTTTCTCCATGGCTAAAATACACATCTAGGGTTCTCCTATAATCGCTGACGCGAGTTTACAAATGATGATGAACCTGCTTGCATGTGGTGTGCCAGTGACTACTTACGATAGACATGGAAAGTAAGTGATCCACGTCACAGCAAGAGATGGTTCATATCCATTACTCACAAACCAAAAGTACTCCAGCTATATCTTATTTGTGTCGTGCGTACCGGCAGTATCCAGATGTAGCGTTGGCAAAGCGTCTTGTGCCAGAATCAGATACACCGCTGGTTCAAAAAGGTCGGAAAATATATGGTGGTGTAACAATTCTTCTAGCATTTTTGGAGGATTCAGAACTTGCTGAAGGTTCGAACTACTTGTTTCGGACTCTCTGGCTCTTTCGCGCATTGGCTGACGGATCGAACAGCTAGTGGATGTGGACCGCTAAGCCTTGCGGCTCGAGCTGGTGACGAGAAGCTCGTCCAAGAACTTATTGGGAGATACCCCCCATCCCTCGAAGAAACAGACGATTTCGGGTATACACCTCTACATTTTGCTATTAAGCACCCGCCATGCCTTCGTTTGATCGTAGAGGCAGGTGGGTCGTCATTGCTCAATAAATACACAATCGCAGACACACCACTTGCATGCGCCTGCCATTTCGGCTACAAAGTGTCGGCCCAGATCCTTCTAGCTGCAGGCGCTCCCATCGATCACGATTACATCGACTGGAGCGACGATTCTTGCCTCGACGACGTGCTGGTTGCTTTAAAGCAACGCAGAGGCGAGCTTAAACTCCTTGCATTAGAGCATCTAACGCAAGCAGAAGCTGAAAATTTCGGGCTATACGAAACAAAAGTCTTAGATTACTACACATTAGAAGTGCACGTATTGCTGGTGGAGAAGGGGGTTTTTATCTCTCCACATCTGTACGACTTGTTTTATGGTTCGGCCTACTTTATAGATCGTCCTACAATACTCTATTACGATAAATTATGGGCTCTTGGTTTCCGAGATGTCGACAGTTTCGACGGATTTGGACAGGTACCTCTTACATGGTGTAGCCAGGACGTGAGGAAGGTGCGATGGCTGATAGAGCACGGCGCTGACTACTGGACACCGTTGAATGCACGGGCCAACCAAACCAAGACCAGTGATATAGCAGCCACACCAGCGCATTTCCTCTTACGCTCGATTGGGACTCTATATGACAACAAAATTCAAAATGAGGATGAGGATGAGAATTACGATGAGGATGAGAATTACGATGAGGATGAGGATTACGATGAGGATGAGGATTACGATGAGCAAGTTAAGACGTGGCAGTGGTTTGTTGATAAGCTGATGCAAATCCAAGTTAGGGACACCTGCTTCTGCCCATGTTTTCGAGGTGGCTGCACTCCTCTCAAGGCATTTTTCGATTTTTACCGCAACCCCTTCAATTCAATTAGTATACAATCCTTCGCGCAATGGTGTGCAGGGTTAACCGGGACCTTTCGAGACAGTTTCAGCGAAGAGGATTTGATAACAATCCTCAGGCGCATGACGTTTGATGGATTAGGGTTAACGCATACGTGCTGCAATTTTAATCTGCCTATTTGGAGATATCACAAGTCACTTCGTTCATCCGAGGAGGTCGAAGAAATCATTTCGGAGCAAAGGTCCTTGTTAACTCGGTTTGACGAAGTGTTGGCTGAACTCGATGAGGTCGCACATGAGGACCAAGATGGGGTGCCTCTAATAGTTCAAGACCCCGAAGAGTTCTGGATACGTCGTTGGCTCCCTCTGATGGAGGAGATATTAGACGAGTTAGACGGCGACAATCTTACCCCGGAAGAAAGGTCGACGGCCGAAGCTGTGGGTGTACAATGGGACGTGCAACCAATCCAAGACAAAGAGGATGAGGATGATTGGACTCCAGAGGGTGTTATGAAGAAAATAAAGGCGATTCTGGACAAATAATAAGAGTGGAAATGTAAAGTCTAAAAAGAAAGTTCCCCATCGAACCAGATTGTAGGCATTCGCATACAGAACAGCTATGAAAAGTATTTAGGAGCACAACTCAGGTGTCATAGACAACTAAAAGTATGCATCGCCCCAGCCTAACAGTCAACAGCTCATTCGCTGAACTGAAGAGCCATCCGGGAACAATGTTTCCACGCTGCCTTGAGTCCTGTGGCAAGCTCTTCTCGCTCCCCGATTGTCCAACAACGCCCTTGCCTCGTCCATTCAACCTTATGACCCCAAATCCCCCCTGTGTGTTTCCTCTTTAGCCATGGGTCTTCCTCACCACGGCACGTCAGTTAATAGTGTCAACAAGAGATCCGGGGCACTCACATTCGGTTCCACCTCTAGTAGCTTGGAAGCGTTGCGCGACACGCGCCTTCATGTATTCGTTAACTGCAGAGGTCATCATTTGGCAGCCTCGAAGAATGAACCGGTCATAGCACCAGGAACAGTCGAGTATGAAGGACGCTTCATCTGTTCCAGCAGTTTCTTGTTCGACGTCGGCTACAATGGTCATGATCAGAATACCTTACTACACACACCATCTCGCGTTTATAGCCTTGGAATTCAAGACCTGCTTACATTCGATGTATTCCCATTTCATATTCTGCCTTCTTCATTGTATTGCTAGAAACCGAATAAACCGCCCTTTGATACGCTCACTTTGCACGCGAGCCATGCAGCTGAGGCATCGCAAGTCAGTATATTGCCCCGTCCCAATGGTCGCGGGAAATATGAGGCGCGCACCAAATAGTGACTCCTCGCCACTCAGAGCTGTCGTAAGCACCGTGATTCCTTAAGTATTCGTAAGACTTCGCCGTTCTCGACTCGTACTGCGTTATAGCGGCGCGATATTGTACCGGATCAAGCGCAATCTTATCCCTCATTTTCCCCAGCATGTCAAGCGCTGTATTGCCAGCAATACCTAAGCCCAGGCACGCTTATCAGACACATTGGAAATGCCTATGAGGTCATTGTGAATTCATTTAGTATAGAATTGATCACCAGTTAAAGTCTTGCTCTAGGCGAGTTAATAAAGAGAAAATTGAGGTGACGGTATGAAAGGATTGACACCAACTAATGCTAGCCCAAAAAGGTACTACTGAAAGCTAGCGCGCTCCTCGGGCTTCAAGTTGCCGGCAGTTGAGTCTGGGGTTGATCTTCTAACCATTGGAAATGGGTCTTTCGGATGTTCCGACAGCAGAAAGACATAGACGGTGGCATATCCCCGCGCTGGTCTAAGAAGACATATAAACTCTAGCTTAATCATGAGAGCTTAATACCTACTCTGAACCAACAGTCGCCTCACTCCTATTTAATCCTTTATTGTCCTTCCTCATTAACAGATCCCTCTCGCCTCGGCTGTTCGGCATAATACAATGCCGAGTTCGACCCTAGCCACTGACGTATTAATCGTAGGAGGCGGCAACGCTGGCTTCAGCGCAGCAATCTCCGCTGCCGAATGTGGCGCCCGCCAAGTCTTACTTATCGATGCCGCTCCAGAACACTGGGCCGGCGGTAACTCCTATTTTACAGCGGGAGCGTTCAGGACTGTTCACGATGGTCTGGATGATCTCCTCCCTATCGTGAACAATGTCCCGGACGAGAAGCGCGACAAGATCGACGTGAAGCCGTACACAGAGGCTGACTTTGCGGGAGATATTAAGCGCATCTGTCTTGATCGGGCTGATCCCGAACTGGCAGGCATTCTCGTCCGTGAGTCTAATCAAACCGTTAAGTGGCTGGCGAAGCACGGTGTACGCTTCCAATTATCCTTCAACCGGCAGGCGTATGAAGTCGACGGGCGCATAAAGTTCTGGGGCGGACTCGCACTGAAGACAGAGGATGGTGGCAAAGGCCTGATTGAAGACCATCGCCGAGCCGCTGCCAGACTTGGGGTTCAGATTGAATTCTCGACTGCAGCCAAGAGTCTAATGATAGACCCTGATTCGAATCATGTCAACGGAGTGATAGCGCAGGGTCCTGAGGGTAATGTGCAGGAGATTCGTGCTGGTGCTGTAATTCTGGCGGCTGGGGGATTCGAAGCCAACCCCCGACTAAGAGCACAGTACCTTGGACCTACCTGGGACTTCGCCAAAGTGCGCGGGACACCTTTCAACAATGGCGCTTGTTTAGACATGGCCATTCAGCAAGCCGGAGCAAAACAAGCTGGCAACTGGTCCGGCTGCCACTCAGTCGCCTGGGACGCCAATGCCCCAGCAAACAGTGGTGACCGAGTCATCTCCAATGAGTTCACCAAATCGGGATACCCTCTCGGTCTGATGCTGAACAGGGACGGTAATAGGTTTGTCGACGAGGGTGTTGATCTGCGCAACTACACTTACGCCATCTTTGGCAAAGCCATCCTTGCGCAACCAGGCCACTTCGCATTCCAAGTCTGGGATTCTCAAACGATATCCTGGCTTCGACCCGAAGAATACCGCGACGAAGTCGTAGAGAAGATCAAAGCTGACACTATCGAAGAGCTAGCCCAAAAGCTAGCAGATCATGGCCTAGTCAACACATCCCAGTTTGTCGATACGATAACAACGTACAACGAAGCAGCAGCGGCATTCCGGCGAGAAAATCCCGACAAGATCTGGGACCCAAGTGTCAAAGACTCGCTTTCCACGCAGTCCTCTCAGAAACGCCTACCATTAGCCAAGTCGAATTGGGCTTTGCCCTTGAACCAAGGCCCGTATCTAGCTGTCAAGGTTACATGCGGCGTCACATTTACCTTTGGTGGCTTAGCAGTTGATCCTGAGACATCTGCCGTTATTTCCTCGTTTACTAATCAACCCATTCCGGGGTTGTATACTGCTGGCGAGATGCTGGGTGGTATATTCTATGATAATTATCCGGGGGGAAGTGGCTTGACCTCTGGAGCTGTATTTGGCCGTCGCGCTGGCCGTGCTGCGGCTACGGCGGTAACAGCAAGCCGAACGTCAATCTGAGTGCCCGGTTGGATTAGCATAGAAACAACATCATACTAAATACGATACTACTTCATCACATTGAAAGTTTAGTCGCATCCTTTCTGACCTCCGCGTGCTACTCTAGGCCTCTACTTAACTTTATACGGGCTAGAGAGTTGTTGAAGCAGATATCATTCTTTCCGGTGTACCACCAAGGGATCATGGATCGAACTACTACATGGGCTACTTCATCACGCTTGAGTTGGGTGCTAAATAATAGGGGTATTATTAAGACTTTTAGAAGTCACATTCGTTTAATTGGACAGTTAGGTTACTGTGTGTCATTCACGAGGATGGCTACGAGAATACAAGCGGAAATCCGATAGAGGCCTTCCAATTTCTACTAAGCCAAAGCGCCGAGATGAAACGCAGAGACGGTTCAAGCAGCCCCTTGTTACACTATACAATTCGACTAGAGAGTGTAAAGATACTCTTCAATGCTGGCGAGACAGGCGATCTTGCTAGAGAGAAAGGCTATGAGGCGAAGTTGGCTCAGGGCGGCGATTAGCCAGAGTTGGTAAGTCACGTGGAGTTTATTCGCCGTCTAGCTTGAATACCCTTCGTTGGTTTCGATGCCATCTATGCAGTGCTCATGAGCTATTCTGCGCCTTTCGTAGTATCATAAATCAAGCCCATCGGGCCTATTGGGGGTTTCTTGATGAGCCTATACTCCGAAGGCCTATGTACGCGCGCCCCTGAAGAAGGCTACCGACCAAGATCCAGGTGTATTGAAGGAAACACCTTCCAGTAACCACGGCAGAGCACACTACTTGTGCGAGGGAGAGAAGTGAGACGACGAACCTCACGGACATACGCGAAGCGCTAGCCTTTTGTAAGCTATTTATAGAACACATTATCTAATTTTTTAGAGGCGAGGACAGGCAGGGGCAGAGCCAGTGGGGCAGCTGGAATTCTACGATTAGTCAGATGCTTTCGTATTACCCAATAGTGTATGGGAGGGTTTCGCCAAGGGCGTCTCCAACGGCGTGGGGAATCTGACGACCAACGGTCTTCGAGACAGAATCTACTTCGCGAGAATCTACAGCGAGCACGAGCTCGGCTGACTGTGTTAGCTTGAGAATTTCTAAGGGGATAGATGATACCCTCTATTGGTGCAATGGTCCCAGAGTGAATAGAGAAACCTATCTACAGTCTGGTGCCTGAATATCTCGCTGCTTAATACAACGACGCTCAACTCCATTGCAGCCCTCAATCTACACCACGCTCCACTTGCGTGTTGTAAGCCTGTCCTTTCGCAATGACGATGGTACTAGGAGTATATGCATCGTAAAATCACTTCACTGATCTTGAGCTGGATAAGAAATTCCGTTGGAGAATATGAATGGAGAAAACCCGGCGTGTTAAGGCAAGGGAAAAGCCCCTGACGCGTGCCAGCGCTCGTCATTTTGTGGGGATATCCGTTCATTCCCGGCCATATTTTCGTGTCTTTCCGGGCGCCAACCTCGATTCTCGCCGAGAACCGGACTCTCACGGCCCCACCTCTCCTTTTTTGGCCCAAATTCATCTTCTTTCTGGACGCTTCACCCATGCTACGACCTCCACACTTTCGGGACGTCTGGACGAGGGATGTCGGAACTTTTCTGCCCAACGCTGCTGCTGTCACCTGTACATACCCCAAATCCCTTGCCTAGATTTTTGCTCGATCGCTGCGTTTCGCTGGGCCTCGCTTGGTTTCAAGGGGTGAGATGCTATGACCGGCTGCTTAGGACCGAAGAACGAGAGAACAAAAGAACAGGAAGTATGAAGTCACAGAGAAAGTATGAATACCTTCTCTCATGGCCTTTATGATACTTCGTGCAACAATATGACTCTGACTGTACAGGATACTCCGTGCCACGTTCCTGACACCGGCCGTGCCTAGGCAGGTCAGGTCGCTTTCACGTGTTTATTAAAATCGGGCTGTAATCTCACCAAAAGAGGTAAATCGACCGGGTATATATAATCAGCCTGTTTCGACCTAATAATAAAAAAATTTTCCTTTCTCTTTTCTCCCAAAACCATCCTATCATTCCGACTGAACGTCGCGTCCTTTTCCTTTTCCTTGGTGGTGTAGAAAGTCTCCAGCCGAAACATGAAGTGAACAACCACCACGTACCGACTGTTGACGCGTTCCCTGCTTCGATTTCATCACACTACTCGTTTGCCTATACGTTTAGCAGTGCCTTCGTCGTCGCGACTCGCAAGGTAAGCCATCTTCCTGCCCAGCAGACAACTTTAGCACTTGGTCCTGGGCTGACCGATTGCGTACAGCAGATCAACCGAGACCGCCTTACCAACTAGACAACATGTTTATCACACGCGCCATCTCATTCACCAACTTCTTCGTTGCCACCTCGGCCTTGACGTTCCAGGTGTGCGTCCTTTACCCATGGCATAAGCAACTCGACGAGGATTTTGAAGCTTTGAAGAAAGAACACTTGAGAGTCTTGGGTGCAATCAAGGGCCCCGTGGAGAGCTCCGGCGTCGACAAACACCGGGGAATCCTAGGGATGCTCGGCGGTCTCGGTCAGAGGTAGTTAGGAAATAAATATATCTTCATTTTTTCTGTTCTAGAGACTTATATATATCATCTATAGCCTGAGTGGTCACTCTCCAATTTCTTCGTCGCCGTCGTCGTCGTCTCTTGTTGCTGCAGTCGAACCCCAGCATGTGCCCAAGCCATCGCTAGTTAAAACGCTGAGCAGTTCGAACGACCTAGCGCTCTATTCACGATACGCATTGGCCGGTGCTGTCTGTTGCTCCTTCACCCACGCCATTCTCACGCCTATCGACATGTAAGCCTATTGTTTTCGCCCCATTGGGCGAAGACACTCTCTTTAGCATCGACGACATTTGGTCCGGCGAGTTAAATATCCATCATAGTATTCCCTCGATTCGGTTGCTGATGCTGCTTTAGTGTTAAGACGAGGATTCAGGTCAATCCTCTTGTGTATAACCAGGGCGTCTACGGGGGACTGCGCCAAGTTGTGGCCGCAGAGGGGGCTGGGGCTCTTGCTACAGGACTCGGCCCGACGGTCTTAGGATACTTCCTGCAAGGTGCATTCAAGTTTGGTGGTTATGAGTTTTTCAAGACCCGTGCTATCGATACATTGGGGTACGAGACGGCGTCCAAGAATAGGTATGCCATATACCTAGGTTCATCCGCCATAGCTGAAATGGCCGGCGACATCGTTCTCTGCCCCTTCGAGGCCGTTCGCATCCGACTGGTTTCGCAGCCGGGTTTCGGGGTCGGTCTTTGGGATGGTTTCGCAAGACTTGTTCGGGAAGAGGGCATTCAAGGCTTGTATTCCGGACTGGGTCCTATAATGCTCAAGCAGTATGTAACTGTCGGATTACTTATCCTGTCCCAGCACCACTAATCATCTAAAGGGTACCATACACGATGGCGACCTTCGTTGTCTACGAGAACGCTCTCGAGCAAATCTACAAGCGGGTTGACAAGTCGACTGTATCCAGCGCCGCGGTTACGGGAATCAATCTGGGCTCAGGCCTCATTGCTGGTATCGCTGCAACACTTGTCTCGCAACCAGCCGACACCGTGCTGAGTAAGATCAATAAAAGTAAGGCCGAAGCTGGGGAGGGTACTCTTCGTCGTTTGTGGAAAATCACCAGGGAAACAGGGCTCCGTGGTAGCTATGCTGGTGTTCGCGCTCGACTAGTCATGGTTGGGGGTATGAGTGCCCTTCAATTTGCCGTTTATGGTGACATCAAGAAGGTATGTTTTCCATTGTCGTGGTACCCTAACATCAGGCGAGTGTAGTTATTAACAATGAGACTAGGCTTTTGGTGCAACTGGTGGCATAGAGATCAAGTAATCAATTTACGGGATAACATAGATTCCTGTTCGAAGAGAAGGGTGATAGACTACATAGAGCACAAGTAATAGAACCGGTATTGATCACACGTCGACCTCCCATTGGCATAATTCGATTTCGTCTTGGCACCTGAACAACCTGCTGCTTTATTGCTTTCAACGGTGACGAATACATACGGCCTAACATTGGCCTCGCAAACTAGGGTCAACCCATTTTTGCCTCGTTGTGGTATCATAACTCTTCATAAAATGAACGCGGTCGTGTTACTCTACAAATAATGATATCAAATGGAGTATCCTTCCCTCATAACATAAGGTAAAGTTAAACCTTGAACAATACCACCAGTACTTACTACCATTACATGTCAAGCAGGTGTAGCGGTGTTTGTTTCCTGGGAAAACCCAAGGCTAATTATTGTAGCAGGAATATGTGGCGCAGCTGGGCCATTCGGTACACGAAGCGCCGCGTCGACACGCGCGGAACCCGTACACAGCCGTTCGGGAGCTTCACCACAGCTCATTGCCACCATCGCCTCTCCTTCAATGTCATACTCCACGCCGTTCAGAGTAACGGTTTGCCACATTATCAGAGCTGTACGCCTCGTTAGTTCGCGAGTGAGTGAATAAGGAATAACTACCTCCAACAGTGTTCAGCCCCGCCTCATCGCTCGAGTCTTAAATGCAGTAACTCCTTGAACCCGCAACATGAATCTTCGGGAGATAATCACTTACGCTGATCGCCTTGCCCGTCAACATCGTTCGCCCCGAATGACGTATCGTCAAACGATGCAGGCTGCCCAAACCCGATTGTCGAAATTACGTTAGAGTGAAGTGTGCCCCACTGGTTGATCACTCCGGGGTAGGCCCAGTACTCGGCGGAGACGATGCATACGCGCGAATAGAACTCGGTGTTTGTCATCCTCACGTTGTTAACGCTCACGTTGGCGTTCCAGTACCCGTAGTCGATATGATAGGGATTTATGGAGGCCGACGAGGCTAGGGCCGGTAGTTGCGCCACGAGAAGAAGGGCTTTTGTCACAGACATTGCGCGGATGATTACGCATTGGTCGAGTCTGATCGGTTGTTAGTCCCCTCCTTCGTAGCTCGCTCTCGGTCTCTGCTGCAAGTAATGGCGTTGCATGGCACGACGGCAATGTGAAGTTTGAATGATGATTATGAAATGGATAGGTATGTACGGAGCATTTGGGGCTGAGATTACTGCGGTGCAAATCCTACAAACATCTGTAGGATGTACAAATTCTAAAAATACACCCAAGTCTGTCTGGGGTCCACAAATAAAATTGAGGCCTCAGACAGCGCACAGGCGTGAGTAGACGAGGCTTGTGCTTGTGCCTGTACATATGTAGACATAGGAAGGTTGAGTAGTCTGTTAAACCCATTCACTTGAATTTCGATAGTATCGAGACCTTTGGGTACGGATATAACAAGGGCATATGACTGGACTTTCGGATTGAAGCTACCGGTATTCAGATTACAAGGATCAAGTAGGGCTGCAGGAGTCCTTGACCAGCCAATTTCTTCTTGGCATTGGTGGTTTGGCTCGACTCTACATACTTACAACTGGTCTGCCAGTCCTGACCGCCATGTAGGTCACATTGTTTCAAGCGAAGTCTGTGTAACCTCATTTTCGAATATTGCCTGCATGTTTCCGAAGATTATGAAATGGCCTGTCATACGGCCGAAAGCGCAGTCGTAACAGAGTAGATTAGATCTTTATCATACTCTAAAGTACGTAAATAGATAAGTAGCCGATTAGAGGAACTTGGTGGCTGTGCCTAATTCCATTACTGAGTACATGAGCGCGGCGCTAGATACGATCAATCGATTCCGGTCATATATACCGTGTTTGAGATCATAGTCCCAGGGTTCATAGGTCATTACGCTGAGAATGAGACGCGGGGTCCGAAATTCATCTACCGGTATCTTGGAAGATGGTTTAGCCCAACTCTTGACTATCACGTTGCAGGTCAGAATTCTTATCGCAAGCACATATTACGCACAAATTGAGCAGATATCAATCAATCATCATTATCTCCAATACTAACTATGTTTCTCTAATGAGCCCCTCAAACGCGCTCGTTTCTCTTTGTCTCTCTCTTTCTCTCTTACATCATCTCAATATCCTCCTGTCCCTCCGGTATAACCGAAAGTCTAGAGAATCGGCGGTTAGGCATTCTATAAGTCGGGCTACTTACATCGCGGTATTGGCGATATCTCGGCCTACAGCCCAAGTACATCCACGCACAGACATGGAGTAATTGTGTAAAGAGCAAGGTGATGGAGATAGCCATCATAATTATCCATAGGTCGTGGTTAGTAGGATCTATGCTTGTTACGTGCTGTGGTTGTGTAAGCTACTATTTATCAGCCGAGAGGGAACAAAGGGATTCTTTTATAGTCTTTGTGAATACTTGATACAACTCTATTGTTTTAGAACGAGGAGCGTGTTGTGGGACATTATGTGTGTACAAGTCGCTGGTTGCTAGACTCGCACGCTGTTACGAAACATCATATTCGTATATCTGCTTAACGTAGGTTGATTGTGCGACACTTGTGCGTTGATGAAAGGTATTGTTGTTTGCGAACAACTTCATTGTTGTTTTGTGATATGATAACATGGTATTGGGTAACATGCTGACAATAGTGGTAACACGCTGAGAATAGTGGTAACATGCTTACAAGAGGAGCGACAAGCTGACTTTAGGGGTAACATTATTATTCATAGATGTTAGGCAATGTATGTGATCATTGCTTATGAGCTCGTAGCTATATTGCCAAATTCAGTGATTTTACCTATATTGATGACATTTATTTTACCTACATTGCTGACATGCTTGCTGATATGCTTACATTGATTACATGAACTTCACTATGTTGCTTACAATTTTAACTAATTTATCTACATTGCTAACCTTGGTGAAAAATTTACCCAATTTGTTGATGTTACCGAATGTTACTGTGAGAAACCCATAAGAGCGACTACATAGGCAAGATGATGAGCACAAATGATGACAGCCTGCCTAACGCCGATACTACACTGAGATACCTACGTATATAACTGGTTTGCTACAGGAAAAGAAGTAACATAACTAGGTTCGGAAATGCGAGATATCTATTTTCTATATGTGTGCACACGTGCGCGCGAAGAAGGGATGATGCATATAGACGGAGAGACAAGGTTAACTTCAACAGTTTCCTTTATCGCATGGTTTATCTGGCACTATAATAACGGGCGCAGCACGTAAAACCAAGTCCGCCTACATTGCCTGCGATCTTTTTATGTCCGACACGATACATCCGAATATTCGCGACGATGTCGTTACAGCTTCGCTGAGGTGGTGTGGTCCGGACCATCGCCGAGTCAAGCGGCGCCGACAGACTGGAGCAAGCCCTTGAGCTCGCCCTTCTTAGCTTGCAGATCCGAGTTGCCGCCGATGTGCTTGCCGCCGATGTAGATATTGGGTACGGTGCGCTGGCCCGAGATCTCCTCGAGGGCGTTCTGGATGGCGGCGCCGTCGTCGACCTTGTCGAGCTCGATGGCGAAGTACTTGGCACCTAGGTCGTCTAGGAGCTTCTTGGAAGCCTGGCAGTACGGGCAGTACGACTTGGAGAATACCGCTGCGAAAAGGGAGTTAGTTATATCTCGTTAGCTCGGCATGGTGGAGGAAGAAGATTGACAATGGAGCAGCGGGGGATGGGATGGGATGGATGAATGTAGCTTGTCAAGGCGCAAGAAAGCAAGCAAACGTACCGACGGCATTCTCCTTGATGATGGTTTGGGCTTTCGTGCTGGCGGCGGACATTTCTTCTGGCGTGGGGGTATGGAAGAATTTGCGTAGGAAGTTCATGGAGAAGGAGGAGGAGGAATGGCTGGTCAGAGTCGAGCTGAGAGAGTGTCTGTAGTTGAGATGGGGCCGGAGGAGGGGCGTTGATATTGGACGGCGAGCGAGCACGACACAGCGGGGTATTTGTTGAATGAGGTGCATTGCCGGCCGACCGTACCTTTAACGAAACGCCGCTGCGACCAACCACCACTTAAATACTTGAATACCGCCTACACACAGTAGATAGTGTGGTCTGTGTGGTGTGTGTCTGAAAAGAAAAGACCCTGGACTCGGGATTGTCGCAGGTTTGCGTCAGCCAGTCAGAGCCCGGTGCCTATTTGTCAAAATCTGTCGCCTGTGACGATGATGTTATCGCGGGACGGCAGACCGTAGCGGTGTGGACCGTCGGGATAGTGGCTGTCCATTGCTTAATCCGGTAAGCACAAGTACCCATGTAGCTGGGCTATATCCTCGAAGAGGCGACATTCATGATTCCAGATGATGACGGAGGCGGCCATTGTAGACAAATCCTACAATGACTATTACTATGTTCTGCTACCTATCTACTATGTAGTCTCTATGTCGGTATGTATTGGAATGCCGTACATTACCTAACCCATAGATACCTGTCACTCCCTCCCTTCACAGTAAAGATTACCTATTAGTTACTTCGACGCTGAAAATACAGCAGAGACTCTAGCCTCGGTTTACCCGTGCCTGGATCCGCTGACATTGATTTTATCAAGTGGTCCAGCTAAAAAGAGGATGACGTAAGAGACATCACAAGATCTCCGAATTAGCTAAGTAAACCAATGACACGGCCAACTTATAATCCTCCCCCTTATTCTATGCAGAACTTTGTGTAGAAGAATTGAATGTATTTTATGAGTCTTGGTAGTAGAAGATAAACTCATGTGAATGAGTTACCTACGTGCTAAAAACAGAACAAGATATTTGGGTTGGTCGAGTTTAGATCTGGTTATGCGAGCTGTGGCCGGGCATCTCAGATCCAGATCTACACATCAGCCTAACCGAAACCAGTCTCGTTAGTTCTAGGTTGTTCCAACTCTATCCATCTATCCATCTCTACAGAATCTCTACTATTGGAGCATGGGAATAGAAATAGAATGTTGACTGAAAACTCTGGCAAAGCTACAGCTGCCTCCAGACTGGTAGAGAAAACAAGTCCTTACGGCCGGAGGTCGCCTACAAACTTGATACCTCGTCTGCTAGAGTATGTACATCAAAATCAATTGCCCAATGGGCCAATAGCACCATATACAAATATGCAGATACGGCTTTTGGCCCCCAAATAAGCTCGGCCGCTTTTCTGGCTGATGGTGATACATGTGTACCTACCTGCTTGTACATTCGGTCATCAGCTGAAGATGCCAATTCGGCCAAGATGAGAGCCACTTTGCCAGCTGTTCCCCATCTGTTTGCCAGCCCTAAGCCCTTCCGCAACAGCTGTGAAGTAGGTACATAGGTACTTCGCACCTCACCCGTTGTACCACGGTTCGAATGTGACGGGGTAACCTGTCTTTAGGTAGGTGTCCGATATTCTTCGAATCCTTCACGCGATCCCCTTCGCTGTGAGTCGACTGGCAACCCCCTATCAGTATCGTCTTGTTTGCCTATCTTCAATTCTGCTTGAATTCTGTTTTGTCGCGTTGGGGGAGTACAAATCTTACAGCACGACATACGTCGTCAATCTTCTTGTCGTACGTCGTTGCACCCTGACGTCGTGTGTCTTGTCGGCAGCCCAATGAGCCGCTTTGGAGCAGGGAATCTAGTCGTAGCAGAGAGAAGCTGGTGTCCTCTCACCAGCTGACCTGAATACCTTGCGCACAGTCTTGCAGTGACAACGCATCATCGAGCCATCGCTTACCTCTAATTCGACCGCTGACCACTCCTACGTCTCTCCCACGCCTCTGACCGACCAAAGAGTCGCCATTCGAGACGAGCCCCATTCGAAGCCCGCCGTTAGTGTGTTAGTCGGCCCTCTGCAGACTGCAGCTATCGAGCATTGAGCCGTTTACCGTTTCCCTTACCCCTCTGCCGAGCACCCAGCCCTCTGGCCTGCTGCCCCACGATTTGACTCTGAGCTAAACGTCGAGCT
This sequence comes from Xylaria bambusicola, assembly GCF_022495145.1. NCBI lineage: Eukaryota > Fungi > Ascomycota > Sordariomycetes > Xylariales > Xylariaceae > Xylaria > Xylaria bambusicola. The sequence continues at coordinate 227,120 of NW_025953569.1, forward strand.
AGGCCTCGAACTAGGCCCTTTTCTGGTCATTTGGGGGACTGAGGAGGCTGTTCCTTGGAGTGAAGCCGTCTGTCGACGAATCCCAACACCGGCACCGACCGACTTAACTCCTGCCCACAGATACCTACAGATTAGGTGAGGTGGCCTAACACCTAACAACCGTGGTAGTCCCTTGCTATTCGCCCACTCGGCACTCGTGTGTCCCTCCAATGCGCCGCTGCGCAGCTGTGACCCTCCGCTCCAGAGACTCTGCTTGATTCGCACCGCTAACAGGGTTCGTTCTCGCCTGCTATTTGGTCGCCTGCAGTCACCGTGGCCACTGCGACCCCTCTGGTGCTCCATCCACTTTGCATTCTGCAGTGACAAAATAACATATCTAGCTACCTACTTAGGCCGGGTGTCCTGGAATTCCCAGGACGACCCGATTCTCGTCAAGGTGGCTTCCAGTCAGGTCCTTTCGGCAACTTCTGGTGCCTTCCAGAACATCACCGCATTCCTACCACCGGCCTTACAAACCTACCTTGTCACCACACTCGCTCACCTGTCCGACGCCGTCGCCGGGTCCAACGAGTACATCGAATCCAAAGGCGCATCGCCCACAACCGTCTACTCGACCCTCGTAGGCGCTGCTGCTGTGACACTGCCTATTCTGATGGCGCGGTACGGGTGGCCCTCGTTTTCCGAGGCTCTATCGCCCTTTGCTTCGCAAGCTAGCAGCCAAGACGGCCCGCACGTCACCGACGCTGATTATAGCTACATCACGTCCGAAGATCTAGAAACCTCACTACAGGCTCCTGAAGCGACTTATGCCCCGCAAAACCGTCGAGCACCGCGCACTGCTGCCGTTGAGGAGGATGATGTCATCCTGATCAAACATAAAGCGGTTACCTATCCCGTACACTTTCCTGCCTACTCAATCAGCGATGGTAGGCTGACGGTGAGAGATGTCCGAGACCGCGCAGGACTGGTGATGGACTTGAGTAGTCGTCGGGCTAGCCGTATCAAGATGCTCTACAAGGGTAGGAACCTTAAAGAGCCAGATATCCCTATCCGCGACTATGGCGTGAAGAACAACAGCGAATTGTTAGTAGTGGTACCGGAGGGAAGACTTTCGGATGATGACGACAGTAGTGGCTCGCTTGAAGAAGTTGTTGGTACTGATTCTAGGGACGACTCACGGCCCCAGAAGAAAAGGAAGAATAAGAATGGCAAGAAGAAGCCTAAGAACCGGACGCCGAGAGAGACTAGCAGCAGTCTAGAGGTGCCCGGCCAGAACGACGAGGACGGGAAATGGACAAGCCCTGACCCTTCGAGACACCCCTCCCGGGTGCCGTCTCCTCAAGTGCCCTCTGGAGCAATTGAAAAGCTGGAGGCCATCAGATCCCATTTTGACGCGCAGCTCCTGCCATTGTGCAAGGAATTTATACACCACCCACCTAGAGACGCTAAAAAACTGGAAGAGGAGCACCGCAAAATCAGTGAGACGGTGATGCAGCATGTGCTGCTGAAACTAGACGAAGTTGAAACTGGAGGAGATCCTGACATCCGGGCAAGACGGAAAGACCTGGTCAACTATGTTCAGGATATACTCAAGGAAATAGATGAGAGGGTACCTGACGCGCTCAGGCAAAACCGATGATATCACTTGGCACCTTTACACTGCGGGTAATGGCATCTCGGTAATGTATTCGGGGGAACCGATTCAAACCCACTCAACCTATCCAATCTACCATTCTATCCACTAGGATGATGCAAAGTACGTTTATATAATACATGAAAGGTTCAAGATGCCATTGAAATGGGTGCATCGGAAGAGCGCGTTCGCGAAGATGTTCACGAAGTTTAACGACATACTTAGACAAGAGTTTAGACTCATACGTTTCCATATCTCGTCCTTGGTTACAGGCAGCTCATGGTCGGCACTCCCTGCTTAATCACCATCTCAGACTCAGGCTTCACATCGATGCATTTCTCTAGCAAGGCATGTTATATAGTAACTGACAGCCATAAACTTTACTTTGTCAAGTGCTCAGCGATTTGTGTCTTTGTGCATGAAGAAACGAACTGCCGGCTGCGTTCATGGAAGGCAAGGCATTCGGTAGGACGACACATAGAAAGGCGAAGCACTGAGGTAGGCAACTAGGCAGTCGTCGTTGTCGATGACGATGTCCTCCAGTTACCAGGATTTCCCTTGCCGGGGTTGGTAGCGTTGGCTGGCTGTTGATAGGGCACGAGACATATAATATAGGACATCAGACATATATGTGCTAGGAGTAGCCTATGGGAGCATCTCGTGACCTAGGTCGACCTAGGTCCGACCTCATTAAGTAAGCAAGCTACCATTACGTAGGTACCATTAAGTCTGAGGCAGAAAGAAGTGTCAGCTTTTTGTTGCATGTATTCAACGCTCCCGGCTTTGGATGCCTAACAACGTGCAACGTGCAATGTTGAAGCATTGTACATATGCGTGCTGCGAGCACTGTATTACACTGTATTATCGGAAGGTCAGCGCTAATGATGAGCTGTATCCGGGCACTGAATACTGTAGAATAGAACTGTAGGTAAGCCTTCGATGGTCAGCATCGTCAGCATCATGATAAGCAACGACGTTGGGGGGTTGTCAGCTGGGCAGCACTGTAAGCTTCTATGTGAGTAAGTAAGCAAGATAAGCCACAATTGTTCTGTGGCGCATGCACGAGCACTGAAGGAGGCTAGGTCTGCCTAGCCCTAGATTATGAGGCCACAAAAATCCCTCTCGCTTCCACGCCCGCCCCCACCATTCCAAGCCAGGACTAGCGGCCCTCTACAGCGGGCACACTGGACGATTGTGCGTTCCGCCGATAATTTTCTAGTGGTGGCATTCCTCTCCTCCGCCTGGCGACCAACAACAACACATCACGACCTTACTAACGACCACAGCAGAGGATTAATTTAATAGCTCCTACAGACGCAGACTTCTTCGGTTGCGCTCTCGAGCTATTTCTTCCTCCCCGTTCCATCATTCTTTTCCTTTCTGTTACCACGTCGCGGTGACGATCCGAAAAGATGTCGTCCTTTGAGTCTGTTGTAAGTGGCTTTTGCTGTTCGAAATTCAATTCCAAACCCTGTATCGGCCTGTCGTTCCCCTTGCGACCACTCTACGAATTCCTACCTTGCCAGACTACAGCACAATGCTGTGGGTGATTTACAGGGGAATCATGGAGGGAATTGGGGATGATATATTTCGATAAATACAGACGTTTAATCTCAATCCACCAATATTCGAGCAATAATTAACTCAAATTCTTCTTTCCTTTAGGTCGTCATCGATGGCAAAGGCCACCTCCTTGGCCGACTCGCCTCTATCGTCGCCAAGCAGCTCCTTAGCGGCCAGAAGATCGCCATCGTCCGATGCGAGGAACTGAACATCTCGGGCGAGTTCTTCCGCGCCAAGCGTACGTCACCTCCAGCGATCTGTTCTTTCGAGTTTGTTTTAGGAAGTGCTTAGATGCGGTCTGGCTTTGGATTTGCGATGGAGTTAGAATGGAAGGATGGAATTTTTGAAAGAGCTTGGACCTACACGCCAGTCGAGAAAGAGAATTGGAACTGATTGTTGGACTATAGTCAAGTACCACGCCTACCTGCGCAAGGCCACCCGATTCAACCCTACCCGAGGTGGTATGTCACACTCCGATCTGCGTGTCGATATCAGGCACTCCCTTTCCGAGACGAGACTTTCTGACGCAACCTAGGTCCCTTCCACTTCCGTGCCCCTTCAAGAATCTTCTACAAGGCCGTCCGTGGCATGATTCCCCACAAGACTGCCCGAGGTGCTGCTGCTTTGGAGCGCCTAAAGGTCTTTGAGGGTGTCCCTCCCCCGTACGACAAGCAAAAGAAGATGGTTGTTCCCCAGGCTCTCCGTGTCCTTCGTCTACAGCCCGGCCGAAAGTACTGCACTGTCGGCAGACTGAGCCACGAAGTCGGCTGGAAATACCAGGATGTTGTTGCTCGGTATGTGGATACACGAACCAAGTCATCAAGAATTTGCGGGGTTCTCGGTTCAAGGGAATATGGCTAATACATTTCACAGTCTGGAGGAGCGCCGCAAGGCCAAGGGTACCGCTTACTACGAGCGCAAGAAGCTCGCTCAGCGCCAACTCAGCGAGGCCAAGAAGAGTGCCACAGTAGACAGCAAGACAGCCAAGACTCTCGAGTCCTTCGGTTACTAAATCGTCTTGTTTCCATCCGTCTGCATTTTTCTGATACACCAACAACAAAACCAAACACAATTCATCCTTCCATGGACTTGCAACTAGAACCGGCGTGTGGGTATGGGAAACTCGATCATCGCATTCACCTTTGTCGTTCCGCGCAATTTCGAGGGAAAGGCAATGGGGTCATAAGGGTTGGGGGTTTATGTCACTACTGGCTCTGAGGACCTGTGTTCACACAATTCATCGTCTTAGGCACCGAATGAAAAATGAACCAAATCACGAACAAAAAAAAGAAAGCAAACAAAGCTGGTTAAATGGGTTTATCAACTATGTGATGCAATTTTAAAACCTAAAGCCCCCCAACGGGGCTGAGCATTGTGTTTATATTGACTTGGCGCACAGCTTGGAGGCGTCTTGTTGACTAATTTAGGAACCGCACCGAGAGAAAGAGAGAAAAAAATCCATCATCGATGCCGAAATTTAGAATTTCGAAGTTCGTTATTCTGATTTCGATTTGTTTCACGACGGTCTACGTTTATTCGTTCGTTCGCTACGGAGGTCTCGGCGAGGAATTGTCTTCCGTGTATATTTGATAACGCGCTCGATGAATGCCGTGCTTCCTTTTTCTACGACACTAGTGCTATTCAACGCGGCCTACGTGCTCGTTCTTGCCTTTCCTAGCTCTCGTACTCCTTAGTATAGGCGGGCTCATTTGTGATTTGTGAAATTGATTGATTGATTACATTGCGGATTAGTATGTTTTTTTTGCGGGATTATGAAGACAGGGTACCTAGGTAGGTAGGTAGGTTGGTAGTTTGTAATTTGTTCTGGAAAATGGGGGTGTAGATTGAGTTTGTGCTTTGACTTTCGAGGAGTGAAGGGTGGTGCTGTACGTCTGGGATGTTGGGTAGGTAGGTAGGTAAGCAGTGTGACCCGGTGAGTGAGCGAGATGGGGGACGCACGAGGTATTTACATTGCTTGTTCTCTGGCGGTGGTCAGCTTCTTTACATATGTACCTACTGGATGTCATCAGCTACCGTAGGTACTTAGGTAACCAGGAGGTCGTAATCTCTCAAGGCGGTAATCACGGCAACGGTCATCGAGAAGGTAGGCGGGCAAGTAAATTGGCAAATTGTCCAGGGAGGAAAGTATTCGACTCCAATGGATTACATACCTTGTATGTAGGTATCTTTTCGGTGTTATTACCTGAGACGGATTGTCTGTTGGTGACGATGCAGCATATTATGGTATGAGGTGGTATTAAGAGGGGTGTATAGCTATGTACTACAGAGCCTGGGGAGTGAGTACCCCGCTGAGATGGATAGATACCTAGCTGGTGAGCACATGCGTAGTATTTGAATGCAAATGAGTACATACTTACCAACAATAGCGAGGGAGTAAGTGAGTGGAAAGGTAGGTGAGAGGATTGGGAGCAGTACGTCTCTTACGCATGTGAGAAAAGAATGTGTGTCGCTGTGCTTGTTGAGATCTACGTTGCTCACTCACTCAAGTTCATGGTTTGCGCCACAGGTTGTATACGTTAGGTATGCCAATTGCGCCAATTGCCTACCTACTACTGGTTTTGTATTTTCTCCTCGCCTCTATCCTAAAGGATGAACCGCTTTATGATTGACTTTCAGACAGCCTTGAATATCACATATCCCTCTGTTGCTGGGAGTCTTAGGCAGATCGCGTGAGTAGCTGGGATTTTTAGTGCTGTACTGCTTATCTAATCTGGGCTACCCTGCTTAACGACCATCTCACTCCGTTCCTCTCTCTCATCATGCCTCGATACGGTCTCACATAGCAATAAACGCTTCACATTTGACTCTTTTTATTGTGAACAGTTTCAAATTCATGTTGTGGCCCGATCCTTAAACGAATTGGCCTTGAGTGATGATCCCAGGCCTATAGACAAAGAGACTCGGCATAATACATAGTTAGACATAGTCTAGCATTCCTATGGTTGCAATCCATGGTACCTTGATATACTTATTGCTAGGAAGATACCAGAAGCTATATATATTATTAGTGCCGAGTCATTTATTATGTCGTCATGATATTACATTGGGCTGCTTAGTCGTTACTGGAAATTGTTATTACACCTTAAAGCAAGTTAACTTGTATTTTTACCAAATACCAGCGCCGTTGTCAGCAAGAAAATGCACACTATATGATGACCATTGCTAGCCGCTCATGCAAGCGCAATGTCATGAGCTATATCCTTCTTAACGTAGGCTTGACAGTCCACGGGCAATTTGGCCATATCAAAATCGCCATTGTTAGCAGCTGCGCTCAGGCGCAGTACCGAACTCCGTGGGTGACCTTGTTGACATAAGCACCATTCTGCAGCAATATCTTCGCGATCTCTACGTGGCCGATGGTTACAGCTGTCATTAATGGAGTACTGCAATCGGTTTCTGCATTGGAATCGGCTTTGTTCTCGATCAGTATCTTGATAATACTCGGATGCTCGTTTCGAATAGCCGCTTGAAGTGCTGAACTGTAGTCTACACTTAGATCATGCCGTCTACTTTCGATTAGTAATGATATCAGAAGCACTGTGGATCTTCAGCTGGCGTCGTGGTCCTGGGGTCCTGTCACAAAATATTGACCGTGCCATTATGCTCTTCTCATTCCTAGGCTACGGACCGCTCAGCTGGAGTTGTAGAATTATTATCAGTGGCTTGTGACCCATCCTCAGCCGTAATATCTGCCGTCACGAGACTAGGCTCTCTGCTAGACAATCGCGATGCCCCCGGTGTAACGGACCGGCTGGCGAAACTTGAGCGCCTGGAAATGCTGGTAGGGGTTGACGAGGGGAAGAGGAAGCTGGAAGAAGTGCCGGGATAAGCAGGCGTAGTAAGCCGCGACTCTCTTTTAGCTTTCCTCCTCTCTTCGAAATTCTTCAGGTTCTGCTCTTTTTGGATTTTCCGGATGTCCTCAGCCTTAGCGCCTTTCTCACGCTGCGTCTTCTCCAGCTCTTGGAGTTCCTCTGATATGATTGATCTCGCTTAGTTCTGTGGCAAATCTGGAAAAGAAGGGAGCCTACCTCTCGTGAGAATCGACCTTAAGGGGAGAATGGGCGTTTTGAAAGGATCCGTGTTCAGATCGTCCATGAGATAGTCACTGCCAAGAATGACATCGAACGGGAGTTCTTCGCCGACGAGGAAGTTTGTCTTCTTGGTCAGGGCTTGATTTTCTGAGTACCAAATCAGCGTGACTTTCCCGAGAGCACGGAACCCACCACGACCAGCTCCGATGAAAACCCTCTGATCATCAGTCAAGTCAAAATCAAGACCGTGCCGCTCGAGTACGTGTTTGCCAACCCAACTATCGTGGGCGCCAGTATCCAATTTGACTTGTACCGGGCCCCCGACCGACTCTTGGCGGTCTGGCGAAACGATCACAAAAGGAAAGCAGAATGGGTCGAACGCAAAAGGGCGCATAGTAGTGCTGCCGAGATTTCTTCGAAGGGCTTCCCGCAGCTCTTCGAAGTCGCGTTGGCGTTCGCCCATATCACGACTCGAGTCCGTGAAGTTTTCAAGTGGTTGTTCAAACTTCTCTGCCAACAGTCGCACGAGGGAGTTTAAATCATTCCTCAAATCACTCAAACTACTTTCGAAGTATTTCGCCGTGGCTTCTGCGAGAGAATGTAGCACGTTTATCTGCTGCCTCGTGTTCAATGCCATGTGCCTAGAACTTGCTCTAGTGTCTCTAAATGAAACTAGGGAAGGAATATAAAACGTACAGTTTAAACTGACTGCAGAGTTTATCGACCGTGTTATCTAACTCCGCAATATCCCCAACTGTCCTCTTATCGAGAACAAGCTTGGCCGGGCGCAATGGTTTTGAGCTCTCATTGTAATTCTTAAAGACGGCTTCTAGTCGTTTTATCGCTGCTCTAACCCTGTTTGAGGTTTCTTCGACATCCTCGAGGAAGTATTCCGGCAGCTGGGGTGAGCAGGACAGGATAGATGATATCAAACGCAATTGAGCCGCTGTGTGTCTCAGCTGTTGTTCTAGCTGGTTCAACCCCGGCTGGTCTCTTGAACGGCTAAGCACGTCCTTGTAAGTCTTCAAGACAGAGGCCAGCCCTATCAAAGAGCTCGTCGCGCTTAAAGGGTCCATTAAGAGGGTTTCTGATGTTTTAGCAGGTGCTTCGATGGCATAGCATAGAAATGACTGTGCTGACGATGAGGTGTAAGATCCAAAACCCCCCCAAGCGGGGTGAAATCGGGCGCAGTGTGAGTGCCCAAATCCAACCAATAGAAGAGCTTGCCGCCAATGTGCATTTCTGCTGATCCCCCACGATCGCATCATCATCCATCTGCAACAAGTGACACGGACCTATCTCATGAACAACGCTTCATTACCAATCTAGATTTGAGTTAACATATCTTGTGCTGAAAAGTATAATGGCTGTTGCAGAAGCTGGAGGGGCGGAGTTCGTTGGCTATTCGAAGCTAGCGAACATGATGGCAACAAACCCAGACGCCGCCATCTTTCGAAGGTTCCGTTTCTTGTCCATAATGAACATTCTCCGATTACAATCGGAACTGCAAGATCTAGAGAGCCAATTGAAAGACATCTGGCAACTCGAGCAGGAGGAGGACGATTTCCGCAAAACCTTTAGGTCGGACTTTCGGTATATGAGAGAACAACTGAATGAAGACTCAATCCAGTACGACATTTTACGAGAGATTGGGGAAAAGCTGAAAGAATACCGTAAAGAAGTGAAATGGCCCTAAAAGAAACTTGGTCGCTATTCTGACGATGGACTGTACAGATGAGGCATTGCAAAGCTTTTCGCCTGGAGGATCCGACGCCGCTCAGCCGAGCAATCATGACCTAGAAGGCCTCAGACAGTGGATCGCTCTGGAAGGCGGGAATTTTCTGGACGGCATCGAGGAGGGCACCTGGAAAATCCCAGACGTGTCAGAGTACTTCACTATGCGTCCAACCTCTGGTCACGGCGAAGACGGGCTGAGTGAGCTCTTGAACGGGAAGCTACTGACGGCCTACACTGCTGTGATCGGCCGGCGCACAAAGGGACGTATCTCGAAGATATGATTGATGTTGGCCCCGCTGACTAGGTATTCCATACAGTCCGAAGATAAGCTGTTGGGTCGCAATATCCGCATTTATGACGAGAGGAAGATAGCCCGGGTTGGTGATGCGATTGTCGCGATATTCTCAGCAGCATTACCGACCGTGGCCATACTTGTCCTATACTTCGTGAAGAGCATGCTCAACAGGATTGGGCTAGTAGTTGTCTTCACGAGTATCTTCGCAGCGGCACTCGCCATTTTCACCAACGCGAAGAGGATTGAGATATTCTCGGCCACTGCTGCTTTCGCTGCTGTTGAAGTTGTCTTTGTTGGGAGCACATCAGGAGCTATCTGAGTGGATTATCGATCAGCCGATATATACTGGCTTTATGAAACAGATCAATAAGATCTAAGCAATCAGGATTAGCATTCAAATTGTATGTAATAGCAAAATTAAGCTACTAAAGCTAGGAGGGAGTTAGTAGGCCAAGGATCTTTACAGCCTTAATAGATTACTGTATTGAGAATAAAATTGATTCAAAGTTCAGATCTCTGCCTTAGGTATATAAATAGATTACGGCTTCACATGATGTGGCGCTGAAATGGGAGTTCTTTCATAGGTACAAGGTACGTAGGTACTACGTGAAACAAAATTCAAGATGTGAATTCAATTTTGTCGCGCTACAGTGTTTACTTCCCTACCTACGTGTGACTGCTGCTGCCTACTTTATGTACTACCTACTACTGGTGCGCGTTAACAAACACCAGAATGAAGCATCGTGAAAGCCACCAAGCTACGAACTTTGGAGGCGCCATACACATGTAGCTGCCTATAAGACTCATCTGAGTGATGGTAGAAATGTGTAAGACTTCATACAATAGGGTAAGATGAAAATAACGGTGTAGTATGCAAAGCAAAGCGAAAAGTCGAAGGGTATGCATATCAAGGATATTACGAATAGCTTCATTGAAAACATAACATCACATCAAAATCACGATTAGGTTGTGGTTGGCTAGTAAGTAGGTAGGCAGTAGTTTCAGTGGTGATGGCATCGAAGGTGGAAGGCAAGACCACTCACCTAGACATCCATCGTTCTCTACACCAAGCACAGTTCGAATGGGATACAATCAAATGAACAAATAAGACGGAAAAGAAACAAAAAGAAAAAAAGAAAAAAGCTAGACCCGGAATCGAATTCCAAGCCTTACGAAAAACCACACCGTCGGCGAGCTCTAATTGTCAAGTTGCGGGATGCCCCCAGCCCGCTCCAATACGGAGACTCGCTTTTGCAGTTGTTTCATACCGTCGAGTCAACCCAGGGATACGTCCTATGTTACGGGGTCCGGTTGGGAGTCCTGAGTGTTGAATAAGTTTATAAGGGAGAGGTAATGGGGTGCTGGAGGTGGTTGTAGGGTGTGGTCACATGTTTGTGGCGATGGAATAGTGGGTGGAAGTATGTAGCTATATGGGAAGGTACGTACCGCCTTGATGAAAACAGGTACCCTTTGGTTGGGCTTACAGTAATTAGGTACATTCATCTTGTGAGCGTGATCTCTCTTCTAGGACGCGTTACTTTCGGTGTTAGTACTGTTGTTGGAACTTACAAACCAAGTCTAGAGGAGCTGAAGGTCTGATCCCACCCTTAGGTAGGTAGGTGTGTAGGTATTGCTTAGCTAATAGCATATGATGATGATCATCAGTTCGAAGGATACATGGCTCTTCTCTGAGAGTTCGATGTCCTGTTTTCTTCTTATCAAAAGGTATCTGAACGCAAGATGGCACTAGTCCATCTTATCCCATCCAATCCAATCCAATCCAACAATTGTAATGCCAGGGGTATGGGGGCAGAAGTTCCTTGTCTACCTGGTAGATAGGCAAGCAAGGAACCAGATGAACGCCATCTTCATATGCTTCGTCTGATCATTCATCATGCCCCTAACTCCATGGACGTCTATTACCATTACTAACCATCCCCGATATTCTCGAGAATGCTGTATCGAAACAACCACCAACGCCAATAGGACAAAAGAAATTGGGGAGCTAGCCCTGCTTGAATGTCAGTTGGAAGCCCGATATAAACAGCCGACGAGAGAAGATACCATACCCGAGTCATTACAGTTCTTTCACCACTCCCTCACCGTCCCCCCTTCACTTCTTCTTCCCCCATATGCCCCCACTGGTCTCGGCCTCGTTCTTCTTCTCCCCATCCTCACCTTCCTCCGTCTCCTCTTCCACGCCCGCATACTTCTTCGCTAACTTCTCGTCCAGCTTCTTCCGCATATCCTCGGCGCGCGCGCGTTTCTTCACCTCAGACTTCCGTCTCGAGATCTCCTGCTTCTCCCCGACGAGATACGGCACGGCTCGAATGACGGTGAATAAACCCTTGAAGCCTTGCCCTAGATGCTTGAACCCCTCGCTGAAGTGCGTCTTGGTATCGCGCAACGTGGACCTCGCGATTGTCGCGTTCTTGCGCATGCGGTATGCTTTCTCGGCGCGCTGGGCTCGAGCGTAGTCGTCTGAGGCCTGGCGACGCGTCTCGACGAGGAGGTTGATGGTCCCCGTGGACTTCTTCCGCTTGTGGTTTTGCGAGGCGTCCTCGGGCTCCTCAGCCTTTTGGGGCTTTTCTTTAGCCATATTGCTTTTGCTTCGTTTTTCTTGACGTGTATATGGAAGGTGAGAATGTCAATGAGAAGTAAAACGCACGCACCTCCGGCCATCACGAGTATACTAACCACCCTTTATATACAGCAAAGGCATAAAACATTTTCACTTGATTATAATCAATATCCGAACCATCTTCATGCAGACAGCCATCGGCTAGATTCCGGAAACCCCGTACACGCTATACAAGCCGGGACAGACTAACTACAACTCGCCCAGCGGTTATGCGAAATGGACAGAAAAGGCAAGGAGCCGATCATTCGTTCTCGAGACATAGAAAATACAGCATTAGCTAATATGAAAGCCTTCAAGGAAACATTCGTTTTTCTGCACGTTTGGTACGCATGCGCATGAAGCATCATTTTAAGCGAGTGGAGTCTCGTCATGCTGTGGAGATTTCGCGTGAAGGGGGGAAAGGCTTGGCGTTTCTATTCGACAAGGCGGTAAGGTCAGCTTCACCTTGCGTATAGGGGTTTATTCTTTCAATTAGAGAGTACCGAGACTCGGCTTCTAGAAGCGGTGGGACTTATATCAATTGTTGTAAGGCTTGGGGGATGTGTGACTCATATTTATTTTCTTACCGATGTGGTGGTGATCCCGCATCATCGTCACTGCTGAATGAGGTCGAGAGACACCGGATTCCTTGACTGTTGTCTCCCAGGCACATCCTTATACAGAGGACAGTTAAATCAACTGATATCTCCAAATCGATCCTTGATCTATTATCCCTTCACTCGCCCATTGTAACACCGTTTCTCAAGACCAGCTTTTCCTCTTCTCCATCCCCCCACACGTTCGTACGCTGGTGAAGATTCCCGAGATCAGATGAGGCCCGTGTAGCCCAGAATCCACCAGCCAATGAAAACGAGTAGATCAGGTAGTGGGATTGCCTATTACAGCAGGTCGCCAAGCCTAAGCTCCACTAAAGCAGCGATGCTTCGTTCTTCGGCAGACTCGAATTGAAATAACTAATGATAATGGTGTAATATTCGTGACTACCTAACTACTACAATAAGAAAAAAGGAAAAAAAAAGAGAGAGAGAGAGAGAGAGAGAGAAATAAGCAGGAGGTGGAAAGTGCGCTCCGACTTTAGACAGTTCATCGCGACCTGCTCCAGCAATCACTTGGAATATCAAGAGAAATGGATATATGGCACAATAATACATGGCGAAAAATAATTATCAGATTTTTTTCCGTCATAATCCGAAATCAGCTTCCTAGAGGTGAGTGTCCATATAAATCCAATAATAAACAATAAACCCCGACCGAGGAAATCAATGCCAATCCAATATCCCATCGAGCTGGATGAAGCGAACGCCGTGCCCAAACTCTTCAGACCCAGTCTATTCCCTCCGGTCATTCCCTGTAGCCATAAATACGAAGAAAACCCCCCCTCCCCCCCCAAATTTCGCGATCACACGCGTATATGTCATCATATATAACGATCATATACAAAATACCTACATAACTTCCGCAAAAGATTCAATCAAATCCCAAGAAGCCAACTTCTTCTTCCCCCCCCACCCGCGTCCCGAACGACCTCGCACGAGGCAGACAAAAAGGGCTACTAACCCTCATCCACCTCCATCGGATCGCCCTCGACAAGAGAGTTCTCAATATATTCGTCCCACGAGACCTCGCCCCCGGCCTCGACGCGCTCAGCCAGCGTGACGTCCTCGGCGTTCCAGACCCGGCTCAGCGGGGACTTGTTCCCGCCGGCCTTCCCCTTATACGCGCCGACCACGGCATCCTGCGAATGGCGCACGTAGTTCTCGAAGGCGACGTCGTAGCCGCGCCGGTCCTTCTGCGTCTGCGCTTCGTGCAGCGCGCGCAGGCTCGCGTGGATCTCCCCGAGGGCCGCGGCGAGCGAGGCTAGGTATTCTACGCCTGCCTTCGTCGCGCGCGCGAGGTGGAGGTCTGCGTCGTCCTCGAATGTCTCTTGCAGATCGATGTTTCGTAGCACTGTCGAGGCGGCTGAGGTCGCTGTCTCGAGGTCGCTTGGCGGGATTTGCCCCCGGCCGTTCGCGCCTGCGCCCAGGTGCCACCATGCTGATGTGCCTCGCGCGCGTAGGGTCAGGGTCTGGAGTCGGACTTCTATGTCGATGGTTTCTAGGAGGCGGTCGCGGATGGAGTTTATGATGGCTCTGTGCTTGGGATCCATCTTGTGCTTTAATACTGGTTTTACTGTGCGCTGGGGTTTGACCGCGTACGTTCCGACTTCTCGGGGAGATGGTGGTTCTGTTGAAATGTACGGCCGTCGCAGTTGATCTTTTCGCACTCTACTGGAGATGATCTTGGTGTTGCTTCTTGCCGAACCCTGTCGCGGCTGCTATCTCTGCTGCCTCCTGCGGGAGCAGCTGGTGTAGCTTCTATTCCACCGGAGATACCGTCGCTGTTGCCCTTGATGCGTATTGCTGCCTGACGTTGCGAAACCCTCGTTTCTATTCGGGCCTTTCGGCTGTCTGGTGGCATCTACCGTCATTATGCAACTTCATTATGAATTTTGTTGAAATGTGTGTTGCGGTGTCATAGTATATGCGATGAAATATTGTGTAGTGTGATATAGGTATGTTATAGAATGCATTTACCTTGCGTTGTATTTAAACACGTCGTTTCTCGACGCGCGTCTTGCTTTTCCTCTCTGTAATTGATCAAGCGCTCGCTGATTCGGTTTATTCGCAAACTTGTGGTGAAGCCTACAGTGCTCTTACTGGTACGGAGAGAGTAATTAGAACTTTTGTATGTAGGAATGAGAGGTGAATACTCGAATGCTCTGGCTAGGCGTTAACAAGCTCATACTCTTGGAAAATATAATTACAACTGGCGGTTTACTTCCTGAAGCTTAAAATCTGTTTGGACCGAAAAGCTGCAAGAGTAGAGCAATAATCTCTGGAGTACTTAATATGAAGTTTTAGTCAAACTATAAGGTGAAGAAAGTTAGGAGTAATTAGCTTATTCAGTGCCTTTCCACCGCGATTGAACTACGCATGGGTAGTGGTTCGCACAATGCCCGAGGTGTATGGCTGTACAGCAACAACTAGAGTCATTAGAAGTCTATCATCAAGGTCGTCTAAGAGAAAAATTACCATACCTTTAGTATCAATGCAGTTGGACAAATGGCATGAAGCTAAGCTGGAAGTCGTGCCGTAGAAATTATCATCTCATCCGAATTGGATCACTACTACGACGAAAGAGTGAAAACACAGGTGCCCACTAGGACATTCCGCACTTGACGATTGCTCAAATACCCTACTGGAAACTACCTACGTAAGCTATGTTGGTATTTAGGTTATGCGACCCCATATTGTTAGTGCATGATCGTACCTACTTTTAGTATACATGAAAGAACCTGCTTTGGGACGACTACGAAGTCCATCGCAGCGTGAATCAATAGCAGAGATAGAGGATCCATAATGGGGAAGAGGCAACCTTGTATACATGCCAGTCAAGATTTCATCTCTGATAAAACAAGAGTAGTTGCTATAGCATGAGATTGCTGGATATGATTGACGCGTAATTGATTAATGCGGGTTCGCCTTCATCTTGGAATACTGCTATAAAGTAGGATTAGTTAGGGTAACGAGTGGAGGAGATGAGAGGTCACAAAGTGTGTGGATTGGAAGAGGGAAAAGTCTGACCCTGATCTTGCATGGAGCAGTTCCATTGACAATATGAATATCGTAGTAAGAGATACTTGATAAGGGAATCCAATGTGAGAGGTATACGACTACCTCATCGTCGTACCTACAATAATTAATACCTACACAGTATTGTAAGTTAATATCTACCTAAGCAAGCCTTAAGAAAGTTCAATACATGATGATGCCCAGGGATTCTTCGCACTGCAAGTTAAGCTTGAAGCTTGACGTTGAAAATCTTATTTCCAAGTCGTTCATAGCCAGTTATCTAAACGAACAAATCTTGATTTTTACCGCGCAATCATGGTTATTATAAGATTTCGCCATGATGTCTAGGTTTACACAGGCTTTCAACGGCGGTGAAAATCACTAAACCAACTACAGACTCCAAACATATGATGTTCCACATATGCCAGTCAGTATAACAAGACCGGATAGAAGCCATTCGTAATAAAATAAACTCCTAGGGCTACAAAAGTCATTGATCAACTAGTTCCTTCTTGGCCTTGGCGGTGCCTCTATATACGATTTAACAGCCAGTCCCGACCACCTAGGTCCTATTGATCCGTCCAATGAAGAGAGGCCTGTATAACCTCACCTTAATTAAGTGCTGCCTGCAAGTCTCTGAAGGTTATAAATGAGTTTTTTGCCCCGCATTACACCTGCCGCGGTATGCGATCTGCGTGTTCAGACCATATGCGTGTGTAACAGTATAAAAGAAGGCGCGGGTCAAAAGTGGTAGTAGCATTGATATTGTAGATGGGTAAATTCTAGTACAGCGTGTGCTCAGCTAGATATCTTATGTAGTCTGTATGAGTAGTGCCTTCCGTACAGTACAGTAACCGTAACCTTCGCACCTGCTCGACGGTAAGCATCAAAATTTCCCTGAATGTTCCTCCAGCAAGTAAACAGTATTCCAGAACTCACATGTTAAAGGAAAACTTGCCATATCTTGCTGACGACTGCCAAGTTTCTAATAAGATTTCTCCTCACATACACCCTAACCCAATCCCTGAAACTCTGCAGCCAGGTAAGGTAAGTTTACGTAAGAAAGGCTACGTAGTGGTTAACGGGTTACGTGATCGGAGAGATATTAGACCGCGCGCCAAGAAGCGCCGTGGCTGACAAATCACACCCTTCTTCGTTCGACAAAATAGGGGGAGAGCGAGATGTACATATCCGACTATCAGATCAACTTGATGAGACGAACTGTACATTACCTTTTCACTATATACGTAATCCAATTATGGCTGATGAGGTTGCGGGACGGGATAGCAGCTTGAATGGATCAGCAATGAGATCTGCTGAGGAAGAATTACGGGTAAGACTAGTGCCCTAAATCCTATGAAACTAATTCCATGTAAATTCTGACTTCAAAGACCAGCGCCGCCGCGAGCGTGGGAAGCAATCCCAGGCACGCTTTAGAAAGAGACAGGCCGAAGCGGTGCAAGAAACACGCGAGCAGAATGAGAAGATGAAGACTGCCATCGCAACCATAGTGAGAGCCACGCAGCGCAGTGACCAGGATGGTTTACTAGAAGCTGTGCGCGCCGCCGCAGATGTAGCCGGGGTTGACGCCTCGGGTCTAAATGTAGTTGAAAAGACTATGTGTGAGGAAGACACCAGGCAAGGTTCCTCAGTAAGTTCCAGCGGGCGATCTACAAGATCAAATATGCAACCCCTGAAGATAGAGATCCCTGTGAATCAAGTATACAGCAACTCTTCGAAACCTTGGTCCAGGGGAAGCACATTGGCAGGGCGTCTGAGCCCACGGTTCGACTACGGGATCTGGATCGACACGCCCGCGCCACCAGCATTCATCATGCCGTTCCTAGGTGAAGGGAGGTATACTTTCCGCGGACATCTCTATTGGGCATGCACGGAATATCTCATCGCGCTTTGTCGCGCTATCACGACGCCGCAATCGCCGGCGCTGTGGTTTTCTTGCCAGCCCGGGAGCTGTCCTACGCCGCAAGAGGCTGAAGACCGGGTATGGACGCATATACAGCACTGGCCGGCCGTGGAGAATGTGCTTATGCTACAGTCTATAGCTGAAAAGCAGGTTTATTACCGCGATTACGGGTACAGTGATGCCACATGCAGCGAGCTGGGCGCTTGTCCATTGGGGGGCCAAGTCGACGACTTGGATATATGGATGTCTATTACCGATGTGGAGAAACATGTGCGACGACAGCTCGGCAATGACGCCTTTTCTCGTCTCGAGAGGACGATAGAGGTTTGCTGTGTCAGAAAGTCTCAAAACGCTATGAGTGAAGAGCTGATTAGCGTCGTCCGTCTGCTTATGAAGAATCTGGCCGAGAGCTTTATTTGTTTCGGGGATGGGCCACGGTGGAAAACCGATGCCGTTTCCACACTTTTCAAGGACATGATGAGAATATGACTGCATTTCTAGAGGATCACGGATTTGCATGCTAGAAATAAATACCTTGCCTTCGAAAGGTAACCAATACTTTGGAGAAATAAGACCAAGGCATGCCCGCTTTCAGCAACTTGGCTGTTAGCACTGCACAGTTCACTATATTTGGGCCAGACGATATTCGAATTCTCTGAAGTTCATGCAGGGACACCAATAGCCGGTGCACGGTACGTTGATTACCAGCTAATGCGGTAGATATGCTTTGGGTCCGCTGGCACAGAGTTGCAATTCACGCGGAACAGCAAAGGGGATCATGAGAGTAGACTCGAGAGAAGAAGAGGGGAGAGTAGTGAAAATGGCGACTACCACCATCAGGATTGTTCGCTGATGAACAGTTAGGATTTCATCTGCGTTCTGTCAAGGACTCTTCTCCCATTCATCCTGTAGATCGCGTAGGCAATGGATGATCTTAGGTCCGACCTCGGTGTCTATCGTCTTCACTTCGCGCGATGTCATTTTGCGCAGGACATAATCGGAGACTACATCTGATGTTCGTTCCGCGGGTCGACCGATGCCGATAGTGATGCGAGACCAACGGCCTCGCGGATAGTTGAGCGGATCCATGCTCTTTTTGACGCTCTTGACGCCATTGTGCCCGCGATGACTGGCGTCCCATTTTCGTATCTTGACGGTACCAAGGGTGGCTTCGAGTTCGTCGTGTACTAGGACTAGTCCTAATTCTGAGGGTTGGAGGTGGTGTCTCTGTAGCAGCTCCTTCCAAGTGGCGTGAACCCAAGGACCGCAGATATTCATCATGGTAGGGCTCTGCACGAAGGTGTATGGAATGGCCGACGAGACCTTGCACGATTTCTTGCCATATCGTTCCGTCGCGAATGGGGGTTGCGAGGGTGCCAGGGTTTTCTGGGCGGCGGCGATCGCAAAGTGGCCAGCGGAGTGCAGACAGTCGAAATAAGGCGCCTGATTGCCGAGGCTGACGACCAGGAAGCGAGGGGAAGCCATCGTTTAAGTCTCTACGGTATGCAACTCGCTACCTGATATCGCGATACATGTTGTCGTTGTCGAATGATGGACACAAGAACGTTGGTTGTGTGATCAAGGTTCATCTGGACAAAAAAGCACCAAGATTTACCTAGTTAGCGAACTTTTTGTGGCGCAGAGTAGCTGGGATCTGGGTACAAGGGTTCTGGAAGCCCCTGTAAATGTGGCGGTCACAAGTCTTGTTAGCAGTGGCAATGTACTGTAGGTAGCGGTTTAGGTAACCTTAGGCAGCCATATTCCACCAACAGCGGACGGCTAACACGTGTTACAAGAAAATACCTAGCTTTTCGGATGATTGCGAAACGTACAACTTTGATGAGCTGGATCTAGTTCGATTAGCAAGAGATTGAAACTATCCAAGCATACACTATAGGTCAATTGATCTACTTGACCAAGGTAAAAAAAAGATACCTACCTTAGGTACAGTTGTAGATGCTTCCAGAGAGCATCAAGAAGAGTAGGTACTTAGACGGTACTTAGCCACATGTGATGATGGCTGTTGTAGCGGATGCTGTAGCGGATGTTAGTGGCTTGGCTCCGGGCGCAGCCCCTCGCTGACGTCGCTCACATTTTCGTCGGACCCCAGGTCACTCCCGGGTTCCGCTCACAGGAAGCCAAGCCACCAACATCAGTCAATTCCTCCCCACCATTGATCTCTATCTTTCTCTTGCATGAACATCCATACACGACGACGACTGTTGGTTCTGGCATTTACACGATTCCTTTTATCATCGCGAACACCGAACCCAGCCCAGACCCGCCAGCTCTTAGTACCATCATCCATTGGCACATCTTTCTTTCCGCCGATCCTTTTCACGAACCGATAGCTTTCGCAAACATACCTACTATAGACAATCACGCCCTAACACCGCCAACATGTCGTGGGCAGGTATGATGACGCATTACTGTAGTTTGGGGTGCTCATGGGTTCGCTTGTTCTAACTTTCTCCGCGACTAGGGTTTAAGAAGAACGTCAATCGTGCGACCACGCAGGTCATGATGAAGACAGGCCATGTCGAGAAGACGAACGACCGCGATTACGAAGTCGAAGAGAGGCGGTTCCGCACCATGGAGGCTGCCGCCTTGCGCCTGCAAAAAGAAGCGAGAGGATACCTAGACTCATTGCGAGGTAATACACTGTTTAGTCTACAAGTCTACGATACACACCCGCGACTAATGCGCCTTCAGCCATGACGGCATCACAGATGCGCATAGCCGAGACAATAGATGCCTTTTATGGCGATTCTGGCGCAAGAGACGGCGTTAGTAGGAGTTACAAGCAGGCCGTAGAAGACTTAGATGCCGAGACGATCAAAGCGTTGGATGGCCCATACAGGTACAACAGCAAAGATGACGTATGACAGGAGTGACGTGAAGCAGCGCTGACGATTTTTAGAACAACTGTACTAGAACCCATTAGTCGCTTTTGCGCCTACTTCCCCGACGTGAATGAGTGTATGAGTCGCAGCCGTTTCTTGCCCATTAAAGCATCAACCTAACGACGTATCTAGGTATCAAGAAGCGCGGTCACAAATTACTCGACTACGATGCCCTGCGAGCCAAGGTCAAAAAGCTAGCCGAGAAACCAGACAAGGATGTGACAAAACTGCCCCGCACCGAGAAAGAAATGGAAATGGCCAAAGCAGCATACGAACAACTCAACGATCAGCTGTCTAGTGAATTACCCCAGTTAATCGACATGCGAGTCCCCTACCTAGACCCGAGCTTTGAAGCCCTCGTCAAGATCCAACTACGGTTCTGCGCCGAGGCGTACAGCAGGATGGCCCAGGTCCAGCAATATCTTGATGCCGACACTAGGGACCAATACGCACAAGGTCACCTCGACCAGAGGGTAGAGCAGGTCTTGCAAGAAATCCGGGAGCTGAGTATCAGTGGCACAGTATAATCTGTGGCTTTTTGCTTCGAGATGATAAGAGCCGGGTGTGAATATGTTAATCTCAAGGAGTTCGGTGCTTTCTCTTCTAGCGGCGGAAATGGGGAACATGCGACACGTTGCTGTGTTGAAGTTTTAAACCGGGGTGGATTATTTTTGGCATGCGTTTGACGCACTACGTTCTGACGGGACAGTATAAATACCGTACAATGAGGCTATGGCACCGGAAGAGGAAATGATACACCTGATATTTGAAGGCGCAGAATACGACATTGCTGAACCGTGAACTAACTCTGACGGAGTGCGATCAGTAAATACTGGGGGACATCAAATCCAGACATGCAAAATTTCAAATCATTGCAGTTTAAGACACGCAGACGCGAGGACTCGATTTGTGATGGTTGAGAGAAGGAGGGGATGGAGAAGGAGAATAAGTCTTGAGGAAACGAAAGGGAAACGTGTCGCTTTGCCTCAATTGGAAGGAAGCAGATGCAAGATGAGACGAGAGTGTGACAAGATTTCATATTGCCTTCAACACAACACAGCACAGCACAGCACAATACAACACAATCCAAGACAAGACAAGATGTGAAATAGGGCCAACCTTTCCCCGTGAAACATTCGTATTAATATCGAGCAAGAGGACTTTCAAGTTATAGATGCATCTCTATCGAAGTACCCAGGTACCTACCGTGATTATTATATCTACCTACTTCCACCTCGCAGTCCGATTACCCGGGCTTCATATCATACGTAAGAACTCTGTCTTGGGTATGTTTGTACGTAGATGCTGATTATACCCACTGTATTCTCCTGGGCATCTTCAGATGGTGCGAGTGAGTTGGACATGTAGGTATTGTAGATGGAATCAGGCTTATTTCACTCATACCATTGACGGACAACAACCATACTTGCCTACCAAATACATTTGGTCTGATACCCTCCCGGATTATTTACACACTAGTAGGGGCATGTACCCGTGATAGCGAAAGGACCGGACCGGGCCGATGAACGGGCGCGGCGCCCGAATATCGTGACATACGGGCCGTGCAGTGAGTAGTACGTTTTCATCATAGACTTGGATTACGAAGATCGCAGATAGGTAGTATACTGCCATACCTAGGCGCTCCTTACCCTGACTCGATCTCACCCCTTTTTGAATTTGCTTTCTCCCAAGTTCTTAGAAGCAACGAAGTATATATATACAAACGATCCTAGGTAGCCAAACCTATATTTCCCGGAACAAAGTGACAATCCCGTACCTTGCGTAGACACGTATGCTGCCCCTTACTCAACCCAAATCACAGCACTAAGCCCATCCTCCTGCTGTTCCCGTCCCGGCGTCGCGACCGCCGCATTCGCCACCAATTTCCCCAACTTCCCACTCGCTGGATCGCGCTCGATGATCGCGACATTGCTGCTCGTCTGCCCGCCCACAGCGACGAGGGTGCCGGCGCTATTAATCTGGAACGTCCGCGGGAACCACGCGTGCGCATTCGTCGCCTCGAGGAACGCGATGTCTCCGCTCGACGCGTCGATCGCGTACGTCGCGAGCGAGTCCTGCTGCGCGCCGAACGTCTGGTCCGCCCGGTTCGCGGCGTACACGAAGGAGTCCCGCACGTGGACTTCCGCGGCCTTGGACCCGCTTGCGAGGGCCGTGTTGGACGCGTGCGTGGGGAGCGTTTGCTTCCGCGTGAGCGCGAGGCATGCGTTCGCCGGGTACGAGACGCTCCATGATGTCACTGAGTTGCCTAGCTCGTTGACCGTGTAGAGCATGAGTCCCTCTGTTGAGTTCGCCTTGGGCGCCCAGAACGCGCCGTGGCGCGGCCCGTCGCCGGAGCCGGTCACGCCTGGCGCGCATGGTGTGAGTTTCCCTGTGCTGCTGTCGATGCTGAAGATCCGGATTAAGTCGGCGCCGAGG
Organism: Xylaria bambusicola; assembly: GCF_022495145.1. Lineage (NCBI taxonomy): Eukaryota > Fungi > Ascomycota > Sordariomycetes > Xylariales > Xylariaceae > Xylaria > Xylaria bambusicola. The sequence continues at coordinate 249,915 of NW_025953569.1, forward strand.
TCCGGCACGAGAAGGTATTTCCCTGTGGGATCGACGTGTGCTGCGTGTGGGTGTGGCGCGTTCTGCCGCGGGTTGGGCCCGGGGGAAGTCATGTTGAATTTGAGCTTTTGCAGCGCCTTGCCGCCTGTTGTGAAGGGCAGGGCGTAGGTGGTTAGGGTGGAGGGGTCACTGTATACATCGTGAGTCCTAGTATCATTCATAATGTCGTCGAATGCCATACTATTCAACCGTAGCGAAGAACTTCCCGTTTGCATACGGCGTGCCGTGTACGCTGGCTCCCGAGGAAGTGAGCCTCCCCGTCTGCGTCAATGCACCATTTGCGCCCACGGTGAAAGACGCGAGGACACCGCTGCCGAACCAGCTCTCGTCGACAGAGTAAACGGTCTTGGCCCCGTTACTCGTGTCGAGGCCTAGCCAGGCTGGGTAAACCCCGACACTGGTGGGCGACGGATTGACTGTGAGAGAGCCATTGTTGAACGAGAGCGAGTAGATCTTCCCCGTGTAATGCGATGCGAGTAGGTTTACGCCGAGCACATGGGCCGGCAGTCCAAGGAGTGCCGATAAGACGAGCTTGAGTGACGACATTTTGATTGCTAGCTATCTCGTTTGCCAAGAGCCGTGACTCGATAGCGGTGATAATGAGAGGGGGAAAAGATGAGAAATTAATGGGCCGAGTGAGGTGAGGCGATTATCCTCGACTTACATCGTCAGATTCATCTCATCACAACCACGGAGAGTTTCGTTGCGCTGCTATGAGCCCTAGGCTCCTTTCAGCTTTCCATCAAGCATCACTTCGGCCTCTCCCGGTCCATCACAGCGAGGAAGTGTGGGAACGGCGTCTGTCTCAAGCGTGTGTTTGAGGAATGGCGCAGGTCGTTGGAGCTTGCTTCCGCGAACGCAAAGGGCAAATGCTCGGAACGATCTCCCGAACGTTTGTCACGTATCCCTCGGATAGGTGGAACTACTATACTATGTAAGTAGGGATGTAGGGGTTGAAATTGGAGGCTGACGGGGTCAATGTAATTAGGCCGTCATCGCACATTCACCCGCTGCTTGATTAAGGGGGGGCCCAGTGGACTGGGAATGCGGGGATGTCTGTTCTCCGTCGGAATTATGGCTGTCTGTCATCGACGTACACCGTGGTCTGACTTGGCTGTATTTTCAGTCTCATCGGCGTTAATAGAAGAGACACAATGGCGTGTTTCTGTTGACACGCGACCGCTAGTCTCTGCGCTGCGACTCGCGTGGAAGACTGGGCAAATGTCGGACATAGTGCTGTTGACGGAATCGCATTGGAAATAGCCGTGCGTGCAATATCGCATAAGCCACCCGGTAATTTTTCCCATAAATGAACCCCAGATAACCCCAGATAGCCCCAGATATTGGTGGGCATGTGTATGATAACCGGGCAGGGCTACACGTTGGCGATCTCAGCTCGGTCTTACAGGGCCGGGTAATTGACTTAACTGCGATAAACAGGGTTGGCAGTGATCATATCTACGGCTTTCTGTCGGTATTCAACCACCACCACCAAGCCAGCTGTATTGGTGTCGGCCATTTAATAATCCTATGGGCATGGGTAGGGCGAGGATTGATTTGAAGAAATGAATACAGTCACACAAGGGGTGGCCTAGACATCCCAACCCTCTGTTACTCTAAAGCCTCGTGACGTCGCAGCGTGGTCTCGCAGATCAAGTTTGAGCGGCTATTGAGGCGTCTAGATAGGCGCCGCGCATATGACTGCCGACTTAACCCCGGGCGTATAGGCTGTATTCCGTATTGCGGGCGCATAAACCAAGTCACAAGCGTGTCGACGTATAGCCATGGGCACGTACCTTGGAGGTCGGGACATGTCTCCCAGCGCCTGACGACCCATGCGATAATCTCAGAGCTCTAATCTGCGGGTCCCTGGGAGACGAATAAGTCGGCGCCAGAGTAAGTCCCGCAAGCTGACGATCGAGGCTGGCCAGAAATTAACTAATCGGGACGTGTTACCGTGAGAAGCGCGATGCGCTCATCTATCCTGTGTTAGGTATGACCACCCTCTGATGACTTGCCATTTGACCCACGCAGGAAATCGTGCGATGCGGCTCATGGTGTCCGAGAAGTCGGTTAGGCGGTCGTTGTCTCTATATACAAGGAGGACTTCAAAAGGGGCGTATCCCCGACTCGAGAGATAAGGATGTCATGACCATCAACTATACCATACACAAAGGCTATCAAGATGCGAGCGGCAATTTTCAGCTTGGGCCTCTTCGCTGGACTGTCGCGAGCGGGAGTGCTGAATAAGCGCGCAGTCTTAGTAGACTGTCTCGCAGAGGCGGGAACGGCTATTGACGCGATTGATTCGCAAGACTGGGAGAGGGACACAAGACCATTCAACTCCTTACTTGCCTACAAGCCCGACGTAGTGGCGGTACCTACAACGACAGAACAGATTCAGAACGCTGTTCTCTGCGGCGCTAAATCGGGATACAAGGTGACGCCGAAGTGTGGCGGCCATAGCTACGCATCGTATGGACTAGGAGGCGAGGATGGTCATCTGGTCATACAACTAGACCGGATGTTCGCAGTCAAGCTAGACACTAAGACGAACATTGCTACAGCAGAGGCGGGTACACGCCTTGGTCATCTTGCCGTGGAACTTTGGGCTCAAGGGAAACGCGCCATATCACATGGTACCTGCCCGGGGTACGTGTTACCCTCATCAGAATTGTTCATCTAGCTAATGTTGGTACAGTGTTGGAATAGGAGGCCATGCGCTCCATGGCGGCTTCGGATTGAGCTCTCATACCCACGGACTAGCCCTCGACTGGATAATCGGGTTAAACGTCGTGTTAGCAAATGGCACGCTTGTCCACACTTCGGCCACGGAGAACTCGGACCTCTTCTGGGGTATGCTCGGCGCCGGGTCGAATTTCGGAGTAGTCACCTCCTTTGAGCTCAACACATTCGCGCCGCCGGCGAATTTGACCTGGTTCGTCGTCAATCTGCCGTTGAAGAAGGAGACTGCAGTGGCAGCGTTGGAAGCGCTTGAGGACTATACTATAAACACAATGCCTGCGGAACTGAACATGCGCATCATGGGAACACCGCGGATGACTCAGCTAGAGGGGATTTTCCATGGCGATAAGGCAGGACTCCAGAATGCCCTCGCGCCGCTCTTGAGTAAGACTGGAGGCAACATTCTCGCGACAGGCACGACGGATTGGCCTGGCAGTTTGTCACACTTCGCGACGATGAGCCTGAACCAGACACACCCACATAATGAGGTTCGTCCTTAATGTCTCGCAGATCTTAAAGTGAACCGAGCTAACGAGATGTTGTCTATAGCAAGAGACGTTTTATGGCAAGAGCCTAGAACTCACAGGTCTCAGCGGAGACGCAGCACAAGACTTCGTCAACTACTGGTTCGACCATGCCAAGAGCGTCTCGGGCGCGTGGTATTTCCAGCTCGACCTCCAAGGCGGCAAGAACTCAGGGGTATGGAATGCCGACCACGCCGTATCCTCGTACGCGCATCGCGACAAGCTGTATCTCCTGCAGTTCTTCTACCGGTCGACGACGAAAGCCGTGCCGCCGGAGGCAATGAAATTGGTAGACGAGTGGACTCTGTCGACGATCAAGTCCCTTGCCGCGCCCGACTATGGCATGTACATCAACTACCCGGATCTCTCGCTGAACCGGACGGCGGCGCATGATATGTACTGGGGTAAGAGCATGCCTAAGCTACAGCAGCTGAAGGCGCAGCTTGATCCTCAAGAGGTGTTCTATTACCCAATCTCTATCAAGCCTGGAGCTGCAGCATGAAAAATTACGGAATAGTCAGTTCTCCACATTCTTGTGATCTCGATTTCAATTTGTATAGATGATTTTTTGGCATATTGATGGGATCTGATGAAGGGGATCTGCGGAGGTGTAGATGTATTTAATATCTGTGATTTACCATATGAACTTACAATGAAGCATTATCCTGATTCAAAGCGAACTGAAACCCCAAGCTAAGAATTGACAGATAATTGGTCACACATTCAGATAAGCTAGCAAAGACGTAGAGGGTTCTATCTGCATAAGTATCTATAGGTACCCAGCTCTATACCTAGATACCTAACGACATAGACAATGCATAATTGGTGTACGTAGATTAGTGAAGTGGATGAGAGTAAAAGGTGCCCTAGTCTAGGACATCCACACCTAATAAGATAGATACGGTCTACACTTCAGTAGGTATTTGAAAACAGCTTCATTCACTAAGAGAGCTTTTGATTAGAGAGAAAAGAAGGCGATTTATTGTTAGCATGCTATGCCGAGGTCTGCTTGCTTGTACCGAAAATCATGAAGTCATCGCCATAGAGTCGCTTTATACAGTACAGAGTTATCCCGAAATCCGGAAAATCTCTTAACCCTTTTTGCTGACTAAAATACTACTCCACATTGCTTCATTACAGAGAATGTACTGGAGGTTAGGGTAGAGATTCGTGTCCTGGGTACTGAAAACTTCATTTACAAGAGGGATGGTTTGAGCGCACCAACAAGAAAGACAGAGAGAGTGTGTGTAGTCTAGTAATTAATGGACTAAGTCGGCCCCTCCTTCTACAATTCATCATCAATCGCAACCCCATAACTGCATGACACCATCTTCTTTCAGAAAAGGATCCTAAGTCCTAGTGGGAGATTGCCGTATATGAAGGGAGTTTCACTGTGAGCGTTCTCGTCCAAAAGAAGCCGGCCACGAATGCGAGCCATTTCCCTTTGGGCGAATCTTAATACCGCCATGAAGCAATCCCAGCCTAGTTTTGTCTCTTCTGGCCAAAAATTGCGAGCCGCTGACGATACTTTCTCCCCTAATTCCAGAGGATCCAGGGGATCGTGCCGACATTCAAGTTGATCATCAACTCCTAATAACAGACCTATAGATATTTCAGCCCTAAATGCGGGATTCGCACCCTTCGTCAGCAGGAAAACTAGGCAGGCTACCATTCCGAAGAGATTCTCGCCCTGGAAACCACGTTGGGCCAGTTGGGAGGCTGTCAGAACAAGCGTGTGAAGCGGTCCTGGCACAAGCTTATTCCCACAGGCAAAACAGGACTTAGTAAAGAGTCCACTAGGGGTGTTGATGTCGGGTGTCTGAAAAAATGAGAACAAATAAGTGACCGAATGACAAACAGCCTGAATCGAGGTATGACAAAACATGTGCTTCCAGGAAAAAGGAATCCTTGGTGAACCAAGGGTATTGAGTACTCGAAGGCATGAGGCATCGGCATCCCAGCGTCCACAGACGTCTATGTCCTCTCCAGGGAATTGTTCCATGTTCATTAGGCGCTCATCAGCCATGAATGGCGTACACGATGTATGTCCTTTTAAAATCGTCAACATAAGAGAATCTAGTACCGTGTGACCCAAATTATTAACATAGAGTCTTATGAAGACGTTCCTTTTGGGAAGATTTAACAGCTCATGAAATATTCCGCAGCATGTGCTACTCCCATCGAGATAGCTGGCCGCGAGGTGATAAGGGTGAATGGCTGAAAGATCGAGGTCCCTGAGGTTGGCTGCTTGAAGCAAGTCATGGACAAGCTCCTTGTTTCGAGCCATGATAGCGAAGCCAATGGCCTCCACAGCCATCGCATCTGGGGAAGCTTTGGCAGATTCTACTATGACACTCGTCGAAAGCGGTAAGTCGTGATTGTTTATATCTGAGAATGAGTTGTCCTCCAAGGCACTGTTTAAACGTTCCATGACAGTGCAAGGAGCTTTGGCCCATCTCGGCCAATCATAACAGTCGTATACGTCAAAACCGGTACCTTGCCACATTCCTTCACGGTTAATCTTGTAGAGATGGATGCACCAACGACACAATGGCGACGGTTCAGGAGATTTGTATTGTTGATGATCAGTATCTGGGACAATGCATTGATACCGGCTTCTGTCTGATGGTCTTCGATCTTCGCCTGTCAACTCCCACGAAGCTGGAGTGCCAGGTAATGAATGGCGCTCTAAGAGCTCCGTCATTCTCAGTAGATCTGCCGTCCACCTTTGGGGTCCTTTCCCCCAATATTTCGATGTCTTGAAGGCAAAAATCCAAAATTGGTGAAGCCAAGTTGTTGCCGCCCTAACGAACTCATTAGCTAATGCACGATGCAGTTAAAAACTCATTACAGTCCTCACACTCTATCTGAAAATGGCATCCCCTTCAAAAAACTCCTAATATCTCCTTGTAGAAGGAGTTTCGAATTATCAATACGGGTCTTCACAGAAATGGCTTGCGCGGTTGGAGTCGGCGCGTTAGTCGGCGAGGCAGCATTCGCTTCTGGTCTGGGATGGTCCCTGATAACTGGAGGGCTGAAGACGGAAAAATCGCTTGGTGTCGAGAAATCACTGGCGCCAGGGCTGGGATGATCTAAATTCGGCTTCATACTGTGCTCTAGTGGGCTCCAACGACCAAAGCTGCAAGTCGATTAGTTGATGAAGTTTCCGCATGATTTAGATTCACTGTCATACACGAAACCACTCATTTTGAGATCAACACTTAGTCGAGCATCGTCTTTGATAAATCTTCTGAGTTTCTGCTTATTAATCTCCACCCCCTTGTAACGAATGCTCCCGACAGATGTGCCGTCGTGGAGCCTTTTCCCGAGCGTCCGGATTGCTTGGTCCTTGACATAAGAAGAAATGGATTTTGAGATGTTCCATTTCTTGAGATGATATTTGTACTGTCGAGCACTAGCAGATAGAGATCATTAATCAGTTGTGAGTGTGAGATGATGATATACGAAATCTGACGAAATGACAGTTGATCGCAACTTACTTAGCATCGAACCGGTATATACGTTTCATGATGTCGACCACATCCTCAAGACGCCGGTCCTCATCGATGTACAGTCTGAGAATAGTGTCTTTGTGGCACCCCCACTTCTTGGAGAAGGGGACATTAAGAAAGAGATCTGGGCTGCTGGGCTGTCCGCTTTCCATCATGAATGAGCTGCTTCGAACACGAAGTCTGAGATGGGAGGGGAAGCACGAAGATCTCTGTCACGACAAGTTCCAGGGTGCAGGGACGAGCGGTACCACCTGATATAAGGTACTGTTAGAGGTAGACCAGCAACGATTTGAATGAAGTTGACGCTGCCTCTCAATTGTGTCTGGACCTAATGCCATAATAATGGCAGCAGCAGAACCTCTGTATACACACAGATTAGTTATCCTGAAGCCCAAGGGTTCAGCCAGCGGCTCATATACTAGGATGACTAGCTTGATATGCCTTGCCAGCCTCGATCCAGGGCGGGTTAGGTAGAGATTGAACGTATCAGATGGCCATCCAAAGGGACAATAGCCAATAGATGCTCATGGAGGGGGCGTTCAAAAGGACAATAGCCAATCAACGTCCAAGGCGACCGTCTGTCATATAGCTTATCCCGTTGCCGCGCATATGCATAGTAGCATGGGGCTGGATTCGACGCCACCTTATGGAAACTAAATACCTACCTACACGCTGTCGGTGAGCACCTATCGCCAAGCGTGGGGCCACGTCTCCCATCCCCAAGAAAGTCATATTGGGAACCTATACAGAGACGCGCAAAAGGACAATATCCAATGAAATTCTTAGTAGTATCGTGCGATACCACCTAAAGTGTACGGTACTGTAGAGAACGCAACAATATTCATGTTTCCATGTGCGATCGTGCGCGTACAATCAGGATACGGTAAGGCAGATAGACATTTCGGTATGTCAAGTTTCTTCCTGCATTCAAGTTATAGGGAGCGGTACTAGATACTCTTGTAATCCCTAGACCTCGCATATAGTGCCTATATAAGATCAAGTAACGAATACTCTGAGCTAGATGAGGATGACTTCTCCCATCCATGGATCCTTTGAAGGGCGTGAATTGGACTAAAATTTGAAGAGTAGCTGTCTAAGTCCTGCAGGTGTGGTGGTAAAGACGTCCGTCGTTGGTGGGCTTATCGGAAGCCTTCCAATACCGAGAAATCGATGTCCAGACTTCCCTGTCTATGATGTTCTTACCCTCTATAGCAGTTATCTGGTAGTAAGTATTAAAGTAAGAGAAAACAGGTTGGTCTAAAAATAATACCTCTATAAATACGGCCTCCCCATTGCCTTCACATCTTACCATGTGCTCTCCAGACCACGGCCTCCGTACCACTTCCACGAACACAATATCGGTGTATGGCTTGAAAATTAGTGACTTATATCACATAATTACTAATATCACGGTACAAACTCCCTCAAAGATCTTTCTCAAGATGTATGTTGTTCTTACCTCAATTTAGTGGTTGATACTGGCCGCGGCTCCTTTCATAGAACAGTAGATACTGACAAGTTTCAGGAACTCATACAAAGTCAACACCACAAGCACCAAAGCCACCTACGGCAACCAATCTACCACGACGTCTGGCCGATCCTCCAAGAATTCTCGTCAATCATCCAAAAAGGGTCACAAGAAAGGTGGGAAGAAGCCAGAGGTCTCTTCCATCGAGACGGACCTACTTGGAGTAGGAAGTCAGTTCTCGGGTGCGGGCAATCAAGCACAAAACTGATGGGACCTAGAAGGGGCCTGGCATGAGCCAAGGCTGTCTCAAGATGTGACAATTTATCATCGACAGGAATCATGCGATTAGGTTGGGCGTGTTGATACATTTAGGATAGGCTATAGCATGAACAGGAAAACATAACCAATGGCCAGCGTAGTCTACATCTAAGTCAAAAGAGAATATAATTGGAAAATAGAGGCGCTCGACAATCTCAGGTGTTCTATGCTCGTCCTCGTACTCGTGAATGGATGGTGTTGCGGGTGAGTCACCCCCTATCGAACTCGCCACCGACACGAGACGGGATTGCAAAAGCAAGTTCAGATACCGGCAGCTCAGCTGTGGGTGTCAGGGATAAGACTTATCTCTGCTGTTATGCTCAAGTCAATGCGTGCTACCTGACAAATTGCGTAGATGCGCCGGGAAGAGTGGCAGGCATTGTTCGGAGAGGCCAATTCTTAGGTTTTGGTGTTTTGTCCTTCTCAGCCTTCGCAGTTCCCGTTCGGCATTAGCTACTTCCCCATGTAAGAATCGACATGGAAGAATCACAGAACAAAAATTATTGTATAAATAAATAATGTATAATAAATAGAAAAAATAAATAAAAATAAAAAAACGTACAACACCGAGGATTCGCTGGTCGTCACCGACCCAACTACTAATTCGGCGCTCACCGGCTTATCTATGGGGGAGCGGACGGGACCCCGAGTTCTCCAGTGGCTATGGTCGTACGTGACAGAACAGGCATTAATGACGGATTATATATCAAATCACAGGAACATATACTGATTTGTGAATAGTGAGGAGTCTATATTCAACGACGAACAGGGCAATTAGTCCAACATGGAATAGTATTGATAGTACTATAAACTTCTTCCAGTAGGTCTTTAACTTCTCAACATGCCTCTGGGCTTATGAAATTGAGATAGCCTATCTTTGATTACTGCAGTGCATGTGGAATCATCATTACATACAATTGGCTAGTAATAATAAAATGAAGCCGAAAGCATATATCTACAGTGTCTCAAATGATGATTATTATTTCCTCATTCTGCAGTACATGGTATTCCGTGGAAACTGCAATGGTATTGAAGCTAGATTATTATTGTACTATTAACACGAGAGAGAGAGAGAGAGAGACAGCACTACTGATTATCATGACTTCAGGGGATGGAGATACACTGCAGTGTGAGTTAGGTATGTCATTTAGCTGTCGCTGAGAGCGCAAATACAATCGGTGGTCACGTAGCATTGCAAATATTTGATCAAGATAGCCTCATATAATCAGAATAATTGTGAATCTGGCATAGACATAGTTCATCAAGTACCATAATTGAAGACTTGCTGAATACCGGCTATTCATCACCTCATCTCTGCTTACGGGTGTACAAATTCACTCATGAGAGCTTGATTATAAATCGGCCAGACTGAGTCTCTAAGAATGCTATTTTGAGTCGGTGAATATGTAAAATACTTTGGTAGGATAAGTTGCCTATACCTGATGGCATGTTATGTGGAATTAATTATATTAATTTTTGGATGTGACATGAGCTTTGAGGCGTAACTGAGGCAGGCCTGTCCGTTATCCTTATCCTTATCCTTATCTCATCTAATCTAATCTTATCTTATTCCATATTCTGTCCATATCATTAGTTCAGCCACCACCGCCACTTGCACTGATGCGCCACAACTACTGGGATCTGGGGAACGCCAGTGAGCTTCCATGTTACATCAGCACCTCTCATCTATCTCATCCACCACATATCACATTCATACCCTCACCATCTCATACCTATAGTCATAGATCACCTAGACCATCGCCTAGATCATAATATCATCCGACTCTCTTTTCTCCAAGTTCTTCTTCCTCAAGACCCGTCGCGTATTCCTTTTGTAACTACTATCTTCTCGAAATACCTGTTGCCCCCAAGCTTGCGTTTGGCTTCATTCTCCGTCTGATATATCATGATGCAGCCGTAGTACAAGTAACATCACAGACATATTTATTCAATGTGTTCCATTGACCGTTTCAAGGCCCCATGGGTCGCCGATTTACGACGAGCTACCTCCACACGCTCTGCTGACTTACCGTCGTACCCAAGCTCTGACCCCGAATCTTTAGTCTCGGTGTCTCACATAGCGTCCTTCGAAATAGGCACAGGCGCTTCCATCTACACTCGATCGCTGCTACCCGCGATTTTAAAAGCGAAACACGAAATAATTCTAGTGACATGCTTCTGGGCGCAGTCGTCTACTCTCAACGCGTTGCGAGAGACGCTGCAACAGCTCGCCACGCTACGAGCAGAGCACGTTCGCACATCGCATCCAGATCGCAGAACGCTGTCACCCTTGAAAGTCCAAATCTGCTTTTCATCCCGATCTTTCTTCCAGAAGTTGCTTCACACAAGGTCCAGAGATGGATACATATATCCCCGGTCAAAATGGGTATCGAAGCTAGGACTACCCGATCCCCAGCTACTGGAGGCAGGTCTCATCGAGTTACGGGTCAAAACCTTGTTCTTTCTGCCTTTCAGCGTCATGCACCCTAAATTTCTTATTATCGACCGTGAGAGGGCCTGGCTTCCTAGCGCCAATGTGTCATGGGAGTCGTGGCTGGAGGGCTGTGTTGAAATCACCGGAGACGCCGTCGCCTCCCTACTGAGGTTCTACTGTAGTGTCTGGGATAGGGATTTGAAGATGAACGGAGAACCGCCGGCCATTGGCAGCTTGCAGCAGGAGGTTGATAGCATACTAAGTCCGGGTACAGCTAACTTCACCTCAATCCAGAGTCCAGCGACGCACTTGATAACACTGCAACTTGACAACATCCCAACAATATTATTGCCTTCATCCCACCACTCCAACCCCCAATTTCGCCCTTTCCCCTGGCAGCAGTTTCCAGGCCCACCAATTACTCCTCTGAACTGTGCTATTCTCCGCCTCTTAGCTATGGCCGAAAAGAAAATATACATACAAACACCCAACCTAACATCTGCAGCTGTCATGGATGCCCTACTAGAAGCGCTAACTCGAGGCATCGACGTAACTGTTGTGACAAGCAAGGGGATGATGATTCTGGAACAATTACTGACGGGGGGCACTATCACTTCGTGGTGCTTGCGAGCATTCGTCAAACGGTATGAAAAACTCGTGAAGCATCCTATGAATACTCGCGGGGAGGAAGACTCCAATGGTATCCTTGATTTGGAAGGTCGCCCATCAAGACCAGGGTCTCTAGAGATATTGTATTTTCACTCACTTCAAGAAAACCAGCAACAGCAGATTCCGGAAGAACCGGTTCACTCGCATCTGAAGCTGGTCACGATCGACGACGAATATGCTGTTCTTGGATCAGGCAATATGGACCGCGCAAGCTGGTTCACAAGTCAAGAACTAGGAATTCTGTTCCAATCGAATAGGCTTGTTACCCAAGTAAGCGATGCTGTCAGCCAGGCGCTTCGAGGGAGGGTCTCTGTTTTCTTCAAATCTAAGCACTAATCGATATGCGGAATATGATAAGCAATTCGGACAGGGTGGTTTAGTGACCGATTATGATCATGTTCGGATACCGGCTGCGACTCGAGTCTTTTGCATGCACTGAGACACACAGGATAATTCAACCGATAACAGGCGTCTTTTTTTTTATTTTTTTTTTATTATGATTGTGTCTTTTTTTTTCTTTTCGTTCACCACCTCCCGTTGCCCGGCCGAGGCTGGGACTCGACAGGATGATGAAAATCCTCCTTAGTGAATCTTAAAGGCAGCCGAGGCAAACGAGACAGGACGAAACGGGATTAGCTTTGATGGCTAAACTGCAGTTCTAGATCAGATACACTGAGGGGGGCCTATCACGAAGAAGGTTTATCTCGGCCAATTCCACCTCCACGCGCGTAGCGTCGCCACCATGTCTCCCGATCCCCACGATACTAAAGTGCCCCAATCCTCTTATTGCCAAGTTCCTAGTTTTTCATCGCCGTTGGCTCGACCCACACATGCCCACATTTCCGCACTTTTTCGGCTCCTCAGAGTTCCTCAGCAATTGCTCTGCCATTATTTCTAGAGCGCTGAGAGCGCCAAACGCGATTAATGGAAAATACAAGCGCGCCCATTCACACTCAATAATCTTATCCCTCGCTTCGTTGCGTGGTACCCTGTGCTTGAGCATCGCTGTTAACGTTCTACACGCGAGGTAAGGGATAGAAGAAATGCTACGACGTAGGCAGACTACGTTGTATCCGGAGGAAATATGAGAAAAACTTGGTATCCAATTGCAGTTTGAACAGGGGATATCTGCAAAGCGACCTGCAGCGCCCTGTTCATTGGTAGATGTATTGATGAACTCTCTCAAGTCTCTCATGTGATTAGCAAGCGACGCCTATCATACAGCTTGATGGTAAGTCACTCCCACCTTGAGTACAGGGATAATCTCACCTCACCTTCAGGTGTGCCAAGTGTGTTGTGGATCTACGATCGCGAACTTTTATCCTGTTTACCATAGCACCCACGATCTTCAGAGCTCAACAAATAGTACAGGACATTTGACAATACCCGCAACAGTCCAACAAAGATTCCAATGCCTCGTCTCATGAGCCAAAACTGGCTCATCTCACCATGCAATTGCTTTTTACCTAGGCACCGCCCCTGGCAGTTTTCCAATTGGCATCTGCTCAGCCAGCGTTAGGACTATCTGACGTTAGTTTGATTCTACCCGATGCTACCATGTTGCCACCAGCTCGGAGCCGCGCTTGAGCCAAGCCACTGGAATCGCTCTTTGATCCTGCATGGAAGATAGATACCTAGGGCTTAGTGACTGGTCGCTTGAATAAAGCCCGAGACAGGCCGCTGTAGGCGCATTCCACCCATTCTAGATGCATCTTTGACGGGCCTCCTGATGTGATAGCACTCTCACTCCCTATACCCGAGACTCTGCCCCAGTTTGTGCAACTATACATGAGCGAAGTAGAATAAGACTAAGCGTACCCAAACCCGGACGTACCTTTCCTTTTCACGTAGTTCATTCCCCTCTATGAAAGGCAGCCTATGAGCTTCTGATTCTTGAAGCCTCTAGACCTCTACCTTCCTCTCAAAACATTAGAAGACAGCCAATTCTGCTAGCATTATCACTTCATGTCTTGCGATTACTGACGCCTTGAGGTAGCACGAACAGTTAACCCCTAACTGCACACAATCCTGCAGCGAACATAGTTTGCACCAAGGGAGACAGTGGGGCTCACTAACTTTCTGTGCAGAACTCTGCTCGATTACTTAACGCAACTACTCGACTACCTCAAAGGGGGAGCCTTAGAGGACAGAACCGCCTCCCCCTCCAACTTCCTGGGATGGCGGCGAACGTGGAGAACCACGGCGACCTTGATATGCCGAAAATTGCTACGCCGGGCATGGCTGAGTCGGAGCATGCCGAGTCCGTGGAGCTGGGGAAGACGGATGGCACGCACCGACGGCTCAAGCCGCGCCACATTCAGCTAATCGGCATCGGCGGCACCATCGGCACCATGCTGTACGTGCAAATCGGCAAGGGGCTGATACAGGGCGGCCCGGGCAGCTTGTTTCTGGCCTTCACGCTGTGGTGCACCGTCATCCTCGCCGTGACCTTCTGTCTGGCGGAAATGGTGACCTACCTGCCCATCTCGTCGCCCTTCATCCGGTTCGCGGGGCGCTATGTCGACGAGGCCTTTGGTTTCGCCGCGGGGTGGAACTTCTTCATCTTCGAGGCCGCGCTCGTGCCCTTCGAGGTGACGGCCTGCAACGTCATCATCCACTACTGGAGCGACATCGTGCCGGCCGGCGGCATCATCGCTATCGTCCTCGTGCTCTACGCCCTCATTAATCTCATGGCTATCAAGTGGTACGGCGAAACCGAGTTCTGGGCAGCCCTGGGGAAAGTCTTGCTTATCGTCGGCCTGCTTATCTTCACCTTCATCGTCGCGGTAGGCGGTAATCCCCAGCACGACCGCTTCGGCTTCCGCTATTGGTACGAGCCTGGGGCGTTCGCCGAGTATTACACTACGGGCTCGCTCGGCCGGTTTCAGGGGTTTCTGCAGTGCCTCATTTTCGCGTCGTTGGCCGTCGCCGGCCCCGATTACGTCTCCATGGCCGCTGGAGAAGCGGAGAATCCCCGCAAGGTCCTGCCGAAGGCCTTCAATGCCGTGTTCTACCGCTTGACGACCTTTTTCTGTCTTGGATCGCTGGCCGTGGGCGTGCTAGTCCCGTACAACGACGCCGAATTGAAGGCTGCGTATGAAGAGAACAGACCTGGTGCTGCGGCTTCGCCTTACGTCGTTGCTATGAACAGATTGGGTATTCCCATTTTACCGCATATCGTCAACGCGCTCGTCTTGACGGCTGCTTTCTCCGCTGGAAACAGCTATGTGTACTGCGCCTCTCGATCGCTCTACGGACTCGCTCTCGAAGGGAAAGCACCCAGGTTCTTCATCAAGTGCACTAAGAAGGGCGTGCCGATTTACTGCGTTATCCTCGTCCTGCTCATCGCGCTATTGTCGTTCCTCCAGGTGTCACAGGGCACTTCCGTGGTACTCAGCTGGTTCGTCAGTCTTATCACCGCGTCGCAACTCGTCAATTACTGCGTCGTGTGCTGCACGTACCTCTGCTTCCACCGCGCGTTGAAAGCGCAGGGCATCAGTCGCGACTCGTTGCCGTATAAAGGGTATCTGCAGCCGTATGCGGCGTACTATGCGCTTGTTGCGACGTTCGTATTCACCCTCGTAGGAGGGTACACTGTTTTTCTACCGGGGAATCGGGACGTGGCTAGTTTTCTTTTCTCGTAAGTCACATGCTTCCCTGTCTCTGAATTGGGGTACGAGAGAAAAAGGGTTGGTGGACTAAGCTAATTCTGGACGGCATTTAGGTATACCTCTGTTGCCGCCTTCCCGATATTATATGTCGCGTGGAAAGTCATACATCGGACGAAAGTATATCAGCCCGCTGAGGTTGATTTACAGCAAGATCTGGATGAGGTCGAGGAGTATACGAGGAATTATATCCCGAGTCCGCCGAGGTATGTACGATGCGAATCTACACGTTGCTTTGTTGCAGCGCTTTTTCTCGATTCATTATCTTTCTTTGAATATTACGAATTACTTAGCGTTGACCAAATGTTTACTGACTGTTGTATCACAGGAACGGGTTTTCTAAATGGTTTAATATACTGTTTAGTTGATGTAGCGGAGCTGGAGGAGATAGGTAGTGTATATACGAGCTTGGGTTGTATTGAGAAATGAAAGTGATACCCTGGTAGAATATGAGAATACAAAAATGAATGACTCTACGGGTGTGTATAAGATTATTGTGAAATTATTCATGTAAGACTAATTGCTTTTTTTTCGATGAAGTGAAGGAATCACGAACGAAGCCGGATTAGTGGCCTCATACACATCTCATCTCACTATCACTCTTTCAATCTCAAACTCACCGTTCGCCCTGAACGAAGCGTAGCGTGCCCGCCGCTAATAGTCGAAGACTCACCATCACTACTAGGCACATAATCCTCATCCTCATCCTCAGAATCCATCTCCTCGCTGTCGTCTTCAAGCCAACTAGACTCCTCACTACTCAACTTCTTCACATTCTTCCTCTCCACCTTCTTTTTCATCTTCTCTCTCGCCTCCATTTCCTTTATCAACTTCTCAATCTCATCATCCACATCATCTGCTTCACGCTTCTGCTTCGGACTAGCCTCAATACTCATTCCCTTCTCCGCCATTTCCATCTTCCATCGCACGTCCTCGATGACATAATGCGGAGCGCGGAATCCTTCGAATGTGCCATTTGAAGAATATACGTGCTGAACAGGCATGTTCATTTCATGGGTTGCTTTGCGGACTGCTTGGAGAAAAGAGGTGTTGGAAGATTTGACGAGGAGATAGCGCCGTGGGGGGATGCTCATGAATGTCACGACTTCTTCGTTGGGGCGGAGTTTGAAGCGGAGTTTGAGTTTGGAAGTGTCCATGGTGGATTGATGTGATTAATGAATGTGTAATATGAGTGAAGTCTAGGTGTGGAGTGATGTGTAGGAAAAGCGAGAAGTGAGTTACCAAGGGCAACGAACTGATTCACTGCTGAATATTGAACTTTGGAACTTTGTCTGAATAGAACTGTTGAACTCTGAATTGCTGATATTGACATTTAGTCTAATACTCAAACGTGAGTAGCATAATTCAGCGACTTTCGAACGAATATTTGTATTCACGATTCTCACAATAAGAATCCTAAGACAAAGCGATTGATTACCCTCCCTAATGGCCTTGTTCTCTTAACAAGTGCTTTCACACCATCATCGGAAACTAAGAAAGAGATCACTCCTCCTTAACATGATAATACCATTACGTAGGATAAAGAAGGTGAGATTGGGGGGTAGCTTGCTTACTTACAAAGGGTTAACAAGATGATCTAACCATGCCATGCCATTCCCTATTCTGTTTAAATTTATAAATGACACCTATTAGAGTAGATACTAATTATTAATTTAACACGGTTAGCAATTTAACCACTTTTTATTAATAGTATTAAGAAAATACTCACTGACATCCCAGTCTGTGACATGAAAGCTGGCGATGGGTATCGTATAAGGAGACGGCCATCCTCAGTTGGTGACTGAGCTTAATACCTTTTGTTGCGTAAAAAAAATGGCGACACGTGGCTATAATGAATCAAAGTTTATGGTGACGAGTCGTTGTTGCATAACTCACCCATAGTCGTGTTCTCAACTGAATCCTCTGCGACTAAGCTGCATTGGCAGGCTAAATTCGGTAGATCCGTGTCCTTTGGATTGCATTTGACTAGAGCAGGATAATAATACTTACACGAGCTACAAAAGAAATATTTTGTATTACACGTCGTATTCTACTCCAAGACAGAACTTGAATTAAGATAAGCACGACTGGTGACTTTTAAATCACGGTCACATTGTGAACTGGTCAGTGAAACCTCAAGTTAGAGCCCTGTTGCTAATTTTTTTTTCCCCCCTTCTATTTGTCAACCGAATATATTTAAAGGTCACCTCAGATCATTAGAGGATTTTTAACCTGTAATGGGATAAACCAATTGATGAGATATTGAAAGTGATGCGTTATCATATTTTGGTGAAGTCGCTAGTTGAGAAGGGGAATCTAAGGCAGCCGGGGTTGCCCTCAGGCCACAACAGAAAGTGGAAGTAGAAACTCTTGATACAAAGCCTAGTTCACGCCGCCGTCACCCAGGGTCGTTTGACTTTTTTTATAACGACTCGCCTAAGCCTTATCGGCATTCCTCTCATCGTGAGAAGAATCCTTCTTTCGTGCCACCACCCACATAAACTCAGCGCCAAAGTCCGGATCATCCTCTTCCAGTTTCCCATCACCAGCCTCGAATATATCTACTTGCAGCAAGTCGAATCCGATCTCTCTCAGCAACGCCTGATTCGCGTCGACGTCAAAGCTGCTCCAGAACATTCCGTAGCCGAAGAACTCGCCATGGATCTCTTCCTCGTCGACGGTCGCCAGGTTGAACACAAAGACGCCGTTGGGCTTCAGCCAGCTGTGGATCTTGACGAGCATGTCCTTGAGCTTGGCCCGCGGGAGGTGGAACAGCGTGTAGAGACTGATGGCGCCGTCGAAGCTCTCGGGCTCGAAACTGAGGGCCGTCATGTCGCCGGCAATGAGCTCAGCGGCGGGGAAGCGGGCCTTGGCCATCTCGATCTGCTTCGTCGAGATGTCGTTGGCGACTACGCGCGCTCCCTTGTGGAGAAGCAGTTGCAGGACAGGAACGCCGGGGCCACAGCCGAGTTCTAGGATGGATGGCGACGGCGGCATCTCGTCTAGGAGCCTCTTGGCGTATCTGTCCCGCGGGGACTTCTGGCCCTCAACCCACTGCAGATACCATTGTGTGATGTTGTCGTACGCGTACTCGACGATGCCTTCTGGTGCGTCAGACATTGGTTCTTCTCTTCCTCTCTTTTTTCCGCCCTTCTGGAGAATCACAGCATGTAGTAGATACAGGCGGCGTGTATCGATAATCGATCGAATGATGGCACGCGAAGTTGACTTGCTGATTGCCGCCTTGGCATCGCAGCTTGGTGGTGTGGTGGGGTTCGTCCCAACACCAGTACAGTGACCGAGCAAAAAAAACGGTACAATTTGAAAAACCACTCGCAGAATACTATATTTCTTAAAAAATCTAGAAAATTAACATAACAACTTATACATTACTTATATATAATTCTAAATAGAGAAATAATTATTTTATATAAATACTTTAAGAATTTCTTTCTTTTCTTCTTTCAAAGCTTTAAATTTTATTATTAAATATAATATATAAAATTTTTATTTTTACTATTATTAAAATATATTATAAATCATGTTCTATTATAACAAATCAATTTTTACTTATAATAAAAGAAATGATTTATTAAGTATTATATATAAAGATTTTTTAATAATTTATTATCACTTAGAATTTTGAGTAAGTTGGAATTGAAAAGTGTGAGTTTTCGCGTTTTTTGGTGCGAATTCACGATGGTACCTTTTTTTTGCTCCCCCACTGTAGGTCGGCTCCAGAATTTCTAGGCACAGGCGCAGGCAGGTTCTGGGGGCGGGACGCACTGTTACCCCAGACAGACCCAGACGAGATCGAGATTCGTCGTCTTGGCTTACAGACAACGTAACCATGCGTTACTTGATCGTGAAGCTTGTTTGCTTGATTATGCTTACTTTGCCATAATATACCACCGTAAGTAAGTAATCAGAGTTGGGTATCAGATTCGCACGCATCGCACGAAGTATGCCGATGAATACCACTGGCTCATAGTTGTCACATTCATCATCGCTATCGTGTTGCTGACATGACATAGGTCTTGGCGTCTTTCTCATCCCTGCTGACAACGTAAAGTAAGCCCTCATCTTTGAGATCTACCCCAGCGCAGAAGACCTTGTCGTGCGTGCTACCGATGATGAGAGCCCTCACTTCGCTCCGACTCGCCTTGTCATAGACATGGTAAAGTTCCCGCTCTAGGTCTTGCAACAACTGCTTCAAAATACCGTTTCTCGCTTTCGGCCGGTTGAATTCGAGGATCACAATTTACCCAACGTGGGGTGCGTCGACGCTGCTAGATAGGATGGTCGGACAAGGTCGAGTGATTGTTGCTACATTTGATACCGTTGCTGCGTCATCCCTTGGGGCTGTCCAGCGGGGATTGACAAAGTCGTTGAGTGTGTGTTGAGCTTGAGTATTTGTGCCATTGGAAAGAACCTGGCCGGCTGGGAGTCGTAAGGGCTTGTCTATCGCCTCCGATTTGTCTCGCTTGCCGGTATAACGAGTTCACAGGGCGTCGGTTTCGAGACATTTAAGAGTTTCAACGAACTCTGTAATGGTGAATTCGCAAGAGCCATCCGGGCATATCTGCATCACGATCACAGAGCCCACTATAACCCCTCTTTCCGGATGACGGGAAGATTTGACGCAGCTGTCCCTAAATGCCGGTCCGAAGTCCATATCGTATATGTTGAATTTGGAGTGAAGGCTCGCAGCGGTGCGGAGGCCGGCACGTGGATCCCTGAGCACGTCAAATGGCATATCGGTCCGCATGATGTAGAATGCGTTTCCAAAGTACCGCTTGGACAGTCCAAGGAACCTTCAGCAGTCGACTGGCTGGCTGGCCAAACTTGGCGACAGCATCAGTGGAGAGAACTCCCGCGCGGTGCCTCGCGACCAGAATACTTCGCCAGACTAGTGCAGCAAATGCATCACCAGTGGAGATCCAATCATCACTGCGACGTGGGAACTTGCGGGAAGCAGCCTTTCTCAAGTCAACTAAAGCTTTACGACTGATGTGAAACGTTCTGCAGACATTATCAACCGCCTTGATGTTACCGTGGGCGAATGCAGATGTCGTGAAAGCAAGATGGTTCTCTATGTCCCCGACTCTAACCCCCACTCGAGACTAGAGTAGTCCGATCTGAGACGTAAGTCTTGTTCGCCGATTCTAGAGGATACCTGATATCGCCTACCTGGGCTTTGCGAAAGTGATCTGCGAAGATCTTGAGAACCTCGATAACCGTCTGTAGAATCTGTATGGCAAGAATGACACCGCGTGGAATGAAGTTGACACGGAACCGGCAGACCTTTATAGGCTCCTTTTGGATATAGATTACCTGTGGTAGGGAACTCCGTGCCGTGGTTCCCGGTACGACCTCGAACCAACAACGGACGTACGATGGGTATTGCTAGCCCGAGCGCAGATGCTCAAGCAATGGCCGTTCGTGCTGCCTACGCCAAACTGGCCTTTTCAATATATCGCATTCCGACGAACACGCCATCCTTATCCAAAAACTCGGACTCGTCGCCGAAATCAGTATTATCAGGATCCAAGCAGGTAAAGCACATCTTAACCACCACCTGTCCCATATAATATATCAAGTTCATCGGCGGCTAAGTTTACAAAGTAATTTCTCAAGGCCTCCTGTTACCACAAACTCAACTACTACCTAGAGCTCCCATTTCTTATAGTCAAATAAGGTTACCCATATTCCTACTATATTATAATTAACAAACGACTTACCTAGCCTTACCTTTAACAGGCCAACTCTAAGTAAAGCTATATATCATGCTATATGTAACGGCATAAGTAGATCTATTTTTGTACTGTGGCGTCTATTTATAAGATAAAAACTAATCCATCTCGATATCCCTTATCACCCGCTAAGTAACAATTGTTATGTACAGGGCTGTTACAATTACCATAAGGGGAGGAGATGCATCTAGCGATGCGCTGACAGGAGGTTATGAACTAGAAACAGAAACATACCCTAATCTCGACGTATCATTAAAATTCCTATGGCATCGTGTATCAACTCACAATCTAAGTTATATAAAAGAAGGAATATATATCTAGTCTTATCAATGCAGGCTTGTGCCATTTATTGCAAAGAAGAATTGGTATCTAGTATTTACAAATAGGGGGAATCATTCAGGTATATGACTATGATAACATGTTCCTAGAGCGCCGCGTGAAACCGCTGTAGCTGCTATGGGATAATCCAATTGCGCGCCCAAACGTCATGTTGTAAACGTATAAACGTGTTATACAATGTTCTAACACCAAAACGGTGATCTTTCAATGTCTATGCCCATCATCAACATGATACATGCTAAGATGTGGCTGTCCTATTGTCATGGCCATACTATTGCCAGACCGAGCCTACATTATCTTGCAAGAATCTCCGGACTAACAGATTGAAGCGCGTATCACGTGTACGGACTTTCTCGGGCGTGAGTTTGCTGAGGAAACGATCCCATGACATCTGACTCCAAGCGTGGTAGGCGAGTTGTTCACCGAACAAACTTCCCCCGTTCCGTTCTATCTCGATATCCCATTGACGAGCCTGCTGTCGTGTAAGGGGCTCGTGCATCCAGTGAACGTGGTGCCAGGTCCAGGTAGGCCAGAAGAAGGTTGAAGGAGGTAAAGCGCAGATCTCCTCAGGATTTTGCAGCTGGAGCTGCTTTGGGAGGACAACACTGTGGAAATTCCACTCTCGTGAAAGATCGACGTTGTTGTACTCGGCGGCCCAACGATCGATGAATGTACTATTTTTGCGGGCCACCATGATAGCGTTGCAGAGGCCGCCGCGGTCCCCTCCCTCGTGACCCATGATGATATCGCGAGGTGATCGCAGAAGGTCCGTAAAGGGACGAAGACCAAAGGCATCTATGTCTAGATATATTCCGCCCTCTTCTTGAAGTAACTTGAGGCGCAAGACGTCAGATATATGAGCGGCCTGCCAGTGGGCGCCAGGTTGATTTTTCAAGGCGTCCATCTCCTCTGGCGAGTGATAGACGAGTGTGATATCATTCTTCAAAAGGTCTATCCAGCGATTGGATAAGGGGTCCTTGTTGGGCTCTGGAGTGGGCGGATCGGCGAGGTAGGTATAGTGAAGGGAAATATTATCGGCGCGCATACCGACGATAGCACTGCGTACGGCGAGATAGGAGATGAAGTCGAAGGTGCCGACACGAGGGTCCTCATAGGGATTTCTGAGACCGAAGATGAAGTGGACATGGTTTGGTATAGGCTCAATGTCGGTGGTAATCGTAGTAGTAGTAGGGCGTGTTCTGCCGAAAAGACATTCTAGTTCATCTTGGGTTGAGACGAAGTCTTGTTGGACCCTGTACTGCGCCGACCAGGGGTTGGTCTGACGCAACCAATCGCCGAAGTCGTAAAGGAAGGGCCATAGGTAGGGGGCGAAGAGCAGGACGAGGACGATCAGGAGGATGGAGGAGGTTCGTCGACGGCGGAGGAGCGACGTGCCATCCCAGCGCATCGTGTAGGTTTTAGAAAGCCAACGAGACATACCCTCGCATCGAGTGGGCGTGAGGGGATTGTGTCTTTCTTGGTCGGCAATAAGGCAATTGGATCATGAGCGCATAATAAGGGATAGGCACTTCAGGGGATGAGCAGGACGAGGGAGGAGAATATTGACGATCGAAGGCGAATGCCATGCGTGGCCGGAAATGATTTATACGATTCTTGTCAGCTCAATCGAGGGCTCAATTGGGTTGAAGAGAAGATGGGGCGAGCTGTGTCGAGGCGCGGGGGATCCCCTAAGATGACATGTTTTACAATACAAGGCTATAACATGGCGAAGCAGATACGAGGTTGGCTGATTAAGAAGTCGGAGGTCTGGCACGAGATTGGATGAGATGTTGGGATATTCGGCTGCCTGGCCTCAGAAGTCTGACGCCAGAGAAGAGATGACGATGGATGCTACCTACAGTCGACCCGGTACCTACCCTAGTACCAAGTAAAGTACTATGTAAGTACTGTCTGCTTGGGCAGCTGCGTTAGCCGAGAAATGTAACAGAATGTAACGGCGCCCTCGTCACTTCCTCTCTCCAGCCCCAACCCGCCTTTGTGCAGTGGACCAATGGCGCATCGTCATCTTCATCTTCATTATCATCATCATCTTCTTCTTCTGTCTTCAAGGTGCCATCTCCGCATAACTACATACCTACTTGTAGTAACCTAGAACTACCGGTGCTTCCCAGTCCTCTGATTAGGGGATTGATTATGTGATTAGGGGATCAGCGAGGGAGGGGACGCGGACGCAAGCGCGTGCATGCGTGCAGGGCAGTTCGTGGGTAAGCACTGCCACGGCGCATTTACTTAATGCATTGCTGCATTATAGCAGCATGGTGCCCCGCTTTTTATACCTACAGTACAGTACCTAGGTACCTAGGTAGGTAGGGTCCAGTGGCGCTGATTCACTGCCTAACCGCACTAGAACGTGCTAAAGATACCCCGAACATCCCCCCCTATCTGAAATCTGGCAGGGGTTCCCCGGGGTCGCATCATGCCTTATAATTGTTATCAGCCAGAGTGACCGGCGGTCAGCACCGTTTTTATCTGCTTTCGCGATCAGGAAAATGCTCGACAACCAAAAACTCAATTAAACCAAAAGAGAGACCCGGGCAACCAGACTGTTCTGATTTTGTTCATAGCCGGGGTTTTTGTCATTATTGGCGCGCAATGTTTTGAAAACCATGGTATACTATCCATCATAATACTGCCTATCCTATCTTGTCCTCGTCCGCCATCTGAAGCGAGCGAGCGAGCGAGCCAGCGAGCCAGCGCACTTGGCCGTCCAGTGTGTGCGCCCGACCAACACGCTTCAATGCTACATCACCGATTCACGCAGCGCTTGCAACGCCTGCGAAGACGCGGCCTCCACAAGTCGCCCATCTTATGGGTCGTGCTCCTTGGCGTCTTTTTCGAAGTCGTCGTCCATTGCCTTCGCTTCCGAGTCCCCGTCCCCAGCCGTGAGCTCGACACCCCCTTTTACGCCACCTGCCAGGAACCCGAGGTCAACGCTCCCCGCGAGAATGCCGCCATTGTCATGCTCGCCCGGAATGAGGAGGTTGAACAGGCTCGCCATTCTGTCGACAGTCTAGAGCGCCATTTCAATCAGTGGTTCAAGTACCCTATTGTGTTTCTGAACGACGAGCCATGGAGCAAAGAATTCATCGACGTTTTGAACGCCACCACAAGTGCCGAGACCATCTTCGAATATGTACCAAAGGAAGAGTGGCTGTTCCCGGAGTGGATAGATGAGAACGATGCTAAGGCCAGCATTAAAGCCCAAGGTGAAGCCGGCATTCTGTACGCCGGCAAGGAAACATACCACCACATGTGTCGCTTCTTTTCAGGGTACGCTTTCCACTCCTAATTCTAGCGTCAATTGTACACAGAAAATTAATGCTGACGCTCTACGAATACAGATATTTTTACCAGGTCGAGGCCCTCAAGAAATACAGGTGGTACTGGAGGTTGGAACCTGATGTCGATTTCTCCTGCGCCATCACCTACGATCCATTCCGTGAAATGGCTCGTCACAAGAAGGTCTACGGCTATACCATAGCTTTGTGGGAGGAGAAACGCACATGTCCAACTCTCTTCCGCAAAGTGTCAGACTGGAAAGAGTCTCAAAACATCGCCTCGACTTCCATGTGGAAAGCCGGAATAACCCCATCTTGGGTCCCTTGGCCATTCCGTAGCTCCCTGAGCTGGTTCTCGCACCGGGATAAATACGGAGATGGGTGGAACACCTGTCATTACTGGAGTAATTTTGAAATTGCAGATTTGGATTTCTTCCGTAGCGAAAGATATCAATCGCTTTTCCGCATGCTCGATCAGGATGGTGGCTTTTATTATGAAAGGGTATGCTCCTCTCATGATTCCCTCCCCCCTAATTTCTCCATGACTGCAGCATTAATGTCATCTTTCTAATGCTTTGATTCGATTTTGTCAAAACACCGTGAAATAATTCACTACTAACTATCAAATCAGTGGGGGGATGCGCCAATCCATACACTGGCCGTAAATATGCTGGCTCAGCCGCACCAGATTCACCACTTTGCCGACATTGGCTACAGACATGACACGTTTTACCAATGCCCCGCCAATGCGCCTGGAGGGCAGTTACCCGAGTCGAAGACATTGAACAAGGCTAACGAGTCTTGGGCACCCGAGATTGAGGGCGGTGTGGGTTGCCGATGCGAGTGTGATGGCAGCAGGACACGAAACATCCCCAATTTTTGTCAAAACAGGCTGAGGTCGCCAAATACTATGAGCCGTCCTTGGAGTACATGGTTCCAAGAATGGGTCTTTTTCTGAGTTACTCATGTTTTCGAGCTGAGAGCGACGGAACCGGTCTGCATATAAATGACAAAAATGCGCGAGATCGCCCGATATTAGGGTCACGCATGAACCGCGAATTGGGCCCCAGCTGGCTCACAATGCAGCATCATATCACATTATTTCACGGAACACGACCAGATTTCATGACACCAAGCATTACGCAATGCTAATGGGAGTCTATAGATATATATGGGTAGGTAAGCAGAGGAGATCTTGCCACAGATCATAACGACCCTGCGAAACTAACCAGCCCGGAGTTTCAAGTATTTACAAAAGAAAAATTCACTCAGGCAATGGCTACACACGGCGAGGCGGTGTCGTTTTTGCGAATTCTATACATACAGCGCGGAGGTGAAGAGAGATATTTGCATGAAGCATTCGGAGTTGGTTTGATGCGATTGTTGTCGTCATTGATACCCCATCCTTCGTTCCACCACCTCACAGTTACGGCATTTGTTTTTTTTCAATGGGCTAGGCCAGAAGTCTTTTCGCAACGTTTATATACGCACACTTATATATATGGCAGCATATATTCTTAACGGTAACGAATTATATACACAGCTCATCGAGACACATAATAGACGGACGGGCAGACAGACAGGCGAGTCTACGCTTGGAGGCGAGGCTACTGTACATTATATCATGTATTATATAGGGTGTCTGCGAAGACCGGTTTTGGTCAATACATTGATGTCAACATACAGATTCCAACTACCTATCTGAAAGACGCTAGATTGGTCTTCTTCATGACCCCAGACGGTGCTGGTATAGGCAGGACCCGTCTTCTCATAACTTTGGATTTGTCCACAGAACACGCCTGACCTGACGAGCCACCGATCAACAACGCCTCATGCGACGGTAGTCGTGATCGTATGGTCGGATATTGACCTCATTAGGCTCGCTTGATATACAGCCATGAGAACCCTGAAGCGGCAGACATGATAACCTTCGGCTGCTCTTGACCATAGAACGATCCTAACACAGCGACCATGTAATAAATCGCGTGCCCGGCGGAAAAATCGTTAGGTTCGTGACCTTAGAGCTGATCAATGCCACTTTCCTCTCCGTGCTAGTGCATGTTATATCTCTCTCATTTTCCTTTTTTTTTTCCGTTACACCCGCTCATGAGATATTGTCCGTGTCGACAGCCATATCGTCCTCGGTAGCCGTTCCCTGCTTCCCTTTCTTCTGGTCCTTCGTCTCTGCAACATCTAGCAGACAAGCACAAGTATTAGCGAACATCCATCACCATCCACACCCATCGACTCGACTTCATTCAACTAACTCATTTCCGGAGACAGATAGAAAAGTACCAAAAAAACACCACGGAGTACGAAATAAAACCAAACCGGAGAAAAGTGGGATATCGATCAACGAACCTTTCATCTCGACCTCCCCCTCGGCCTCCATCTTCCGCTTCAGAGCATACCCCATCTTGCGCTCCAGCTTCCTCGCCTTCTTCGCGCTGAGCGCCTTGTTCGGCCCGCTCGTCGGCAAGAGCCCTGTGCGCGCGCCGCGCGACGCGTCCGCTTTACTGATCTTGTGCTGGGCTTCCCGCGTCTTGCGCGAGAGCTGCTTGGCTGATGTCTTGCGGGCTGAGGCGCGCGCTGCGGCGAGGCGGTTCTTGGAGGGGCCGTTGGGGTTTTTGACGGAGGGCATTTTATCGTTTCTTCTTTTTTGAGATTTTGAGAGATTGATGGGGGTTTGTGTGGTGGTATGTGTGGGTTTTGGGCTGTTGGCGATTAGGTTCCTTGTGTGTATGAAGTCGGTGTTGTTTTTTGGTTTGCGATTCGATTGGTACAATGTAATTTGAGGTCGATGTCGGCGGCGAGTATCGAAGCAAAGATGGACCCTGGAAATCGAAATTTTGGTGGGGTCGGGATCATCCTGGTCTAGCGTGGTTCAAGAGTGTAGCTAAGTACTTTATTTCTTTCTTACATTTGCTTGAATTAATGCATAATATTGCACGCATAGTAGTATAATTGAATAATAATTCACTTTTGGGAGACAGTGCGAATAGTTGCTCTTACAGTAGATCCCATTTCGATTACACGACCTACCTTAGGTAAACTATTCAACTACGGAGTACCATCGCACCAAAAGATATAACTTTCGGGGCTCTTGGCTCTTCTGCTTGAATAAGAACATAGGTGAATGGATATAAATTACGTCTGGTGTAGCTCGAACTTTCAGCGTGACCTAAGTGAAGAGGATTGAGAAAAGGAAAAAAAAAAAAAAAAAAAAAAAAAAAAAGGGGGTCTATTCATTGTCAATATGTAACTGTTGGATTATGCCGTGCAATTTCTGATATTACACCGAAAGTCTTTCTATTGAAGCTCTTTAGTCAAGCATATAAGTACTGCCCGGATGCGGGCCATTGTCATTACAACGTTTGTCTCGAGCCCTTTAGCTTTTGATAGCTTAACCAAGGCACTGCATCTCTCTTTGTGTCTCAGCCTCTATGGCTATTCGTAACCAAGTACTACCAATGCCAATGCCTTCGGACAGGTATTGAGTCTATATTTGGTTTGATTCCCATTCCGAAGCATGTGCCGCTAGCTTTAAACTTGGCAGTCTGAACTGGCTATCTCCTTGCTGCTCACTATTACTGTTTTGGCTTTGATCGCATTGGCCGTAGGATCAAGATGCATTCATTCATCCCATCTCAACGGGTAAGTAATGTCTAAGCGGCCTCCTGGCTTCCCCCCTTCTCGCCCGTATCCTAAATCGTAAAATGCTTCCCACACCGGGAAGTTATCGTTGTGGCTGGAACGGTACTCATGCATTAGACTATAGCAGCAGGATAAAATCCGGATCCGGTTGCATAATGTGTTTCGAACCTACCGTCTGGGCAAACCATTCGATGAACGCAATCCCGAGCACCAGGACGCACATGTGGAATTACCTCTGTCCGGCGAGCCGGATGGACCAGTATTCTTTCCCCCCGTACAGCCAAACTACCATATGTACCAAGTAAATGATAAGGGATACAATCTCGACTTGTACTCCAATGAAGCATTTGTACCATCCAAGTACAGAATCCCCTGGCGACGGTCTCGGATGATGCGAGATTACTTTGAAGATAGGGTTCAAACTTTCCAGTATGACAGAACTCTGGGGTGGGGTGGTAACGGGATGGCGGCAGTGTTTGATGAAATGCATAACGACGGTGGGGGGAAATGGAGATCTGTCGTTGTGAAAATGCTATTCTCAGCCGATGTAGAGAATTTAGAGAGGGAAACAGAAATGTGTGAGTCTGTCCACATTCTACATAACAAACCCCTGTTCTTACAGAAGTGGAACTCAACCATGTGCTAACCGCTTCCCCTTTTGAGCAGTAAATGCAAGTTATCATCATTAAAGCCAGTCACAGCCTTCTGGCTGATGAGCCAAATCTGACATATGAAGATAGGAATATAAGAATGCCGAACATATTGTTCAGCTCCTATATAACGGTTTCGAAAATGAGGTTGAGGTTGAAACTGATAGCGAGGATTCGGACGAGTCCACGGATACCCAAACTGGCCAGAGACAGCAACGATCAGAGTCATCACCCGACGAATCTAATGAAGACTCATCATCCAGGAGGAAACGGAGAGTAGCAACAGGAGAACCGAGGCTCAACTGTTTTGTAACAGAAATGCTAGAGAACGGGGATCTATCGCAATTTATAGCCAAAGTGAGGCAAAACGGGGAAACTGTCCCCAACGTAGTCCTTTGGCGTTTTCTTTTATGCCGTGAGTCTTCTGTGCCGAGACCTATCCATTTCATTTATACTATGAGGCGGCAATCTCGCGAGAGCTAAGTTAACCCAGGACATATAGTGGTCAGAATGTGTATTGGGCTAGCCTATCCACCCGACAGTATTGAACAATTCAAAACTCTTCCTCCTCCTATCACGGAGAATGTCCCCCTTCCAGAGCATAATGTTGAGCCAAGGCGTATCTGCCATTTTGATTTTGACCCTAGGAATAGTAAGTTTTGATCACCATAAGGTACAAATGGACACTACTGATATAAGGTCCTAAGTCTTCATTGGAGATATTGCCACAAATGCTGAGCATCGATGCGCGCCAATTCTTAAGGTAATGAATTACAATCATCCTAGACAAGGCCGGAAGGACAGGTCAACTAACTTCGGCAGCTTGGAGACTTTGGGTTAGCTACTGAAGTTTTGAATGGGAAAGAAAACTTGTAAGTTCTAATCGCTTTAGAACTGGAGTGAAATGCTAAACACGCGGCGTAGTTATTATGAAAGACTTAGATACTACGGCAAACGTGGCTTTTACGCGCCCGTAAGTACCTCGTCTCCTTCTCAATTACCAATAAGGAACATAGTTAATGATCTGTTAGGAGCAATTCTGCGAGGATTGGGACTACATTGACCCCGATGATGACCAGGTGCATCTACACCGCATTGCTGGTAACTACGGCATGCACACGAATCTCTGGGCTGTGGGCTTAGTAAGTATAATCTGTCTAAACATCGCTCCTTAATTGAATAAACGTCCTTCATTTTAAAAGAGTGAGCTAATAGGAAAAAAACAGGTGATGGAAACCCTCATCACATTATGCTACCCAGCATCACCACCCACGCCAACTTTAGTTAAATGCTGCCAGCCGCCACACGAAGAATACTACACCTACGGCGCACACCTACAAGAGGCGAGGGACGTCGTCGACCCGGAGCTCATCGAAGTAGTCATGCGTCTGCAGGCGCACGAAATCAAATACAGATACACGTTTGAACAGCTCAGCGCGATGGGGATAACGGATAAGGGCAACTTCGGCTGGACGGACCAGCGGGTTCTAACCTGGTTTCAGAAAGTTCTTCACGATGCCCCGCTTGATCGTGATTATGAAGTCGAGGCTATCCTGGCAAATCTTCCTAACGAATCTACCCAACAACCACAAGGGCTGTCGCAGATGTCACCACAACAGCAGCGGCAACCTGCAGAGATTATCGGTGTCCCGCCCGTCAACCCGCTACCGGACCACACGTTCAAACGTACGTTTCTCACCCTGCTCTCATGAAACCCCCAGTTATTGATCATCATGACTCCCTTTCCCTATGATATACGGTTCTGAGGTTGAAAATATCAACTAACATGTTCACTACAAACAGCCATGGGCAATCAACTTCCAGACAACGGTGGCCGCGGCGGCGCCGGAAGGCCAGGGCGTCGGGGCCTGCGCTCCAGATATCGCCGAGCCGGGCTCGGGAGATACAATGACGGTCAGCCCGGTCCTGTAAATCCTCCCATGCCACCTCGAAGGGTAGAGAAACGGTATCCTTTTGAACGACGTGAGATTATCCCATATGATCCAGATTAAGTGAGAGGTAGACTAATGGTTGCATTTTAGGTCGCCTCTGGCGCCCTTAGATCTAGAGTGTTGGGGATTAGCTGTATTACGTGTAGAAAATATGTATCATTATATAAAACTACTAACTTCTTTTTAGCAATAGATTGATTCCAACTATTCTTTTCACTGAAAGGTCATAGGTGTTGACCGCTGCCGTTGTCGAGAATCCATGATTCGACTCAGCGCAAGGACGCTGTCATGTAAATGGATGTGGAGCATACGCAATTTAGGCAGCAGTAATCCTAATGAAAGCTACTTGTAAGTTAGGCAATTAGATGAATGAGAACATGTTGTGTTTTAGGGTAAGTCGTTGGGAAAAGGGGTGGGCCACAACTAAGTAGCCCTAGGTAGTTCATTAGCTCCGGTATCCAACCCGCTTGCACAACAAGGGTCCCAAAGAGAGGGGTAATCCTGCAGATTGTATATCCTCCGAAGCAGGTCGTGTAGAGTATCGCGTCATGAGCTTGCGAGTCACGATAAGGCTTAACATGCAAAGAAGTTGGGGCTCATTAACCTCCCTGAGAAGTGTTGATGAAGACTAGGACTGCCGCGTAAGCATGATGTAACGCCTTTAGGCACCCGCGCCCTGCTCATCGACAGATTACGAAGTCTATGAGTCGATATTCAATTGCTAATGTACTTAAATGGCGACTAGTCGGACGTAAATGAGATACATCACCAAGAACTTTTGCACCAGAAAGGCACAATGTCTTCCTCAACTGATCAAGTTGCCCCAAACTCCTATCTACCAGTGCCCAACCCCACCACTCCGTATTGGCGGACTGATCTCCACCCTCTAGACTCGCACCATTCAACCGAGGACCTACCCTCACAAGCCGACGTGGTCATCATCGGCGCCGGTATCTCAGGCGTCTCAGTCGCATACCATCTATCGCAAGGCGAGGGCAGTCCTCCCTCTATCCTCCTCCTCGAGGCTCGTCAGGTGTGCTCCGGCGCCACGGGACGAAATGGCGGCCACGCAAAAGTGAAGACGACATCGATTCTGGAACTTCTCGAGAAAGATCAGACCGAAGAAGTAGAGATTTTGACCGCCTTCGTCGGCGCGCACATCGACGCGTACAAAGACGTCGTCGAGCGCGAGGGCCTGGACTGCGAGTTTGAGCTGCGTCGCAGCTACGACGTGTATGCTAACGAGAAAGATGCCGCGGCGCTGCGGAAGGCGTGGGGTGAATACGCGGGACAGCCGTGGACGCGCTCGCGACAGCTGATAGATGCTGATTTCGCGGAAAATGTGTCGAAGGGTATATGCAGAGGAATTTCAGGGGGTGGGAAGACAGTGGGACGGAGGTTGATAAGATTTGGACTGGAAGTAAGTCTACCTGCACATCGTCATGACCTATCGCGACTTACTCTTCCATTTTCAATGCTGACACATATCTGCCTAGTAATGGGCTCAACGACCGATGGATTCCCACACGGAGGCGAGGTGCCGGGGAGAAAGGGGCAGTGGATTATAGCAGGGTTTAATGGTGGCGGTATGACGATGAGCTTCTTGCTTGGAAAAGGGGTTGCGCAGATGGTGCGGCATGATCTGCCCTTTGAAGAAATCGATCCTATTGTTCCTCGATTCTTCAAGACTACGGAAGCGAGGTTGGCAATGTAATCAGCTCACTTGGTGGTACTATCTTGACATCAATGCTTCACACAGTTGGAGTCACATCGCAATACGAAAGGAAGTATTAGGCTACACTTCGCTTTATCTTGATATGCAATCTCAAAAAGTTCCAAGATGCTGAATAGAATTCCGTCTGATCCTAACGGATGTGGCTATCTACCGACTTCCTGACCGAGGATATCGTGACAAAGATTAAAATGCAAACATCTTGCCTTATATGTAGTGAATGTAGTCCTGGTGTAATTACTGCAAGAGTTTCAGTCTGACCCATTTCCTATCACCCTTAAATAAATTCCTAAATCGACAACCGACATAGTTTCTTTTGCTAAGATTCCAGCCTTGAATACAAGTGATTCATACTTCATAGGTTCGCCAATTCGTCACACACTTGCGTGAGTTTTGCGGCCGTCCCAGGTTCCTAGAGAAGTCAGCGAGGTTCTATAGTACACGTGCGTGATAGCTATACTCACAGAAGCAGCATGCCCGGCATCAGAAACAAAGTGTATTGAAGACCTAGGCCACGCCTTGTGCACTTTCCAAGCAGTCACTGGCGGGCAGAGCACATCATAGCGCCCCTGGACAATAGCCCCTATTCAGGACATCAGTTGACTTCGCGCAGGTTCTACATATCCGGAAGACCACTCACCTGGGATATCCTTGATCTTCGCCATATTCTCAGGGAACAAGAGCTGCCCGTCCTCTATGAAAGCCCCATTTTGAAAGAGGTAATGATTCTCGAAAAGCGAGTGCGTATAGCACCACTCAGGATCATCCAGCATCCCTATAGACTCTGTATTAGGCTTCAATGTCCCCGTCGTCATATCCCAACGACTCCACGCGACCGCCGCCGGGCGAGAGATTGCAGGATCGGGCGAGATAATCCGATCGTAGTACGCCTTAGCAGGGTCTGCTCGTTCGTTCTCGGGGAGGAAGGAGAGGAAGGCCTCGCGCTCTTGCGGGAAGAACATGGCTGCGGCGTCGCCTGCTCCGGGCCCGTAGAGTTCGGCCCTAGTCGCTAAGAAAACGCCGCGGATCACGAGGGATCCGACCTTGTCCGGGTGTGCTTGCGCATAGAACAGGCCTAGCGTGCTGCCCCACGACCCGCCGAACACCATGTGCCATTTCGCGATGCCGAGGTGCTCGCGCAGTCGCTCGATGTCGTCGGAGAGGTGCTGCGTCGTGTTCTCCTTCAGCTCGTTTTTCGGACGTGATTTACCTACGCCGCGCTGGTCCAGCAGAACCACTCTGTAGACTGCAGGGTTAAAATAGTTGGCGTTCTGCGGCGATGTGTTGGCACCGGGCCCTCCGTGAAGAAAGATCACTGTGAATGGTATCAGGATGCGAAACAATTAATCATTCGGAGAACTCGTCTTACCAGGAAGCCCGTCTTTCTTGCCGTACTGTTCATAGTAGATCTCGTGAATGGATCCGACTTTGAGATGGCCGGAATCCCATGCTGGCTCGTGGGTGTACGAGGTGCCGGTGGACTGTGGGGTAGACATCGCAAAAGAGTGAACTAGAAATGAAAGGTATTGATATCACATTTACATCTCAATTTGATTGAAAGTAGTCTCATGACCTTTTCACGACGAGCCAGCTAGCATCTTCATATATCCGGGTGTTGCTGGCCGTGTGAGTCAGTCAGTTGTGGAGTTGATCTGCCTGAAATTGTCACATATGGGTAAGGATTAAGCCAAGGATTCCTAAAGCGACTTGGACGAGCAAGATGACGTGAGTTCTATCGTGAGGTGACAAGCCCGGTTTCCACAGTGATAGGAGTCATTGTGTCAGGGGCAAGGAAGCACTAGGGCAGAAGTTACCCCGAGGGAGTGGAGATAGTTCAATGGTCAGGCATGTAAAAGAGCAAGGTTATTTGTACAGTTATCAGTCTATAACTACTTGCCGGTTATCTGCCAACGTATTTGCTATACTACATACAACTAAATTAGTAGGGTAATTCCATCCAAATTCAATTGGCTTACATATAACATATGACTCCAGATAGGTCCATTTTTTCGTAATAATTGTAAGAACAGCAAGGTAAGAAAAGCGCCAAGTTATAAGCGTATGGAATTATAGATGGTTAAAGTATTGATTAAAGGCAACAGGTGCAAAGGTAAAGGTAGGTGCAAGTAGGTCCTAGGCTAGATATCTAAAGGTTATGAAGGATTGTCAGGGCAAGGTGTAGTTTAGTGGAGAACCGTACCTAAACTGCACGCAGATTTAACAAAGGACGACTACAGGGATAATCTCACTCACATAAGAAGGCGACATGGGCTCACGAGTACGATGGCAGTACCTGGGAAGATGATGATGTAAAGACAATGTACGATAGGGTATTGGACGCGGCTGTGGAAGATGAAGGCTTCCAATGCCAATAAACCTGAAAATCCTTCAATTTTAGTTCTTATTTCTCATTCTACCTAATTGAGGATGTGAAACCCGTCGTTGAGCATTGATGCATAAGGAAAAATTATATCATGGCTAATCCCCAGCCGCCGAGCACCCCCATCACCATACCATGATAGAGCCCGGATGTGTTGCTGAGTTACTTGGTGTAGAATCTAGCGGTGACCTGAACGTAAATGGCTGTCTCTTTTTGCCTCCATACTCGAAATACTCCAAGTCAAAGCCTTCGTATTCTTTGATGTTAACCATCAGCCCTTTCAAAAGTGACTCAAGGCTGGAGCTGCAGCTATGAAGATAAGACCCATCTCTCCAACTGGGGGTTTTGAGTCCCTGAACAGCTTTTATCGCAAATGCCACGCTATAACCTGCCAAAGATCTACTTGAAGATGGATGGAACTGAAGGCCCTTTTGATACATCAATTGCCTCTCAAGAGAACCGAGCGACATTGAAGAGCACGCTTCGGAACAATGGGGCTGTTCTTGACGAAAGCGATCAAGCAGACTCTTGAGCGCGTTACTGATAGCGTGAAGTGTATCTCGTCTCTGGTGATCGA
This sequence comes from Xylaria bambusicola, assembly GCF_022495145.1. Classification (NCBI taxonomy): domain Eukaryota; kingdom Fungi; phylum Ascomycota; class Sordariomycetes; order Xylariales; family Xylariaceae; genus Xylaria; species Xylaria bambusicola. The sequence continues at coordinate 285,628 of NW_025953569.1, forward strand.
TAACAGCTAGTGGAGTTTCAGCAAAGAACAGCCAAGGCGGTCTAGATTTGTACTAACAAATGATGCGGTCTGGTATGGGCAAGCCCATAGTACTCAGTGGTCCTTTACTTTGGTTTCGGGCTATCTTCGTCGCGGTCTTGAATACTTCCGACCACTTAAAAACCCAAGAAACGAAAAGAAGCATGATGAGATTTTTATCAACGGTTTCAGGGGCTGGTAACCCCCCAAATTGAGGGTACCATATCTCAGTGAATGGTTCAAGTACTTCGTCGCATTCGTAGTAGTCGACGACTGTAGCAACCTTTGCTAGCATCTCCAACTTGACGTTTCTAGGGACTTCGCGGTTCTGACCATGAAGTATCCTCATTACTGTCAAAAACGCATAAGTATCAAAACCCTCCGCGTCGATATGTCGGAATCCATCAGTGCCCGGCTGTGACTCCTTGAAAGGCCCGTTTAACGCGTTCTTGAAGTAGCGAGATCCAAGTCTTAGATGAGCTGAGGACACTTGGAAAAGTACACACGGTTCGGGAGGTGGTGTGCAGTCTTCCTTTTCACTCTCAACAACTTCTTCTGGAAACGGAAATGCGACATTGGTGGCATCAATTACCTCGATCACTTCTGTCGCGTCAGCAGCAGGTACCTCGGGATCCGGTTCGGGATCCTGTTCTGGCTGCACTTCGTGAACAGTCGAAGAATTTTGTGCAACAGGCTGGATTTCCACAATTCTCTCTTCATTCAGCCGCCTAGGCCTCTTTTTCTTTTTGTCCTTTTTCCGTTTGGCAGACAGCTGTGCATCATCATCAAGACTAGACCACCAGGTTATATTTCCCGAGGTTCCGCAGGGGTTTAGCTCTTCCTCAAATGGCAGGGGAGGGAATGGCCCGTCGAAGTTGCGGAGAGTGATTATTACATCACCATCAGGATCGAGGACGTAATCTGGAACGCCCATGTTGAAAGATGTTGTTAATGGTTCTTAGCTGTATTTCGGCTATTTCAGGCAATCAGTTAGGGTGTGGCTGGAAGTGAGAAAGGCAGGAGAATCTTCTTCATGAATGCGGGGTTCCAGCCTTATATCACGAAAGAGAACTGGGTAGCGTAGTCCCCAAGGCTTCCTGCGACTCCGGTCTCAAATGCAGTTGGCTACATCGGATACTTGCATTTGTATGCATGCTACACCCGTGAACGGAAAGATTACACACTATGACTGGTCATAATTCCAAGTACCGAAAGCCACGTCTCTCCACATTATGTGAGATTGATGTAAGGCTCCACGTAGGACCAATGAATTGGAGTTTTTACGCTATCAGACTGTTGCCTTCTGAAATGTTCTCACTCTCGGGATCTATCATATGCATGTGGGAGTAAAAGGAGAAAATATATCCCATACGCAAACCCCAATACAACCCTCCTAGCGCCCAACGGAGAGAATTCAAAGAATCTAGCAGTCCAAAGTTATGCTATCATTGTTGTTTCATTTGGCAGGTCAAATATGCGCAAGCCCTGGATTATCAACCAATGGTGTCGCGTAGACATATTGGGGGCAGGCCCCTTGACGCTGTTGTAAATGGGTCGGTAGCGAGACTTGAACCTACAGTAGGGGCCTACATGCGGACGTCGTTTATTTACGACTATGCTCGTCTCACTGTAGCTGAACAAAATAGGTAAATGTATTGTGTGCCTTTGTAAGGCACCATCAGGAATCAGTAGCTAAGACGGACCCAAGCTTCGATATTGTCTGCATCTAACATATTCTGCCATGAGTGTTAAAGCCTACAATCCCAGTGCCTAGTTGAAACATTGAGAATACTGAGGGTTATTCACATTGGGTTACCTTACCCAGCCGACCCCCGCAATACTCATCCGTATTTGTGACCCTATTGCAATTGAAAGACACATGATAAGGTTGGGTACTTAATGATTGCGTATTACAGGCTTAGACTACGTAACTACTAGACGCAATGATATCTAGTACCCGCGTTTCGAGAAGGTCTGGAAACCGTGGACTAGAGAGGCTCAAGGGAGTAATCATATTCGTTAGCTCAAGCGGCGCCCTAGCCTATGGCTTCCAAAACCAGTGGCACATGGGTAGATGGATAGCGAGTGAGTGATTGGGTAGAAGATAGGTGATGGCGAAGCTCGTGTGGTAAGGGATAAGAACTGTCTACAGGATCCTCAAAACTTGACAAGTGAACGATCTACTCAAAGAATAATTCATCCTTATATATGAGTTTTAATCTCCGAATAGCCTTAGTGATATCAGGAACAATGATGCAATATGAGGAGCTCAGTACGAGAGTCTATGCTGACTTATCGTACGGGTCGTGGCGGTGCGGTCCACCTTATAGCCGTCGGGCCTCCGTTTTGCCATCGGCGTAAGCTAACCCCCCGCCTCACGGGCCACCTCATCGCGGGCCGGCTGCATTGTACGGTGTTTATATATAAAACTCCAAAACAAACAATTAATAATAACTAATTAAAAAGAATAGCTATAGCTATTAAACTTTAAAATTAGCTATAGAGTATAATTCTATATATAGTTATAATTAAATTATAAAAGTATTAAGTCGAAGGTTAAGAAGTTTATTCCTAACGTTCCGCTCCCTACCATCGAGAAGCTAGACCTTGATGGGAACGATAGCAGGGTTCTAGTTACCAGTATGTTTCATAGCTATCTGATACAGCACCTCACTAACAGGATACTAGAAGCTAGCATGAAAGTAGATCTTACTGCATATCTCAAAGACTTAGAGAAAAGCAGCACCCGGAGCATTCGAGACGTTATCAATTTCAACAATCAGTGTCCGAATGAAGAGCTCCCAGACCGTAAGTTTTTCGGAACTAGTTCCGAGTATAGTTGCTTACAGGGTACAGATCATCCGAGGCAAGATATAATAATCTAAGTTGATGAGCTTTAGTTGGCTGAGGCCGACTACCAAAAGAATCTTGGGCATGTAAGAAAGGTGTGTAGGGACGAAGGGGTGGACTTTATCCTTCAGCACTATGGTGTGGACGTGATCGTAGGACCAGCAGATAGTTTTATTACGACCCTGGCAGCTGGGAGCGGTAAGGAGACCCATTGCAGTTTTTTCATTCGCTTTCAATTGATGTACACCTCAAGCCAAAGGGACTCTGACCTGGAAGATAGGATATCCGATCGCTGGGATGCTTCTCTCGTATCTCGAGTTCAATGGGCGGCCTTTAGGCCTGGCGATACTGGCTGGCAAGAACCAGGATGCCACCCTCGCCAAGTTTCTGAGTGTGGGAATCGACATTCCCACCTCGGAAGCCTCCGCCATCTCTTGTCGAACAAAGTGTTCACTAAAATGTTGCACCGACAAGGTAGTCCTCTGAGTGTATCAAGCTACATTAGATATATTCCTCATTGTCTTGGCAAGTTTCATTGTTCATGGTATAAGGTTCCGCCAGTTAATTGAATTCTCTCCCCGACTTATCCAGCTTCTTCATCTTCCCTATTTGAGGTATGCCGATGTGCCGCGATATTTGTTTAATACTCATTGGCCCCAACTAGTCGTAAAATATATGCAATAACATGACACTAGGAGCAATTCCACATAGCTAACTTTTTGGTTTCACCCCGACTCTATGTCGCTATCAGAGGCAGCTCTACTCGGCCGTCGCGCATCTGCTTCACATTGGGGGGGCTTTTGGGGTACCTACATCGTAGTGCCTATGCTGCCATACGGCCTTGCCCAATTGGAATGGAGGCAACGAGCGTAGGTCTACTGTGGAATAGCAGGAGAAGATGCTATTCGACCCTGAATACATGACACTTCAACGCTGCCAAGAATATCCCAGCCAGTATTCTGACTGCCAGGAGGCACCTGCCACTCCTCAATCTCGGATCAATCGCCATTATCAAAGACATCCGCCTGAATCACCTACAGCGGTGATGACTTCCGAATCCATTACCGATTTTGCGAGATCGTCACACTGAGCCCCTTGTACGCTGTCTTAGACGCAAAATTTGGCCCCCAATTAATGGCTTGGAGCGCCGTCGCCACTAGCCCCTATGAAGTAGGTATTCCTAGACTGGCAGCGTCAGCAAATAGAACGGCCAGAGAACGGCCCACCTGCAGAGACCGTAGAAACTCGCTGGAGAGGCCATTACTTTACCCAATTAGGCACTGCCTAAGTACCAAAAGACAGCCATCATATACTGGTACTTAGTAACAGGAGCCTCATAAGCCCCAAAGGGCGCGAGCGGCGGACCAAGATGGAAATTTATTCACTTTCTTTCTGGAGAGGGGGCTGTTGTAGAGCGCATACCCCTAGAAGTTAAACAATTTACAAAGAGATGGAAGTTGTGGTTCTTGCGGCGCAGCCGCTGGGCACCAAAGGTGACTCTAGATTCGTTGTTAAGTAGGCTAGGTAGATAGAAATAGAAGTACAGATGTGGATACGGCTTCTCGAGGGAGAATCTACGGCCTCTGCAGGTGAGCCGCAAATAGAAGAGTGGCTTAGAACACATCGAGAGTGTATTCCGTACGTACCTAGGCAGGACTAATGTGCGATGACGTGCATGAAGACATTGCAAGACACAGCCACATGATAGTAGATGATAGCTGATAACATTGAAGATATTCCAATACCCAGTGACCTCGGGAGCGACCCGAAACGTACCGCGCCATGCTTGGATGTCACTTCTGTCAGAAAGTACAACGTTAAACTGGGGAGTCTTCGTAATAGTCCAATCATTCCCAATGCGATGTTGCAGTGAGAAGATGACACATGTAGATCTGTAGATACGCAGACTCTTGTAATTTCTTGGCGGTGGGGGCGGGAAGGCTCTGAGGAAGGTTTGGCATAGAAGAATGACTGCGAGCATGTGTTTCTTCAGCGCTTATTTTATACTATAGGAGCTTCTGCACCCGACATATAACAACATCGAACAAGTTTCTCAATGCTAGCTAACATCTTTTAGTCCGGGACTCTTTCCTACGAAAGTGTTCAGATGTTAACGCGACTATAATGGTGTGCGTTTTCCAGGATCGGCATCTTTCGACGGTGGCGACTCTTCTTACCGGAGCCGGAATAAGGCTTGGCACCGAAGGATCACTTCCTGATTGTCTCAGGATCTCATCCTAAGAGGTGGTCAGAGCTACAGCTGCGCCTTTCAATCGTAGATTTTTTTTTTAAATTGAAATTCGTCGTTGCTGAAACCACCCAATTTAAAGCTCACAATCTTACCTGCTGCAGTCTTCCACATGCTTGGCGAGAAGTCATATTTGAGACTTCTATACCAGCACTGATGTAACAACACGCCCTAAAGGCCTTGGAAAACCAAGATGTTAATTTCAAAAAGCCTGGTTATCCCGCTTAAGTTCATGGGTCTAGCAAGCTTGCTAATGCTATCCGTGGTGGCTTATAGCAGTCGTACGAAAGCAGGACCCGGCCAAACGCCACTTACTCACACTCCGGTGGTGGAGAGGGAATGTAGCCCCGTGGACATGTATACCATAGAAGTGAAGACTCCCTATCTAATATTATTGTTACGCAGTCTCTAATATGATTGATTTAGTGGTTTCTCGACCAGACGAAGCCGGGATTTGAAGGGCCACTGTGCGGCACCGCGATGTTCTACTCCCGCGACATGTCGAGAGCGGCCCGGACTGTCGCCCCGAGCTTGAACAAAGTCACGATCTGGGACGTATGGCCACGCGAGCTATACGATCACGAGAATATCATTTCAAACCCCATGCGATGCATCCATCGTGATCCTGTGCAGCGGCAGACTTTCTTCGAAAACATGTCACTAGCATTCGCAAAAAAGGCGTGTGGGGGTGCCGGGGTGCTGCATAGTTCTCAATACTACCGGGAGCCCCCACGTGATGGCATCTGGGCCATGATCGAGGAACCCGAGCTTACCAGGAGTGAAGGTCCTGTTGAGTGGCTGCGGAAGTTCCGGTTGCATCCTGAATTCCCCAAACTTGCGAATCTACTCTCAACAGCGAAACCGACCCAGAAATGCCAAGCAGAGGCGGCGTGGTTAAGATCTAGTGTTGGCATCGAATGGCTGCGTAGCTTGCGGATTGAGGAAACGGTCACTCAATGGTCGGAAGTGTTCTGGAAAAGGGATAGAACAACGCGCGGACGTCTCCCGAAGAGTGGACACGAGGGGCTTCATAGACGAGCGCAAGTCCCTCTACAAAAAGTCGTCCCCAGTTATGAGGCCAGTACTAAATGTCAGGAAACAGACGACTTTGGGTTTTTCGATGATATTGTCAATTGGTAATACTGGTTTGAAAATAGGGTAGAACGTCGGGCGTGTGCGTGAACTACCCAATACGAAGTTAGAATAAGCTTTTAGGATCAGAAGAATGTTCGGCTATTCCTAACCTCTAGTGCCCTACAGACATAAACCCTGCCCCGCAATCTTCGGAAAGCGTGTTAGGTAGTAAAACAATGGTAGACTGGAAGGAACTTGCCGGTTCTAAAATAAAACATTTAAATGTTACATTTATAGGAGGACCGAAGCCTATAGATCTAAGCTATCTTTAAGGATCATTTAAAGGAATAGATTTAACAATTATAGCAGTTCTACAATTAGGAAGAACTTGTAGAACTATAGAAATAAAAGGGGTCTACGATAGATAAGCTGATGTATCGATAGAGGATCTGTTTACCCTAAGCCTTATGCGATAAGTTGATTACAGAATTTTACGAACATCCATTACATGGATACCAAGGAACAACCAAGACAGTAAGGAGACTGCAAGAAAAATACGACTTCCCAGGACTGAGGAAGGCAGTAGAAGCTGTTGTCAAGAACTGCAATATTAGGAACTCGGTACGGGAGCCCGTGCTGACTGATCGTGGCGGTGCGGCGGCCCCGTCGGTTTTACACCCCACCCCGTAGCCGCTGATGCTCTGTTTTGCCCTAGGCACACTCGGCACATTGACTCCACCGGTGCACCGTATTGAGGGAAACGGAGCCGCTGAGCCGCCGAGTCATGCTGCCCCTCTTACTCTTCACGATGCCGTGACTAGGCCGGACTAGCTGATCCTGTAGTCGGTCCGCTGAGGGCGGAAGATGTGCCTCTACTATTGCAACCATACCTGATGGTGCTCTATTCCGTAACTTGAATTAACTTTGAAGCATAGCGAAAGAGAGGCCTAGGCTTAGGTGAACTTTATCGCGATGGAATTTATAAATACGAAGCGAGTGCCTATTTAAAAGGGGAAGTGTTTTAGGAAATACACGATAATCTCAAAACTGCCCGGGCATTGTAAAAGAGTGTGATCAATCTGTCAACCAGTTTGCGCAACCGCACCCCTGAAAAATTTCCGTCATTTCAAGTTAAGACCTTTATAGGTAGTTGCTAAAGCCCGTAAACTATGTTGTTCAAGCAAGCTTTGCGAACCTCAGTTGGTCGCGCACTGGCCGGAGTTGGGGTCCGCCCTGACCAGCTGTGAGCAATTGCATACCGACATATGGAAAATGGGAATAGATTGAATACTCACTTGAACTCGAAGCCAGCATGTTCCTGGTAGCCTCCCTGTCCACAGCCGCTGATCTGCTTGGTGAGATAGGTGTAGCAATCGCCGCTAGTAAGGGTAGCGGGAGCGCTGTTCTCATTTATGATGGTGAAGTCGGCCTTCTTGGTACTGTCCAGATTGTAGCATTGCTGGATCTCGTCACCGGGCTGCCATGTTCGTGAGCCGCTGGTCCCGACGAACGCGTTGTTGCATGCCTGCGCAGCGTAATTCTTGGCCAGCCCCGAGTCGGCCCCCCAGTTTTCGCCTGTGCTCCAGCATGTGTCGATAACAGGAGTTGTGCTGGGAACGGCACGTCCGAGGACTTCGGGAATCAATGTCATCCCGGAGGCAAGAGTCGCTGCGAAAAGAGAGATGAGAGTAGATGGGTACATTTTGGGGATGAAATGCGTGCTGAATGCTAAATAGGGTGCACAAGTCTGTAATTTCTGGTCTGTCAAATAAAACGAAGGCTTGACTGGTGTTTGTGATTATGAAAGTGGTGGCGGAGGTGATGACGATGATGGTGATGGGGTTTTGGTTGACCGCTGTAGAGGAAACACTGCCTTATATAGATAGTACTCTAGCCCCTTAGACATTAGTCTTATCAAAGCATACCAATGTTATTGTTAGTTTCGAGGCTCTGATATTTTGTCGTAGTAAGTTGATCGCATGATCTTCCGAGATGGACACGCGTCAGGTTTGCTGTGCTATCACAAAATCAGCTGCGAAAAGTCTTATTTTTAACTTGGAGGATCTGAATTTGTGGTATAACAAGGCATCATACCGATCCCCGCGCATTAAGCATCACAGCACCACTAGAGATTGTTGGTAAGCAAGGATTAGGTGCCATTGTAGTCGTCGATGGTAATGATAGCTGAAGACTTACATTCATTTTACTCGGTGATACAATATTTACGTTGCTTGTATTCTATTTTACAGAGGGTTCTTCATTTATGTTGCCCGATACAACTATTTCCCATCCTACTTGAATATTTTTTGGTTGCGGTACAGTTGTGGTATAACTAAATGTATTTTATATTAGCCATTGTAAAATAACGCAAAACTTGGACTTAGATTAGCAGGCAATGGGTGTTGTTAGGAGGCGTAGGCGGCACGGAAACAAATCCGTTTCATGATATCATGAAAGGCAGTGATCAACCTTACCACTGAGCTGTGACAGCGAGCATTATTCATAAAATTGAGAGTCTGAAATTAATATATTATTACGTCCAAGTAAAATTCTACGCTGTCTTTCACGCCGACCTTCCGGTTGCTTTTAGGTAAACTTGTCCGTCCGCCACTAGACTCTATAAGAATTGACTTGCTTAGACGGTCAAGTCTACAACTATCTACACTGACTGGCGACCCTTAAACACATCTAAGTTATTGCACACCTTAGAACCTCCATCATGCATTTCACGTTCCTGATTATTTCGATCCTCGCACCACTGGTCAGTACTTACAGCTCTTGCTATGACTAAAGTGTACTAATTGATTCCTTAGGCTACCCATGCCTATCTGAATCTCTCTACCACAGCCTCGCTGGATCGTTATGTCCCAGGTTCAGTTCGGACTATATCGCACACTTTGGAAACCGATGAGGACGGAGCTTTAATGGTAAGCCCAGATGGTGTCATGCGAAGCTTCTCCTCCAATGGTACGGTGATCGATTTCCATCAGGTAAGTCATCTCAGCCACTTCTCATTCCATTCAAGTGTTTTGAATTACCATTGGAGGGGGGGCATAATCACGTTGCATTTAGCTGACTCATTGGGCTCAACACGACAGCTCGATCCAACTCAACTAAAAGAGTTTGCTGAAATCCAACTTCGTCAGTGGCAGAACATGGGCAAGGAAATTCCTGCAGCGGTTAGCAATTTAGCTAAAGCACCGTACACTGATGGACGCCAAGTTTTGGACAAAGAAAAGCTTCTCAACCCCCCTGATTCACCTTACCCCTTGCGCCATCTTGTGCCACGGACGTCCCATTCGCATGCTCAGGTTCCACTGCATCTTCTTGATGAGAGACAACAATGCATCGGCTCACCTTGTCTCACTTTCGGTCAATGTGCAAGATATAGGCCTACTCCGTGTTACCAATGTTACTTCCCAGGAGGACCTGAGAGTGGTGCTTGTTTGCTGAATTAGGGTACGGATCAGGGGCTTGGATCGAAAGAGGGATATTGACACGGTGTGAGTGGGCTGGACGGACAAGCATATGATTACATTCTGTGTTTACACTCTTTTAGCCTTCTGCTTTTACTATTTTTCATTTGATTTCATCCGTAACAGACACTCGCTATTCGGTAGTTCAAATCAACTTCCATCCGCTCTCTCTCTTGCTGTCTTATTCTTTAAGTAAATGATATGCCCCCCTTTAACGCCAGCCAACTAGTTATTTATCAATAAAGTAGCTTGCTAGGTCTTAGTTGGTGGTAAAACGTCAACTATCGCGAGTGAATTGTTAGGAAATCAAAGCTTTTCTCGCAGCTTTCCGTGTTGTCGGTTTTCGGAGTGACACGAGTCCGACGACCTAGCAGATAGAGCCTGTTGCATTTGCGAGATGGAGATCCCTGCCTTCATGCGTGGCGTGATCGGAACATTGTCAACCTTGAAATATCTTGGGGTGGATTAGAAAAAACGCGTAAGTAGACAATAAGATGACATATGGCTTGGAAGTGATCGACTCTCTGTTGTTGCTATCGTAATGAATGTTCGGATGCTGTGCCCCCTCCTACGAAACAATGCGCTAGGTACACTAGAGCAACAACCTAACAGCAACTCATTTAGATAATGAAACGAAAGTTCCTAAGAATAATTCCTTGCCACAATACTAAGTGTACGACGCCAACTTGGTTCGTCCATTGCACCACGTGTGCGGTGTTGGCCCACCCCTGGCAAACGCGTCATCTGCGGATGGCATATCAATCGATGATATCACACTCCGAATTTGCGTATCAACTCACGAGCCCTATCCTTCATGTTGCTGGCCAGAGGTTTGGGACTCCTGTTTCTTCAGTGTCTCCAACTCCTCGATAGTTTCTTTCTTTTTCAGCTCGCTCAATGGTGCGGGCAAGATGCTTTTGTCGGGGTTGTACCAAGCTGATTCAGGAGTCTTAAATCCATCGACCCCATCCCATTCTGCAGTGAGGTATTTTTCAGCGTACTCCTTCGGGAACCTGGCATGCAACGCTGCGATGAGGCTCGGGCGGAGAGGCGCGGCGCCGATAACGTCCCGCTCGGCCGTGAGAGACCGCAGAATACCATCCTTTCCCAATGAGATGACGCCATAATTGTCCATTTTAAAGCTGGCTATGATGGCGCTCAGTTCCTGTTGGTCAGAGTCTTCGCATGACCAGGATCCGCAACTATCCTGGGTGGGTTGCGCTGACATGGCTGCAATCTGAAACGAATAGCTGCGGGGTAGAGAATAGTGTCAAATCGATGTTCGTGGCGTCTTCTGCTATGGGTTCATTCGAGGAACCGAAGAAGCCTGGCTGGTTGTTGGGATGGGGTTTGGTGCGCTCTTATATTGCGGCGCAGTGCTGCCTGGAACCACCCCTGATAATTATGTAATCCCGGCATCCAATCAGATCTGTTAATTCAGCCAACTGCGTCCCCTGTTGTCAACCATGATGACGACCTCTCTCCTTTATTAGGCAGCTGCAGATCAATATTCATGCTATCCATGCTGGTGTAGAGTCCGGAAGGAACCACGGTTGGTTGATGGGATGGGGTAAAGCGTGCTTTATTATTGCGGTGCTGTTTGTAAGCTTCCCGGTGGCATATGTAATCCCATAATCCAATTCGATTCGTACACTAAGGCAACACTCTCTTGTTGACATCTATGAAGCATGAACTCTTCCCTTGAACGGGATGCTCGGGATCTGCTTTCTATTTAAAACCCTGGCAACCATCCTTTTGGTCGATATGCTGTTGGTTTCGTCCCAATCCTTCTGTACGATAGAGCTTCACACACAAGGAGAAAATCATATGTTCTCGTCAATACTGGTAAGCTTGAAAAGTGCTCAAAATAAAGATTACGATTAACGGATTCGCAAAAGACGATCCTTCATTACCAACAAAATAAGTGAGACAGCACTTCAACAAGAAGAAAATGCCTAGTACTCCGTAGACTATGATTATGCGCATCTGCGAATGACGTTGCCGTTGGTTATAGGATAGCCAAGGTATGGCATAGAAGCATATCAATGAGGGAAAGCAGGATCATTTCTGGACAGGAATACACCATGACAGGCCCCCAGTGAGCATTCTAGTGTATAAATTAAACAGCAATCCCGGAGCCCAAGCAGTCGTAGAATACAAATCAAGCACGGTCACTACAACATCATTCTTAGATATATACAAATCATCATCAACTCGAAACCAAAACAAGTGGTCTAACGGACATTATCATGATGAAGTTTATTACTACCCTTGCATTCTTTATCCTTTCTTTTGTACGTAACGCCCCATATAACCAGAAATGAGAAATATCAAATCGCTAATACCCGTAAACAGACTTCCTATGCCTTCTCCAGAACATCCCCAAGCGGCAACACCACATGCCGCCACCTTCCAGGTCCTGTCAGTAATGTAACGCAAGCCTTGCTGAAGGACAATAGCGGTTTCGTCTCTGTCGGAGACGACGGCGTGGTCCGCTCTTTTGTTCCCAACGGAACCGTCATCGACTACTACCAGCTAGACCCAGACCAAGTAAAGCAGTTTGCTGAGAAACAGTACTCCGCATGGGCAGCACACGGAGAGGGAGACGTGCCGGCCAGTGTCTCTGAGTTAGCACGGCCGCCATATCCAGATGGATGTCTCGTGGTCAACGAAACGCAGCTTCTTTTCCCCTCCGTGATCCCAGACACGGGAGACCAATCGGTTTCCCCCTCGGCTACATCAGCAGATAAGCCAACACGCGCTCTTGGCTTGCTGAGTAGCAATAACCCCACCTGTGTAGGATGGAGTTGTCAGTCCTTGGCTGATTGCCAACCTCACTGTCTAGCATGTTATTTTCAGCATGGGCCGCCAAACGGAATATGTTTTGCAGATTAAATCTACGGATAAGGAACTTGGAGGCTTATCGCAAAGGCCGCAGGTAGCTGAAAAGGGGTAGTACATGGACAATTCAGGATGATGAGAGTGCATTGGGAAGTCTGGCTTGATAGGAGTGACGGGCGAACACACACACATACACGTTCATTTCTATGGTTAGTACACGGGTAGCTCGTGCCAGTCTACATACGAGTACAGATTCAGTAGTATTTTGTTTTTTTAAGGACCGCTCGCTATGTTATTTAGATTGTTATATTAGCTTATTTCATCGATCGTAGAACTCGAGTTGCTAGCAGGACTTATGATGTGGTAGCATTCATTGTCAAGGATACATCTGAATACAGGTATTCTTCTCCTAGATTTGGCGAATCGTTTAGTTACTTACCCATCTGAAGAACGATTTTTCTGCCGAAGCTTGCACAAGAATCTGCCGGCAGTGCCACTAAGAGTACAGGAGCTAGCGACACTTTGGAAAAATTCTTAGGAAGATCGTACATTCTATGCTCTTATGGGTATGGGCGCTTCGATGACGTGAGCCACACAACTATCAGAGTCTTTAGCTTTGACAATATCAACATATAACATGAATTTGAACCTCGGTTCTCTCTAATGGCTCAATAGTTTTGTATTCTTTGTGTGACGCTCAAGAAAAAAAGAAAAAAACTTCAGTGGCGCAAGCAGGTCACGGAGTTGCTTGTGCCACACAGCAACAACGTACAATTGAAGACGAGGTAGTTGTCCGTAGAAGATTGGGCAGCGTATTAATCCCCTCAATATTCGCTCGAAAAGTCTAGGTACATAGTGGGAAATTTCATGTATTAGTCTTTTCATACACCTTTTGTGCGTATTTCACCCATTCTTCAATTTGAAGAGTAGGATAAGAGGCATGGAAATTTCTGCTTACCTTGCTTCTTACATACTTGCAATAACCATTCACTTCTTATTTCGTTTGCATCTCGGGTTGAAATCGGATTAACTTCGGTAAATAATAGAACACACCAAACCTCATCGCTCTAAGGTGACACGGGAACCGTCGTTTATAGGTTCATAAAGGAGTACATGTAGCAGTAGTAAAACTGCCGTCCTATTTTGTACTCCTATTGCAACATGACAGAGCCTCCCTTGTGTACAGGCATGTTCACATGGTTACGCAAAAGATCACATGTCTAGATTATAGTCAACACAAGTTCAACTGTACACAAATCATCTAAGGCTTTAGTGTTCATCTCGGATACTTTCTCACATGTTCTGTCTCTCGTGTGCTAGTATATCTCATTGTGGCAGGTAACAGTGGACCTATCAATTCCTCAATCACCAGCTCTTTAAAGTACACAGACAATCTGAGGTATGATGATATTAACACATGATAGTCAGAAGCCTAGTACATAAGTGCATCTACTACAGGATCTCGAGATAATACTACCCGATGCTGACGCGTTCCTGCTCTTCAGACATGGTTCGCATCGTATTCAGCGTGATATCTATCTCATTGACCAAACAGATTAGTCAAATCACCAGAGTACTTCTGATATTGAGCCTCAATCTCGATCTCGGGCAATACTACTTCTGATCTCGGCACTATCAAGATGCTTACACGGAACGTAAGGCGATCTTCATGATCGAAGATGTGGCGATACTAGGACTACATCCAAGGGGCCCTCTCTATAGAGTCCTAGTATGGGCACTCAAAGCTTGAAGACTTTCGTGCAACAACAAACATCATAAAGGACCCTCGTTGTTGCACAGACACATGATCTGCCTCCCGTGTCAAATTTTATATAAAGAGGACATCCGTCTTCATGCCGATATTCAAGTCCCTTTTATCTCCAGACTCTCCAACACCTCGAAAACCAACCCCTCTCATCTTATCCTCAGCTAAACACACTGAACACTCAACCAAATCACCCTAATCACACAATACATAATGGCTCTCGTCGAAATCACCCAGCTCATCGACGAGTGCGGATGGTCGGTCCCAAAAGGGGACCGACACTTCAGACACGCGAGATTATGGAGATGCGGAAATCCAGCCTGTCCCTACATGCGAAACCGTAGTATGCTTCCTCCCCGCCCAGCTCCGCCCCCAGAGCCCGAACCAGTTGAGGACTCGACAGGTGAGCCATTCGTCAATGATCTGATTGTATACCTACTAAAATCATTACGGCAGTTAAAGAGGAGCCAAAGGATAAATGAGGATGAGGATCTAGAGAGGTGATGGGGTAGAGGCATCTGGTGTTGGGGATTTCAAGTAATTAGTATCTATGCTAATGGCTCCTGGGGAAACTGTCAATAGAAATTGATGACAGAATGATGGAACAAGTGACTGATTAACAAAAGTAAATGAGCCTAGTATTGGATAGTCAGGCCAAATTGATTTCCCAAACTTACGCCTTGTCTTCTTCCTTGAGTGCCCTTTCGCTCTTTTCGCATTTCTTCACCGAGGACATACATCCCTTGTCTTCGTAAACTGTAGCATTTGATACAATTTCCTACAACTTATAAAGTTTTCAGTGATGAGGCCCAAGAACGAGTGTCTAGAGTTCATCGTGGCTTAAATGAGATGGAGCATGCAATGTGAAGAATTCTACACATTGAGGGGAAAAGGGGGTTGAACCCCGTAGCCCGCTCCACTGCGGGAGACCATTCACTACGGATGTCCCCTGGCGGAAGCTCACAGCCAGCTACTAGTGTTTAAATTTGTTTAAAGCACTGTCTTTAAGAGATGAAATGGAAAGTGATAGATAAATCGGCAGAACGGACATAGCTACGTCGAAAAGCACATCAGCACCAGTCACAAGCCCTACCAACAGGCAGGCATGAGAACGCCAAGTTGTCACAAGATGATTAGACGACACTTATTCAATGCAGCAATGATGCGAAGGTCAAATCTCGCACCTACACTCTTCAATCAGCGCAAAAGCCGCTTAACTGTACCTTATCCAATGACTACGAAGATTTTGCCACGATTCTCTAATAAGAACTAAACGGATGAGAGAAAAATGCTTAATATCTTCACTATGAAATTCCAAAACGCTAATCCATAAAGTCGTTACCACTCTAATCTATCATCACAAATCAGACGAACATCAAACCGCTCGTTGCCCTTCCACACCCTCGCGCCAGAATTACACGTCGCGACGACGCTCCTCAAATCGCTAATCATGCCTCCCGGCCCACTTCCAAAGACCTTCGTCGGGCCCCTCACCGTGCCCTCGACGAATTCGCTCACAAGAGCCTTCAGATCAGGATGTCTGTCCAACCCTTTACTCCCGAGCTTCTGAATATCTAGCGACATCGGGCTTTGAGCGTTGACAGCTGCGCACGAAGTAGATCCGCAGGTCTTATCCAGATCGACCTCTTGACCCTCTACTTTCTCTTGTATGGAAGAGGCGTTGCTGCCCGCCTCCCTCGTGACATAAATGCACACTTCAACCCCGTGCGTTCGCGCCGCATTGTTAACAGCGACGATCTCCCGCTCTACCCAGCACAGGTCCGCTTTCCTGCGGATCGCCCAGACGAGCTGGATCTTGCGGTCGCGCACGGCGGATTTCTGGATGATGTCGAGGAGCACAGGGAGCACGTAGGTGATGCCCGTGCCGCCCGCGACACACAGTATGTTATCCTCGGGCATCAAGTTCTCCGCAATCGACTCCCCATAAGGCCCGGTCAATATCACTGGCGTCGTTGCCTTTGGGGATAAGTTTAGCTTTCGCAGCGCTAAATCAGCTACTTTCTTCGTCTCGCCTTTCTTAGCTCGGAAGATGTACGAGTGGGATACAGTTCCATTGCGCGTCTGGGGGAGATTCAACGGTGTAAAGGGGTGCGACTGCCAGATGCTACTTTCGGCAAAGCACAGATAGAAGTGCTGGCCGATATTCCAAGGCCCATGAGGCTGTTCGAAGTCCATCCTTACGACGTCGCCATATTCGGTGTCAGCGAAGTGTGTTAATGATGCTGGGGCTGCCTGGAAGCCCATGGAGCCGTTGGGAAGATACTGATAGTGCATCAACATTGTGCGCACGAGACGAACGCCGCGATCCAGGAAGAAAATCAGGATACTTGGCAGCAGGAACGACTTGAGCTTTTGCCAGTGTCCCCAGCAACCTCCAATGTAGACGATGGCCAGGACATAATGAGCCTTGCGAAAGAACTCGTATCCTGTGAGACGGATAGCCCACGGTGTGCTAAGGACGACGAGCATCAGGAGTAAAATCATGGTCACCACTCCCCAGACGATGTAAGTATCCTTGATCCATTCTTGAGCTGTTGTTGGCTGTGGCTGGTATAGCCGCACTTCGATAATTGTCCAGCCGATGGTGTGAACAGAGCCCTGGATGAAGATGATGTACCCGAGCCATCGGTGCAAGAAGTTGAAGCTCTGGTAGGGAACGCCCGTCAGCAGAGAGAGAATTGACTCTCTGTTTGCTAATAGAACTGACAACGGTGTCAAAGCGTAGGCTAGAACTCCGATTCGGTTCGAGAATGGGCCTAGAGTGGACCTCGTGTTATATAGCCCCGGAGAGCTTTTGACGGGAGTAATCCATTTCTGAAAGGTGTAACCGGCGAAGCTGAATATCAACAAGTAGGCGGATAATATCATAAGGATAAGAACCTGTAATCTAGTCGTCCTGCCGAAGATGAATCGAGGCGCGTCGGGAAGTAATGAGCTTCGTAGGTATGCGGAGAACGCATTTGAGAATCGTGTTACCGACGACTTGCCAGAACTGATGCCCCCAGGTACCAAACCATCAGCCCGCGATGGCGCCCAGACTCTCTTTCCTATCGTCCATAACAGCAGAATGCCGAGTATGATTGACCATAGAATGCCTGAATAAAGGACACTCAAGTCGTGTGAACCATAGATTTGGTCAAGGTATTCGCACGACCCAGAGTCGCTCACGCAGGGGATAACTCTTTCATAGTAGCCCCAATGCGGTTCTAAATTGTCTGCTTCGCTGTAATTTTGAATGTGAGCCCGTAACCCTGGCTGGACCTTCATCTTTCCCTAGCGCAAACTCAATTGAGTCGCTCACACGAGTGCCGTGAGACACAGGCGGACAGGTAGATTGAGTACTGCTAGTCTTGTTGAGCTAGTTATTTAAGGTTGAATTCACCGTCAGGTAGATGCGGTCGCGTATCCGTAAGAACTAGTAGGACAGACGTGATCGCCTTTCCCAGGCAAATGGCAAGTTTTAAGGTTTAACATCGTCCAGCTCGTGGGGCGCTTGCTTCGCAACGCCCGGGAACTTATAATACTAGAAAAGGCCATGATGCGTCCAATGTCGAAACCATGAGACCAAGACCACGGTCTCGGTGGCTAGCATCAATCTACATCACGCTCCGTATACCCCAAGTGGATACGAAAATTGCGCACATAGGGTGGCTAACACCCACATTTCTATAGCCAAGAGCCGCGAAAGACCCGGCGTGGGTTTTGTATGGCCTCGCGGCGGCGATAGTGTGAGGGGAGAAGTGGGCTGTTGAGAGAAAATGAGCACGTTTTTCAGGCCCGTTTAGGGCGAAGACCGTGAGGGGATCTTGGCGAAACGCTGCATCGGATGAGCCGCCGTCTTCGTAATGCCGATAGCGACACTGGTTCGACACTGGTTCCCGGGACTAGGACACTGGATCCCTTGGTTCTAGATAGTCTTGGCCCGAGAAACCTTCGCACGCGCAGGCCGACCGACTGACAGCTGATGTTTCGTAAACCTGCGCATATCAACTCGTTCATCATCTGTCTCAATATTGCGCCGTGTTCGAACAATTCTCTCTGATGTGCTCATTTCCAGCCTCATTTCTTGGAATTCGACAACGAGATTAACACGCCATCGCCAGAGAGGAGTCGAACGTGACGGACTATAAACTAGACTTTATACGAAGCGGGCCGCAGTGGACTGGTATAACTATCGCCTCCGATCCCCGAACATTGGAATCGTCATCGCCCATCTATTGAGAAAGTTCAAAAGAATAAGCAGACAAAATGTCTCATGGCGGCGGCATGAGCATGGACGACTCGTCCTGCACGACTCATGTTAGTGGTTGTGATTCTCATGCCACTATCTGCCTTTTTCACTAATAGGTCGCTAGATGTTATGGAACTGGAACACCATCGGTGCCTGTACGTCAAGCCAAGATTGAGCACCGAGATTATGGCAACGGCGAAGAAGACGGGTGCTGATGAGTTGTAGGTTTCTTCGCGGAATCATGGAAAATTAAGACCGAGGGGATGATGGCAGCGACCTGCATCGGCGTGTTCCTGCTAGCGATACTCCTGGAGTTTGTCCGCCGACTGGGCAAGGAATATGACGACCTCATTCTTCGCCAGTTCCAACAGCATGCCGACGAGCGGGCTGCCATGGCGAAGTTAGAAGATAATTGCTGTTCGGCGGAGACTCGACTAGCTGGTCAGACTGTGATATTCAGAGCGACAGCGCTGCAACAGTTAATCCGCAGCTTCATCCGTAAGTCTTATCTCAGCATACAGCATGAGCCGAGGCGACGTTGTTCCTCACGCTACTCTTCGATGGACTCAGCAGTTCGTCTAGATCATAACGGAGCTGACATGAAACGACCACAGATGCCGTAGCATTCGGAATAGCGTACATCCTGATGTTGATAGCCATGGCGTTCAACGGGTACGTCATCATCCTCATCATTGTCGGCGCCGGGTTTGGAAAGTTTCTGTGCGATTGGATGACAGCCAGAGTAGTGGTAGGAGTAACAGCCATGCCGGCAGCAAAGACTGTCGGGGTCAGCGAAGAGGCGACTGTGTGCTGCGGTTAGATAACTCTTTAAATTGTACCCCGTAGCTTTTTGGCGCGATAATGATGATGACGATGATGAATGATTGGCATGTTTACGTTGGCATGATACAGCCTCCCATGGTGGCGGGATTACGGTCAGCGTTCTTTTCCTGGTAGCAAGTATAATTCGGATATTTTTCTGCTTTCTTCAGTATATTCCATGTCTATTGCCAAGACCTTTGCAGTCCCGCGTCTATTCGAAGATGTAGATCCTCTGTTTGAAGCCTGAAATCTTGCTTTGCTTGAAGTACCTACATAAGGTACATACCTAGGTACTTACCCAGGTATCCAGGTACATATGGCCGCTACAGGTGGGCACATACCACCTACTGCCCAGTGCTGATGCGCTGGAAAGATAGCGCGGCTGGGCACTGGCTTGGCTGGGCTTGAGTGGCTAGAACCCCTCGCAGCCCTGTAGGTACCTACAGGTACCTATTTGAGATCCATCTTATCCGCTTATATCAGCTTATCGGCTTATCGAACCCCTCGTCCATCTGACTGCCCCTCCAAAAAGCTGGCCGATCAGCCCCGAAGCCATGCACGTATCCCGAGTGACTCAGTATTCAAGCCAAATAATTGAATATAAACATTTACGCGACTACAACGAGCTTCGTGCGATTCCCTCTCCGCTCTATTTCTTAAGCAGGGTCTTGCCATGGCTGCCAAATCCACCGAAGAGAGGCTTGCCCTCATCAAAGAGAATCTTGCCGAGTTCCTCAATCCCGAAATCATCGAGGCCGCCATCAACGAGGGGCGCAACCCGAGGATCTATTGGGGTAAGGTCAATTGGCGACTTGGGCATCGCTCGCTTTGATGCTAACATATGTTTTGTCTTACTGCAGGAACTGCCACAGTACGTGTTGCCCGGAATCTGCGCGCCAGTCAGAGAAAGACGAAGATAGCAATTGGGAGAACAAACACCAACTAATCTGAGTACGACACAGACCGGCCGACCTCATGCCGGATACTTAGTGCCTGGTGTACGGTGACTACAATCATCATCGCTTGATCGATACGCCAAGCTCACTAGCTGGAACAGGTCAAAATAGCCCAATATGTGGCTGCTGGCTGTGACATGGTCATCCTCCTTGCCGACGTATGCGCCCTTCTATACACGATGCCCACTCATGTACGACCGCGGCGATAATGACTGACGGTAATGACGACTATGGATAGATTCACGGCTTTCTCGACAATTTGAAGGCACCCCTCGAACTCGTTAACCGGCGTGCCGAGTACTACAAGTTCACCATAACGGCACTGCTGAAGGCCTGTGGCGTGTCAACCGACAAAGTGACATTTGTCCTTGGTAGCTCTTACCAGAAGAGCCCCGAATACATCATGGATGTTTACAAGTTGTGTTCATTAACATCGGAACACGATGCGAAAAAGGCTGGCGCCGAGGTTGTCAAGCAGTCCGCTAACAGCCCCTTGAGTGGACTACTCTACCCTATCTTGCAAGTATTGGATGAGCAATACCTGGATGTAGACGCTCAGTTTGGCGGTGAGTTCGCCTCGGTCCGAGATTAGAATACGTGTATTGATGTAGTTCAGGTCTGGACCAGCGAAAGTTGTTCACTGCCGCCAAAGAGTGGCTGCCGAAACTTGGGTACAAACAGGTCAGTTGAGTGCACGTTCCAAGCTTGCGCCCTGAACTGGAGATTAACTGAGTATAGCGTGCTCATCTGATGAACGATATGATTCCTGGTCTTCAAGGCGGCAAAAGTGAGTCTACGTACATGGTACCTTCTCAACTAAATGCGCGACTGTTTCTCCGACGGCTGCTAGTCATCTTTGTGTTGTTCTAAATGCATGCGCTTAGAAGCATGCATTCAGTTCTACCGAGGCATTTGCCACTTCAGAGGGGGTTTCTCTTTAGGGGACACTGCATCAACTATCCCTTCTGTCGCATGTGATGGTTTCCACTGACTTGCGTTCATCCTCCAGTGAGCTCAAGCGATGAGAACTCAAAAATTGATCTTCTAGACCCGCCGGATGTCATCACCAAAAAGGTCGGTCTTAAGAGTCCCTTTATCTTTGAGACATAGTCACATTGAAGTAGTATAACATAGAAAGCTGTTAACACTTAGCGCAGATCAAGAAAGCAGAAGCGGCGCCGCGCGTTGCCGAAGGAAATGGTCTTTTGGCCTATGTCGAAAATGTTTTCCTTCCAGTAGCTGAGCTCAAAGGAAAGCGCGAATTTATTGTCTTGCGAGAACGAGACGGTTTAGAGCCTCTTGTTTACACGGACATTGCCCAAATTCGCAGCGACTACGAAAATGACGTGGTAAGTCTCGCTATTCAACTCCCCTCGGGCTCACAGTAATGTACTAATTGGCTCCAAGCTCACACCCCAGCTCCTAAAACCTGCCGTCATCAAGGCGTTATGTGACATTTTGATACCCATTCAAGAAGAATACAATGCATCGAAAGAATGGCATGAGATCGAATTATTAGCTTACCCGCCACCGGAGAAGAAGGCAAAGAAAGTCAAGAAGATAGGCACTCGCTACCCAGGCGCGACCCAAGACGACGCCACGCCTAATGCTGCTACCTCTGATAACACTGACGGCGTAGCTAAGCTGAACCTAGAATCTAATAAATAAGAAGACTGAAGGAAGCCTCTAGCGGATTCACAGGGTCAAGCCTATAGTCACAATGGAATAGATGTGATATGTTGGATTTAGATAGAGGGGAAGATAGAGGAGAGAAGGGCGGTCACCAAAAGCATACAAAACCTAGAGAGCATTGCGATCAAATTGAGCAAAGTTCAAATACCCCCCTCCGTCTTGTAGCTCGGTATCTACAAAATGAAACCATACAAGCGAGCTCAATATATTGCGATTTCGACACAACCAGTTATACCGCTTCCATCTATCTCGTTCCTTCCTTCATGTCAGCTAATACCAAGTCAGTGATTTCGCAAATGCTACACTCACTATCAGGTCATTTACGTCAATCCCTCCGTTGATAATAAATAACGCCTCGGTCTATAAATAAACCAAGGTAATAATGAGGAGAAAGCTGGCAGGCCTCGATACGAAAATGGATGCGAACAGAAAAAAACAAAAATTCCATTGTGCCTAAATTGCGGTGGCCGGCATACGACCACCACACGACACAACACAACACAACACAACACGACAACGGACGGAGGCAACGCCCGTGTAAAAAAGGGGACCCAAATGCGGGCACCGTCGACGTCGCAGTCGCAACCCTCGTCTTAGCCAAGTTCGTATATTTATTGGACATCGCACGAGGCGGACGAAGGCTTCTTTGCCGGCGCCAACCGTGCCAAGCGAGGTATGATGCGAGACGTACTGAGGTATGTAGGTAGTCAGTCAGTTAGTCAGTCGGTCGGTGGGACGCCGGCGTCGTGTGTATATCATGAGTCGGATCGCTGCTCGTCGTCACGGACAGATATCCATCGCATCGCAGCGCATCGCATCAAGTCACAAAGCAAACCGAACAGAATCCCAGTTTGAACACTATTATCTCAAGCCCTCATCATGCAATTCCCCCTGCACACCGCCCTCCTCTCCTCACTCTTCTTCATCCAAGCTACGTCCGCGCTCCCCCAAGGCGGAACAACAACGTGCATCACGAATCCCTGGGCAAGCACGCCTACATCCACATCCACCCTTATATCCTCCTCCACTCCATCCATAATGACAGAGCCATCCGTCCCCGAGCTCGAACCCCGCGCAACGACCCCGCGCGTGAAGACCTTAGCGCTCTGCTGCTGCTGCATCGCGAAGGCGCCGTACACCTTCGACGAGCCGCAGCCGACGCCGTCGCACTACATGGGCGAGTGCTCGAAGGCGGGGACGCAGGACGTCTGCGGGAGCAATTACACGGGGTCGTCGGGTTTCGCGATGGAGGGGCTCGAGGGGCATCCTGATCGGATTGGGGCGCGGTGCTCGGTTTCGCGATGTGGCGCTATGAGGTTTGTGGATTGAGAGGCGGTCGATAGTTAGAGGTATGAGAGGGGGAGAGGGTAGGATGAGGTGGTAGGGGGGA
This sequence comes from Xylaria bambusicola, assembly GCF_022495145.1. Classification (NCBI taxonomy): domain Eukaryota; kingdom Fungi; phylum Ascomycota; class Sordariomycetes; order Xylariales; family Xylariaceae; genus Xylaria; species Xylaria bambusicola. The sequence continues at coordinate 309,012 of NW_025953569.1, forward strand.
CTTTTACAAGCGATAGTACATACCGCGGATGTGTGTATCGTATGCAGGGGATTTCACAATACGCCGTGTCATGACTATACTATGTCTGCGCGCTTCGTTAATGATATCCAATATTACTATATCCTAGTCGTACTTAAAGGTAGCCATCTACACCCAAGTCTCATACCATCATCTCCCAGCAATCTCAGCAGTATCCGCCGTGACAGTGTCGTTAAACGCGCTCACGTCGCGGAAATACAGCTGTTGCACACCCCCATTAGAACGAATCCCGCTGAACGAATACACCTGATGCGTCTGCCCCACGCCTCTGCTAAAGCTATTATTGCCAGGCCGGTAATAACTCGCCGTACCATTGCGCCATGTATTCGTGATAGAGCCCGTCTTTCCCATCCCCGATTTAAAAGCGCCTGTGGCCACGAAACCCTCAATACCGGTGGGAAACACGGCGTTGCCGCGAACTTCTACTTGTAGCCCTTGGTCCACTTGTGCCCAGAGACTCACGCTTCCGTCGGCGCCGACGTTGTACGTGCTGTTAGCGAATAATGGGTACGCGTATTTCGTGGCGTATGTCACCCCCGGGCCACTCGCGGAATCAGTGCCTGAGATCAGGAATTTGTTCAGGTTATAGTTCCCGTAGCTCGCCACGCCGCCGGTGTTAGTATACGTGAGGAATTGCGTCCATGACACAGTGCCCTTGGTCTTCTGCGTTTTCACCTGTGAAGAGATGTGTACTTTCCGCTCTAGAGAGAAATCATACTCGAGACTCTCGTTGAAGCCCGTAGCATTTTGCGTGAGATGTTGCTTGAGCGAGATTTTCGGCGAGGATGTTTCGAAAACACCTGTTGTCCCTGTGGTGATGGAGCCCTCGTCGTCGAGCCATACGAAGATCTTCCCTGTTATGTACCACTCATCGTCTGTGGTCGTGGACAGCGAGGCGCTTGATGCGCCGTTGTCGACGAGGCCCACGATCTTGATTTCGAAAGTGTGCTGTTTCCCGTCGCAGAGGAGAGGCAGGAAGGGCGAGATGTCTATCTCGTGCTCGGCGATATCGAAGGCTTGGATCCCTACGATTGGTCGGTGGAGTTGCGGTACCACGCCGCCTGTGTAGATCACGGGGAAAGGCCACGACACGCCTGCGAGATGCCCGTCGATGAGCACCTGGACCTCGCGGAAGGGTGAGTAACCCGGGTATTCGCCGTATGTGGCCTCGAAAGCGTGTGCTGCGCTCTGAGGGACATTGCTCCACCAGAATTCCTCATTGCCTTGCCCCTTCACGTCTACCGTGAATACAGCGCGGTTCACGTTGCGCGGGAAGTTGGTCAGCGTGTTCCTCGCGGGCGAAGCTGGATACACGAACTGACTAGGCTTCCCGCCGTTGCCGATGCGCTGAGAGATTGGGATGATCAAGTCAGCGGGTGGGTGGCTTTCCTTGGTCTTCCCCGCGGCTTTGTAGAATGTCGCCGTCAGCGTGGTGCTGAGAAGACCTGTATAAGTGCTGTCGACAATGTTTTCAAGGTCAAATACCACTAAAATACGGGATTAGTCATTACCGCTTTTTATGTATAATGATGAGAGATACAAATAAGTACTGACAGGTCTGTGGCTTCTTCCAGAGCGACAAGAAAGGCGTCATGTCCTTCAGCCATTCCCACCGGATTCCGTAGCTTGTTGGCTCCGCCGTCGACGTACGCCAGACCTCGTTGTCGGTGAGGTACATGACGCCTGTGCGATCATATTGCCTACCCTTGACGGTGGTTGTGAAATTAATGGTCACATGGTCGAAATCGCATGGTGGAGGGGTATATGAACCTGCGTCACATATCAGTACGGAACTAATCACCGCCTCTTAAAGCCATTTGACGCAGCTTGGTTGTGATTCTGCGCGTAGTCCTAAGGGCAATTTGAAGGAATACGAATTGAGTAGTCCAATGCATACCGACATAAGGAGCCCCATAGCTATTCTCAAACACATGCTGCATCAACACCACCGTACACGCCGCCTCTACTAGCTCCTCATCATCCTCAGGCCCAATCGGCGCCTGATCGGCTGCTACGAAGGCCGGTGACTGGCTTATGTCGCGCCGTGTCAGGCCGGCATCCGTCAGCACGGGCTCAGCGACCTGGAAGCATTCTAGCGTTGACTGCGTGGGCGCAGCGGGCGCCTCGGTGGTGGCTGCAGTAAGGGCCTTGTATCTCGCGAAGGGATGAACGGCGCCGGAGCCCGAGCCGTCACGAGACAAAGCCACACCAGCGAAAAGGCCGGACAGCACCAGCAACCGGCTCTTCATGATGCGATGCTGTATGGTTAAATATCTACCGAGGGAACAAGTATATGAGGAATTGTCTGGCTAAACTAGACTGTCCAGAGAAGTGCCAATTGATAAGGCATCCAAAGAAACGAGGGCAAAGGCAACCGACAGGAATGAAGAAGGCCGGTAGCTAACAGTGGATATTGACGAGAGGAGCAAAACATTCGAGTAGCGACGATGTCTCTCTCAATACAACACAGCTTGGTACGGCAACAGCTACCCCTACCCTATGCCTGCCTACCCATGTATGCGCGCATATCACTGCCCAGAGCAGCAGCAACAGCAGCAGCAGCTCGCGTCACATCAAGCTACCTCCCTCTGTGCAATGTGATAAGAACATGATGACAATGACATGGGCTACAGCATCCCCATCGGCCGAGACAAGAAGGTCTAATACACCAACAGGGTCTAGCGAGGGGAATCTCGACCCGGCCCAGACAGGCGACAGGGTCTAGGTAGGTTAGTGGGCAGAAGTGGGGTATATGAACGCTAGCAATACCTACTATGTACATAGGTACCTACGTACTTACCTAGTACTTTATATGTTGCTCATCAACGCCACACTCAATTCACCAGTTTGCCAGTGATAAACCCAAAACCACACCTTAAAAGCCACGCCGGGCAAGGCTTCGAGGTATCAGGCCCGAGACAATGAATGCGAATGAGGGCGACATCGTTTGTATCCTGTACGGAGCCAACGTACCCTATATTTGAAGGCACGTCGAAAGTGACGCATGCCGCGTAATTGGGCAATACTATGTTCACGAAATAATACAAGGAGAGATGGTCCAGCGGCTCAGCCTGACAGCCGGGTACATCAAACGTGGATAAAGCTTGTATAAGCAATAATCACTGAAAACCCAATCCTTTCCCAACATGAACGACTTCGACATCTTCCGTCAAAGCTAGGAGTAGGACGAAGCAGTCGCCGTGTCTTAAGTGAATCACGTCCCCAAATTATCGTGCCCCCTGTGCCCCGGAATATTCCGCAGAGTAGCTGCTAGCGCCATCCCAGATCTTCGCAGTCATGTAAGTACTAATATCAATGCTGTTCAAAGGACAGGATCATCTGGACAAGTTCCTCATCAACGTCGGACACAGTAATTTCAGCCCCTACGCTATGAAGTTGTGCGGTCCATCCTAACTATCGATAATCCTTCTCTAGTGCTAGATTTCGGGTCACATGTTTTCAATGGAACGTTGATACGCGTAACGAGCGTCAGGACTCTTACACAATGCAATGAGCAGCGCACACTCCTCCGAAAGGAAACACTGGTGCGGGATCTCGTCTCTAATCATCGCATTACTTGCAATTCTCGGCGCAAATAATTTCGGTACCGATCCTGAAAGCTCTGAGATGTCAAACAAATCTCAATGTGAGACGTAGTGTAAGAATTTTAACAAGTCGCCTTGGATAAAGAGTAATGTCCTATATGATACAGGTCCCCAATGGCGTTCAAATTTTTATAATTTCAAAATATACACTATCCTCTTCTTGAGATACTGACTTAAAAATGACAATAAATTATACTGATCTAAGTTTTTAGGTCTAGACTAGGTCATCTACGATGTTAGGCATATAATCACTTTCATGGCGATGAAAACGTTGGTTAACAATCAAACCGTGACCTTCATACTTCTCCACGGATGCACATCTTCACATCTTCACAAGAGGCATTCCTCTCACCATCTCAACGAAATTATCCTATTGACAGATCTATTGGCTTCTGTAAATGAAACAATTGCAAATCATGCAGTAATCTAGTGGTTCTGTATCAAGTCATCTGAGCGACCAATCCTCCATTGGTTTCTGGTAGCTGAATGCACCCCACCAATCGGCAGATCCATCGATCTTGTATAGACCGATCATCTCAGCGATTTAAGGCATGCAGCTGCTTGCAAAGGAATCGCGAAATACCAAATTTTTAAACAGTAAAGAGCCAAGCCGGTAGATTAGATAAAGCAGTCAAAGTACCGCACCAGAACAGGAAATTCTATTTAGCCACCTCGCCCCCCCTATTTGAGCCGCATCAGATTGGCCGGCTGTAGATTGAAATACAAGGCAATGAAGCGCGGAGAGATCGTTTTACACGGGGAGTTCCATATGAATCAATGACAAGAATATAATGTAGAGAACTGTGACCCCAAATCCCTCCTCTTGCAAGACTTGCAACTTACTCCAGAGTCCGTGAACGTCAAAAAACAGACAAAATGAAAGCCACCAACATCGTATCCGCTCTGCTGTTAGCAGGAGTCACGTCTGCACAGACTCCGACAGGATTCACACCGGCCGTTACGGAGAAGCTCGAAGTCACGTTTGGCACCAAGAACGTGGCAACAGGCGGCCAGGCACTGACCAAGGCAGACACCGCTCGACAACCTACTATCGGTATTTCAGGACCTGCAAACGAAACGTATATCTGGATGATGATTGGTAAGTCTATTCTCACGACCTGAATACATAACCTTCCCTTATAAAGACTAACGTTGCTATCACAGACCTTGACGCGTATGAATCCCGCACCTTTCGGCACATGTTAACAAATGACCCTCCGGTTTTATCGCTGACAAGGAAATGACGATTTTAGATCAACCAACTTCCTCAACCCCAGTGCCGGAAAGCCCGCCACCTACCTCCACACCGTGCTCCGTGATTTCAAGGCCAGTGGCGCTCCATCCGCCGCGGGCATTACCACTCTGAAAACCACTGCAACTGGTAAGATTCTGTACCTGTTGTTTCAGAATCAATAATAAATTCCATCGCGCATTTTTGAGAAGAATGGACTCTAATAGCTATGATCATAGGTCCGGTTTCCTGGTTTGGCCCTGCCCCAGGCGCCGAAAATCCCCCCCATCCGCACCGCTACACGAACTTGCTCTGGGTGCAGCCAGCCAACTGGCAAGTTCCCAGCGCGGCCAGCACCATGCTGCAGAGCCAGAAGCTCGGATTCGACGTGCCGAAATTCATCACTGCTGCAGGGCTCAGCAACCCCATTGCCGCGAACTACTTCAACGTCACTGGCTGAGTGGACAGGGGATGGCCGAGAATACCGCTGGACAATCATGAGATGTGTATATACGTATATTGTGCTCCTATGATAGGGATTTATATGAACTTAATGTCCATGTCCACGCATGCAATATTGAAAAATGGAACAATCACGTAGTTATTACTGACATATAGTAGGATTGCAAGTGGGAAGTCATTTCAGGGTAACTTAGTCTGTCACAGTCCTGTCCTGCTGTGGTTGCAAGTAATTGTTCTATTATTACACCCGGAGGGAAGTTCTAATTCTTACCCCTTATTCCCTTATTTAGCTTATTATACACTATTGCTTGAAGTTTGTTGTAGGTCGGAAATTAGGCTTCGCTTAGGTCTGTGACAGTCTGACACAGGGAAGGAGTAACTAATATACAAGTGAACTCGTTTCACCTTTATGAGCGAAAATTTCCGCTACGTTTCATTAATATCAAAAACTATTATCTCTCTAGACGGCAGCGGATTCACTTGGGATTATGCGAGAATTCTAGTCATGTGGGTAATTACTGTATGTCGACAGTGATTCCGCGAACATTTCGAAGAAACCTTCGTGCGTAGGCTAGAGGTAAATACAGCAAGTTTATCTGTCTGAAAGAGCCCTAGGATCGTGACAAATAGAAATAGCCTTAACCCTTTGCTTGCCACCACAAGATTTCTTTTAGTAAAGAATGGACAGCCTAGTTGAACAGGTCTTGACCTTGGTCCCATACATCTCCCAGACAAATTTCCTTGTGTGCCCGCTCATCTTGAGCTGCTCGTGCAATCACAGAACTAGCAGATAATTGAGACGCCGAACTTGTCCGAGATATGGAAGCACGCGCCAAGGGTTACGTGCTGAGACCAAGCACCACTGCAATTGTCGTTCTGCCAAGTACGGACTATTTGCACCATGTCAGTCACAATTTGAACGGAAGAGGGCAAAAAGACTGGAAAATGCTATGGTTGCAAGCAAACATACCAGCGCAGTTGGGGCTCAAAGAGAGGATGCTAAGGCTCTGGCCAGGTAGGTAATGGCAACCGCTATCCGTGATGCTTTGGCGTGTCCCGGTCCCAGTACAGTCACCGTTGGACCAAGTGACAAACTCGGACGAGGGGCTAGCGCGGCCCGCAAGCTCAGAAGTAGCCTCTTCAGCAACCGCAGGGGAAGGCATAGCGGCAGCGAGGCCGAGGAAGGCAAAGACAATACTAGTTTTGGTGAGCATTCTGACGAATAGAGATAACGATTCTGGATGAGCAAGTCGAGGGGTGGCGAATGGCTGATATTTAATCTGAACGATAGAACGCTGAGATTTGATGGTGATCTGGAAAACTTTTAGATCTCTGTTCAGACGGGGAATTGGTCATTTAAATAATTGAGCTGACCTCACGACCTGTTCCTAACTGCCATAACACCACAACGCGTACATCGGTATGGCCGTCGAACGATCTGAGCCGATGGTCACGACCTCTGTTCCTAACTATCACCATACTGAAGCGCATCTATCGTAATATCATCGAACGACTTGCGCTACTCGCTTAGAAGGACAGTGTCACGTTGTTACTGTATCGGACTCGCCTTTACCGCTGCTAAAGCACATGACAGATTATCGCAATCCTTTCGACTATTCTGTGAAGTATGAACAAGTTCCCAAACAAGAAATTGTAGCGATGTATGGCGTTGAAGCGGAAGCCGAATTGTAAGTGGCGGAACCGTGATGACTGTCGTCAGCTTAGATGCCGAGTTTTGACATTTACATGGAAGCTGATTGGCTCTAGTAAAGTTTGTATTTTCTCATAGCTTTGTCAAGCACAACGAGCTTACCTAATTCTAGAAGCCCGCTTATTACATATAGCCTATTCATTATAATAGATCTTGATATTTGAAGAGTATGGGCAGCCATGTGTATCATGGTTTCGAGACAATCGAACGAGAAATCAGGTCTGGGCTGGTCTTTTCTTCAACCACCCGTGACAGATCATGCATCAGTCCGGGAAGCTAACACGCCAAGAAAAGCTACCGGTCCTCGACTGTCAGCGTTGAAAGTCATTAGTGACGGCTCCTGGCTCTCGGTTCTCGGTTCTAATTCGTGCAAGAATGTGAGGGAAAAGGAAGAGGAAAATATACATATTAGGTAACAAGAGGTTGACTGTCCTACGTACATGTTGTAGATTTAGGCAGGTCGACGCGGGGCCGCCACCACCAACCTTGGCAAAGCTTGATGTGCCGCTAGAGACAGAGAGATCTCTTGTGCCGATAGGAAGAGCCTCCAGCATTCATATGCAGGATCGATCGAGTGGCTTCTCGTATGTAACATCGGCCATCTACTATCACCCCACCTTTCAACACCATACTACTCTCTGTCAACTTTTGACAGATCCCTCAGCTTCTCTCCATCGGCTGTCTTGTGCGGGGAGCTCCACGATGGAGCTCGACCTCATAGTTCATAGATATTGCATCTGATTGCACGACGTCTAATCATACTGATTGGCTACCTGGGCAGTGATTCGTACCTGCTCTGAAAGCCTATAGTTGGGCATTTTACTACCGTTTACGCCTCTACGAGTATAGGATTGGCGAAGAAAACCCTTGCGTGGGGTACTTTTAGTACGTGATTAACTCATATATGTAACAAGCCGTTGAAGATTAACCCAGAACAATAGGTACTGGTGTAGGGAATGAAGTATCCAGGGTTCGACCCCGCCGTAGTAATTATAGGGTGCCGGCGCGACCACATTCTTCTAACTTTTAAACAAGTAGAATTATGTTATAGCATCCGCTACTTTGAATTGAATTGGCGGGGTCGAGGTAATCCCTGGTCGCTGGGACAGACTGGCGTATATCAGAGATGCCACTCCACGACGCAATCCACGTGGCTCGTGCTGAACTATTCGGACTACATGAATCAGCGGATAGAAGCTGCACTTAAGGAAGAGAAGAACTCAGCTCGAGAGTCTTGCAAAGCGATGCAACTCTTTACCTCTCATCTCTTTATTATTTCTTCAGCGACTAGAAACTGGCGATCGTATATCGAGAGTCTGCGCCAGAAGCTTTCTCGATATGTAAAGCTATCTTTCCCAGAGTTTCGATCAAAATTTAGCTTACCACTTCTTAGGAGACGAAAGTATATTCATCGCGTATCGATGAGACGTACTTAGATGACTATAAAATGGTTTTTGCAGATGTACAGGAAGCCGCAGCTCTCAGCGACAAAGTGGCTGTAGCGACAGCTGTTATCATCAAGCAAAAAGACGTGCTTGCCAAATATACCGACTTACACTCCGGCCTTCATGGAACAGAATCTCCAACAAGTCAATGCGACATTGAAAATACACTGGCGAAAATAAGAACAGATCTCCAACATCATCATGGAGAATTGGTAGCATTGGCGCGGGCAGGATCGATGACTACTCAATTGGTAAGGTATAACAAGGGCAGATAAACTGGGCTTGGAACTGAGGATTCTGATTACAATGATCTACTAGGGCTGCAGTAGTCCTTGACCAACCAACTCCTTCTCGGCTGTTGGTGGCTTGAGATGACTCTATATACAAATGATCTGCCAGCCTAGACCGCCTGGGTCTCTAGGGTCTGTTTCAAGAAGCGAAGTCTGTATAACCTCACTTTCCAATATTGCCTGCATGTCTTGGAAGGTCATGAACAGCCTGCAATGGTCCTTCGTACGGCCGAAGTGCAAGGCGAACTGCATTCTTCAACCGGTACAGAGGTTACACGTGTAACACTCATGCTTTCTAAGCCTCTATAGGACTCTTGCTACCTATCTAACGGTCAACCCTGCACTCATCTTATCCAATCAATGACATTGGAGGGGTCATACATAGATCGGGTCAAGTCAAGGGTGTGGATGACGAGGCAACTTTGGTTGGATGGTCTTGTAATACCACCGATACCCGTTATATCAATAATTTCGTTTATACTGGAGTCAAGCCATCATCAGATCACTGACGAGGTAGCTCTGGTTGGAGTACACATACTTTACAGCGGTGGCTGCAACTAGGGTGAAGACGTCAGCCACCACAAACACGATTGGCACTAAAAGATGCTTTCTCCGAGATGATGGGATGTCAACATTGTCTGACGCCGACCGACGATTGTGTTAGAGCCAATGCTATTACTGTCAAAATACAGTAGCAGTCAATTTCTTATCTCTCTTTTAACGAGCCAGCATAATAGGGGCAGACGGCGAGGTGCATTTCTTTACCCCAAACATTGCCTCCAATATTGCTTCATGCAAGTCTGTTCAGCTGGGAAGCAGGCTGGGAAGCAGGTTGTCTACAATATTCTAGGGCATGCACTCAGCGAATAGGTGTATATTACCTGTATTAAGCTACCATCGCCTCTTAACCGAGGGGGAATAGCTATTAAAACCAGCTTGAGACTGCCTGCTAGTGAAGTCTATACACAGAACGATAAAAATTACATTACTGAAACACAAGATAAGTACAGTAAAAGGGTGGTGGGTGGCTGAATTTCAATGCGAATGCCTCTCGTGTGTGCCCCGAAAATTGGTGTTATAGAAGGGGCCCTTGATAATCTAGAACGCACCATGAAGCAGGGGTGGCAAGCAGGCCAGGAAGCAGTCTGGCAAGCCAGTCACCATGCATGCACAATAGTAGCACTTATTGTTAATCACTCTCAACATAGTGAGATCACTCAAGTCTGTCGATCATTTTTCTAGCTACTGCCCCCTCCCTAAGGAACAAAAGCCAGCTTCTTAGTTGTAAAGACAATACGTGTTACGAATGGCGTTTCACTATGAGGCAAGGCTCAATTAGGGCGCTAAGCGTATATTAATCGTGAGATAGAGAAGGACGGAAGTTTTTCAAGTACAAATACTACCCGCCAGAAGAGTTTCTTGTGGGCCCAGCTCAGTGGTGCTGCGTGACGATATTAAGAGATAGAGCCGCAAGTCAGCGAAAGGTGTTGGTGTCAGATATACCTACCTACCTACCTACCTAGGAATACTACCTCCACTACTAAGGAAAAGTATGCTCATGTACAGCCAAAACTTCTGGGCACTTGGCCTTGTGGATAAATCCAAATAGGTGGAAGGTGCTACAATTGCTACAACTATACTGTCTTTGATAGTCGATCAATGCTATTAACTAAAGTAATACAGTAAAGTAAAAGGAGTTCTTTAATAACAAAGCCTCCCGTAGGTCCTTGCACTACACCTCAATTGATTATCGCTACGCTTAGCATGGTGACGCATGCGCAGCTGTCACGGGTGGGGTTTGAGCTACAACGTACAGTAGTATACGTACTTGGGGAATGCTAACTAAGCTAGCACCACACTTCACAGAGCTTTCATGAGACATTTGACATTTGGTAGTCTTGTCCTATTCCTCTATCCCACTACGCACGACTAGAGCCTTCGACTTTGCTATGAAAAATATAAATAGAATACGCAATCAAGGAAATGGAGATGTCAAATATCCTTTCCCTTAGGAAAAGAATTTCAGAGCTGCAGGGGCTCCTGTTACTTCGTAAGGACAACGCTCTGATCCTTAGCTTGAAGCACCTGTGCTTGTTTCTGTCGCTGTCTCTCTCTCTCTTCCCGTCCCTTGGCTCTCTCCGCTTCTTCATCGGCCTCTTGTTGAGCCTTGTTAGCCTCTCTGCTCTGTTGCATAATATTTTTCTCTACTATGGCGCCAATTGGATTAATTACATGCGATATATAGCGTAAGGTGGGGAGCCGGAACTTACTTTTCGATGCAGGTTTTAGAGCTAGGGGTAACAGCGCCGCATTGAGTAACAAGGCTTTGTGGGTTTTAAGGAATGCCATTCCTAGAATAATATTATACGGCAGCTCCTTAAGAACAACAAACGTCTCTTGGTGCAACTTTCGGGTTGGCGACTTTTTCCAAGTGAAATAGACGTTATTGATTTGTCCGATTGGAACTACATCGGGGTTCCCCGCTCCGAAGAAACCTGGTCCATCGTATTGCATTCTCTCATGTCCTAGAAAGTCTGACATTTCCTGTGATATGAAGTTCGCAGCGGCTTGGGTATCGAGATATCCAATTTGTTCGTAAGGTTTTGATCTATCGTGGTTCCAGATATCTATGTCGAGCTTGTATGACACTTCCATCGTGTGTTCATTGTCAATGGGCCCAGAAGCCATTGCTGATGTGTTATTACGTTTCACGAAGGCGCCCGAGACTTTGTACGCTTGAAATTCCTATTGCATGGACTGCAGCAAGCCTTTGATGTCTGAGGCTTAAAGTAGTGATATGATATGCTTGCGACTGATGAAAAAAAGCAAAGACGCATTCTCAACGATGCTCTATTGCCGAGAATCTTCTGTCTTCATGTTTTAGATAGTTGGCACCCTGCGCACTGAGGGAGGTTTAAATAACTGCCCGTAGCGTACCTGGTCAGTGGCTGGTCATAGCCTGCTTTTGATAAAGCCGCTGGCTACGAATCAAAGCTACTCCTCTCCCAATGAGCGCCACCAAGTGCTCACTGCCTCTCCAAAAATCTGCCTTGCCACCATACGGCTGTAGAGAAGAAATGCATGTTCGGTGTATCTAAACGATCCGCCGAGGGTAGCCCGCCCCTGTCTACCTGGGGGTGGGTTGGATTAATATCCATGCATTACATAAGACGGAGAGCCTTATGGGCCTTAGTTTAATTTGTAGACTCATATCCAAGCCCACGTCATTTCGGTGAAGAAAAGTCGGGCGAGGTTCACTGCCTCTGGCTAGCCACCATGCAGCTCAGCCTTTCGAGTGTAACTTAACTCTTGTTTGAAGCGGACGAATTAAAGAAGAACGTGTGGCATCCTCCCGGCGGACGGTCGCCGATGGCAAATCTATATGGCAATGGAAATTAAACGCATGATGTGGAAAACTTTGGAATCCCCGCTGATCATGCGGACACAGCCACTCTACGGACTGATATATAGTGAGGCTGGTGGGTTCTATTTCCTTAATTCTGTTTTGGAGGATTGTGACAAAAGCAACCCCACAATCTGCATAGTGGCTATGGATGCGGTCCAATAAAATCAAAGTATTTAATAGTACTTCATTTCTTACCCAGATCATTATTGTACTTGAAGTACTAGAAACGACTGTTACAATACGTCTAATTGAGTGGTATCTCCCGCTAGTAGGGGTAGTATAGGTAAGCAATTTCGTTCGTTGTCGAACTCCAGCTAAATCAGTTCTCGAAAGACTTATGTTCCATATCTCTATCTAACTTGTCACTTTTATGATAGGTCCGAGGATGACAGTCAACCAGGACTCTAATATGTGTAGCAAGACCGCAGACTATCGGGGTCTTGCGTCGCTGATGGGCAACTATGGCGACACGGCAATCTTCCGCCGATTTCGCATGTTGAACCTACAGAGTCTACTCCACATGCAAGCCGAAATAGTACATCTTGAGCAAGAATTGCAGGAGATTTATCAAGAAGATAAGGAGTCTACAGATCCTGTCAGACAGTCATATCAGAGTAATTGGAAAGCAATGGAAGACAGTTCTCGAACAGGCGGCGATTCTCTGCAACGATCGAAGCTGTTGGAAGTAAGGGAGAAGCTAGAAAAGTACTGTAAGCTGACGGCCTATCGACTCAGGACAGAACTTCGACTAACTCAACAGATGCTTCTTTACTTACACAGGCTCAACTCAATGCTCTCCCGCGCCCCGAAGAACGTAATATCGGAGTTCTTCGGGAATGGCTGCAAAGACCAGCTTATGGCAACATGTTCTTACGAGGTTTCGAGAAACGTACTTGGGACGTTGAACAAGTTGACTTCGTAGCGCTGCAAAAGCAAGCGGACGATAGTGATCCTCTTACTCGCTGGCTTTTCCGTGTAATACCTGGTTTCTTTCATAACCGATGGGCGCATCGATGGAAAAGCCCCGTACACGGTAGAGAAGGCGAAGAAGATCTTTTTGACTATAAAAGCTCTACTATCGTGAGATTTGCTACGTCAGCTACTACTTTATTGTCGACCGCATTCCCGCTTGTCTCCATTCCCATTCTTTACTTCGTCGAGAATATGCTGAAACGATTGGGGCTTATTGTGGTGTTTACGTCTCTCTTTTCTCTAGCTCTACTGTTTACGTCCAATGCCCGCCGCGTGGAAATCTTCATGGCCTCCTCAGCGTAAGTTTTGATAGTGTTACTCATCGAATCCATATCTAGTATAGGGCGCTGATATTCCGCAGGTTCGCCGCAGTTCAAGTTGTATTTGTTGGTAGTACGGATACACCTTGTAGCGCATGAAATACCTAAAATCCTACTCGGTAGAAATATATTACTTTATTCAAACCCCAGAATGAAATTCCAGTTGATTACGGATTCCCCGTTAGAGATGCTTTGAAACGGCAACGTTGTAACAGAGACCTGAGGGGGGTTGCGCATAGAGACCTCTAGCAGGGGACAGTAAACCTGCGCACGACTTCACTTTCACTCAGGAATAAAGATCATGAAACCCGATAAAAGTCTTGTATACGAACAAGGGAATGTTGAGCGAAAGCTTTAGAATACAGATGGGTAGAGGTCCTCCCTTAAAAAGCAAGGCCACATACAGAGCTTTATCAAAAGTTTACTTTCTATTAATATACTGAATTTCAAGCCCTCAATTAGAGCTCTTTTGACAAACATGTCAACAGATCACGTAACCCTCGATCACTGTCTTGATTCGTTCAGAAGTCACTTCCTGGATTATTTATCCTTTTTTTTTTTTTTCTATAATATGTCGAATGTTAGCTGAGCTGAAACTATTTTGGGAAGCTGATAATGCTGCCGTACCTTGAATGGGCAATAGGTGATCTTGAAATATGAAGATATCATATCTGTCGATAAAATTTTTGCCTAATATCATATCATATGGTGAACTTTTTAGGAGGAGGAACTCTTCTCGGTGCCAGTTTGTTGACTTGCATGAGCGAAATTCAACCTGTACTTTTCGTGTGGGCGAGATATCTCCATTCACTGTATCGTAGCCTCTGCCGGTATAGGGGGATACCGTACATCCTAAAAATCCGGCACAGGCCTCTGTCATCATGTTCGCATCTGCCCCAGTGTCTAATAGCGCGATCCTTTCCGTCGTTGATCCTTGCGGGGCTTCGTGTCTGACTTCAATAGCGAGGGTAGTTTGGAGCGGCTCCGAACTTGAGCCATTGAGTTCAACATCACGTCGCGCAATGACACTGAGAATATCACACGAGAAAGAATTGATATTTTCTTCGAGGGGATGCAAAACTTCGTCATAAAGAACCTCACGGACATCGGAGAGATCCGGGTTCTCCCCTTTTATTCGGTGGAGTGAGCTCGTGAAATTCATACAGCCATCAATGGCTCTTGAATAATGGAATCCGCTATACCTGTTCAGGTCGTTAAAGGATTGAAAGATTTCTGGCTCACTAAGCAGAGGTATTCTTTGTCCTTTATCGATCTCAAGAAGAAGCCTTGCAAATGACCAGAGAGAGAGCTCACAATCCTTAGGCTTCACTGCAGATCTCAGCAGCGCATCGTTCTGGAGAAACGTCGAATACCCTGAAACACGCTCTCTCTCTTCCTTTGTCTTTGGAAAGTGACAAGCTACATAAGGATGATGGATGTTGAAGATAGCTTCAGTGGAGGTAGTGCGTTGGTGAAGAAAGTGAATATTGTGCGACGACCATTCCTGTTGCATTAAAAGTCCCTGAAAGCAGTGTAAGAGGCAACGGCCAAGCGACAATGCCAGAACTGCCTTATCACCGACATTAAATACACCTCCGTCGCGAACATCTCTCAAAAATCCATTGTCGAGGAGGTGAGCAAGTGATATAGTTGGTGTTGCGCCAAGACGAATAGAGTGCTCGGTCGGACGCCATCGTTCATAGGCGTTGTTTAATTTGTCAAAATCAATGACACGAATATTTAACACCGGGGGTAAATGTTCGCTTTGCCGATGGCTGGGGCTGGAGAAGCACAGATCGTTGATAATCGTCATTTCACCACGGGGAGGGGTTATCTCACTAAATGATAGTATTAATAGGAGCCCATGGGTTCATAATTGCGACGGTGAAACATACTCCATGTGATAGGTGTATCGCCCTTCTTGCCAGGAGGGCGATACCACAGGCGGATCCTTATGCGGACAGGAGGAGATGAAGACATCTAAAGGTAAGTTTTCACCCTCACTATCTATCTTGAAACCATTCAGCTGAAATCTAGCTTCATGACCAAGACAGGTCTTGTCTAAGAGCATGTTGAAGAGTCGATAGGTAGTCTCCCATGGCATAGGATTTTTCCAATTCAAAATTGGAATTTTCCGCGTCTTTCGTATCCTGAATTGATTTCGAGAATCTTTCTCTGCAATATCAACAAGGCACCTCATAGCGACATTGGCTTTCTTTGCAACTTCCTGGAACTGACTGGGCGTCTGCTTCAGTTTTATGAACTTGACACACGAGCTAGTGATATCTTCCTTGGGGTTCGAACATTCCTGAACGATGAGGCTAAGTATTTCAAGTTTCTGGAACTGAGGAGTTAAGCGTGCAGCCTCTGGGTCAATTGATGCTCGGGGTGATAGACGTGGTGCCTGTGCTGAGATATGATTCAACGGAAGGAACTGTGTGACTGCTTGGACAAAAGGCGTCTCTGCCCAAGATTGTAAATCCAGCCATGATTGAGTTTCTTCGGAACTAGCGACTTGTTGGTTTTCTGGTTGTGTTTTACTAGCGACTTGTTGGTTTTCTGGTTGTGTTTTACTAGCGACTTGTTGGTTTTCTGGTTGTGTTTTACTAGCGACTTGTTGGTTTTCTGGTTGTATTTTACTAGCGACTTGTTGGTTTTCTGGTTGTGTTTTACTAGCGACTTCAATTACGCTGTCTTCAACTAGATTCTCGAGAACTAACAATAACTCCGACAGTTTCTTCTTGCAAGTCTTATAGACGTGATCAGGTAGCTGGTAATGTGGATGGTACTCATCTATAGTGGCTAAGTCTGCCCGAAAATTTTTTAGGTTTATTTCGTTCTCAATAGCCGTCGTGATGGCTGCCGATTGCCGTGGTCGATGCCATTGCAAGAAACGGATAATCGTAGACCAAAAGCCCCGCGATCCAGTGTCAGCAACACACCACGGGAGGTCAGCGCTGAAAAGTGGCAGGATATCTTCTAGGATACGCCATTCTGGCACTGTTTTATCAAGTTGGTGTGGCATTGACCGCAAACTCATGAAAGCTGTTCTATAGTAATGTCTTTAACTACATAAGAAATAGGACTAAACGACGACACCAAGTCGCTTGTCTCAACAACCATTAATGATGTTGCGGCTGCGAGACTTATCATCATATCGCTCATCTAAAGGGGCACTCCTGCTTTGGCTACGATCACCGGGGTGGCCGAAGTGAGGCTGTGTTGGGGGCGCACCTGCAGGATTATTGAATTTTCGTTACCGAACCAATCAGACGTTCTTCCATCCCTTACTTCTCTAGCTGAGGGGAATATCCTCCAAATTTCCGCCCCGTCGCCCATCCCTGGCACCTAATCACTTCAAACGGAATCCATCATCTCTATCGCGATGTCGGGCATAGAGGGTAACGAGTATCCGATTTTTCAATCCGTGGAGCGATGCGATCATCATTTCGAGAATCTTTTAAGCATTTCACAGAAACGGGCTTCTAGCCAGGTCAATAGTCGCAGAACTATGACCGCAGGGAGAGAGCTTATTTTTGATTACAAGCTGCGGCTTCAACTCTGGGCTGGGTCCGTTGGCGCGAATGCAGATCCCTTGGTTGGCCTGGATGCTCGTTTACGGAACAAACAAAAACTACAAGAACTTATCATTCAACTACTACAGCTGATTGAAACTAACTTGAGACGAAGTAAATAATCCTAAGCGTATGTGTTATAACAATGCCTAGCGCTGCTGACCACCGATCGAACAGTTATAGACTTCGAATCTCCGAGACAGACATTGAAGCATTTTTTCTATGTTTTTACGGGTCTTTCTAGACCTTCCAATTTGTCACCAGCAAGTAGAGCCGCTCTTGATGCTATACAGGGTGGTATCGAAAGGCTTGATCTTCTAGCTCCCGCTACACGGCGGTGCGGTGATAGGGAACCCATGCTTCATCACCGAGTAGAGTCAAGTAATACGGAGGACGAATATGTTCCTTTCGAGCGAATTATGAATCTATTCGTCGGAGGCTTGCTACCCGAAACTCCTATAGCTCTTAAAACCCAGTTAGTAGCTTCTTTAGTCTCCCGACGGCGACGAATCCTTGACCAGCGAAGGCGGCAGGGTGAACAATTCACCCAGCAGCAGACACCGGAGCAGTCATCACTTGGTCCCAGAAGTAACTTAAACGCTACATCTCCTAATGATATACCAACTCCCTTCGAGGACTCCGGAAGCGTTTCTATAACCTCTTCTTCTACAGAACTGTACCTACGGCCTCCCCAGCCACACGAAGGGACCCGTATCTGTACCTGGTGTTCTGAACCGCTTCAAGATCTAAATCTCAACAGCCCCCATCGGTGGAAGTAAGTCTAACCTATCACGTCTCCAGTGAGAAATTTCTGGGCGCTAACATACACCAGACAGCACTTCTGGGGGGATCTGAAGCCATATGTATGCGTATCAGAAGAATGTGCATACCTAAGCCAGCAGTTTGGGTCGTTTCAAGAATGGCGGGAACATATGGAAAGCAACCACACTCATGAATGGCCGCAAACCGTTCACCAAACCACTATTTGTTGTTGCGACTTATGCGGCTCGGAATTCACCCACAAACGCGATCTTGGGCACCACATAAGATCGGCCCATCCGAATCAGTTTACATCGCAAGAGTTGACCTCGGTGGTTGAGCACAGTGTTATCACTCGAAGTCGGGACTATGGCGTCTGTCTATTGTGCAATTTGGATATCTTCCACCACCCAGGGGGTGGTAAGGTAGTGCTACGAGCAGGAAAACTTGACAGTAACAGTAATACCTCGGATGAAGAACATATATCAAGTCAGCTCAAATCTGTAGCTGACTCTTGCATAGGCACCTCCCAGAAAAACCTAGACACTATGACAAGACACATTGCCGCCCATCTCAAATCACTAGCTCTGCTTTCTATTCGAAATATCGGAGATAATACTTTATCTACGGGATCTAGCGACTCGAACAGGGCCACTATTGACAGCCTTGACAACATGGTCAAGCGCCAAGGCGAGGCTCCTGACAATTTACTGCTGCCTCAGGCGGGAGATAAAAATCCACGTTATACAAACCCGATACTGAATGACTTTAGGGAATCTATTGTGAAAGCATACGTCGAAAGTGCCATTGATCACCAAGACTTCCTCCCGCTAGACTCTTTTCAGAGTTTAATCACGGCTGAGAGTGTCCAAAGGGTTATCAAATCCTTGACTGAGGACAATAGCATAATACAGACACTTGTTGAGTTTGTAATCATGAAAGCTAAGAAAGTGTTCGCGATACTCGCTGTTACTGGCATGGAAATCATCCCTGCTCTTGAATCACTGCAACAGTACGAGTTCACGGACGCTCACCTCCCGATTACTCGGGATATTGACCTTCATAATTGCAAGATAAACAATGTCGATAGAGAATGCAATCATCCGCCTGCTTTCAACGCCTTCCACAGCTCACCGTGGGATATGGTTATGCTGCGAACGTTTTATAACGAGCAGTGGAAATTTCTTGCTCCAGTATTCTCACACGACCGCCGCACCCAAAACCTCCAGCTCAAGTGTATTCTGCCATTCATTGAACCACCCTTCAGCCATGAACCGCGCAAGTCAAGTTTCTTTAGTGATGTGTACCAGGTGCAGATCCATCCCAGTCATCGGAGCACCCAATTTCCTGTAAGGCTGCAGCAATTCCCATCAGTATTACCAATCGAAGACTAATCCTTTATAGATGAATCGGAATAATACGCTCTTAGCCATAAAGGAGCTCCGTCCAACCTCGGAGATGCCGGATGGCTTCGGGCCGGTCAATTTGTTTGAACGGGAAGTGTTGATACTTGAAAAGCTAGCCGACTTTGATCACGACCATCTGGTTACACTTAGCGGTTCCTTTTCGCGAGGTGACAGACACTACATCTTGTTTCCATGGGCCAATGGAGGGAATTTGAGAGAATTTTGGGTGAAGGACCCGCGCCCGCTGAACCGGGAATTCATGTTGGAGGTTCTCAAGCAACTTACGGGTCTAATGCATGCCCTTTGCCTGATGCATAATGGAGGATTCCGGCACGGTGATCTCAAACCGGAAAACATTCTTATCTTCCCCGAAGATGGGCGTCAGGGCAGAATCGGGACATTGAAGATTTCCGACATGGGGCAGGCCCAGTGCCACCAATACCAAACTAGTCGCAGATCACAGCCAACGCAAACGCGGATTGGAACTATGACATATGAAGCCCCCGAGGCCGTGGTTTCTATTAACACGCCCAGATCGAGGCTCTATGACGTTTGGTCCATGGGGTGTATTTTCTTTGAATTTATTGTCTGGCTATTGGAAGGTCCAGCTGGATTAGAGGAAGTTGCCCGAGACACCCGGAATGGAACGGGCCAAGCCACCTTCTTCAGTATTAAGCCCGGAAACGAAGGGGGCTTGCAAGCAGACTTGCAAGCAGACTTGCATTCCGCGGTTCGCAGGCGATTGGAGAACTTTTTGCAGCATGAAGCATGGACGGTCGATACCTCGCTGGGGGACCTGATCAGAGTGGTGTCAAACCAGATGCTGGTGATTGCCCTGCCTCAAGGGGGTAGCTTCGACAGGGGCTCGGCGTCAGTTGCATCAAGTCTTCCTGCTGAGCCAGGGGCGGGGTTATCGGCGTCTCCCGAAGCTAGTCTGATCTTTACCCTTACCCCGGCAAGCTCTTCTTCATTACCAAATGCTTATATCAAACAGCGCGCGGACGCTTGCACGATAATGGAAACCCTAAAACGGATTTGTGGTAAGTCAGAAGAGGATGGCACGTACTTATTACCGTCACCCAAGCAGTAAGAAGGAACCCTAGTGACTGGATCAGTGACATGTACAGAGGAAGTAACTGCTTGCGACTGACAGTCTTCGAGTATCCATGTCTTCTTAATCCAAAGCCTACAATACACTCGAAGAAATACGGATATAGTGATAAGTGGGATGGAGATGCCAATGCCTATGTCGAACTGCTGACGTAGGGAAGCGGGGTGGTCGAAGTTGAATGTGATGCCAGGAGGAGGAGGCAAGGCAGGCGTGGGCTTAGCATTATCCATTCTTTTCTACTTCGGCTCTGTGTTCAGTTCGTTGTAATTTGAACATAAATAATATCTTAACTATCAACAATACAGATCTAGGTGTATGTCTTAGAGTGGGATGGGTTGACCCTTTTTCAATTCGCGGCGTGACCGATGCATTTTGCCAGTAATATGCTGCTCATCAAGCGCATATCCCCAGGTCCCTCGCCGCAAGCCTCGTGGTGATCGGCGAGGATTCCGGCCGAGCCATACTGCAACACTGTGACTAGAGCTAGCCTGTGACAGTGTCTATCTCCTCTCGCACATGTCTTATCTCCCCCTTGACGAAAAGCATTTCGGGATGGTTGCATCTAAGGAGATGGAGTGCTCAACGTAGAGCGACCATGATACAAGGAGTTCTATCAGAGTTGTAGGAGAAATATCCAGCCTGCATACATGTTCAATCCCTAGGTAACTATGGTTAGCTCCTCCACCCACCCAGAGGCAGTCAGTAGACTGTAACACAAGAGAAAAGAGACCATGCTTCGTACACGTACGTATATGAGGTAGGCAAGCAAACCAAAACAGATCATGAGAGAGCGCGAAGATAAGCAGAGCCTTATTTCATGTCAGACACACTAATGCAGCTCCTCTCCTCTTTCAGATTGCGAATTGTGACCCTAGTTTGCAACTTCACCCCGAATGCCGCCCGCCCCAACTTTTGTTTCTCCCCTCTCCTCTTAGTACATCACTGCACTCTCCACGTTTTGCAGGCGGCAGTTACAACATATCATCCAGATTCTGATTCGACTCACTCACATCAGGCAGCGGCATTATCCTCAGGACTAACCCACCAGTTCATTGTGTGACACCATTTCAATCTGACACAGTATGGACCATCAGCCCAAAGAAGGCATTCTCGGCGGCTCAGCTGACCATCCCGACTCTGCGAGCCTGGACTCAATTTCAGCGGGCAATGTTGTAGCTCCGGTCCCGATCGACGAGGCACAGTTAGTCAGAAGAATTGACTTTCGTGTGCTGCCTATACTTTTTATTGTATATGTTGTATCAATCCTCGATCGGTTAGTCCTGCACCGATCCTTACTGACACTTGGCACATGCTAACCGCTCCGTTAGTGTCAACATCTCATATGCACTCACACTGGGGCTACCAGATGAGCTGGGACTCAAGGGGTCACAACCTAATGTTGCCTTAACCGTCTTTTTCATTCCGTTTATCATCTTTGAGATACCATCCAATCTGCTCTTGAAACGCCTTAAGCCTCGGTTCTGGCTTTCGTCATGCGTTTTTGTTTTTGGAGTGGTGACAATCGGCCAAGGCTTTGTGCAAAATTATCACTCACTATTAGCTACGCGTTTTCTATTAGGACTCGCGGAAGCAGGCATTTTTCCCGGCAGCTTCTATTTGATTAGCTTCTGGTACAAGCAGGAAGAAGCCCAGAAACGATTCACTGTCTACTGGTCCAGCACTATCGTCGCCGGTGGATTTGGCGGACTCCTTACTAGTGCTATCGCTAACCTAGGAGGTGTTCAAGGCCTTTCAAGCTGGAGATGGGTTTTTATTCTCGAGGGAATAGCCACTATTCTAGTTGCTGTCGCTGCACTATTCTTTGTTTCTGATTTTCCACGGGAGGCTAATTGGTTATCGGAAAATGAGAGAGAGTTCTTGTTGAAGAAAACCGAGTCGGAAGAGCCTCACACCGTCCCCATCACTACCGTAGATATAAAAAGTTTTTTGTCAAAGCCCACAAACTGGCTTGGCGCTCTAATGTACTTCTGTAAGCTCTTCTTCATCTATGTCGATTCAGCTTTCCGTTAACAAGAATCTTTAATAGCACTTCTGGTATCAGTGTATTCTGTTGTTTACTTCGTCCCGTCGATCGTCAAAGATTTGGGCTACAGTACGATTCAAACGCAGCTACACTCAGTGCCCCCCTTCGCTGCCGCCTTGGGGTTCACCATCATTTCAGCCTATCTCTCTGATAAATTCCAACTACGATCGCCCTTCATATTTCCTGCCTTATCATTGCTTATCACTGGTCTGGCTATATTACGAACAGTCCATGGTACCGAACACTTCTCCGCAGAATACGCGGCCATAATTCTCACAACTATCGGTTCCGTTGGTATAGGAGGCCATGTAGTCTGCTGGTATTTGATGAACCTCCGAGGCCACGCAGAGAGAAGCATTGGCTCGGCATGGATGATCTGTTTCGGTGGGTTCGGGGGAATCGTTGCTACCTTTGCGTTTCTGAAACAGGACTCGCCGTATTATCGTACCGGTTATTCTATCAATCTCGCTACTGCTTCGCTATGTGTGGTTGTTCATGCATGTTATGGGTTGCTTATCTGGCGGCAAAGGAAAGCAATGAACCACGGAGACGAGAAGAGCGGATATGTGCTGTATATGTAAAGGTATGATAAGGGCAGAACGCTAGGCTTAGTATTGATGCTATTCACAATACTAGAACCTCTGTTACAGTACTATACTATAGTTGAGTGTAGAGATATGGGGTCTCAACTTAATTACGTATGTCGTTTACTTTTTGGTAGTGTAGCGGTGGAGAACTATACTCTTATTCTCGCTCCGTGACAACCTCTTAGAACTGCTACGGATGGTGAGCTGATTTTGGGTCTATATTCAATTGGATCTACCTGCCTAACCTCTCAGGTCTGATTGGTTCGTTTCATAAAGCGAAGAAAGTATGTAGAAGTAACATAAGTGGCAACTTAGAGGTAACGGCTCTTAGCTCGCCGAGTCGTCGCGTGACAGTTAAGTAGCACGGACAGGAACGAACACGAAGAGAAGTGAGATTATTAGGCGTTCAAATTATTTATCAAATATATTCGTCTCGCGTGCACGGGGCCTGTAACAACTTAATCCCCCTTCTCTGAGACTTCATCCGATTTCGACAACTACTTAGGCCTCCGGACCCCAAAAACTCACCAGTGGCTTTATTTTAGTCAAGTTTTTACATACCCAACCTACAATCAGCCCGAGTATAGCCTAAGCCCTACGTAACAATGCCCTGTAGGGGTCACCCTTGCACTACAAAGGTGCCTAAGGAACAAATAGAATGTTCCATTTCTCCAGATATTAGTGTTCCCTCTTACTGAAATTCCAATCGCAATACATATCGCACCACGAATCGTAGCTAGCGAATCAACAGTATTACATTGATCGTTACGGAATCGCGCTCATGATGCTTCCATTGACATAGTTCTTACTTCCCTGCCAAGATCTCCTTGATCAGGTCATCTGCAATAGCCTTACCAGCTAACCAATTGAGATCAACCGTTGACCAAGCTTGTTGGATCGCACTTGACCACCACAGGCCTGCGGCTGGCGGATACTTCAAGACTGGCATGTGAAACAGAGGGATTCTCACGGGATGCCAATTCGCTATCTGTTGGGTTCAAACAAGTGTTAGCGCGCCGCGACGAGCCTCAGCTAATGATGCACACAAGTAACTCTCTCCGACATGATGGAATACATACGCTTGTTTCATAACTCCATAGAATACCGTAGTTGTTCTTCAGGTAGTTAAGCACCGACGATCGGGAAAGGATTCGATAAAGGTATTGCGTCTCCCTATAACTCGTAGTCTTGCGCACGAGCTCAATCTCGTATACGCCATCTGCGCCATCAACGAACAGCGCTTGATCATGATAATGCCATGTAGCAAGCTTCACGTTCGTGGTGAAGAAAGTTATATGAACCGGAATGAACATTTCATCTCTAGGGTCGCCCAATTCTTTCTTTAGACCTGTATCTTGGAACGATGAAAGGTTCCTGACATTGCCATAGCCGTCTTCGAGGCGGATTTCAAAGTCAAGGGCTGCTAGGATGACCTTGTCGAAGACATCAGTCGATGTATCTCCTTCCCCACTACCATTTCATATCGAACGGTCCATTGATTCCCTTCCCAATCGTTGCGTAGCCCGAGAACACGTGTAGATGTATGCACGGGCACACCAAGCTTGCGCACGATGTGTTCCAGTCGTTCGATCAAATGACCGCCAGTGTAAGCGTGCGCCGAGTCTTCCTGTGACGCGGCTAGCATGGCGGCGAATCCCGTTAGATCATCGAGCCCCTGACCGAAAGCGCGACGGGTTTGGGGTGCGAGAATTTCTGTCGCATAGCGATCACTTATGCCGGTTTTATTCAAAAGCTCTCTTGCCCACTGCTGTAGAGGCTCGAGGACTCCGAGTGCACTGAATATCTCTCCAGGCTCTGTTGTCACAGGCGCTTCAAGCATCCTTTTCCGTAAGTTTCCGTGTCTATTGAACGCAGCCGCCCGCCATACCGAGGCGCCATAGGTCCAGATGAGTCGACCCCATGTAGTAACGGGAGATCTGTCGTAGGGTCGCACGGCCGACGCAATCCAATCCTTATTCTCGTAACTATGATAAAGGAACAAGAGTTAGTCGTTACTAGTAGTCTCTGCCTCAACTGTGGGCAATGCATCTCACGTCCAAGGACCGGGAATGGCAATTGAATCAAAGAGAACGTACAAACCGACAAAGTCAGTGTCAAGCTCATTAAAAGAAATCGAATCTCCGAGTATCTTTTCCGAGTCTTGCGTGAAAAGCGAGTTCTGCCACATTAGTGCAGGGCCAACGATGTCTTCCGCTGTGATGGGGCTTTGCATTGGGTCATCATTGGGGTACACGGGCCCTCCACTCGAATCATGCAGCGCGAGCATGCCACCAACTATTGGTTTTGACTCCAAAATAGTGATGTTGAAGCGCATATCTCGCGATGCTTGAGAATAGTGAAGATATTGGGCTGCCGCGATGCCCGCGGGACCGGCTCCTTCAAGGACACTGTCAGTTACTTCCAAGCTGCAACATTGGACGAAGCACAGCATATCAATCAACATACCAATGATGGCGACATTATAAATCGGCAGATCGTCGTGAAGCGTCGGGTTACCAAAGCTAGAATACCACGAAGTTGCCAGGAACCAGATGAAGTATGCGAAAAACGAGACAGCAGCAAGTTGGAGAAGGATGGTGAGGACGTCTTGGCATCTCAGGCGGGTCGTAAAATTGATTCTCGGCGGTCGCGGGATGACGATATTGATTCTAGGGGCCTGCCGGACGGAGATGTTGATTCTAGGAGGTCGCGGGATCACAATGACAGGCTGGCGGCGAATGAGCGGTGTTCGCTCATTTCTCTCTGGCGCGGCGGCGGGGTTTGGACGATATGGCGGGGGCGGGTCGCGGCTCGAACCGGCCGCGGGATCTGATGCTGAATATGAGGGAGGCGGCGATTTAGGACGTTCGCTCCAATAATGATCGGCCATGATAGCCAGCGGTAGAGAGAGGTGTCGAATCCTGCTCGAGATGGGGTGCTTGTGTGCCCGTGGGAAATCGTCTCACATCTTCTAGAGGCAGCCTATTCACAGGATTTGCTATTATTGGTTGAAGGGTTACCACAACAGGCCGCTGGCGTAGGGGATTATAACCAACGCTATTCGGATCGATCGCCTGTACGACCACGGAATCTACCTCTAAGTAAGTAGCAATTGAAGAGCACTGATGAGTTGTTCGTAGATTGGTGAGATAATTAGAGAGTGACTGCTGCCTAAGTAACTAGGTAAATATTCAATGCACGAACAAGAGTACAACTGGCATCAACAAGCTGACAGCGGAGAATGTGGCGTAGGATGCTAATGCTGGGCTGTGAAACAGCGAGGGGTCATGTCAGCAATCATATCTTTTTTGCGCTCATAATGTTATGAGCTTTGAATAAATCAATTGCCCATTTGAATCAAACATGCAATAGCTATATACCTTTTCTCAATTTCATCACACTTGCGGCGGTCTTAAAGCTGAGTTGGCCATTTCGCATTTACCTTTATCGCATGAGCCCAAAGTACGACGAGATATATAACAACAGGGATAAGATACATTTGATAATGAGATGCAAGTCGGAGAAAGTCATGGGAGCATGGAAATGGAGGTACACCCTTGGTGAAATACGTCCTTTCTCATCTTATCTTGAACTAAGCGTGCTGTGTCTTTTCACCTTCCACGTCTCGGTCCCTCACTCCCTCACTCATTCACTCGTGAGTGACTACTCGGTATACACAACAATCGAATCAGTTTCTCTCTTTATACGTTGAATTTTAGACCGCTTATATGAGGGAAGCTTAATAAATTTGAATCCAATAACTCAGACTTGCATCAAAGTCTATGGTCCCCTTATTAGCTTAGCTGTACAGTCATTCTGTGAATGTATAACAAGGGCAGTTGAACTGGGCTTGGAACTGAGGGTTCTGATTATAATGATCTACTAGGGCTGCAGTAGTCCTTGACCAACCAACTCCTTCTCGGCTGTTGGTGGCTTGAGATGACTCTATATACAAATGATCTGCCAGCCTAGACCGCCTGGGTCTCTAGGGTCTGTTTCAAGAAGCGAAGTCTGTATAACCTCACTTTCCAATATTGCCTGCATGTCTTGGAAGGTCATGAACAGCCTGCAATGGTCCTTCGTACGGCCGAAGTGCAAGGCGAACTGCATTCTTCAACCGGTACAGAGGTTACACGTGTAACAGAATGTCCCGAGACCATCATCTAATATACCCTATACCCGTCGTCATGATGACATGGCCATCTTCTATTATTCTATATGTACTATCCTATTAGGAACGCGTCATAAAAGATATTATGAAATTCACAAGTGAGCTCAATTAAATGCACTCGGATGCAGAAGAAACTCCGGGGGTGGTTGGTGCATAGCTCGGCCAATTGTAGCTGTATGCTCGGTCACCTAATTAGCCGTCTTCGTCGCTTTGGTCCTCAAACGCATCATGAGGAAGACGAGAGCGTAAGAAGAGATGCAGAATAAGGCAGTAATGCCGACCTGACTGATATTAGCAACATGGCGTGAACCCCAATCGAGCAAAACTTACGTCTCTCCAGCCGTAGTAGCGTTCCTCGAAATTGAGCGTCCGCAAGAAGTCGGCGCCAGTGCTATACGGACAGTAAGAACAAGTAGTTGTGTTGCCCGCATCCGTAATGTAGCCAGCATTTTGCGATAGGAAGTCGCTCATGTATTCGCCGCATGTAGTGTCAGGGGGTAGCGGGATCGTAGTAAGCTCGCCAGCTTTACACACTACTTCCGTGTCCCAAACGACAGGAACTAACAAGCCGCCCACAAGGTAGGTGAATGGATTCAGATAGTAGAACCAGTATCGCCAGAAAGGGGTGATGCGAGAATAGGGGACCAGAATGCCGCAGAATTGAATCAAGCTACCAACAAAGATGGGATTGGCAAGTGCTGCAAAGTATGCGTTCGGAGAATAAGCTGCAATAGCCTACGAAACCCCGAGTTAGTCAAAAACAACTACGAGATCATTAATGTAGAAAGAGGCAGTGGGCTAATGTCCACTAAACGTGCACTATGCAGATGAAGTTGTGTCTTACCTGGCCGATGGACGTGTAAAGAAATTCATAAACTGTATGTCCTGTTAGAAGGGACATAACCATATCATCACCGACTAGGGAAAACTTACGAATCATTTGCAAATAAACCTGGCCCGATACGCTTGCTTTCACCGGGAATCCAGAAGTGAAGTACCAACTCACAAAGTAAACAGTGGCACAGACGATCAAAATGAAAACCTCAGACAGGAGCTGAGCAGAAATGAAGGCAATCCAACTGTACGTCTTCGACTTCTTCTCCCTAGTCTCGAAGATGTCCCGATTCCGGATGAAGAGAGGTTGCAGCTGATTGATACATCCGGGAGCGACGAAGAGAAAATTGAACACAGACATGAGACGAAGCTGCACGTCAAACGACCCGTTTCCAATCTTCCAGAACGTGAAACCCGCGAAGAGACCGTTCGTAATATGCAAGCCTAGCTTGTTCCAAACATAATCTGGATTTCTCCAAAGCGAAATAAGCTGGCGACGAGTAACTTGTGAGATTTGGTATGGAATAGGAGCAGCAAAGCTCTTTTCCTCTTCCTGGCTCGTTCCGTTATGGATATGACCCTGAACTTGTTCAAGCACTGATAGTGTTTCCAGAGACTTTTGTCTCTCTTCAGATGCCTCCCATTCCGCTGGCCAGTCAATTTCGGTACCGAAACGGCCTTGGACCACATCGACGATGTGCTCTGCAGGGTTTGCATCTACAGGGCAGGGGACTCCGTGACGAGCAAAATAGTCTAACACAGTTGATGAGTTCTTCCCTGTCTCGCCGAAATAAGTAGTACGACCCCCTTTGGCGAGTAGTAGGAGCACGTCGAATGTCTCAAATAGGACCCCAGATGGTTGGTGAATGGTGCATATTATTGTCTGTCCGGCGGCGGCCAGCTTTTTCATAAATCGGCAGATCTCATACGCAGATTGACCGTCAAGACCCGAGGTTGGCTCGTCTAAGAAAAGGAGTGATGGCTTGGCAACAAGCTCGGTCGCAATCGTCAGTCTTTTGCGCTGTTCAATTGAAAGACCGGAGTTGGGTGCTGAAAGCTGTTAGCTTAAACATGCCAGTACTCAGGTTTCCAATGGTCCCGGCATCAATTGACTTACAGCCGATAATAGCATGTTGAAGCGGGAAAAGCTCTAGCAGAGCCATGATGTATTCGACATAGGCAACCTTTTCTGCGTCTGGTACATGGTGAGGTTGCCGTAATCTGGCGGAGAAAAGAAGGGCTTCTCTGACAGTTGCTGTGACTTCATGGACATCGTTTTGTTCACAATATCCGGTATCCCGCTGGAAACTGATTCCCTGAGGTTTGCCGTTGATGAGGATTGAGCCCTTGACTGTCCCGAAGTCTTTCCGTTGAGCGAGCACATCCATGAGCGTGGTTTTCCCGGCACCTGAGCTGCCCATCA
Organism: Xylaria bambusicola; assembly: GCF_022495145.1. Classification (NCBI taxonomy): domain Eukaryota; kingdom Fungi; phylum Ascomycota; class Sordariomycetes; order Xylariales; family Xylariaceae; genus Xylaria; species Xylaria bambusicola. The sequence goes on from NW_025953569.1 coordinate 338,403, forward strand.
GTGCTACCAGCTTGCCTGGTGTAACATATCCTGAAACGTTCTGGAGCAGCTGTTTTTCAGAACCACCTGCGTGGACGAAATAGTTGATATCTCTGAAGGTAAACACTGTACCATTCTTGGTTTGCTCCTCCTCTTCAGAACTGTCAGTCGGGTCGCCGCTAGTCTCCTTAATCATTCCTTTCTCCATGTCTTGTTTCTCGGATAAGGACTTCAGGTATGCCCTCTTTGCGTATAGAATCTGGGAACCACCGCCGCGTTGAAGGTTCAACTCAAATCCAAGAGCAGCCATGATAGCGAAGAAGACCCAAAACGCGATCACGATGCCAACGTTTCGCCAGACATGTTGTGTGAAGTCTCCATACTGGGCTTTTAGAAACTCGGCGCCACTGTATGTAGATTGTCCAGGAGTAGATCCAGGCGCACTGCAACCACGGTATATATCTTGATATTCAGCTCCGTACGGAATGAATTCGGGTTCAACACATTCAAGTGTCAGTCCCCCGGTCTCGCTGCCCATTAATGCCCCGAAGGTATACTGCACAGGGTCAATATATGCTATCCACCTGAACCATGGATGCATCTTCGGGACCGGAATAAGATATCCTAAATCCTAGTCAGAATAAAGCTTGTTGTCCGGTGGGACCTCAGGAAAAGTCTTTACCTGCGTATACCATGATAACCATTGTACACCAGCCAGCTATCTGAGAAGCAACTCCAAAATGAGAGTTCCAGGCACCAATCATCCGGTAAAACGATAGGAGGCAGAGCGTAAATACAATATAGATGAACCACTGGGTGAAGAATTTACCGGCGTCTAGGGTAAATCCTGCTAGAAAGTAGTATATGATCTCGAAGATACTAACGCCGACAATAGTGAAAGGGATATCTGCGAGGGTGCAGGCTATTGCTTGAGCAGCCGGTCGTGCGAAGCCAAACAACTTATGCCTGGAGAAGATGGGTCGTCCCATGAACGAGGCTGTCGTCTCTGAAAGACAGTTCAACCCGAGGTATATAATTGGCCAAAAGAGAGCCCCGGCTCGATCGAAGGTAGCAGCACTGGTAGGAGCGAGGTTGTAGAAGAGACTTCCTGAAATTAGGGCGATAATAATATTTGAGGCAAGTTTGAGAGAGTTCGACCAGCGATCTCCCCATATCATTTGAAGCTGTCTGTTTCCGTATAAGTGCATATTCCATTTATGACGAACGCACTTGAATAACAAGACTTACCTTGCTGTACAGGCCAAGATCTGTCTTGCCAGCGAGACCTGGTAAACGCTGTGGTCTCGAGAAAGGAAATGGAATGTTCGATTCTTCTCGTCCATGCGGATCTTATCGAGCCTATCAACCTCAGTTGCGAGAAGTTGCGTATCAGTCACCATTGATTTCTTCATACTCTCGTAGGTAACACTGGATTTATAAGCTCGTTCGAAGTCCTCAGTCGTCTTAGGTGCTGTAGATTCGAAGCCAGGAAGTATTTCTCTTTCCGTCGGAACCGTAACAGAAGTTAAGAAGTCCGCTACGTTCCCGCTAGGTGGGCATCGAAAGCCCAGCTTCTCGAAATAAGACTTGGCCTCGGAGGCAGGTCCGTAATAAATCTCCCTTCCTTCTGCGAGTACCAGAACCTTATCAAATTGGTTGTAGATACCGTTACCGGCTTGATAGAGGGTTGCAATCATTGTCTTGTTTTGCTCATCCGTGACTCGTCTGAGGACCCTGGCAAAGTCGAATGCGTTACTCGCGTCTAAGCCTCTCGTCGAGTTATCCCAACATTGAACCAATGCCTTTGCTTATGTTAACTGATACGCTTGGGAAAGGGGAAATCTGTCGCTTACCTCGGTAGCCATGACTTCAGCGACAGACACACGTTTTCGCTCCCCTCCGGATACACCACGAATGAATTCATCGCCAACGGCGGTCTCCATTACGTGAGATATACCTAAAGAATCCAGTATTGCCGTCGTCTTGTTCTCAATATGTTCGATTTTGGATGTTGTTGACTCTAGGTTCTTCTTGGCCACCTTGGTACTAACCGCAAATTTCATAACATCCGATACTAACAGAGTAGGAAAATGCTGATCGTCTGCTACCATTTAGCATAGCTAGCAGCGCGAATTGGGGGTTTGAATACCTACCTTCTGTATTCATAACAATTTGATGTCTGAACCGGTGGGCTGCTTGGTGATCGATGTTTCCGTAGCTCATCTTGCCAGTGACGTGGGAAAATTCCTGTCGCATGTTCGCAAGCACCTTGAGAAGAGAAGTACACCCAGACCCTGGCCTACCAAGCACTAGGAGCTGCCGGATCTTATGTGAGTCTTTCTGGGAAAGTATTGATATGAGAGTGCTCCCTTACCATCTCTCCCGGCCGGACTTGGCCTGTCACGCCCTGGAGGATATGCTACAACGCGTTTTAGCATTAGCAAATCTGCAATTATAAATGGGTTTCAATGATAGGCCACTAACTCTTTTGTGATTCTTGTTCTTTTTGAATGAAGACAATAAGCCCGTGACAACAGATGAAACTGTTGAGACATAGCTCTCACTAACTCCTTCGACCTCAATCGCAAGGTCATCAAAAGTTAAAGTAAGTCCGGACAAGTAACCTTCCCCTACTCGGCTCTCCCCGGGGAGAGGTATTTTCTCTGTATCTGACGCATCGGTTGAAGACATGGTGACAACAGCTCGGTGAAGTTCGGGGAGGTACAAGAGTCACCACAGTCACGATGCTCAGGGAAGTCGGTGATAATATTTATTAAACTTTCTTGACTTTCTGAAAAATAACTAGCCTACCTATCCATCATACTATGTATATATATCTTCGGTACAAAGCAAAGTTTTGAGGCTCTTTCGGCATTTCGGAAATAGGGGCGTCCCTTCCCTGTTAACTGGAGAAAAAAGTCGACGGTTCTTGTATCCATCACACTAGTTGAGTCAAGAACAATACTAGCCTCGACTCTAGCATTTCGGCAACACCGGCCTGTAAGATCATTGGTTAGCCTTACGCCGCTAAAGCATAATATTTTCGAACGATGCCGCGTACTCGGAAATGGGATATCGGAATTGTGGAATTAGGGCAATTTTGGTCTTCACGTCATGGTATAGCGTGCCAGATGTCGCTTTCATGGTGCTGGCAGGTTTATTGCAAATCCGTTCAAACAGTGCATCTTAGAGTCTTTGTCGGATTTCAAAGAGCTGCAAGTTTAACAACGAATTTATAACGGCGTGAATTACAACTATGAAAATACTAATATGTTCAGAATGCTGAGAAAGCTGCCACGCTGTTGGGGTCCTACGAACTGCTACATACGAGTCGCTTGGTGGGGGGTTTCTAAGAGTGGCTATCAGTAATATATAGGCCTCCTGGGAATGTAACGTCGGCATAGGCCACATGGTCATTCTCAACAGTAGCGTTAAGTGTATTTGAAAAGGGGTTGCTATGGCCTGACTCTCGCTGTTTCCTGGTGCTGGTGTGGCTTCAGCGGCCACGCCACCGCCTATCAATGAACCCTCCGCAGCTACAAAGTGAATGGGACTCATTTTCAGTGTCACATCTTCATCTATTCCACAGTGATGTGAGCAATGTCCATGGGCGCGCAAAAGGGTGATCGCTCTAAGAGTGCCTCGTAAGTGCCACCAAAACCCCTCGCTGCCTTCTGAAGAGGTCTGTTGCGCTCTCAGTGTAGCTAACACCATCTGCCAGAGCAATTGCAAGAGTAGAAGCACCTCTAATGTGCATGATACTTGACAATGTCGGGCCACTTCACTCTATGACCATCCCTCAACAGCAGATTGCACAACTAAATTGATCATCTCTACTAATTTGTCCGTATGGCTAAGCATAGGCGAATGACCAGAGTTGAGTTTGATAATCTTGGAGCCCGCAGTCTTGCCAAAGATCTCCTGGTACTTCGGAGGAGGACCACGGTCATTTTCACAGACGACGTACGTGGAGGGAACAAAGCGGAATCCCTCGTTGGTGATTTCAGTACTTTGCACCGCATAGGATTGGTCGATTGTTTTCGATTCCCAATACTGTGCCTCGGCGGCAGGGAGATCGTGGTATAGTATGTCGGCTACGTTCTTGAGCGCGAAACGCCCATTTGGTTTGACGAGATTGTTTGAGGATTCGCCAAACGTGCTTAGCACCGATTGACCCTTAGTCAGGATGAAGGCTGCAAAGTAGAACATATGTACTAGAGCGATTGGGATTAATATGTAGACCTTGTGTTGCTCAACAAATGAGATTTAGTTCGAAGCGGCAGATGGCTTGGGCAAGCTGCGAAAACGTTTACTTACACACGCCACCAGCGAGGCCATTAGACTTTCGTTGCTCGACCGACAAGTCTTCCGTAACAGCCTCAGAACCTACTAAGCCACCGTATGAATGCATAACCATAACGACGGTTTCCCCTTTGGCGACTAGTTCCTGAACCTTAGACCGAATGGCAAGGGCATCGTCCGTCAAGGATTTCAAGGCAAACTCGGGCTTGTCTTGGTCTGTAAGGCTCGGTAGAGACGGCTGCACAACGCGATAGCCGGCATTTCGTAGTGCGTCAGATAATTTATAGTAGACCTCAGGCAATTGGAAGGAACCCTGAACCAGGACAAGCGTGGGCTTGGAAGACGAGGCCATTTTGGGTAGTTCAAGGTCGTCTACGCTTGCAGGAATGAGCGAAGAGAAGCTTTACTTATCATTTTTCAATTATAACGTGGTGCTTGCAAAATTTCACTATGCGGGGATATTACAGTATACCTAAACCCATGCATGCATGCATGTGCGAAGATGTTGGCCTGCCTGCAGCTCTGTGTTGGTCACCGGTCACCCCTGATGTCTTAGTATCCCGTTCACGCTTGAGCTTAAGCCCCTATCTGCCAAGCGCTAACGTCACAAAACCGACAACAATTCATGAAGAACCAAGCGACTCAATACCCAAGTTGACAGGCTCACAAGACGGATTCTGCGGCGAAGCCCCTTCGTATCCAGACACCCACGCCAGAGAGCGGTACCAGTAGCCTCCAGTCCACTGGTAACAGACGTGGAAATTAGAGACATTCCTGGGTGTCTCGGGGATAGGAATCGTCGAATTCCAGCGGGTGTCGTCGTGCTGCAAGCCCATGTAGAACAATCCCGAGTCCTCGTCCAGCGAGATGGAAGTCCCGTCGTCTGAGCCAGGCGGGATGAGCGCCAGATTGACCTACAATCAATGAAATATCAGAATCAGGAGCTGTTACGTCATGGATACACACAGTCTACACCCAAAAGTATCTCAAACGCAGGAAATAAAATGAAAACGAATGAAATGGAAGTGATATAGAGGGGTATGCTCACATTGCTCGAATAACTAGGATACAACTGCAGGAACGAGGGCACCTTGACTAAACTTCCGTCGGCACCCTGGTACGGGAAGACATAGCTGATGTATCCCGGGTAAATGGCCCCCTCGTCGAACGTGTAGTTGTAGTAGAACTCGTACACGGAGCCGCTGACGGCGCCTGCGCCAGCGGCGTAGCAGAGGCCCTCGGTGGCTGCGCCTGCGTGGCATGCCCATAGGTAGCCTAGAGTTTACCTCATCAATCTCACGATCGTGAGTGCATGTAGAACAGTGAAAGTAAATATTTGGCGAATGGATATTGGGAGTGAGAATGTGAGAACGTGGAACGCACCATCAACACCCGAACTCGTCTTAGGCGTGACTCGGAGCGCGAAGGGCCCGACGATATTGAAGTCGGCGGCCGCGCGCATAGTTAGCGTGATAGCTAGGCCTACAATTGATGGGATCTTCATGATTGAGATACCTGATTCAAATGCCTTTTCGCAGAAAGCTATATGAGTGGTAGTGCTTGAGGCGAGAAAAGAGGTAAGTGTGAACCGGCGAGGAGCTGGACGTGGTTATATGTGTCTTGACAAGCTCTGTGTCCCATGCAATCTCTCCAGTGCAGTGTATCGCAGCCATCAGATCATAATTGAGCAATAGCACATCCCCCTCCAATATCGAGTCTAGTGCTCCTGGAAAAACAAGATGACGCGTTTGGGCCTCTCAGGTAGCAATAGATCTCGAGTCCATCTCGAGTTTCACACCATGTTCCACCTCGGCCACTTCACGTAGTTCGTGTGATGGATTTTTCGGGGCGTACGTTCGCGTATTTGAGTCAATCGCTGAATAACGAACATATCTCGGCCGTATCACGCTACGACGTCGCAGAAATACTCGATGCCCTTATCCTCGATAGCTACAACATGATCGTGTGGCAGAGAACCATATTCTCGAACGATGTGTCTCACGCTGTAAGACGTAGCCTAGATTCTCCAACGTCAAATCCCGGGCTCATAGCATTCTGAGGGAAATAGCGTTGGGCGGCGTTCAGTACAAGCCTGAGGCTGTGTGCGAATTGCTGGACATCAGAAAACCTATTTCTCAGACGTTAGATGCGTGCGTGACAGTTGAGAACCTACAGAATACTCAGGAGTTGAGGGGTTCAAGAAACCAATCTCTAAACGCCGTAGTCCCTAGACTCCCTAATGCGCGGACTTATTTCCAAGCTGCTACGCGTCTGTATCACTTCACAGTGACACAGCAACCAGTATATACTCGACTAGTGTGTGACGCGCCGCTCGACACCGGTGCCTCTAAGGTGAAGTATTGCGATCACGATAGAGATGATGTGATAATGTGCTGCTTCATCGACGTTAAGGTAGATTATGATGCCCTGCTGAAGCAAATAGTCGTCGTAACGCTGTGTCATTGAAGTACGCACAATCAGTGTTGCTGATCACATACTGGACCGAGACTCGCCCGCTTCAGAGGAAAAGCCCTCAAACCAACAGCATTACTTCACTTCTTCATTGGCAGCATAAGTAACACGTTATCTAGTGAGGATCATCCCTCGTGTCCCATGGCGGTAGCCCCAACGCCTTTCCCATGCAGTAACAGTTAGAAATTTGCAATGCTCCCAAAATGCTTCCCAAAACCCCCTGTGAAGAATCCAAGGGGAGATTCCATCAATATCCAAGCTGCGGACCAAAAACCTCCCAAATGGGACTATGTGCGTTTAGATTGGTGTCTATAGTGCAATGCGGTAATCACATCTCTGCCTCTTCATTGAGACCAATAAGACTTGTGTATCACTCTCAATGGGCATGACCGTCGCTGTTCTTGCCAAGCGTACTGCTGAGGCTCTCATCGTCGCCCTGCGTGTGTTTTGCTGGATTATCATCTTCGTCGTCGCTCATCAAACCCTCCAGTTCGAATTCATTGGCGTCGCGAATCGGGACATTGCCACCCAGCCGGGGTCCAAGACGACCATTATCTAGGTTCTTGTTGGGAGGGGTTTGGCTAGTGTTGATGTCGTAGAGATGGATGAGCATTAGTGTAAACAGGAAGAGAAGAGAGGCCAGTGAGAAGAGGATGAGAATGTAGGCGATATGGTCCATTCCGGAGTTCTCGATGAGGCCCATTTGTTCCTCGGTGGCACCCATGAACATGAAACCAGAGGCAAATAGTAGCTGTGATGGTAGGTTAGATCGGGGTCTATCATGGCAGAATTGGACGACTCACGAAAATAGGGATGTACTGGAAACTATTGATCTCCCTGCCATCCTCAGATAGAGCAGGACGATCGCGAAGAACAAAAGATATCTCAACAATGCGGGTTGCACCAACGGCCATGAGGGTGTAGCCATATGCCTTGTGGACCTCGGCACTAATGTGCACATGCTGGGGGTGACCGCCGAAGGCCCAGCCCGTTATCAAAATGATGAATCCGGGGATGATATTTCGCTTAGGGCGACCGTCACGGTCTCTGCTGAGCCATATACCCACCAATCCAGCACACCACCAGATGACGCCCATCGTGGTATGTTGCCAATCATTTTCAACCCATTTGGTGCCCCAGCGATGCTCGGTAAAGGTATTGACCACGCCCCAGGCGGTAATGACGGCGCTGTCAAAGAACTCTTGGGATCGGCCGGTGCGCCGGAGCCATATCTGTCCGACAAGTAGGACGATCGTCAATAGAATACCATAAGCGATGAAGGCACTTCCCATGATAAAGTGCGCAGCGCATTGGGCAACATGTTCACCTTGACAGAAGCCAAGGGCGGTAATGCCACCAAAAAGCATCTGGGTCCAAGCGAAGACGGGCAACGCTTTGCCAAGAATACCATGTGCGAATTTAACGACGCGTCTTATCTTGCCGAAAACTCCCCGCTCGATATGTAGTTTGAGGTAGATGCCGATGAGAACCTGGGCGAACAGCATGAACGATATGGGTGAGGCGAACTTGGAGTGAACGTTGTCATCACGGAATTCGCGGCCGCCGTGCATATGGCCCAGAGCATATCCGAGTATCGCGAGAGCAGTTCCTAGGACCTGTAGGGGAACATGCCAGCGGTTTTTGACGATCTATGGCGCAAATGTCGCATTAGAGTCTGGAGATGTGAGTGATTGAAGATTGATGGGTTATCCTTACCCCGAGAACCATGCCCACGGGGAAGATGACGCCCCAGGCGGCCATCTGAATAAATATGTGTATCCATAGCGTTGTATCCTAAGTCGAGATGGTCAGATTCCGTATCATCCGTAGGCAGCTAGTTCAGCAGTTTCTGAAAAGTTCATCGGGGAGTACACGTACTATGGGCTCGGTTGAGATGGCCATTCCGTCTTCAATATGCGATGAGTCGTGGTCGTGCCCGGAAACCATCGGTAAGGCGGCAGAGACCAGAAAAATAGTAGATAGCGACGAAGAGAAGAAACTCGGAGCCTGGGCGGCTCTGCTCGCGAAGCGACGCAACATTATAGCGGTAGGACGTTTCAGATAGGTATGGATGGTATGGATGGTTCGATGTGGGCGAGCGGGCGCGTGCGCCAGGGTTAGAGGAGCTCGACCCTGGACAAGCGTGTCGCAAAAGTCAGTCGAAGTGGGAATTATCGTCCGAAGCGCAATGTCAGTCAGGGCCGGCGGTCGGGGCCACAGCAGAGCAGAGAAAGCGAATTCCCGAGCAACGGCTCAACCTCCAAGAAGGTTTGCGATATTGGTCGGGAGGGCAGTTGGACGAGAAGACAAGAAGATCTGACGGAGATTAGCAGAGAAGCTTTCGCTCGGCAGCATTAGACTCGTCTACCTACTAACCTTGGTCATGTAAGCTCAACAGAAGCCAACTACCGGAATCCGTCCAAGGCCCTAAACCGTTCTACAGTGCAGTAGTGCCGTAGATAGGGATGTCCTGACTGGTCGGCCACGTTTCCACAACCAACCGGATCAAGAAAATCACACTACACTACATTACATTAGTTACCGGTGCATCCGATCCTACGCAATGCTGCATACCCCGCGATGGCATGTGCCACTACTTGTCCAAGGTATCAGGAACGGATCGTTATTGTGACTGATCAGCCAAGAGCTGCGGAAGGGGATCAAGCTCTGTAAGATAAGGCGAGGGATAGGGGTCTTGCAACCACCACAACTCCATCAAACCGCATCCTACACTCGTGCTATTCTTCTAATATGACATCTGTCTGCTGTGACGTGGCAGATGCTAGTCGCCCAAGCTTCGAGTGATTATCATGAGGGACAGCTAAAGTGACAGTGAGCTGAAAAATGACTGCACGATCTGAGACCATCAAAATACTTTCTCTTTGATTAGAAAAATACCTAGGTAAAGAAAACCAAAATTGGTGCCTTGTTAATGAAGGCAGTCATACTGCTATAGAGTTAGCAGTTATTCTCCCTTTTAAAAGCCGAATACCTACCCCATGTATTCCATAGCTAGAAGAGATTCGCTCTCTACGGCCAATAAGTGACCTCCAACGAAGGATGGAGGGAGGGAGGTGAATTGTACGAACCCCGCCAAATAGAGTTGCCGAGTTGCTGGTAGCACTCACTCGATGAGATTCTTTTGGATTGATTCACCATGAAACTCGAAAATGATTGGCAAACATTTCGTTCAAGATATACTGGTACCCAAGCCTCGTCGTCGGAAGGACGATGTGAAAAATATCTGCCTGTTCATCAGTGCTATTGCCACTCTCTGGGTCTACTATCTACTAAACAAACCCGCTGTTAACAAGCGAAGTTTGAATGCGATTCGAAAATGTGCGATTGAGAATGTTCAGGCCGATCTCTCGTTTCTAGACTCGGCGAGACCAATTCACACAGATGAGTTCCTCGATCGACGCGAGCGACTCGCTCAAGCCTTAGTTGCCGCTAACGTCGATGCATTCGTGCTTGAGCCCGGCTACACCTTCCAGTATGTGCGCTGCCTAAGCATATTCATATTCATCACTCATAATGCTCAAAATCTAGATACTACGGGAATGTATCGCAGACGGACTGGGAGCCATGGGAGCCAGAAGAGCGGCCGTTTCTAATGCTCATACTACCTGTCCTCTCACAATCGGGAGACGTATCGGCCAAGACGGCATTCTTGGCACCGCATTTTGAAGAGGGACGAGTGCGAATGCTCGGAATCCCGTCCCGGGAAGAGGATCTAGATATAGTCATTTGGGAGGAGCATTGGGACCCATATGCGACTTTACTCGAATCGCGTCTCTTCGCCGGCCTCAATGGCACTGCGAAACGACGGGCGCCCATACTCGTGGTAGATGAGGAGCTTCGCGATTTCATCTCCCGTGGTCTGTCAAAAGCGGGCTTTGAAACGGTAGGTTTGACCCCCGAGGTTGAGCTCGTGCGCCAGATCAAGACTCCGGCAGAAGTGGAGATACTGCGTGCCGTCAACACAGGCACTGTTGCGGCCGTGTCTGGTGCCCGATCTGACGGAGGACGAGGTTCGGGATGTGCTGAATGAAGTTCTACGGTCGATTGGGTTTGATCCATTCTTCAATATAGTGCTATTCGAGGAAGATGGCGCGCTACCACACGGTGGCTTTGTTGTGGGTAAGAAGAAAGTCACGGAGGACACGATGGTCGTCATCGACGTCGGGTGCGTATCAGACGGGTGTTCGGCGCGTCTAGCACAATCCATATTGACATTATACAGAGCGCATTATCTTGGCTACTCTTCAGATATCTGCCGCAGCTTCTTCATCGATCCTGTTCGCATAGATACCGCAAGTCATTCATTTCCATCAGGCCATATGCGAGATACTTCGAATCCAGAACTCCGTGAAGAAAAGCTCCGAGTTTGGGACATCGTCCTTGCGGCTCAATCGGCTGCGGCGCTTGCACTCAAGCCCAATAACACTGCCGCTCGTGCTGATATAGCCGCTCGATCCGTCATCGAGGACGCTGGGTATGGCGAACGGTTCACGCATCGTGTGGGACACAGCATTGGGATCAAAGGTGCGCTGTGTTACATACTTACACAGTATTGTGTCTCACCTTCGATATCCCGCTAACTGAACATTCGCAGCGCATGAGTCGCCGTATCTGAATCAATGGAACAGGGAAACACGGCTTCAGCCAGGTATGATATTCACCAATGAGCCTGGAATCTATATTGAAGGAAAGTTCGGAGTCCGCCATGAAGACGTTTACTTGGTGAAGCAATATGGAGAAGCTGAACTGCTCACTGGTAGGAGGGCAACTAACCCGTATAACCCCTGAGGTAACAGTCCCCGTTGATGTAGCTAGCCGCACATATGATATTATTCACATCATCTTAATGCACGCAGTGGCTGGGTGATTCACAAGCGATGCTGAATCACAAGAATCTGATCCGACACCTGCCGTAGGGTGTGAATGGCTTCTACTTAGAGCTCGTTCAGAATCTATTCTTCACAAACCTCGGATACTACCTGTCAGATGAACTAGTGTACGCGAGGCAACACCCGAACACCTCATTGCAGGAACAATTATCAAGGCCTATTTCTCAGAAAGGACATTGGACCAAAGCAAGCTGAGATGCCGACGGCGTGTATCCGTCAGCAAGGGGGGCCTGCAAGCGTTATCGAGCTTCCCCAGCTCGCCCAGCCCAGACCCAGTCAAATCACTGTGGACCTTCCATCTTGATCTTAGCTCCACGAAGCTCTTGTGGGTGCTGATCGTGATCAACACTCTCAAGGCCCGAGATGCCCTCATCTCTGGTGGTCTCCATCATACCCAAACTAATGCAGCTTACATGTCCCGACATTATTATCGTGTGCTTGGTAAATGCACCTGCCTGATATGATCGAAGCCCGCCCTACCATTGAGCTCGAATCGCTGACGGCCTGTCTTAGTCCTAGCCCCAGCCCCTCGTATTCGTCGTGAATAATATTATAGGTTCCGTGGTTTGACGTGCTTCTCTCCTGGTCTTATTTTCTAGCTGTCTGTCCGTTGTTCGGGAGAGTCTTCATACTGACCATCAATATCGTGACAATGGTTGGGTATAGGCAGGTTTTGGGCCTGTTCGGCCTTGTGTCGGCCGCTCAAGCACTGCAGAGATCATCGCTGCCTATTAGCGAGCTCAAGAAACAGGTATGATGCGTCGCCTGCTCGGCCATGGCCACAATCAGTTCAAAAGCCAGTGAATTAATCAAGCTTACATGTGACGGTGAACAGATCCGAGACCCTTATAAGCTCCGCGCTCGAGATGTCGACCCTGCGTTACTCTACCCAGAGTATAACCTCTCGACGCCCATTGATCACTTCCACAACGACTCTCTCTACGAACCGCACACCGATGGCAAGTTCAACCTGCGTTATTGGTTTGATGCCAAGTACTATAAGCCCGGCGGCCCTGTGATCGTCTTGTGTGGTGGTGAAACGGACGGAGAAGGCCGACTCCCATTCTTGCAGAAGGGTATTGTGTACCAACTTGCGAAGGCGACAAACGGTTTGGGCGTCATCCTAGAGCACCGATACTACGGCTCAAGTATTCCAACCAAAGACTTCAGCACGGAGAACCTCCGATTCTTGACCACCGACCAGGCCCTTGCCGACACCGCCTACTTTGCCAACAATGTGAAATTTGCCGGCCTGGAAGACGTAGACTTCAATCCCAAGACGACGCCATGGATTGCTTACGGTGGTTCTTATGCCGGCGCATTCGTCGCTCTTCTGCGAAAACTGTATCCTGATGACTACTGGGGCGCAATCTCATCCTCGGGTGTGCCAGAGGCTATTTGGGATTACTACAAGTATTTCGAGGCCGCTGCCGTTTACGGCTCCCCTGCTTGCGTCGAGTATACCCAGAAGACCACCGACATCATTGACAAGATCCTCATCGGCAAGAAGGGCAGCAAGTACGTCGGGCAGCTGAAGAATGTTTTCGGACTTCCCAACGTCACCCACGATGGCGATTTTGCGAGCACCATCAACGGTGGTATCTATGGTCTTCAGAGCTATAACTGGGACCCCACGCAAAGCTCCGACGAATTTTTCGACTACTGCGATATTGTAGCCTCCGACAAGTTAAAGTACCCCAAGACCGAGTCCCTGAGAGAGTCCGTCAATGAGCTTATCACAGTCGCTGGCTATGGTGATGAAATCGATACTCTATCGAACCATGTGCTGAATTATGTCGGTTACTACCTTCCTCGAGGTGCCGCTTGTGGAAATGAAGACCAGGATGAGTGCTTCAGCACATTCGACACAGAGTTCTACAGCCAGGATAACATCGCCCAGTCGTGGCGTCTATGGCCATACCAGTACTGCACACAGTAAGTTATTGACTCCTAAGATGAAGTAGGCGATAATTATTGACATAATGTGTAGATGGGGTTATCTCCAGACCGGTAGCGGTGTTCCCGAAGGCGAATTGCCCTTGATCTCTCGCACCATCGACCTAGAGTACTCCTCTGTGATCTGCCGCGACGCCTTCAACATCACCAAGCCAGCCGACACCGAAGCCATCAACAAATACGGTGGTTTCGACCTCAGCTACCCGCGCCTCGCCTGGGTCGACGGCGAGTGGGATCCATGGCGTGCGGCCGGCGTCCACGCAATCGGCCTCCCTGAACGCGAGTCCACAACCTCGGAACCCTACATCCTGATCGATAAAGCCGTGCACCACTGGGACGAGAACGGCCTATTCCCCAACGAGACGACTGCTGAGCTCCCTCCCGCCCCGGTCGTCGAAGCCCAGAAGGAGGAAGCCGTCTTTGTCAAGGCGTGGTTGAAGGAGTTCAAGAAGGAGCATAGCCACTGTAAAAAAGAGCGATAAGTTCTGCCTGGTGTTGTGGTGAGTTTACTGATGAATCTTTGTAGATACCGTAAGCGAGCCTGATGAGCTCTGATGATCTATGAATTGGATATTAGGGTTATAGGGAACTTTGATTAATAATTGATGTAATCCTTTGGCGATGCTGACTGTCACGCTTGAAGGTCTTGCGTAATTTTACCGTGATGTTTTAAAGCACACCTGTATCTGATGAGATCATTTCTCGAATCGAACCTCATTATTACGGCTTTCTTTTGTTGAAAGCGGTACCTCCTTGCACTAACCTACAATTCTAACTCAGAGTTTGGGCACTTCCGTTGTGTGTTCAACACCGAAAACTATAGCACGATTCAACTCCAGACTAGTCTGGCTCCTGTCCGAACTGGAATTTTCATCCCTCACGAAGCCCCGACTAGTGAGATACCGCTGGCACATCTCCTGTATCACTGGTCCATCGCTACTCTTCACATCCAGCATAAAGAGAACAGCCATCAGGATCTCCGCAAGCTTCCACAGGATTCCCCTCGCATTGGGCAACAAGTCCTCTTGCGTACTCGATTCAAGCTCAGCCTTCAGCGATTCCCACTGCTTCACGATGGACGCGCCGCTTTCGCCACTCTTTATAACCCAGTCGAGAGCTCTAATACCATCTGCCCCGGCTTTAGGATGTTTTAGCGCCCGGATGAAATCAGTCGCAAGCACATCCGTCGTGCCCTCCCAGATATTCAGCACGCACGCGTCCCTGAACAATCTCGCAATGTTCATGTATTCAGACTCGGAGTTCTCTAGATATCCCACGCCCCCAAGGGACTCCATGCACGCGTATATGAGCGGAATAGCCTGCTTCGTGACATATGCTTTCAGCAAAGGGGTAATCACTCTTAAGAGAGGTGTGACATATTCAGACGGAGGTGTGATAGCCTTGGTGGAAGGAGGAGGTGCTCGATCAGACGTAGAGTGCTCTTCTAATCCGAGCAGATAACTACTGTAGAACGTGAGTAGCATCATGGCGTGCTGGTCAATGGTCATATCCGAGAGCGAGCGCATATGCAGCGCGCTATCCACCAGCTTCATTCTTTTCCCGCGTCCGGCGCCTACTTCGCGTACCTCGGCGAACGCGCGTGCGACAGCCATGCCCCGGCTGAGATATCCGAGCGCGCTGATTGCCGAACGAATGCGTGTGATGGTCAGGATTTTAGATATCTCCTTGATTCCCTCGCCTTCTTTTCCGAGAAGCCAGCCTCGCATACCGCGGAGCTCAAGCTCAGCGGTTGGCAGAGATTTCGTGCCCATCTTGTTCTTGAGCCGTGATATTGTGACACCATTGAGCTCTGTGCCGCCCACGGCACCTGTGGCAGAAACGAGGGACGGGTTGTAACGTCTCATAGGAGCGTAGAACGCTGATAATCCCTTTGGAGTTTGCGCTAGAAGGATCGTCATGTTGCTATCCGTGGCGGATGAGAACCACTTAAAACCATCTATTATCCAAGGACCGATGGGGATATTCTCTTCAGGGTCGCAGAGGGGGCCATCATTGGGCAGAGGCGAGTATGTCGCGATGGTTTCAGATCGTGATACATCGCTACCTCCTATGCGTTCCGTCATCCATTGCCCGCTCGTCCAGGCCATGTTTGGATCCCGTGATATAAGGTGATCGTAAGCGTTTTGAAAGACCTTTTTCTCTTCCGCACTGAGCTTCGAATTACTCAAGTGATGCTGCAGGACCCGGGCAGCGCCGTCCGCCATAGCTGCTGGACAGCCCACATTTGCGGACGAGGACTCGAAGATAAGCTCGCGGAGATATTGTACGATTCGGGTGTATTGATCCAATCCTGCCTCGTGGCCCTGACTTACGAAACTGCATTTCTTGTTTAGCATATCGAGTTGATAGTGGATTAGTTGAATGCATTGGGAAGATATTCATACCCCTTTTCGACGCTGAAAGCCTGCAATTTCCTCCAGCCTTCAGTGACGACCAGCCTTGTGCTCATGGGCTGGCCAAAGGCATTTCTGCCCCGGCCCGCAATGTACGGGTGATTCTTCTCGGCATCTGTCACCCAGTCGAAGATCTGCTGCTGTAATACCTCGTCTCCTAGGTGGCTAATTTCTGGTAAAACAGTTCGAGCAATGTCCGCTGGTAAGAATACTACAAGACCTAATTCAGCACTTATATAAGATAATCTGAAGAGGACATCCTTACATCTGAATACCCGTTTTATGCTTGGATCATGAAGAAACTGATTCTTCAACGTTGGTTGGACCTGGAAAAAGCCGCGGTTAGCACTTGCTGGTTCCATGTTTAATTAATATTATGATTTCTCACACGTCGTTGAAGACACCAATTCTAAGGAACGGTCTGTGGAAGTCTTTAATAAAGCATTTATGGCCCAGTCCTATCTACTAAATGTCGGTACCATCCTAGTAATAGTTCACTAGGTCTATAGAGTTTGCCTTACAAGTTAGATGCACGATGCCGAGGTGCCCCACGCTATTGCCTATAGCACATGCTTTCGTCGCAGTGCGAGTGTATAAAAGCCAATATGTTGACTTTCCATATCGAGACAAGCAGAGGTGCGATGACCCAATTATGGACGGATGCTGGTCAAGCGACTTGTTCCCCAATGCGGAAAGACTCGCATAATAGATGAGTCAGCGCGGAAAGCGTTCCGCTTGTTAAGAACCTACTTTCAAATAAATCTTGTCTATAATAAGTCAGAGGCGGAGTTGTATATAAAATGGAGTCTTAATTATGCTTCAATATGACGGGTAGCGTCGTCATCTATTCGTGACCTCCTCGTATGTGAGCTACATATACGGAAAATTGCAACATCCACCACTCAACATATGTAGAGGCAGTCAATATGATCTTCACTACGGTGATTCAAATTGGTCTTACTAGTCGTCAAAGATAATGTTCTGTTAGCGGTTGCGCCACGATGCGGCCTAAGTCGAGCGGCATGTACTTAATCGGTTCTTATATCGGAGTTAAGAGTGGCGATACTTACATCTATCACAATTTGTGTATATCATGCTACATCGTCTCCTCACTTTACCCGCTCTCGACTTCCTCGGGAGATAGTTTGCTAGAACACCATCCGATTATAGATTAAGCAAAATCTTTCGGACATCGAAACCCGATAGCCAGCCCATCCTGAACAAGTAAATATGGACCTGAGTCTGCATCTGTACATTTGGCACCATGATCTGAAGGGTCATTGGCGACTTGCTTCCGCACCTAGGCAAAGTGTTGTTACGCTATTAGTAGCTTCATTCAGCCTATGAGACTTACGTTTTCTATGGTTATGACCGCCTGCCTAGTGAGGTTACTGTATATGATGAATGGAGAATCTCGATGTTATAGTCCCAGTGGCAAATCTTGACAATCGAGATCCGAGAGTCGTATTGTTATTCAAGGGGTTTTCATAAAATCGATATCAGCCTAGCTAGACGGCCTATTTCCTATATTTGCTTTCCTCTTGTCGTTTACAGTTTCGTAGAGGCCGTAAGGTTCTACTGATAGTATTCTATACATGACTGCAGCAGCTGTGGTGTCTGTCATCAAGACTCTTTATTCTTCAACCACTTACCCCATATAGTCTTCTCCACCGTCTTGCAATATCCCTCGCTACAGTGCGTAACTTCGGACTCTCGTCGAGGGTGTGACAGTCCTATCAAGCTGCACTATGAACTCGCCTACTCGCACTTCTTAAGGATTACGCTTTTATCTGTAGAGTAGCCAAGTGAGTCGCGGGCACTGAAGGTCGGGACGATGCTACCATAGCACAGTCTACCAAGCTAGGTACTTGGTTTAACCAGCGGTCTCCAAGAGTATCCAGTGCCATCCATGTATGCCTGAAGAGCGAAAGGACAGGCCTATGTAGAGCCTATGGAAACGGGTAGAAGAGGAGAGTTTTAAATCAATTATCTGGCTTCTCATTCGTTGAAAGTATGCTTCGTCCTCATAGGGAAATTGCCGGCGCCATACTTTTTCAATACGGGATACCCATATTTGAGATATCAATTCGACCAGCTAAATAAGCTGAGCGATTGAATTTTACTGATTGCGATATTAGGATGCTTGTTGGAACAGCTAGCGGAATGTTCCGAAGTCAACAGACATCATCGCGGAACCCTATGCATCTTGCATCTGCACTAGGACTTGGCGCCCCCTTCTGCATATGACGCTGTTCTTCTCAACTTGCATGCCAAGATATTAATTAATACTACAGACCTCAGCTGTTAGTTGTCTCGACGAGCTCATGCATTAGTTAAATGTCTACGAATGACGGAGATGCCGAGCTTGTATGAATGCTACGTCAAGTGGATGATGGTTCTACCAGACACATCTATATTCAAACCGGACGTGACTAACAGCTAACGATTTCATAGCTGTCTTGTGAACCTAGATTTTTATCGCTACCCTACAAAAGGGATGAGACGGTATGAGTAACATTGCGTTTATGCGCAGCATGATAAATTGGTCTATATAACATTACTTAATATAAATATATACAGTGCCTAAAAGTTAAAAAGATATCTTGGAAGAGTCACCAGCCATCCAACATTTGAAATTCATTTTTAGTGATTGTTGCTCATGCGCAGATCAAGGTACTGCTCAAGCACGGAATCCGTACTCTCGCTCCTACCATGCTTGTCCGACCTCCGGGCTCTCCTCGATCTTTGCTCTGCTTCAGGCCCAACACTCCAATACTTGTCCTCGCCTCCATCCGCATACCCGATGGTCTCGTTTGGGCGTAAGTGGAATTCTCGACTGAGTCTCTCTTCTGCAATGACGTCCAACGCAGCGCCATCACGGCTTGATAGCGCCGTTGAGGAGCTCGATCGAGACAACGATCCGGAACGATGATGCATGCGGCTTCTTTCCTGCGTCTCCCTTTCCTCTTGTGCTTCACCCTCCATCAGCTCGCGTAGAATCCGTCGCCCTTCTTGCCGATCCTGCTCGCTCTCGATCTGTAGTCCCCATGCCTTTAAAAAGACCGCCTCTCCACGGTAGTGTCTGTGCAGCCAGAATCGCTCTTTTGACGTGAGTTGGTGCTCTGGCCCTAACTGCTGCTGCGTCTCTGGCTTGTCCTGGAACTCTATGGGAGGACTCTTCTCGTAAGCGCGATCGCTTGAGCTTGACCGTCCTCGCTGGTGTAATTGGTCGCGCGCTTTGCTATGGCCTGCTAATTTCGACCCGGAAATCGGCGGAAGAGGCGCGTTGGGTGGAGGATATGTGAGTGGCGGCAGGACCTGGGTATCTTGAGCTATTGTTGGTGGCTTTGGGGAACTTCTTAGAACTCTTGGGGGTTCCTGAATCCTTGGCTCCTGTGGTGGCGCCTCTCGTGTTTGGGGTCTATCTGGCAGTTCGCGAAAAGGCTGGTTGGGGAATCCCTTCCAATTCGTCGCTCTCGGAACCTCGGCACTCGACTGAGTCCGTCGAAGATGCTGTTCCTTCACTTTTGTTGCCGCATTGTTGCTAACGGACTGCTTCCCGGCTGGTGATAATATATAACGCGATACCTGAGACAGAGAAGTCGAGCGCTTGGGGAATTGACCAGGGCGTGTTTGGGGTGTTTCCGAATGGTCTATGGGAGATGCCGCGGGTGACACAGCCGGAGATCGCAGAGTTGTGCTATTTGTTAGAGTACTATCGCGAGTCGCAATGCTTGACGCGCCGGCTGACAATGGAGACGGTAAAATCTCTTCATTGTTCGTATATGGGATCACGTTGGGGTACACCGACCCTGGCGTCAAATGCTGAGTGTCATTCTTGTCTTTCTGCGCTTCCGGCTGAAACTCTGGAAACCATTGTGTGATGGGCCGCTCGGTCTCGTAATCGAAACCGGCATGGTTTTGCGCTGAGATGTCGTTGGGGCTTGCAATTGCAATACCTATTCCGGGAGGATTGGGTGGTGGTGGATTGAAAGTCCATTGGGTTAGAGGCCGTTCCGCTGGCCTGGATCGATCAGGGGCAGGTAGGTCTAGCACCTCGTAAGCGGTTCCCACGCGTGCGCCTCCAAGATGCACAATTTCGGGTTCCGCAGGACGCTTGGAATTCTGGTTAGAACTACTTCAATCGGCCAGGCGTTAGCTATTGGCTTTGGTGAATGACTAGAGCTGTTATGGGTGGGAAAGGAGCTGGCGCATTACTTCGAACTTGATTTGTTGGAATTCCATTTCACCCAGTTTAAAGCTCTCTGACTGGGCTCTCTGGAGAGTGGCATTTTGGTTCTGATTTTCCCAAATTCCTATCTTGCGACTGGTGCTCATATGGGGGTAATGGTCAAGAATAAAGGCGTCGCATTCATACGAGAAGATAAAGAAACCCCAACAATGTCAGCATAAAGTGGCGAAGCCATCAAAGAATTTCAATGAATGAATTGGATAATTCAGGAGGCTGACATGTCACCCTCTTCTCTTGAATTTCTATTATGTAGACCCTACCTGCGCTATTCAAAGAACCCACTTGACATGTGGTTCTGGGGTCTGCAGTAGCCGTTTATGACTAGAACCAAGGCCATACATAGTATCAATATCCCTGCCAGAGATCATGAATCTCAAACATAAGCTATCGCCCCAATTAGCCACAGCTGGGTACACCACATTCTCTGATTAGCAGCTGGCATACAGTAACAAGCTCGCCAGCTCTCAAGCCCCTGGCCGTAGGTCCGAGCTCATCATTATGGCAGTACGTACGAAGTAGTACCAAGTTGAACTAATACGAAGAAATAAAAGGGGCATGAAAAGCAACGATCTTAATCTTTCGTCATGGATGCGATCATCAGTACCTTGCATTCTGCAAATCGCAGCGTTTCTGACTCTTAATACTACGAATACTATGCGCGTCTTTCGAGTCAAAACGCGCGTTATCACCGTCGCACTTCGCGCTAATAAAGAGTTTAAACTGGGTATCATCGGTTTGTGTGGGAGGGTATACGTCATTCGTTATTTTGATAGGCGACGCGGTGAAAGAAAAACTTGAGACCCCCCCCCCACCACCTATTCAGCCACCCGAGGCGGTGAAAGAAAAAAGTGAGGGACTCTGCACTGAACACAGAGGTGTTGAGCCTCTCACTTTTTTCTTGCACCGCTTCACCACCCTTTCCACCGCCAATTCAACCACCGATTTGAAGCTATTTCCAACATGACTCGCCCGTCTACTGCTTCACAAAGCCATTCAACGAAGCCACACGATGAGCCTACGATAACAGAGCTTTTAACTCTTAAAAAGTTCCGGGATGCGAAGAACCTTCCAATTTCCAATAACGAGCTTTTCAAACACGTTGGCGTAAGCCGTTCCACGGGCTACCGAATATTAAGGGACTACCCGCAACGTTTTCACCGCGAACCCTGCGAAGAAACTCGAGGCCGTCGGCCGGCGTTAACTGACGCCCAGGTCGACCAGTTAGTTGCATTCTTGGAGGCTGAAGACTACGACGGGCGAACGTTGCCTTGGGTCGAGCTTTGCGATGCGGCGGGTCTCGAATTTCCAACACAATCCAAACGGCCAACGAGTCAAACGGTCTCAAAACACCTAAATAAACGAGGCTGGAAGAAGTGCGTTGCATGTAGCAGATTCTGGGTCGATTATGATATGGCTTCTCCTCGTGAAGCCCCCGCAGATCAAGGGCTAGACATCGCGGCGGGGGGCCGTGTTCTCTATTCCAATGAAGTCCATTTCAAATCCAAGCCCGAAGTCAAGGCCTCTATAACCCAGCAACCCGATGAACGGTCTTGCACCCATTGTGTTCAGCATCATCAAAGATCCACGGAAAGCAGAGATCGCCAGGCATACCTAGTCAACTCGACAGGGAGTAGCGTTAACTAGGTATGACTCGCGATATCATTGCCCTTTTATCTCCTGCCTAGTGCCATGCCAAACTCCTGCGCGAAGATTTTATGTCGATGCGCTGAGCCTGCTATAGTTTAGCGGTAAAGCTTAAATCGCAATCAGTGTGCCGGGGTGGCATGATCGAGTACATGGCAAGGAAGCAGATAGGCACTGATTCCCCGCCTATGTGGTTATGATATGACTGCTGAGTGAGTGAATAGTACCTTATGCACCTTTGTCCTCAATACAGCCTGTTGCCTGTATTCCAACTACTCACGGGCGTTGAAAAGATCGCTGAAGTTAGGGAACCTAGTAATAGGTTGAAAAGTTGTCTAATGAGGGCGACGTATCCCCTAATGCAAAGGGGACATTTCACAATTGTGGTAAACTCTTCGCTCTCCAGACTGCTTCCTATGGGGTGGATCGACCAACATGCCGGACCATAGCGATCTGCTGAATGTTAACGGGGGTGAAGATGTCGTCAACGGCGTTCATATTTGAGTCTGCACGAGCGAAAGTCCAAGCTGTAAACTTACATAACCAATATTACCCCTGCCATGTATCCCATATATCGGGTACAATGTACCTTCATGACAAAGCTTACGCCAATCTCACAGTTTCTTTAAGATATCCAAAATTTTACACGACGCTGCATCCTATCGTATTCATTTTCACATATTCCGTTTAACCCAATCATGCTACCTAGGACGCAGGCACTGCCCTCCTTTTGCACGGGCCCTGTGTTTCCGATCTCATGCAATCAAACGATTCAGCTAGCAACCCGCATCCGAACACAACCCCAGCGACTTCTTCGACAATATACTCACGCGTAGCATCATACTTAATGAGTAATACCACACATTGTTCGTCATAAACTTCCACCTAGGACCGTCGCCCCAGCCCGTCAAGTCTGGTAAACTCTGACACCCATCGCACAGCTGCGCAGTCCTCCGTAATCTGGCCTTCCTAGTTATTCTCAAGAAAATTGCCCGTGCCATGGAGGTATGTATCCCGACAGGGGTATTATAACAGAACTGGCAACAAGGAGGCAATATCGTATGTGCAAGAAAAGGGGGGGTTCCGTCCTAAGTCATATCATTTCTGCCAATCTGGCAGCAGCGCTTTGAAATGAATAGCAAGGATCGCCACCTGCGGCGCTGCCAAAATACGTGCCTCTTGTCGTCACGTAGCCACTTCCAGAATTCGGCGCGTAGAAGTCATTTCATAACCCAACCCGTGCGTTGTGTAGAGGATCCTTGTTTGTGAGATCCCGATTTGCTTGCCGTACTGAATAGCGGCCCCTAAAATGAGTATTTTGGGTCATAGGTAGCTCAAGTTGCTTGAGTTATCCGTGTCCCTATAAGTATCAGAGCCCTACATCTTTTCGATATCCGCATATAGTTAGGGGTAGGTATAGATGGCTTTGCGCATGGTACCCTGCATGCTTGGGCTCTCTGTTATGCCCCAATTACTAGCGGCGACTACCATTGTAAGGCCCGCCATGTCCATTTGCTTTAGGGTACTATACAGATAATAAACTAGTTGGTGAAGGTCGGCATCCAGAAACCAAACTTGGGGCTCTACGACAGGTTGATAACTAGTGATGCTAGCGTCCGCTCACCCTTGTCCACGTCGTCGTAGGCGCTCAGAAGATCCTCAAGGCACCAACCCCAGTCATGGCAGCTAGTCCGACGACAGACGCTCCCACCAATATAGCATTCCTTTTCGCTCTTGCAAGCCTCGTCCTATGCAATGCAGCTAACCTATTTCCCAAATCGTCTGTCGTGTTGCCTTTTGGAAATGGCGTTTGCGGTACATCTTTCTCGAGGAATTCACACAGCGGCTCCCAGCCATCTTCCACTTTCCACTCCAGCAACCTGTCTTTTGGAATGAGACCTCTCACCATGGCAATATGCTCCTCTCCTACCCATTTCCCATTCTTCTCGAAGCTTCCATGGTAAAATTTTCGGAAGAGAGTCGTGAAAAACCCATGAAAGAACCAAAACAGCTCAGCATCAAAATAAGAAAGCAACAAATGGCTTCTTGGGACCATGTTTCCGCAGAACGTCGAAGTCGTACTCGCATACCACGCATCAAGATCCGGCCGAATGTTTAGAATCACCTTGGCATCGGGGTAAGCAGCAATGAGATCCTTGGCAAACATGGCTGCTGGAGCATCGGTCACAGCAATGCTGTCGCCCAGCACTGCATCGAAGTCTTCCGTCGTGATGTTTGTCTTGCCGTCGTCCGAGCCGAAGTACTTTTTCAGGTACAATTGAGTCCAAGCAATGTTGTCGCTAGGCTGCACAGCTAGTTCCCATCCTGGATAATGTATAAATACAAAAAATCACAATAATTCTGCGATTTCGGCGTTCTCAGAAGGCCGATGGAAAGGGTCGAGTCTTACCGTGATATGTGTTATCATACCCAAGCTGTATAAGAGCATTGCGAAGTGAGTCTGTGCCAGAGCGAGAGAGCCCCACAGCCAGCACCTCCATGGGTCTCGTTCGTGCTCGTATCGGAGCTGGAAGCGGATAAATGTATTTCATCAGTAATCCCATGGTGCCGAAAGTACTCTTCCTTCCTTCACTTGGTAAACAGCCAACGAGCTTTTGTATATAGATATATTAATTATCGTGAAGGAGAGGAAGTCGGCTTCCAGAATTGAGTACCTATGTGTACCCGCGAAAACCCGTGGGTTTTCGGATATTCCTACCACCCAGCCAAACTCGTATACCCCTACACGCCACTAAGCCTTTTTTTTGCCCTTTCTCAAATTCAACGCGCTAGGCACGGCTAACTGAGGAGATGGATAGGTTACGTGGGTCTCACGCTAGGGCTAGCCTCAAGAAACTATGTAGATACCCGTGGACTAGCCGTAGGATCCCAAGAAGGAAAGTATCGACGCTGAGCATACAAATCCCTATCAAACAACCTTAAGATGACAGGTGTTTCGATATTTTGAGGTGTCAGCAGTAGTTTTGAATAACTAAACTCAATGGAGTCTGTATCCTCTTCTCTATTGAAAGAATACCTATGTTCTACAATCCATAATTATCTTATAGTAAGAATGGTCTTTTCTCAGGCTGAATCTCAGGGTGCATACCACCGGCTAACCGTTGACGTTACACATATAGCAAGGGCGAATATATATGTATGAGCTTGAACTTGATCCTATTAAAATATAATGACCTACCAGGGCTACAAAAACCCTTGGCTTGCCAATTCCGTCTTGGCATTGGTAGCGTGGCTCGACTACCATATACAGTTGAACTTCCTGTCTCATTGGTTTAATTCATGAAGCGAAGTCTGTATAACCTCATTTTCTATATTCCCTGCATCTCTTTGAAGATCATGAACAACCTTCAACGGTCTTTCCTACGTTCGGAGCGCAAGGCGTATCGCATGTTCAGCTTGTTCGTGTGTAACAGGGCTGCTCTGCGGCTCATGAACAGAGTTTGGATGGGTTTTGGGGTGTAACAAGGATTACATTTCGTTTGATAGACTGTGTGTCTCTTTTGAGATCTCGCTCGTTTTTCTTTGCGTTCGCAGTTTGCTTGATTTGATTTGGATTTGCTCAAACACTCTTTTGATTTTCAATCACATTGTCTGCGACAGTGTATCTAAGTAGGTAGTATAAAAACAATAGAATGCTAGCTGGAAAGCTTCTACAACTTATAGCCTATTTCAGGGTCTTTCATGTTAACCTAATAATTACAACAAGAAAGGTTTTAGTAAGAGTGTTATGACTAGCTTATACCGTACTGCCCAAATTACTATATAACAGGGTATAACAAGCGTAGAGATTTAGGCTTGGAACTTGATACTATTCACAATGTAATGATCAACTAGGGCTGCAGTAGTCCTTGACCAACCAACTCCTTCTCGGCTGTTGGTGGCTTGAGATGACTCTATATACAAATGATCTGCCAGCCCTGACCGCCTGGGTCTCTAGGGTCTGTTTCAAGAAGCGAAGTCTGTATAACCTCACTTTCCAATATCACCCAATATTGCCTGCATGTCTTGGAAGGTCATGAACAGCCTGCAATGGTCCTTCGTACGGCCGAAGTGCAAGGCGAACTGCATTCTTCAACCGGCACAGAGGTTACACGTGTAACAGTCTGGGAGTACCTTGCAGAGCAGCCAGAGACAGTCTCGCATCCAGTGTCGGTGGCAGTTGTAGACACGAATGTATCGCTTGAAGTGTTCGAGAAGATGGTTGTGTCAAGAGAATAGAAGCTGCATGTGTAATTGCACACTTGGTTAAGTTCCTCTGTGAAAATGTGAGGCGATAGCTATCATGCAACTTGCTGATGTATTCTGGCCGACCAATCACAGACCTTGATCAGCCGTAGGAGGCCTCAGATGATCTACTTGATTCTACTTGGGGTCAGATTGGTTATACCGTAGTTATCGCTCAGTCCACGGTCACTATATGCTAATTATACCTGGGCTAGAATGTCTTAGAACTGATAGTGTACACTGTCAACACTCTACTGAATTGTTTGTACTACAACTTAGTTACATTGCTCCAGGCTATGTTAATTTAAAAGAATGTTTGAATAAACCCAAGTTAACTCTCAACCAGTGAATACCAAAGAAAAATGAAGCCAACTTAAACTGATGAATGAAAAAGCTCAACGCCCTCACAGTATCCGAGCAACAACAATAGAGCCGTGCTTATTGAGCCTAGGTGGGCCAATAATACATACCCTTTGCCACCTGATCAATGTGTGATCAACCCAGCCGCTGCACATAGAAATGCAAACAATGCTTTACGCATGCCAGGCGAGTTCTCTTCTATGACTCGGATGCTACAGTAATCCCCAGCGCCGTTGATCTCCCGGTCTTCAACGGGTGGGCTGGTATCGAAGTTGAAGGTGATTAGAATAAGATAATTCCAGTCGAACATAGCAACGTAATTGGTTCCGTGTTTAACTGCGTAGTTCGCAGCTTGCTTAAGTAGGTTGAGAGAGTTTTTCCGGAAAAAGGACATTCCCCGCTCATCCATTGCTGACATGATTTTGTCATTAATTTGAGCCTGAGCACGAGCTCTGTCGTTATTTAGCTCAAGCAAGGCACCCCTAAACTCCTCCATACGGATAACACCCCTTTTCTTGAACTCAACAATGGCAAAAGCGCGATCGAGGCCAAACTTATAGGTTACATCGCTTCGGATTGTGTTTCCATGATGCTCCGAGAGACACGAAATATCCGGGTTAAGAGCAGACAGGGCTTGGTTGACTGGGTGCAGCAGATACAGAGCTGCAGCCCGAGTTACGTCTCCCTCGGTCAGGAGCTTTATTGCTGTCTCCTTTTTATAGATGAACTCCGTTTCAAGACCAGCGGCTACAAGTCGGCGACGAGATGCCGTGATGGCATTGACACCGCTCGCCGCCCAGTCCCTACCCATGACCCAGAATTTTGGAGGATTCGTCTCCTTTGTCGAACTGCCAGATGGCTGGATGTCTGGCAAAGCGTCTAGGCCATCGGCTGGGTAACGTGGCAAAGGTTCGCTAAGTGAGTTCAAAATCGTACTTGGGGCCATTTTGGGATAAGGGCAAGATCAGGCTATTTAGAGTAGTGGTTGGGAAAATCGAAGATGGTATGTAGAGACAAGTACAGTTATATAATGAAGCGTGAATGTATGAGTTCATTATGGTCATGTAAGAAGCTGATACCAGCACCTATTTATCTTGCTCGAGGTTTCACCAAAGGCACAATATGTTCAGTACATGGAGCAATAACACAACCAGAAACCAAAATCAACCGGCCAAAGGATATCAGCTTGTAGAACGATTTAAGCGCTCATAACTATTATCATCAGAGCTCACGGGGATTCGGTGTCCTATTTTTAGTATATGTTGGTTCTTCGGACAACGGTTGTCTAACAGGTTACCGTAGCCTCAGAAGATGCTTATGTCTTATGACCATACTAGGTAGGGGATTCGCACGTCTCACGGCGTCGTTTTGACAAATGCGGAATTATGTTATTTGGCCTTGGGGACAAATGTATAATCACCTGGCTACCACTTAAAGATAAGCCGATAATAAGGGTACAAACAGATAGTAGGCGTAATATAATCAAGGCTATATCAAAATATAACGATTAGTCAATGTTATGAATATAGGATGGCGTCTGTGGAGGTAACCAAGCTATGTGAGGGATGAGAAACCGGTGAGACGTGACCTCGACGCCGCCAGGACAAGCTCTTACAATGGAGTGTAAGGAGAGCACAAAAACCAACAGCAGCGACTAATGTACAACAAGTTGGTTACAGGTTAGGAGCCTTGCATCTAACACGGGCGCGTAATCGCAGTCGCGATCAACCGTTGGCTATCATTGTCGACAAGAAGCAACACGGCGTCGTAGGAACTATGCGCTTCCTAAAGGGCGGCGAAGGCCAACGTGGCGGCTCTCGATCCTGAGCCATCCAACATTGAAGCACCTAGCCAATGATGAATATTGTTGGCCTCGGTGAGTTGGCCAATCAGCACTGAATTGGGCTTTGGGATAGTCTTGGACCCCCCCACGACTCCCAACTGGAATTGCCACCAACGGCGACGTAACATATACATTAGCTAGCTGGTCCTCCAACCAAGCAAGTAAAACTGTTAGATACCCAATGTAGCACTTGAAACGTTAGTTATGTGCACGGCTACGTAGTGATGGCATGCGCGTATGCGGCTTTATCACGGAGTATGCCGAGACCATTGTTCCGACCGCCGGCCGGGTGCTAGTCTAGGTACTTACCTACCCAGGTACCCACGTGTACGTTTAGACGTTGAGGGCGAGGCGTCCGATGTTCCCTGTGAAACACTTCAGTATATAGCTTGTCCTCGCCCACCTTTCGATGCGTGTTGCATCTCTTCGTAGCTGCAACACCGAGTGGCCTGACTGATCACTTGTCTGTATAGGGTGTGACTTCAGCGTTTCTTGCTTCAGATCCCTGGCTTGCAATAAGCTTGCTCATCAACTACACATCTCACCACTAGCATACCGTATTCGTTTCGGCAGCTCTCGGAATCAAACTGAATCGAATTTCGCATCATAATTCTTCACAGGTATGACTGCACACTCTATTGCTCCTGTCCTCTCATGCGCCTCCCGATCGGCCTCTGATCTCGTCATCATTTAGGAAATCTCATGCAACAGTCCAGCGCGTTCATCCTGGGAAGACGTCTGAACACACATGATTCATGGTTTTATGTCCGTACCCCTTAGAGGAAGATCGTAGTGATATATGATATTGCCGGTCATGGGTTATGAACTACCTCCAGATCCCTATCGACCTATATGCCCGTATCTACCGGGCCTTGTCATACAGGCCACGGAACACGAACCTCCTGCCCCGTTTGGCAAAGGACGCCCCCTATCAACGTACAAATCTCCATCATTCGAGGTACTGAAAAGTATACCCCAAACGCGTTATGTACTAAATTATCCATATCCGGTCACGCAATGGCCTCATAACGAACCCCCACGTACAGCAATGCTCACCATAACAGACGCGATATCTGTCGGCGAGGATCGCGGTGCCCAACTCGTCGTCTGCCAGGTTCTTGCGCATGGGCAGGATAAACCGCGGACAGCAGTGGCTAAAATATATGACCCTTTATACTACGACAAATATGACGATATATCCTTTCCTAGATATATGGTTGACGCGGCTGAGAAAGACTATGGCCGAGAAGTGATGGCGTATAGACATATTCAAGCAACTAGAAGCCTGCAAGAGCCCGGCTTTGCGCCGGATTACTACGGGTCATGGACTTTTAATTTGATGCTGCCATTGCAAGATAAGGAGTGCAAACGTTCAATTCGGCTGATCTTGATCGAACACATCCGTGGCACTACTATCAAAAGCTTATGCAAGCCTAATGCATTTCACTATGACGAATCATATCGCCTAGAGGTTGCAGCTAAGATACTCAAGGGCATCATGAAACAGGTACACTCAAGGTTGGAACAGAACGACCTCGCACCAAGAAACGTCATGGTGGTTCCCACCCCCCAAGCAGCAACATCAACACAAGCCTTATCAAGAGTGGTACTCATAGATTACGGTAAAGCAGTTCTGCTTCCTGGGTGGCAAAACGTGGAGGATAGTCTCAAGGATACGACGGGTGACCATAAGGACACCTCAGGTGAAGGCCGCGAGTATCAAATCCCGAAACTCCCTAGCAACCCAGTAGATCGCTTCTGGGACTGGGAAATGGAATATTTTAATGGCTGGCGCCCAACTCAATGGGAGGGCGATACTAAACAAGCACGAATATGCTATCAGAAGTGGCTCTTTGAGAGGTTTGGACAGAATACCACCGACTTCGCACCCATCAAAAAGATGCACCTACTTGAAATCTAAGAATAGCTATCTACATATTAATCAACTGAAGCACATAATCACTGCTGACGCAAAATTCCCAATAACAAGCAGTATACATTTGTGTGTTTTACTTGTATACTATGCTGTTCTCATACTTATCATTAAACTAGGGTTTATGACAAGGGCGTGGTAAAGATGTTAAGATAGCTCGGTAAATAAAGGGACATAATCTAAGCCAACTTTAACGGCGTGGAAGTTAGGGCTGCATGAGTCCTTGACCAACCAATTCCATCTTGGCCTTGGTGGCTTGACTCGACTCTATATACAACTGTTCTGCCAGCCCAGACCGCCTAGGTCTCAAGGGTCTGTTTCGAGAAGCGAAGTCTGTATAACCTCACTTTCCACTATTGCCTGCATATCTTTGGTGTTGAAAGTGTAGGTGGTAAAGGAGTCACTTCATGTATACGGTACGGGTTAAGGGTTACGAAGGGTTACGAAGGCACTGTTTATGTATATAAGACGGTCTTCCCACCTTACTTAAGTTATGTAATTCAGTTAAATATAACCCTTATATACCTTTTATTTTAATAGGTTATAAGCTCGAAGACTTTTTTATTAAGTTAAGCTAAACTATATCTTTTATAAGCCTATATATTAATAAGTAATAGGGATTATTAATTGGATTTATTTTTGGACCGATATTAAAAGCAACGATTAATTTAAATAAGTTTAAATTAACTTAAAATACTTTTTATTTCCTATTATCCTTATAATTTAGTTTTTCCTTTTTTTAACGTTGAATTATTTATTAATTTATAAATTTATTTTAGATAAATTATAAGAAGAGAGTTTAGGATAATTATAGTACGAAAATTAGGAAAGAGGGTTATTAAACCTATTATAATATAATAATACTTAAACGTTTAGGATTTTATATACTTAGCAATTAATATTATATTATAGTGGGAAATATTAAACCTTTAAAAAGAAGATTTAAACGGTAATAATAATATTTATATTAATTTATTTAAGTTAGTTAGAAATAATAACTATGTTTTAAATATTAATAATATTAATATATTATTCTTATTTAATAATATTAATTTATTTAGGTATATGGTATATATATTATTAGGGTTATTTATGGATCTAGATTTATATAAGGAATTAAAGAAAATTAGTTTAAAAGTATTTAATATTTCTTTAAAAAGTTAAAGCTTAATACAAATTCCTTTTAATTTTAATTTCCTAGGTTAATTTAATAATAATGCTATTATTTTATTATAATTTTATTCCTTTAACTTATATATTATAAATATAGTAATAAAACAAGGTATAATAATAGCTATTAATTTATCGATAGTAAATTCTATTATTGCAATTAATAGGATTATTATTATTCCGGAAATTAAGATGATTATTATTAAATTTAATTTAGTTGTTAAATTATAGGGAAGGAGTAATTATTATAAGTGGGAGCTTAATATAATTATAATATTTAATATATATAATGTTTTTAAGTTTATTAAAGGATAGCTATTAAAATAAAAAGATTAAGTTTTAATATAATTATAGCTAGTATAAGAAATTGGTTAACGATAAGTTATTTTAATTATACGAAATAGCTTAATATATTTATAAAATGTTAATACTGTTACTTTTAAAACCGTTAATAAAATGTTTAAATAGGCTAATAAGAAGTATAATTAAAAAGGTATTATATTATTATTTATATTAATTAACCAATAGGATAGTATAATAATTGAAAATTTTATAATAGTTAGGAAATTAATTAAGGAGATCCGTAATATTTAAGAAGGATATATTAAAGTGGAGGTAGAATATATATTACTTAATAGCTACTTTATAGTGCATTTTGTACGAGGGTTTGGCGAGGATTTTAAGGCTTAGGTATAAGTATTCTAAACGTTAGTAGGTATAAACATTTTGGTACTAGTTAATATAGTCCCGATTGTAAAAGTAAAAGAGACCTATATAGGTTAAATTGCTTAATTAAAAAAGGATAATATACTGGCCTTTATTATTAAATCGAATTAGAAGTGGATAGTAATAATAATATAGCTTATTAAAGAAAAGGTAGAAATAATAGTTAAAAAGAAACGGTATAAATATTATAGGAAGATTAACTATATTAATAATTAATATTAGGAATTATATTTTAAGTTAAAGGTAAAGGCGTAAAAAAAGCGGAAGGGGAAGAAAAATA
Organism: Xylaria bambusicola; assembly: GCF_022495145.1. Taxonomy (NCBI): domain Eukaryota; kingdom Fungi; phylum Ascomycota; class Sordariomycetes; order Xylariales; family Xylariaceae; genus Xylaria; species Xylaria bambusicola. Next base: position 370,889 of record NW_025953569.1, read on the forward strand.
AAAAGGATAATAAATAGGAAATAAAAAAAGCTATATTAATAATATATTTAAAATTTAAAAATAATAATAATAATAATATAGTAAGAAATATATAGTTAATTTAAGTTAACTATAAAGTTTATTTTTAATGTCCTTTATTAAATTCTTTATTTAATAATACCTTTATTATCCTTTTTAACCTATTTAAACTTAGAAATAAAAGGTTTTTTTTAATCTTTTTTTTTTATTAATACCCTTTCCAATTTTCTTTTACTTTTTTTATTTCCCCCCCCCTTCCTTTTTTTAATTTAAAAACTTTATAATTATAAAGATAATATTATATTATAAGTTCCTTAAAATGGGATGCTAAAAAAGGTAAAAGCTTTATTATAATTATATATAAACCTTTATACTTATTCTTTTTTTTCTTTTTTAAAATTATATTAATATTTCTATTAATATTTTATATTTCTATTATAGATAATTATTTATTAAAAAAACTTTAAATTTTAAATTTAGAATATAGTTAATATATAATTTAAAATAAAAATAAGCTTTTAAACTTTAAGAAGTTTAATTTAAAGGAGATTATAATTAAAGGAATAGATAATATTAAAATTCCTATAAAAGGAAAAGGAAATTTAATTAAAAGAATTATAACTTAAAAAGGTTTTAAAAAGATTACCTTTAAAAATATTCTTTATATTTTAAAGTTAAAAATTAACCTAATATTTATTATATAGCTTTTTAATAAAGAAATAAGTATAATTTTTATAAAATAATATTATATAATAAGTTTTCCTAAATTTAATAATACTATTATTATTTTACTATATTTTAGGAATTTTTTTTATTTATTTATTAATAGGGGAATATTACCTACTTTAACGGTATATTTTATAAATCCTAAAATAAGACTTTAATATAAATGGATAGTTTATTTTAATAAGCAGTTTTTATTAAAATTGGAAAAAATAGTTAAAGGTATAAATAAAGTAAAACTATATTATATTTATAAAGTATATATATTAAGGAAAATAAAGGAGGGACCTTATAAAGGTACTTTCCTTAAGGAAAACTATATTAATAAAGTTATTTATATAAACGTTTATAGCCTTTATTATATTATTAATTATAAAGGAAAGAAATATTAATTTATTATAATTAATTTTTATAATAAGCTTAACGTATTAAAAATAATAAAGGATTAATAAAATGTTTAAATATATATTAGGAAGTTTATTAATTAGTTATAAGGTTTAAAGAAATAAGGTAAAAAATGTTACTTTATATATATTAATAAAGTTAAGGAATTTATCTTTAAAAATATAAAACGTTAAATCTTTAAAAAAGGAATAAATATTAATTTAATATTTATTAAATAATATAAAAGTAATAAAATAATAAAAAGTTTTAATATTATAATTTAAAATAAGCTTCTTTTAATAATAATAAAAGGAACTATCCCTTTAAAGTATTAATTAAAGATTATTTAAGCAATTAATTATTTTAAAAATAAAAGCCCCTATAATATATTAAACGTTACCCTTTAAGAATTAATATATAGCTAATAACTATTTATTAAATATATTAAATAATTAGGTACCAAAGTCTAATACCTACTCCTTAATATAAAATAAAAGAAAATTAATCCAAAAAGTACCCTAAATATTTTAATAAAATATAATAATAACTTTATTTATAAGGTTCTTATTATAAATAATAAAATTATTAAAGTAGTAAAGTAAAATATATACTTTAATAAAGAACTTACCGTAAAGTTAAGCCCTTTAAAAATAGTATTAATTAATATTTAAATAAATGAAAATAAAGGGAAAAGTTTAATTAGGGTTAAAGAACTAACTTTACTACCTATAAAAAAATAAAGGATTAATATAATATTTATATAAAATATAATAATAAATATTATTTTATAATTATTATATTATATTACTTTATTAATTAAAAACTTACTTAACTTAAGCATTAATTTACCTATTTATAATAAGGATTAACCTATATTAAACTATTCTATTTATAAATACTTTATTAAAAGCTATAAAACCTTATTTATAGGGGAAATATAAGCCCTTTACTTAATGCTAACTATAATTACTATATTAAAGGTATATAAAAAAAATATAAAACCTTTAATAATAAAAAAAGCCTTAAAGGACCTAAAGAATAAAGATTAAATAAAAGGGATAAAGGTAAAATATTAATCTTTAATAGATAATAATACTTAAAATTTAATAAAAAGGTAAAAAGATATATATATATTATAAGGAAAATAGGTTTATAAGCTAAAACGGGGACCAAATAATAAAGTCACCTAATATAAGGCCAAATAGGTAATTAAAGGTTTTAAATAAATTAAAGGCATCGATTACTTTAAAATATTTATTTTAATAGTTAAACTAATAAGCTATAAAATCTTATTTACTATAGCTACTATATAGGATTTAAAAATAAAGCAAATGGATATAAAGATAGCCTTTTTTTATAAAGAAATAAAAGAGGATATTTATATTAAATAATTTAACAAATTTAAAGATAGTATTAATCGAATATATAAACTATAAAGGGTATTATATAGTTTAAAATAAATACCTAAGGTTTAGTTTAAAACTTTATTAGATTTTTTAACTATATTAGATTTCGTTCCACTTTTTACTAATTATAGGATTTTTATAAATATAAAATCTGGAATCTTTATTATAATTTATATAAATAATTTATTAATAGTTAATAAAGATTTAATAAAAATTAAAGATATTAAAATAATTTTAAGGAAGTATTTTTAAATAATAGATTTAGGCTTATATTAATACTACTTTAATATATATATTTAAAAAAACTAAAGGAATTAAACCATTTATTTTAATTAATAAAGGTATATTAATAAAGTATTTATGAAATTTAGAATAGAAAAATGCAAGCCTACTAATATACCTATAATTACTATAAAATTATAAAAGGCTAAAAAGGGATTCACCTATCCTACGGGAAATAAATATAAATATTAATTAATAATTAAATATATTATATATTTAATAATAGGTATATAACCTAATATTATATTTATAATATTATATATTAATAAATATATATTTAACTTTATATTAATTTATAAAGTAGCTATTAAATAAATTCTTTAATACTTATTAGAAAGTAAAATATATTATTTTATTTTAAAAGGACTAATATAGCCTTTTATAAATTAAACTAATATTAATTAAAGTAATAACTTAAATATATAAAGGTTAACCTTTAAATATATATTCAATTTAAATAATAAAGCAATTAGCTAATTTTTTAAACTATAGTAAATAGTTATACTTTTTACCTATAAGGCTAAATATAAAGGGATAATTAATATTATTAAAAAAGCTATATAATTATTTTAACTATATAATAAATTAAGCATAAATTATAAAAATAAAAATAAAGGAATAAAAAAGTTAAAGGAATTAATTACTATAATAATTTATAATAATAATTAAGGAACTATTATATTTATAAAAAACCTAATATAATATAATAGGAATTAATATATTAATATTTAAGCGTATTTTATTTATAAGCAAGTTAAAAAGGGTAAAATATAATTAAAATAGATTTATATGGAAGATATAATTATAAACAGTTTAACGAAACTACTTTTAAAGGATATATTTAAAATATTTAAAATAGCTTTAAAATTATAAAAGATCTTTAATAATTATATTTAACTTTAAGCTTAAATATTATTTATATATCTAATTTAGTTAAATTTTTTAAAGGATAAACTTTTTTATATATAGAAGGATAAATTATCTTATATATAAAAGGATAAATTATTATATATATAAAAGGATAAATTATTATATATATAAAAGGATAAACTATTATATATATAAAAGGATAAACTCCTTTATATATAAAAAAGTAAACTTTTATATAAAATAAACTTTTATATATATAAAAAGCTTATAAAAAAGTTTATTTATTAACTAATATTATAATTAATTATATTAAGGCCTATTATAAAAATAATAAATTTAAAAAGGAAAAAGGGGGATACTTATAATATATTATTTTAACTATTAAGTAATTACTTTTTATTTATATTATTTATAAAGAGGGAAAATATAAACCTATAAGGTTGCTTTTATATAAATATAAATAAAAGCAATAAAAAAGTTAAAAGGATAATATAAATATATATAGGGATTAATAGAAGCTTTATAACCGTAGCTTTATAGCTATTAATATACCCTAAAGATAGTAAGTTATAATACTTTAAACTATTTATTTAAATAATAAATAATAAAGCTATAGGAATAGCGGAAGTAATATATTATTACTTATAAAGTTATTATAATAAAATAGACGATAAGCTATAAAAGTAACGGGAGTAATATACTATAAACTTATAAAGTTATTTCGAATCTATTTTAATTAGTTAGAACTATAGACTACGAAGCTATCTAATTTACGAAGTATTTCCTTTAGCGGAAATGTTAAAAGTATAGGTGGTAAAGGAGTTACTTTATATATACGGTACAGGTTAAGGGTCACGAAGGGTCACGAAGGCACTGTTTATATATATAAGACGGTCTTCCCACCTCACTTAAGTCATATAGTTCAGTTGAATACAACCCTCATATACCTTCCATTTCAGCATTTGGATGACCATGAACAACCTCCAATGGCCTTTCCTACGGCAGAAGTGCAAGGCGAACTGCATATTCAGCTTGTACACGTGTAATACTGAGGCCATTTGCCATCCAATTCCTCCTAGGCCTTACTGGCTTGAAAATAACTCTACCTATAGCTAGGCTATCTACTTTGACCACTTAGGTCTGATCGATCTAGTTCATGAAGCGAGATTATCCCACTTTCAATAACTCAACGTATTTTATGAAGGTTTGAATACAACTCTGCGCTGCATAAGCCCGTATTCTTACACGCGCGTATAGTTGAAATGCAGCTCACCTTCGGCTACGGGTGCAGCGCATGATCTTCGGGAGACATGCAGGCAATTCTGAAAGTTAGGTTATACAGACATCGCTTCATAAATTAAACCAATGAAACAGGAAGTTCAACTGTATATAGTAGTCGAGTTACGCTAACAATGCCAAAATGGAATTGGTAAGCCAAAGGTTTTTATAACCCTAATAGGTTATTTAAAATATTTATTATTTTAAGTTTATTTAATAGGGATTTGTATGCTTAACATCGATACTTTCCTTATTGGGAGCCTATAGCTAGTCCACGGCTATCTATATAATTAATCCCAAAGCCCAATTCAGTGCTGATTGGCCAGCTAGCATTCTATTGTTTTTTATACTACCTACTTAGATACACTGTCGCAGACAATGTGATAATCAAAAGAGTGCTTGAACAAGCCCAAATCAAACCCAATTGGAGAACTGTGAACATGAAGAAAAATGAGCAAAATCTAAAATGATGATACACAGTGTAGCAGAAGAAATGGAATGCTTTCTTCTTCCCAAAACCATCCAAAATTTGTACCCGAGATCTAGCCAGCCATAGCCAAGAACCCGAGAAGGGCAAGACGCATCTCAGCCGGATCCTCAATGATTTGAATGCGACAAGTATTCCCGACAAAATCTTCATCGCGATTGGTCTCATGAAAGTTGATCAGAACCAGATAATTCCAATCAAATAAGGCAACATGGCGTGTTCGTTCGGTGTACGCGTAATTGCTGGCTTGCTTCATCAACCTCAGAGAATTGCCTGCAAAGAAGGTACCATATCTCGTATCATGTGCTAATGCAAGTTGTTTATTCCAGTCGCGAGTGCCTGATTTGACCTGGCGCTGGGCCGCCGCAAATTCGTGAGGTCTGATGGCACCCTTTCTTTTGAATTCAACGACGGCGACAGTAGAGTTTCCGACCTTGTAGCACACATCGGTTCGAATGTTCTTGGTGGTGTGTTCAGAAAGACATTTGATGCCAGGTCGGATGGCAGACAAGACTTGGTTGACTGGATGTAGTAAATACATAGCTGCAGCACGCGTGACGTCCCCCTCAACTAGAAGACTTATCGCGTCCTCTGGTTTGTATATAAACTCTTTCTCCAAATGTCCAAGGAGACGGCTATGTTGATTGAGCTTTTCTCCACCTCGAGTCTCCCAGAACTTTTCTAGATTGTACCAAAACGCAGGCGGCTGCATCTCCATTGTCGAGTTTCCACCGTCGGGGAGGTCGCCCTGAAAGTCATCGCCTGTGTACCGCGGTAGAGCGGTTTGGAATGATTCCAGAATGGTAGGTGGGAACGGAACTTGGGAAGTGGGCATTTTGAACAAGGTTGATGTCAGGGTGGAAGTACTGGCTGGAAGATCAAGCACCTAATAAAAGATATATAAGCCTGTTTGACGAAAGAGATTTTGAACAGGTTTCTGGTGGAGTAATAGAATAGATGATGATACTAATATGCCTGAATGTAGGATAAATCGCGAGAGTCTGGCCTCATTATTGCCATGTAGAGCGGCAATGGGGGCTATTTATCTTCCTCTCGGATGTATATATCCCATATTGCTATGTGTTTTCCGTAAACTCATGTGTTGCTTGTTGGACGTCAACCATGATCACCAGACCTTCGCTTCTTGAGAGCTCGAGTAGAGAATCGTGGTATAGCTTGCATTCAAGGGATGAGCCAGCCCGGCCAATCGGGAAAAGAATACTATCACCACTGAATAAAGGGGCCGATTGTGTTGGGAGCGTCAAGTTTCATTGAAGCGCTCGGGTCGGCTGTTGGTTACAGGATTGGCTGACTATTTTAACCCACACTCTCTTGAACGTTCAAAAACGACGCCGTTTGACGTTCGAAATCCAACGGTTATTTTACAGCCCCACCTACGTCCAACACTGCCTAAGTTCGAACTGTCAGAGACTGTTGCTAGAGAGACAATATGGCCGGGGACACTAAGAACACCACGGACCTCTCGAAGGAAGAGGCGTGGCAGTTCTAGGCGTGATATATGTTGGTTCTAAATTTGAGAATCATCCAAAGGCGGCGGTTAGCTGCGTTAAGGGATAAGGAAGCAATAGCAAAATTAAAAGTACGACGAAGAGAAGGGAGAGAACTTTGCATCTAACGCTGAGAAACAAAATAGAGTGCCTTTGCCGACAGAAGTTGCAGCGGCCCTCGTGTTCGAGAACGGCGTTGCTGATGATGTAGGCTTTCGCATGCAAGGCCAACAGCCCCTTCGCAACAGCCCCATAGCCCTCATCTCTTATATTCCATGGCTTGGGGAAAGTGACATTACTGGCCCTTCATACTAACCGGGCCACTAACTAACACCCAAGGTCTAACACCTCTAACACTTAACAACCAATGACAGCTATGGACCCAGCTGGATGTTATCAGCTTCGACAAACTGGACAACTAACACATAACTGGGCGCGTAATGCCGCCAGTGATTGATGGTTGTTGGCTTCCAAGTTGATACTATTAATACCCGCCAAAGTAAAATTCTGGTAGAAGATAAATGCGCCGCTAAAACTAAAGTATAGTTGGGTCATGCACTAAGTCTGCAGTTGGCACAGTGTTGCACGTACCATACCTAGTAGTGATGTGGCTAACAAAGGTTGGCGCACCGCATTTACTCATCTTTACAGCGAGCCCTGTCCCTGTAATTGGTAGGTGGGTAAGTGGTTTGGTACTTAATATACAGTGTGATAGCCGCAGATTGATACTATCAACGTTCGCGTATATAATTTGAGCTTGTCGCATCGTGCTTTGACAAGTCACAATATAATAATTATCTCCAGTTGAATAGCATTCGGTGGGCACGTCAACCATCGTGTATACCTGATTTTCCCAGCCGGATTCCCTTCGAGCTATCAAGATTAAGCCACATCCTGCTTTCGCGTCATATGGCTCAAGCTGATGAATGACTGTAATAACCTCCACATCCTCACGTGCGTTTCATCCACTCATCACTCAACAGCCGTCATATAGGGACTCACTTGCCTCAAGTCAACGCCTTGACTTATTGCAATAAAGACAGAACTATAAATCATGGATTGGACACCTCCTCCCGACCCCGATTGCCCACAATGCCCTTATTTACCGGGTTTGGTCATACATGCCACAGAACACGAGCCACCTGCCGCGTTTGGCCTTTCAAAAGGATATCCTCGGAAAACACGGCGTGATCCATCCAGAGATTTGGTCCAAGTGATACCCAAAACCGCACATGTTCTGGAATACCCACCCGAGGAAACGCAGTGGTCCCCCGATAAAGCACCTCCACGTACGGCCACGCTTACCATCACAGAGAGGTTAGCAAACGGCAGTGATCGCCGTGCTAAACTTGTCGTCTGTCGAGTCCTCGTTAAGGGCCACAGCCGAGCGTACACAGCTGTCGCTAAAATCTATGACCCCTTGTATTACTCTCCTGAGGGTCTGGGCGAAGCCTGGGTTGTTAAGGACGCCGATTCGGATTATAGTTGTGAGGCATTAGCATATCGTTCGCTTCAAGAACCCTTGCATCCACAAAAACCTGGCTTCACGCCTGACTATTATGGTTCATGGACTTTTGACTCAGTCCTAACTCATCAAAACAAAGCGTATAAGCGCTCAATTCGGCTGATATTGATTGAGCATATCCAAGGGACATCCATGAGGAACTTATATACCTCCAAACATCCTGATTCTGAACCTGACGCGTTTCATTACGATGAAGCGTATCGCCTAGCTGTTCTAGCCGAACTATGCGAAGGCTGGGTAAAACAAATACATGGAGGCATCAATCAACGCGACCTCGCACCAAGAAATGTCATGCTGGCACCTAGCCCCCAGGAGGGTATAACACCAGCAGGTGTGCCCAGGGTAGTGCTGATAGATTACAATGCGGCAGTTGTATATGAACACCACTACCTAAAACCCTTTCCCGTTACGCAAAAGTCCCTGCCTCCGAATCCAGGAGATTATTTCTGGAATGATGACTGGTCTCCCTTCATTGGCTGGTGCCCGAAGGAATGGAATAATCCTGAAAGAAGAAAGGAGCTCGCTCAGAGGTGGCTTTCTAAAACATTTTTGCAAAATGAGACTGATTTTGTACGTATGACGGAGGAGCCATAGATATTAGACGAAATCACTGTATATTTTGATAGAAAACCTGAACATGCTGGGAAAGGATGTCGCACTTCGTCAAAATGACGCCGTGAAACGTACAAGTCTAACGGTAGTATGTACTCTCCACCTAAGTGCGATAAAAGGTTCTCAGGAAGCTTTCATCAAGAAGCCCCTAATAATCAAAACTTCAACCTACTTGATCATCTAAATTTGCGCTGTATGTTTTCACGGGGAAACCGATGCCAATCCCAGTTAGCTGCTGAATATCCTCACGCCCTGCACGCAACCTGTTTACCCGCTCCAGTGAGACATTATGACAATTCAACTTGTTTGAATCAATTGAGTACGAGGCAGGTAGGCTGCATGGAGTGGGGAGATTGAATTAGTATCTAAACAGTAGGCAGGAATCCCGACTTGATAAGCTGCAGAATATTCTTAGTCATTACCTCCTTGATCCGTTGACGGACTTCCTCCTCCTCCTTTTCATCTCCAAACGGCCGCCCCAATGTTCCGATTGCTCGGCCATCACTTTCCAAAACATCCAACAGCGGGAACAGTAAATGATGTTCTTGCTTTTCAACAATTGCTTCTCTCAGTTTGGCTAGCCAGGAATCTCCATTTGCTTGCTCGAGACGATACCCAAAAGAGCTCTTCAGCAGTTCCCACACATCTGAAAAGCGAAGCCCGTCGGTGACTGGGTAGATGGCATGCTTTTTGCCTCTCAACTCATGTATGCCATGCGTGACAGCACGGGCAACATGGCTCGCATCAGAGATAAACAGCCAGTGATCAGCCTCGTCAGCATTGTACGCCCCGGTTTCGATGCAGCCTGCGATAAGGCGCCAAATCAAATCGCTTTCATTGGGCCATCCGATGTCAATGGGAGCTACAATGTACCCGGGTTTGATGACCTTGACGGATTTATCGGCGAATAATGGGTGCTCTTTGATCTTGAGAATCAAGCTCTCCGCCACGTACTTGGATTGGGCATATCCAGTGGCGCTAGCCGTGATTGTTGTCGTCGCCTGTGTATCGGGTTCGAAAGATTCAACGGGCTTTCGGCCACCGGACACAAAAATGAAGTTCTTCACTGCGTCGGAGACGGCAGCAAGTTCAAGAAGGTGAAAAGTAGAATCGACATTGGCCGCCTTCAGCTTTTTGTAGCTTGAGCTGTAATGCACCACGGCTCCGTTATGGATGATCGTGTCGATATGAAGCTTGCTGTTACCTGAGAGCAATTCAGAGTTCTCCTTGCTCAGTCCAAGATTCTCTTGAGACAGGTCGCCGGGGAGAACTCGTATTCTTGGTTGATACTGGTCTTGCCACCACCCTGATTTGATGGCTGCACTGATCAGCCTGCACACGCCTTGCTCCTCGCTCTTGCATCTAACCAAAGCAAATATGTTGGCATCGGACGTTGTGATAAGCTCCCTTAAAATTGAGATACCGAGATAACCCGTTGCTCCCGTCAGGAGGATATTTGGCACTATCGCAGGTTCTTCGACAGGACAACCGTTTCGAGCAGAAGTAGCTATCTTTTCCCCATTTTGTGCATGCTTATCTAACTTTTCCTGTAACAATCTTGCCAGTCTTTCAGCTTCTTCATCGTAGTCGGGAGCCGCGGTTTCTGGTAGCTCAGCGTTTTCAGGTACCTCTGTCAAAGCCTGGATTGTGCTGGCTAAACCTCGAATAGTGGTTTGGGGATCTAGCAATCGAGCTAATGGGACTTTGACGAGAAAAGCTTTCTGGATAAATATCGATAAAGACATTATGTCTACTGAATCAATTCCCATGTCTTGTATTCGGAAGTCTCGACCACGTATGCCCATGTGCGAATTGGCGGCTCGCTTGGCTGACAGATCAGCAATCTTGCAACTCACTTGCAAGGCGATTGTCTCACTCTGTTCTAACAGAGGATATTGGAGATAATAGTCTTCTCTCTTTGTTCCAATATCCGCTGGTGATGCATCCATCAGCCATTTCTTCACCTGGTTACGATCAATCTTCAATGACGGCACCAAGGGAATCATCTCTAATGTGATACATGCCGTTGGTATCATGTAGTTTGGTAGGAACTTGGAAAGGTAAAGTTGTAGTTCTTCAAGCTGAAGCTGTCGCTGTTTATCAACAGTGATTGCTTTTGTCGATATTTTCGACGGCTTCCGGTCACCTAATTGAACAACTGCGACTAGTTGGCCCTCGAGCTCTCCTCCGTCCGGTCGAGTCACCATACAAGAAGTAACATCTGGCATTCGGCCAATATAATGCTCAACCTCGCCCGGTTCAATTCGTTGGCCTCTTAGTTTGATCTGAGCATCCTTTCTGCCGATGAAGTCGAATGAACCATCTAATAAACTGGTGTTGTATCTCAGCAGATCGCCGGTCTTGAAAAACCTTTCGTTTTCGAGGGAGGATCCCTTCGCCCAAGCCAGATTTGTCAAAAAGGAAGAGGCTGTTTTTGCTTCGTTGTTTAGGTATCCACGAGCGAGACTGGGCCCTGCTACAACTAACTCGCCAACGGCCCCAACCGAGACAAGCTTGTTTGGGTCATCCGGGTCAACCAGCCAGCAAGATGAATTAAGCAGCGGGTACCCAACTGTCTCAGGTCGCGTCTTTCCTGCTGTCATGTGAATGGCCATGCAGATCCCAACTTCGGCTGGTCCGTAGATCTGTATGAATGATACTTTATCTGCCCATCGGTTTACACAGTCTTCTCTCAATTTCTCTCCACCAACGCTAAGGATTTCAAGTGTTGGAACGTCTGCTGGATCGATCAAGTTAGCCATAACAGGCGTTAGAATGGCATGATTAACTTTCATCTCCTGAATGACTGTCAGGACATTAGCTCGTCGATCCTCTTCCGAGGGGATACAAATGCAGCCGCCATAAATTAGAGTCGTGAAGATATCCATGATGGCAACGTCGAAAGTGTGCGCCGCAAATTGCAGCACACGAGCTCCGTGGTACCTCATTAACGCACCATGTGTGATTGCGTGAGTGCAGATAGCTCCGTGTTCGAGGATCATTCCCTTTGGCGCCCCCGTCGACCCTGAAGTAAAAAGGACAAAGATTGGGTCTTCTGGCCTCACTGTGACTGACCAGCTGAGGCCGCGAGCTGCCTCTTTCTTTAGATTAACTGTACTTTCGGAGATAACAACAACCTTCTCAACCATCCCTTGAAGTACCGGGGCAAATATGTCTGAGGTGAGCACCAGCTTTGCTCCGGTATTCTTGAGAATCTCTCTTAGCCTCGATTTAGGCTGCGTGCCATCAATGGGTACGAAAGCGCCTCCAGCTTTGAGGATTGCCAATGTTGCAACGACTGTCCAAAGGGTCTTCTCGTACGCAAAAGGGACTAGATTTCCAGGGCGCAATCCTTCTCGTACAAGGCGTCTTGCAACCACTGATGCGACAGAATCCAATTCGCCGTAAGTCAGGTTGCCATCCCACGCACAGACCGCCTCACCTTGAGGCATCACTCTCGCAGTGCCTTCAACCAGGTAATGCATACAGGTTTTTTGTTCGTACAGCTCATCGTGATTGAAATCAGCCATTATGACCCTGTCCTCCCGACTGGTAAGGTCAAGCTGATAGACCATCAGCTGGGTATCTTTCAACCCACGCAGCGCGAGCTGAAATGTGCCGACAATGGCTTCAGCATAACTGCGCGAAATGAAGTCTTGCCGGAAATTGAGGTAGCAGCGATCTGAATCCTTTCCTGTTGCACAACGTAGGACAAGGTGGAGACTCTGGTGGAATCAGCATGGTAACCGACATTTTCAAGATTCCAACTCACATTGGTTGATGTGAACCACTCAGTGTTTGTCGCTGCTGTTTCTACGCTGAAGCCTTCCTCTTGATCACCAAGGGAGTCAATTGCAGTATTGATTTGAACGCCCTGAAGGGCCTCAATGCTTACCTGCCAAGTTATGTTCGGGCTGATTTCTTCGAGAGGAAGCGTTGCAGGTAACTCATATCGAACGACGTTGGCGGAAAACGACGCCCCATCCTTGCTATTCTCATTCTTCGCAACGCATACGAATGCCACAATGTGTTCGCGTAGATAATTCCTTAACAATATTGCCCAGGCCTGCTGAAAACGATCATAGCTAGGCTCGAAATCGTCTGTATTGTGTTCAATCAAAGCAGACCATCTTTGATCAAAGACTGGCGTCTTTCCCCATACGCCAGCGGAATCGTTACCGTTAGACGTTGGGAAAAGACACCGGTCATACGCAGCGTTGGTAGCTGGGAAGGCCATTAGAGATGCTGAAAGCGTCCTGATACACAAAGTATATTTTCAGTTGACTATATTCTTGAAGCTCTTGATAATTTCTCACATCTGCTACCCTAATTATGCTACTGAGCACCTATGCAGTAAACCCCTAGATATCAAGCTCGGCGCCTCCGGACTTCTCTGCGGCTGACCGGGTGCGAGGGACTCTCCACCAGTGACAAAATTGGGCGGAAAATGCGCGTACAAGTGTCCTCTGCGATAACTTATGGGATGACTTTCTGTAGATCAATTGTGTTGATGTAACCACTCCAAAGGGTGACCCTATAATTAAACCCGGTTTTCGTCACACTACTTCATTTCCAGGTCTCTCACCCATATTTTCATTGACACTGGCTACCTACTCTCGCAGAGCTGATGATTTGTGGAGCATGTAGGGGTATCTAGCTTGAAGTGATGTAGGTGCAGCGAATCTGCATGAGCTATGTCACATAGCTGCAGATGACAGCTCCAGACCTACAGTGTCCCGAATGGGTTACGACCACAGTCTACATGTTGTAGGATCGGAAAATATTGTATGTAAAGACATCAGTATGCGGGGGGAACTTGCCTCGGAAGGTGCTTCTCGAAAGGGAATATTATCTGTATAAAATCTCAGCAGTGATTGAATATCTCGAAGAGAAAAACATCCATTGTCTGCAAAATTAGAATCGAGAACTGTCTAAGACATGGCAGTCAACCTTCTTCAATATCTTCGCTCCAATAGCCAGGTTGACTTTGACAGTCAGGATGTTGAACGTAAGAAGAAATGCAACAATCACCTAAGAGCGTGGCTAGAATATTGACTCTTCTCCTAAATAGTCTCGCAATCGCTGGGCCCATTTGTTGATTGCACCTCAAATCAAGTCAGTAGCCCACTGTGTCTCTGGAACTCGATTAGCTGACGTCCTTAGATTGATGGGTATTATGAAGCCACCCTTCCCCGCCGAGCGGAATTGGTGAAGCAGTCGGCTATTTTGGCTGAAGAGTTCACCTTGGAGTTTCCTGGAGTCACCTATGAGGAAGTTGCCGTTGAGGTTGCCGTAAGTCAAGTTTTAATCACCTGAGAGTGTACTAACGACGAGCAGTTGACAAGTATTGCCTTAACCTTAGCTCCACACATCACAGGTTCTATTTTCGTGATGGCTAATCCCGTCTTTGCGTACTCAACGGAGAAGGTTTATGAAAATGCAAAGCGTCAGTATCGCGCCCACAGTCGAATGCTTGGCTGACCATGTAAATAGGCATATACGCCATTACCCGAAAACTGCAGCCTTCGTTTGACCTGGCTAGACTCTGCATCAAGGTCCCTGCAACTTGGGAGGGTCTCCAAGCATGTCGACAGTTGAAAGATATTAACATCAAAACACTGGCAACGACCGTGTTTACTTTGGAGCAAACAATCCTTGCCGCAGAAGCTGGATGCATTTACGTTTCCCCTTTCGGACATGAGCTGCGAGCTCTTCTTGATGAAAAGTATTACCTCTCCCCATATAAGCACTTTCATAATGGCTTACCATGGAAGATACACGGACGATGGCCCATATCTCAATGTGCCGCTAGAGGCCCAGAAATACTATCAGACATATTCGTATTCAACAAGAGTCAAAGCGGCTGGGCTGAACAGTGTGGAAGAAGTCCTTCGTCTCTCAGGAGTAGAGGCAATCACAATCCCTGCAGATGTGTTGAAAACACTCGCGACGACGGAGGCAGACGAGGAAAGTTTGAAGAAGAAATCAATCTTCAATACTACAGAATATCAAACCCTTCACCTGGAAAAGGTATCATTCATTGATGACGAAGATAAGTACAGAAAGGCGTTTGGGGAGCGAGATAATGGAAAAGGTCAGGAGCGAACAACTCAGGTACGCCCTCTATGGATTTTTTTTATGCTGCGAAGCATGTAGCTAACTTTCTGTTAAGGCGATTGAGATTTTCAGTGAATATGAACTCAAGGCTGAGGAGGTTATGAAAAATGTTCGATCTGGACAGTAGGCGCATAACAATTACAGCGTCAGAGGAATTGGATAGCTTGTGGACTTGTAGTTTCATACACTGGTCGTCCTGTTGCTGCAGTACATTTTGGCATTATGTCGATCAAAAGTAGCCTGATGTTGTCTGTTTGTAATAAATTCAACTTGGCTTTACTACTTGTCAGGTACTTACATCATGAGGATGATGAGCCAGCTGTGCTAACAACCTCGAAACCTACAATTTGGTCTTAGAGGAGTGAAAATATCTCCTAGGTTAGAAGACCTTCATTTCCCAGTAGCGTGTTGCTTCCATAATCTCATGCATTACGGTATCATAGGCTATGATCACGCCACACAGTTAAGAAGTATCGCGAATATCTAATAGGTAACGTTATTGGGCGTCCCCCTTAATGAGACGCAAACTTTTTTCTTCAGTCTCGTAATAATATATTATTGCACCCTCAACATAGGAAACCAGATCGCAAGATCCTACCTCAGGTAACACGAAGGAAAACTTCATTGGACCACAATAAATAGCCCCGCGCTCGGTTATATGGATCTCCAACTGGTAGGACAAATCACGTCAGCCACGATATATCGTCGACATATTGCACACCTCTGCTTCGGACTGTTCATTAAGCCCACATCCCTCGAACGAATCATTTTGAAGACCCATTTTCCCACTCACCTTGGCATGCATTACCTATCACTTTCCGTAGATCGTTCATTGACCGGCTTATATATAGGCAAATAGGGTGTGTGGTTGGGCGGGGAAGGGTGAGGGGAATGGCGTCAGATTTTTAGCGCTTATGATAGCTACGCTGTATAGTCAAATTGAAGGTGCAGAAGTGGTTGGATCAGATCATGTCTGTTGTTGCAAACTCTTTCTTAGTCATAAATCATCCGTAAGTTTGTCATGCAAGTGTGAGCTACCACCTCTTGGTAAATGTCACGGCACCGAGCGACACCTGGGTGGCTATAGTACTCACATAAACAAAATCCAACAATTGTCAGGAAAGCTTAACAAATCGGCCCCTTCGTACTGCAAGCTAGTTGCACGTTCAGGCAAGCCAGGTTTTGTACACTACAGATCGATATTCATACATCACCCTAAACCTAGTCAGCCGATAATAACGCCTTCTTTTCACTTATATTAAAATACCTATAAATATTAAGTAAATATAAGGGTATATAAATCATATGATTTTATTTTAAATTATTTCTTTATAATTATAATATGGAATAACTATGTAAATTTATAAATAGGTAACACTTTTTTATAAACCTAGATTAAGTAAGTGTATAAAGAGATATTGGGCGGGTAGCAATATGTACTGTTCCAACAATAATATCATGAGGGCTAGCCCGTATACCATTAAGTGAACAGCCATACTGGCCTACCCGGACTTCCGTACATATATAGCTTCCGAGTAGCCATTCAAGCCCCTATGGGGCGGGCTACGCCAGCTATCATGACAAATATCCTGTTAGAGTCAAGGCGATGTACGTGATGTACGACTAATGCCACGGATCTACCCGTTAGCATCATGGAAGTCCGAGTATGCCAGTATGGCGTACTACGGACCTTTTGGTTGTTCACTCATGGTATACGGGCTAGCCACCATGATATTATTGTTGGAACAGTACATATTGCTACCCGTCCAATATCCCTTCGTACACATAATCTAACTTTATTAAATGTGATGTACGCGATGCGATGTCCAGCTAATGCCATGCATCTACCCGCTAGCATCCGCTCCTATATGATCCTTGTTCGCTTGGCGTATAAAACAAATACAGTTCTCCACTGAGAGTTATCTACTACCCTAATGGAGCATTGCAATTATAACGATAACTGGTTTCATAAAGAAATTGATTTCTTAAGTTGCAATAGAACTTGGCATGCTGCAACATAAGTATATGCTTGCTTCTTTAAAGTAAAGCTAGATCTGCAGTAGCACTTGCTAAATCTCCAACGATTGGACTATTACAATTAAAACTCAGCTGCCAATACAGTCTAGATACAGCTCTCCACCTGACTAAAAACTTTATCCATTATCAATCAACCTTAGTCACCTTCAGACACTTGGCGATTAACCTACTTGCACCGACCTACCGGCACTTACTACATGAAGTAATCACCGGATCTACACTAGCCCGCTTACCCACCTCTAACCTCAACGCCCTCTCCTTCAATATTTCTGCTTTCGATCAACACATCTATCACCAAAAAAGATCTACGCTCCTTCACCGTTTCATCAAATTTGTGATACTTCCATCAATAAACTCACGATCTAGCAGTAATCTAGAAACAGTGCGTACGCCTTAAAGCATAGCGGTCACACATAGCCTATCCTGCAAAATTTAGTGGCATATGGTATGGAGATGATGAAAATCAAATACCAGCGCTTGCAGACAGCTGAATACTGCAGACCTAGCCTTGCTCCTCGATATTGCTAATCGAGCCGCTTTAGCAGATCGCCTAATGTAGCGAAGTTGATGCGGCTAAAGTACCGATCTCGCTGACTTAACGTCTTCTCCCTTGGGCATGCGGCGCCGCCAGAAATCATCCAAAGGTCCAGATTGTCATCGTCAGCCCCCATTATCTCCTCGACCGTCTTGTAGGTCTTTTCAAGTTCGCGCCCTGCACGCCATTAATCTCAATGAAGGTTTTGCGGGGTTACGGGTTGAGTAATGCGGGCGTTCATATCATACCGTAATGGGCTTCCAGCAATCTGACAACATCATTGAATGTTCCCCACTGGCCTGTTACGTACGTCGTCGACTCCTACGGTTGCTCGTCAGATCCATGCGTCATTTATTTGTGCGAACGGGGGTGCTCTATACCCAACTCGGCGCAGCTAGAAGCTCACCCACAGCCGCTGCAACATCTTTGGTCCAGGTCCAAGACTGCAACTCATCGCCAGAGCCCCGAATACATGCGCGCCACCCATTGGCATCGATAGGAACGGTATCTGGCTCCGCAGGCATACGTGTCAGATGCTGTGGAAGGAAGTAATCCACGAGCCAACCGCAGTTGAATAGTGTCCACTCGATGCCCACTGTTTCTTGGAGTATACGGCGGAATGGAAGCCTGCTTTCGGCGTAAAACTTGGGAAGCTGCGGGTAATCGTCGACATTCCCGGCCCACTCTGACGGTATAAACCTCTTGCAGCTCTTCGATTGCAGACAAGCAGTAAGCCATGCCTGGTGAAGGTCCAGGTAGAGTTTGTCAGCAGCTTGCAGGAAAGAGACTAGAGTGGAAGCTCCTCTTGCATCCAATATGGCCCGGATGCTGCTCTCACTGTAATCGCTCTCTTCTGTATGAATATTTCGTTGCAAAAACCAGTCTTGCTTCTAATATGGTCCTGTCAGCATTTAAACGATGTGATATGTTCGGTGACAGCGAGTGACCTTTCTGGTGATTACAACGACGTCATAGCGAGGATCGACGACGAGTGCTTCACAAACGTATTTCCCAAGATTACCAACCGCAACAAGTGCGATGGTTTGAACTGTAGGAGCCATGGATAACGAGCTTGTTTCATTCAAGGCGTGCAGAAAATGTCGAGTTAAGTTCGCAATTGCCGATAAAGTATAGGGGCCGCTTTTAATGAGAGGAGTTTTATAAGCCCATAGTGATGCTATTTAATTGGAGACTGCCATTTCTTCGTATTACCTCGATAGCCGCGATTACATCACCCCTGTCAGTCTGTTATATTTTTAACGCTCAACTAGGTGCATTATATGCTTGAAATAAATGTGCAGAAGTGGTTATTTTATATTACATTTAGTTATCTTTACTCTACTGTTTTAAAAACTATATTTTATGTATAAAAACTTAATCAAATTAACTATGTAAGTTATATACTTGTCATAGTAGTTACCCATTGATTTTAGCTATTTCGCCAAGGAGTGTGTTGCGCCAATGGTACTCCCTGGTTAATTTCCCAGCAACGATCGACACCTGGGTGGCTGTAGTGTTTACTTAGCCAAAACCCAACATGCATAGTAGTAGTAGCTACCTAGCCTTAACCGAGTCCACGCAACTACTTCTGCTGACTGACGAACCTCCATCAGCAAGTGAAGGGTAAATGGCACGTTGTGCGGTAGATCCCTGCTCCCTGTAGTGACTAGTTTTTTTTTTTTTTTTTTTAATTCTTTTATTTCCGTATTCCTTTTTGTACTGACTTCGCCTTTCCTAGCCACAGTGCCAAGTCAATATAAATACCGTCTAGTACGGTACTACCCATTGCCCATCGATGCTTAAATATGCAGCCCAAATGCAATCGATTCGGGAGCACCAATCTATAGGTCCAGTGTGTCATCATTTCCGGTCATATGAGTGTTTCGAGATGTCTCTGCCACGCCTAGATTTCTCGCTTTTCCTTAACGGTGACGATTCAGAGCGGCAGAAGTTAGCCTCAGAGTTGTTTGCAAGCCTAGCACAGCATGGCTTTGTCCGGCTCGTCAATCATGGCATTACTGATTCCGAAGTGAACAGGTTGTTTCAATGGGTTAGTCTGCACTTCCCTTTGATCTTTCTTACCTCTTAGACCCGATTTTAATCTCTCAATTCATGTGTAGAGCCGGTCGTTCTTTGGTACCCCTATCGAGGAGAGGATAGCAATTCAAAATGTTGCTGGACCGAATCCACAACGCGGATGGAGCTCTCTAGGGGCTGAAAATACAGCAAAGCTATATGAGAAAGGTTTTCTCAGTAAGAAAGTCGCAGCAGACTTGAAAGATGCAAGGGTTAGCTCGCATGCCACGCCTTAATCCGACCTGTAGCTAACTTTTCAAAGGAACATTTTGACTGGGCAGCGACATCGGATCTTACTTATCCAAATAGATGGCCGAGCGAAGAGGTTCTTCCTGGTTTTCGGGACGCCATGCAAGAGTCTTTCTTGCGACTCGAACAAGTAAGCCTGGCGATAATGGAGGCGCTTGAGGTGGCAATGGGACTACCGAGCGGAGCATTCCTGGGAAAGATATCTCACGCCAGCAATGCGAGTGAGATGCGTTTGCTTCATTACCCGGAGCTAGATGTTCAAGAGATCAGAAAAGGCAAAGTCAATCGGATCTGGCCACATTTCGATTTGGGGGTCATTACTCTTCTGTTCCAAGATGGAACTGGGGGATTGGAGTTCGAGAACCGCGAGGTACCCGGCACGTTCAGTCGTGTTGAATGTGGCGAACATTCAGATATGATTGTGAATGTCAGCGAAACACTACAACGTTGGACGAACAATACCTTACGCGCTGGTCTACACAGAGTCAATGTGCCGGAGCATTTAGAGGGAAAGGATACAGGCATCCTTCCAGAGAGGTATTCCATCACATACTTTTGCAAAGCTAATCGCAACGCATCCGTCGGAGTTTTGAAGGAGTTGATGCCTCAAGATATGATGCCGATGTATGAGGACATGACGGCTATCGAGTACCACACTCGGAGACTGCAGTCTGCATATTAAGCGAGGAGGAACTTTTTTGAACTATCTGCTATGCTCATCTTCGAAGGTCAACGGAACTGAATGTGGGACTAATCATATCACTATTTCGGGGAGGTGGACAAAGAAACTCGTTGTACATAGGTTCACACAAATGATGGTATGCGCACCGTGTTGTTATTGTAATAGCCGAAAAGGGGCTGTTGCGCATATGATCCTATAATGGGTCTCAATATACACAATGTGAATTCCTCTTCGAGTACAATGTGCTTCAAATAAGCGTTAACGAAGAATGGCGTGGTCGAGATGCCTACGCACAACTCTGAGAACCTTAGGGTTCGAAATTGGCTTGAATGGTTATCGTGAAAAGGGGGAAGAAAATTAATAAATCCCGAGATTTTCAGATCCTTTGGAGTTGATATGGCTGGTCACGGCCATAACCGTGACATGGTATTGCCTCAAAGAACAAAGAGAAGAGAAAATTACTGTCAAACCAAATAAATTGCTACTTCACTTAATACGATTGAATAGAGTCTGATATCATATTATATGGGTTCCTTTCATATTGTCATGTTTGGATGATCACTCAGTGCGTTTGTACAAGATTATTGTACTATGATGACAAACACCAGCACGCAGCGCACACTTCTATAATGTCGCCCCAGGACCACAAAGTAGGGTTCCCAGTTGCTAATGTGACGGCTTGCTCAGTTGGTCGATTGTTTCCCTCTTCGTCTGGGGCAATCAGTTCGCTCCGTTCCGGTACTGTAGGCGGTGCAATGATATAAACAATCGGTATGGCTACTTTCCAAAAATAGGAAAACAGTCTGAGTATAGCTCCCGTTAACAATGGTACGCCCAAGATGTCTGAACTTGAAAATAGCAACCCCGAGACGACCACAAAGTAGATAGCCGGCATCATAAAATCAAGATTGAAGAGCCTGTGCGGAAGCGGCATGCGTTGCAGTCTAGACCGCTCATTGATATTGGACACGATGGTTGCAGTCGAAACAAAGCTGACTGTGTGAAAGCTTTCCGGGAGCAGCGAAAGAACGCAGCGCACTGCTGTGTCTATTGGTGGTTTAGCAACGCTAGACCATGGTTAAGTGAGCAAACTTACAAGGCGCAGTCCAAACATCATTGCTAAAGAGGTTAGCTATGCGGGATTGTCCAATATTGCCAAACAAAAGTCTCTCTCCAATCTTTCTGGATATTAATGATGTCACAAGAACCCCTCGAAGCCACGAGAAGTTATGTGACCAAGAGTGGGCTTCCCGGCTCAACATCAAAACCGCTAGGGGCAGGAGCATGAGACCAAGGATATGAAAGACCGGTGCATATTCCCTTATAAGTCCTAATACCCCAACACCACGTAAATTCCATGGCATCTTTTCATTCTCCTTGAGTCCTGGAATGTAGAACTTGAAGTGTTTGTGGACAACAACCCCACTATCAACCTAATACCGGTCAGCATGTCAGATAGCAACACAGCGAATCGACGTACCCATCGTTCTCTTTGTCGAATGTGCGCCCTGATGGAATTTGGTGCAAGCCCAATCTGTAGCTGCTCGCGAATGTATGCCACTGTCCAGCCACTGTAACTGAACATGCTCGCTCCAATGAAATCTTCCCCGCTGTCGACTAGCGGCCAGCCCCCAATAGCAGCGATGGCTTCTCTCTTAACTACAAACCCAGATCCGGTGCACATGGCAGGGTCGAGACGATCATCCATTGGCTCATAGACATCCAAAAAGACGTCGAACTCGGCTTGTTGACCGAATGGGTCGGATCCAGGGACGTTGTAGTAACGCTGAAAGGTTTCTAAGCGGAATTTCATGACCAAAAGGACGAGAACTTACTTGAGGTGGGCAAGCGAGTGCTAGATTATCCTCTAAGATCAGGTGAGGAACCATTGCCCTAAGCCAGTTTTTGTCCGGAATCATATCGGCATCAAGAGATGCTAGGTACTCTGAGCCACTCATTCGCCCAGTCTCCTCGATGCCATATTGCAGATTCCCAGATTTGTAATGTGACTTCTGGCCGGCCTTTATGGTCCTTGAGAGATAATGCAATCTAGATAAGTCTGCAGAACATGTGTTCTTTTTCAAGGTCTCAACCGCTTCGCGAAGGACATCATCTTTGCCGTCGTCCAAGATGAACACACGAAATTTATCTGATGGGTAGTCAATAGCCAATGCAGCTTTAACTGTATCCATGACCACATCAACAGCTTCTTTGCAGCAAGGTATCATGATGTCCACTGACGGAGCAACATTTCCCACCAATCGGTAAGAGGGGCGCGGTCCTGCTGCTTCTCTCTTCACCAAAAGTACAAACACGGTATTCAGAAACGATAAGATCTCTGAAACAGACGAAGCTGCTTCAGCAAACAGTAGTAGCCACAATTTCCATATCCATTTGGAATTAGCAAGCTGGAGTGAAAACACTACCAGCCATTCAAGAGTAATGTATGCCGCCCAGATGAACTCAGTAGCAAGCCCGGCGTACTCAGTCACTAGAGGATAACTCTTCTGTAAAGGATGACGAGGAGGAAACCGCTCTATCTGGTAGGGGCCGTGTTGAATCTTGAATGGCTTCTGCGCAGGCATTTTAGCTGAGGCCGTTAGGACGATAAACTTGTCTGATGGTACAGCACACCCCCTTTCTAAACCGCTGTGTGTGCACTGGCTGTCAAAGCTAAGACACTAAAGCCAGGGAAAAGGAAAAGACAAGATGAAGACAGATCATTGGGGTTGGAGGGTTAGTGTAGCCCCAAAATGGACTTGGTTGCTACGTGCTTTATCATAGCTGCCATGCAAGACCTTGGCCGTATTCGTCGAGCTTTTACCTATAATTACAGCACCTATCGCACTTAATCAATACGACGTCGTTAGGCGTATAAATCGAATGGTGGTATGTAATTATTCTCCACCTGAGTGTGACAACACCCGTATCCTGCATTAGCAAGCAGATGTACGTGAGATGTGATACGGGCATTACTATAGTCATACTGTGCGAATAGTACTGCTCTAATACATAGTTGGTTATATTTCCCAAATAGGACTACTGTGCCTTAGTAGCCTTCCCCGCGTCTTCGTGACTTTGGAGGGGTTTTCTCCCATTACCTATCTACCTTTTCTAAGATTTTTAGCTAAGGTTCAATCCATTGCCCCTTTCCCTTCCGTCATTCTAAATAAGAAGGAATAATAGTAAGCTATAAGTTTTAATCTTTTAAAGTTTAATCATATAGCTTATGCTTTAGAATATATATGCGTTTGATTAACCTAGATCTTGATTGAGTGAAGCACTAATTAGTTGTACTTCTAAATAGGCTTACTGCGGTTTGTCAATCTGTATACACGCTACGTGTGCTGCGTCTTTGTGGCATAGGGTTTTTTCCACCTTTACTTATCTTTTTTACCTCTTATAAAGGGGGTGATTTTAGTAGTAGTTGAGAGGTTTTTATAACCTTCCTGTTGTCCTTTGTACGATATAGACGGAGCTCGATAAATGGCCAGCCCGACGGGCGTACTTGGCTGGGCTAGGCTGGAAGGACGGGAGGGTCGTATGGGCCTTATTTTTGGTTTTTGCTTTTTGTACTTCGTAGCTCGGCAGCCTTTCGAAGTCTGGTTGCATAGCCGGCTTAATAAAGGCAACACCGTGTACGCGCGCGGTGGCTGGCCTTGCCTAAGCACATGCAATTAGCCTTCGTATAGCCCATGGCCCCCCAATATATGCGTTCAACCGAACTAGACCTTGTTTGAGTGAAGTAGATAGATGCCCAATTCCGTCAAACCCCCGCATAGGGGGGTCTGACCTGGGCAAGCACCATGATTGCGCCCACACCCCCCAAAGCCAAAGACTATAATTAATGTTCAATAAAAAATGGCGACATTGCCTTCAGCATTGAGTTTTTATAGTCTCGTTTGGGTCCTGTTGTTCCTTGACTCGGGAAAGTCTCTTCTTAACATTCGTACAAACAAGCATCAAATTCTCGTCACCACCAGTTATATATCTGTTCACAATGTCTTGCGTTGAGAGCGCCGCTCTAAAAAGTAGTGCGCCAACCCCAAATAACCGTACGCGATACTCTTTTGAGCATCCATGGTTTGAAGAAATCCGTTCTGAGTGGGAGAGCATCACCACCCCGCTGCGTGGGAAGAAACTCAGAATCCTCGAGATCGGTTCGTTTGAAGGTGCCTCTACAACATGGATTCTCGATAACCTCATGGACCACCCCGAGTCCAGCATGGTCGCGGTCGATCACTTTGGCGGCGGTATGGACCATCATGTCGAACCCATTGAGAACTACAACTTCAATGCGCTAGAGGCTCGCTTCCGAAGTAACATCTCCAAGTGCGAGAACAGTAGCAAGCTCGAGTTGATGAAGATGAGCAGCGACGACGCCCTACTTAAGCTCAGGCAAGCCCGAGATGAGTTCGATTTCATATATATCGATGCCTCTCATGTGGCAATTGATGTACTGCACGATGCTGTGCTTTGTTGGCGCATGCTGAAGGAAGGAGGCACGCTCGTGTTCGACGATTTCAGTTGGAAGGGGTACATGGAGCACTGCTATAATCCTCGGATTGCCATCTTTTCATTTGTTCGGTGTGCTGAGCCCGAGGTAGAATACAAGGAAACGGAATCACAAGTTTGGATCACAAGGGTTCCGAATAAGCTCAAGGCGACAAGGAATCAAGACCCTACCTTGATGTACGGTGAAGACGAATTGAGAGCATTTTTCAATGCTTCATAGTACTTGATTCTCTGATAGAAAGGGATACAACCCTCTGACACTGGGTATTCTGCTTTCACTGGCACTAAAAGTAGTCCTTTAGCCTCAATTTACTCTATCTAACGTAGAATGGATCAATCTGGGGCATAGTTCTATATAGAATACGATCAATGACTCATAAGAGTTACTTTTAGATCAAGACAATAATGGATTCGTTTATCCACAAAATTAGTCCTCACATCCGTTATAGAACTTAATGTATATATGTCAATCATGCTGCAGGGGTGTCAGAAGGGCTGTACAAGGTGTACAGTAAGAATCTCATTGTGTCACAAGGTCTACAAGGCCAGAGGTCTGAGGACATTCGGACTTTTCTGACTAAATACAGTGTATCTCTTTGTTCCTCCGTCATGGAACTATTGACCGACAGTGTACATGACCAGTCTTGTAAACGTTATCATAACCATATAGCCACTGATGGACTACGTGATATTAATTGGAACCCCAACTGAAGCTCACTCAGAATCAAGGAGCTTGTCTGGAAGCATCCTATGGTTTATTAATAACTGTGATTGCTTGGTTAGAATGTTATACATCTACTTAAAGTGAGGGCAGGTCGAACTAAAGGCACACTACGAGGCTCGTTTATAAAAGATGGCGCAGACATCTGTAGCTGCACTTGATTTACCACATATTGGTAGAGGGTTGCAATCTGAGCTTAAAGTCCCCTAGTAGAAGAGTATCTTGCATAGAATACGATACACCGCCACAACCCATGTTGCTTAGTTGTAAAAACGTACAATACACAAATCCACAGTCGGAACGCACTCGCCGAGTAATTCATCGATGTATTTATTGATCATCCAGATAGATTCTACGTTGATGTAACACCTGCAATAGATGAAGTACTACATACCTATGACGGAGGGTCGTGGTAATGGAAAAAGCCAGATCATATATGAAATAAGATTTTCAAACTAGAAACTAAAAAAGAAATACAAAACCTACAGCCATAACTATATCTTAACAGTCATTTTCTTGAGTAGACACACCTTCTGAAAGCGACACGCCTCCAAACAAGAAAAAAGGGAAATAAAGTTGGAACCCAGTCTATGAATTAAAAGAGACTTGCGCATCGATATAATTGAAAAGATAAGAAGAAATAACAGAAAGAAGAAAAATCAATGCCCTATACTTGAAACAGAGTCCAGCATTACCCAGGTAAGGTAAAGGGTGTGGCGTCATATGCGTGAAACAGAAATCCAAGCAACGCCGCCCTCAAATTAGGAGATGGTGGGTTGTTAGGAATCATAGTAATCTCGCAATAGTTTCCGCACCCTTCAGGTTCTCTCAAGTTCATATCAAGCTCGGGGAAGTAGACCAAAACCAGATAGTCCCATCCGAAGATAGCCACGAAGCGAGTAGAGTACTGTACCGCATAAGCAGCTGCTTGCTTCATCAACGAGAATGAATTGCCTTCAAAGGCCGAGAACCGGTTATCTCCATTGTCAGCAGCGATGACATTTTGTACATGCTGAGAGATTTCTGCGGCGTGAGTATTAGGGTTGCCAGTAAGGGTTCGTTGGGCGTCTGCGAATTCCATAGGGGAGATGATGCCGCTTCTCTTGAATTCGACGATGGCAAATGTACGCCGACCACCCAGCTTCAAAAGTGACACATCGCCGCGGACCCCACTGCCCGCGACCTCTGAGTTACATCTGTAATCATTGGGATATCTAGCAGACAAGACTTGATTGATGGGGTGCAAGAGGTACAGAGCTGCAGCACGAACTACATCTGCCTCACAGGCAAGTCTCATTGAAGGCTCAGGCCAGCTAACTTGCTCTTGAAGCGCGTTCATGTTCATCGGTCTAAGTGTATTATGTGCGGGTTCACTCCAGCCACGTTCGTTGGTGCTGATCCAGAACTTGGGGGCATCTATCTGAGATGTCTTAGTCCCAGGTCTAAACTCGAATGGTACGAGTCGAGTTGGATGCTGGATGAATGGTAAGGAGTCATTGAAGCACTGTTTGATTGTTCTCGGGCGACTGGCTTGGTTGGCCATGATTTGAAATTATGAATAAGTTAGGGTAGGAATGTAGTAGTAGACTTGTGATGAACGTTACAGCCACTAATGAATGAATCAAGTGAGAAGAATGAGAAGGGTAAGAGTAGTGTGATGGATGAAGGTTAGATAGCTTGAGCTCGCCTACTGGAGATTGAATGAGCGGGAGCAGTGACTATTTATCCTCATACATATGCCTAGTTATGAAAGTAGAGTTAACTACCGAAACGTATGTAAGTCAACGTGATACGATTTCTTAGCTTGCTTGGGTGTGACCATTTAAGCGCCCGCTCCAATCCTCTGTGAATCCCCCTGGAATGGCGCAGCAATGCAAAACAGGAGGTTTTGTAATCAACTGTCACACGGCGCCAATCATGTATCTCTGCTGGCTGAATCCTAGCAGTTATAATTATATGTTGTGTTAGCTGAATTCGTCGGCAAGAATCACGGCTTAGCCTCGCATTTGGCTGAGGTGCTCTAATGATACAATGACTGGCTTTTTTGTGTTAGTGATTAGCCAGACCGAAGGGATGGCAGCAGCCCAGCCTCATTCTTATTGTTGGTATAGGCGCGCCATTGTATGCCCATCGAGTATTGTATAGAGAAGCGATATGGAATCCTTCAGCTAGAAAATTCAGGTCTGATGTTTGCCTACTCTCAACCAATTATTAGTATTGATCCATTTCTGACCTGTTGGCTCGGGACATATCAGTTGTTGGTTTTAGTCCTAGCTGAGTGATTCAATAGTTAGGTGGGTTACGCTGTCGTCACGAGGTTGGTGGGCCATGACAACATGATCGTCTGTCTTGGCAGTCGAAAGAACATAGCCTCACCTCATTTTGACTGTTGGTCGAGGTAAAAGTATTCTTAGTGCCAACTGTTGCCTTGACCAATGAATGAGAATGAAGACTTAGAGAGCTAATTAACGCACAGCAGCCCGTTGGGACTCGACCTTCCCCGGAGTCAAGGTCAAGTGCAGAGACGAAAGGCAGAGTTGGTAAAGATTATGAGTGAGACATGAGAAACACTCTGTACAGTACAAATCGGCCAGGTCTTCAATTTAGCTGTCATTCGGTACACTGCATAATGAATACACAAGATAGCTAATAGGAACACGCAGTGTGACAGGGGACGAACACTCTAAGCACCTTCACCATTTCTGCTCGAACTTTAATTATTTCCCTGTTTAAAAAGTGAAGCAATTAATTTACATATGGCATATGATGGGCTCTGAGCACATCATATGTCAACCCAATTGCTAATAGGGACAATTCTAACATAAGATGTTTGAATAGATAGACATTGGGAATCTAGTAGTTCAATTCATATATTACCACTATCTCCTAATCTCTATCCATCTTTCTTCTTTTCTAAGGGGCAATTTTTATCAGGTTAGGAATTGAAAAGTTGATACCAATTATGCTAAGCTATATTCCAGGATGAGGTTCTTGAAGGCCAACCTGAGCTTTAATGAAGAACTCATTTCTCGGAATGATCAACATAAACATGAAGAGGCCCATCTCACGGTTGGTGTCGTACAATAATCTCCGTGGAAGCAGCTTTCCGATTATCAAAACATCGAGTTCATAGTTTGAACTCGTGGTGTGCTACGCTGGATATGGTCACATAAGCTTTCGCCAAACTTACTTCAAGTATCACTTTGCATCTGCTCATTCCTTCCTAGCTCAATGGCTTTCCCTTTCTGTGGGTAGTGAATGTTAGCTTCTGATAACTATCTAATTATAGTCACCCTACATCACCAGGTTGAAAGTAGTCACATGCCTTTGGAGAGCTAAAAATCGACAGCGCCTAAGCTAAGTAGTCAACATGGGAATGTGCTCGTGGACGGCCACGAGGGTATAGGATCAGTGGCACGGCCAAACTAACAGGGCGGTAAGCTAGCTATTATTGAACCAACGATGATTTTCAGGGTCAACCTTTCCAACCTGCCAACCAACAAACGAATCCAGATAAGCCAGTTGTTGGGAGAGCCACATCGTTGTTAGTAGTTGACTAAGGGGCGACATAACTTGCGCGTGCAGGGAGACGCTGAGAGGTGTGGGTCAGCAAAGGATTCAAGCCCAATGAAAACCATGAATTCCGTGAATAGTACATGTACATGTAGTGTGTACACGCACCTAACATCTAAGATCTTAAGAGAAAGAGGTACCTGTTTACATACTTACCTAATAACTAAGTACCAAGGCACTTGAGCTTCGATTGGTAGCACACTTTGACCTGCTGAACATTTATATCAACGATTCCCTTCACAACCATCACAGCATCATTACCCCATCAACTCGAGACACTAACCCATAAGGTCTCATGTCAGCAATTATCTGTTCTCATTGAATTCACGAGCAGACGCAAACCAGATCTCGTCGGCCACCTCCCACTTCTTCCATGAATATAGCGTCAAACTAACCCCAGTTTTCCACCGCTTCAGAGGAAATTAGCATACTCGTATACCTAACTATTGTGGATTCTCTTCGGGAATAACAGTGTTGTTACGATCTCATGTATGCTCACTGTCTTCGGCAACTTCAACCCCATCTTACACATGCCTTAGCACTCCTCACTAACGTTAGCACATTCTAGAAACACGTATGATTACACTGCTGGATCTGCCTTTCGCAATAGGGTTGGCCGCTTATGTTGCCTCTGTACTAATTCTCCCTGAAGACTACGGATTCTTTTCAATTATCAGCCATGCCTCCTTTAGATCCTGATCGGCCAGTCTACCCTTACGTGCCAGGATTTGTTGTACAGATCACGGAGCACAAGCCTCCTCCCCCATTTGGCCAAAGCTTTGCAGATACGGGCTATCCACGTTCTGCACGCCGCCGTCTGTCAGCCACTTGGCTTGACGAGACACCTCTTACCCGCCAAGTAATAGAGAACCCCCCCTTGACTACAGTCTGGTCTTCCACAATTCCATCGCGCATCGCGACGCTCAAGATAACGAAAATAATTTCCAAGGGTGATAGCTCCTCCAATGGAAAACAAGGTGCTCATGTCGTGGTCTGTCAAATCTTCATGAATGGGCAGCAGGAGCCCTACATCGCAGTTGCCAAGATTTACGATGCCCTCTATTATAGTGGAGTCACGGATGTGGTTAAGCTGGCCGACCAGGATTATAGTTGTGAAGCAGCTGCATATGAGCATCTTGAAACAGTGAAACACATGCAAAAGCCAGGCTTCGCTCCGAACTATTACGGATCGTGGACTTTCGAGCAGCCCTTGATTTTACAGGGTAAACGTCACTTACGGCCAGTTCGGATGATACTGATTGAGTATCTGGCTGGGTCTACCATCCTGGACTTATTCACTATGAAAGATTCACGGCATGAGCAGCCTAACCCTAATGCTCATCACTACGACGAAGCATTTCGACTAAATGTGGTAGCTGAGGTCATTGAGGGAACCGTGAAACAACGTCACTCGGGACTCTCTCAGAAGGATGGAGCTTTGAGGAATATCATGCTTGTACCGAGTCCTCGCGGAAACACTTCACCACAATCTCTACCAAGGGTGGTATTGATAGATTACAATGTAGCGGTCGTTGTGTCTCTCCTCGAGAAACCCCTTCCGACGCCTTCCTCAAATCTTCCATTCAATCCGGTGGACGCATTCCGTAATGGAAAGGATGACTTCTATGGCTGGGGTCCCGTTGCATGGTATGATGGAATTCAAGGAAAGGAACGCTATCAAGAGTGGCTTCTACAACGGTTCGGCTGCGATACCAGCCACTTCGCATCCATCCGGAAAAAGACCGTACTTAGCTGAAATAGAAGGTGCTCATGTCTACATCCCATTAATTGATTTACACCTCTGGGGTTTTGAATGTTAGCTTAGTACTCCCCATTTTGTACTTTAGTTTCACTACTTAAATGATGGTTAAAGCAGGGCTATACCTTAATTATACTCTATATTATACCCATTGTCATTCAGTCATTCGTTATGATTATTCCTCGGTTGTTACACCGGCAGCATCGCCTTTGCTAAATTCATGTTACGTGTATTACGCTAATATTATTGAAAGTCTTAGAATAAGTTCATGTCACATTTTGGTGGAGTCACGGATCGGCTAAACTTAGGTCCGAAGATCGTGTATATGAAGATCCCACCGCTCAATTGCCCGTCGATGCAAATAGCTAGCTAGAGCATACATACCATCTGACGTGATCCCTTAAACTTTTGGAAAGGCCTATTGGCTCATCGCAGTGCAAGAATATGGCATTCCAATACCCACCACTACCTAAACCAGATGCCATCCGCTTACTCATCCTTAAGCCTAGGGGCTTCTATGATCAGCTTACAGGAATACTAGAGTCCGTGACGTTCTCGGAACGGCCTAAATATTTAGCCCTCTCATATACCTGGGAGAGTCGGCAGCCTGACACCCACGGCCTTCCTTTGGACGAACTGACTCTTAATGGGCATGACATACCTATTAAGCGCAATTTGGCGCTCGCTCTCCGATACCTTAGGTCGGAGAACCATCCGCTACCTCTCTGGATCGATGCTGTCTGTATCGACCAAGGTAACATCGATGAGCGGAACGACCAGGTAGCTCTCATGGCTTCAATCTACTCGCGCGCTACCGCAGTCATTACCTGGCTAGGTTTCATGACAGGTGATGAAATCCGTTACCTTTATCCCCCCCACTATGCAGTGGATGATCCGTATAAGGATCCGTACAATCGAGGAAATAGCAAAGAACTAGCAACGTGGTTCACCGAGCACACATTGATCAGCTCTACTACTGGTAGCCGAAATCCCGCTCACTCCAACGCCGCAGAAATAGAGGCGCTGCAGCGAATTGAAGCCATCAACCAGCACGGTAATAAGATGGTCATGACTACGAGCTATTGGCAGCGTCTGTGGGTAGTGCAGGAGGTTGGACTCGCGCAGAAGATCTTCTTCGTCTGTGGGCCAACGGTGTTTGTCAACGAGGAGAATCTACGATGGGCACACCAGATGCAAGCTGTTAAAATAGCAAAGGGCATGGGAAGTATGCTGGAAGCACGGCGTACACGCTTCACAAACCTCATACGTCTCCAGAACCTGATTGAACAGTTTGCGGGCCAGATATGCTCTGAGCCCCGGGACAAAATTTACAGTCTGGTAGGTCTAGCCAATGATGTTATTGCCGTCCAGAGCAGCAGCAGTGTCGACGACGGGAAGCACATCGGCGGCCCCGCCGAAAGTATTCAATATATAGGGAGCGAAGATGTGGAATTCGTCATCGACTACCGCAGGCGCTTCTACGATATATGGTGTGGCGTTGTGCTGTATATCTTCCAATGCCCGCATTATTTCGTGCCAGATCACCTTGACACAGATGAGGAGGAGCTCTCACGCCTGCGCCATGAACGACTCACAAATGTTGTTCGATTCGCAGGTATAGTACAGGTTCGTTGAATGAAATTCCTTTGTTCTTTTTGGATATACGCTGGGAACACAAGCTGCTTGGAGGGTATCTCCTGCTCTTACTACCCTTCTCATAAGTTCTTGAAACTCTAGAAAGCTGCGAATGCATCTGTACATGGCTCATTGTGATGTGTTATGTAGAACACGCTCCAAGACGAAGTGGAGCGCGAGTTAACAGGAATAACTACATCTACACTCGAGACTGAAAGGAACTCTATTCTCGGTCCGAAGCTCTTTGGCCACCACCTCGTTCCCATCCGTGGCTACGTAGCAGGTAGGGTTCTGGACCTAGGCCCATCTTACGCCGACTTCGTGGCCTCTTTCCGCCATCAGACGGCCTGGAAGACGAAGTGGCGCAAGCACTACCGCAAAGAAGTCGATCTCGCGCAGTTGCGAGAGATGGAGGAAACTTATTCAGCTAAAATTCTCAACTATAGTGATGCCGATATCGCGAGGATTGCCCCCCTCCTGGAGGAGTCCTTCGTGACGTTCCGGTCCCCGGACAACGGTCCCCTGGACGACCTCACTGCTGCTGGGACCCACGTGGACGGCATCCAGATCATAGAGAGCATGCTGAGCACTCTATCAGCCAAGACTGTGCCGCAAACTGTACCAGACGGGAGGGTGTCACGGTTCCTAGGCACGAAATACTGTATGGGTCTGGCACCGCCAGGAACTGTTGTAGGGGACTGGGTAATTCGGTTTTGGGACTGCGATGCTGCTATCATTGTGCGCCCCAACGAGCCGGCTAGCATTGACAGTCCATGTGCGCTTGTCGGTCGAGCAGACGTTGCAGAGGTCCGTGATCGAAAAGGCCCGTTTGGAGACACTCTGGGTAATCAGGCGCTCACCCGCCATGCAAACGGCGACGATGAGGACACACGCATGGATATGGTAATGACTTGGTATACATTACAGCGTATCACAGCTTCGATCGATACTTGACTCATTATAACATCTCAATCTTGAATCCCTACAACCAATTTCGGTCTGTTATTTCCTGCACCGATATTTTGGCTTCAAGCCTGCCCAAGTACGGAATTACCGTCATTCAAGCACTCATCCCTTGTTGCCGTAGAAATACAGCTATCAAGAACCAGGGGGCAAAAAGGGGCTGTTTCTCAGTAGCGGGGTCAATCCACTTTACCCCGTCGCTAAACCCCCACATGGGCTCAGTACTCCGAAACTAGCCCAAACGTCAACTTTTTCACCCTCATAACCGACCAACTTCATACACAACCGACATTCACCAACCACCAAACAACAATGTCAGAACAAACACATCCTATCTCCGAGCCATCAGGATCTGTCCATCCAGAAGTCATGAAATTCCTCCGCCTCTGGCACCAGCGGATGGCGCACGCCAATCTCAAAGCCGTCGTGGTCCTAGGCCGCCAAGGAGATATCGGAGAGATACCAGAGGGCTTTCCCAAGGGTCAGGAGGATGGATTCGAAGGGCTGCAACCATATATGGATGAGCTGAGTTGCGATGCATGCAGAGACACTTATGGAAATCCCTCTGGGCCCGCGTCGTGGTAGAGATCAGTGTATTACAGACTGGGCAAGTTTGTTTACAGGGGTAATTAGCGGCAGCAAGCTGGGGCTTGCATGCTGAGGTGCTAGGGCAAAGTGGTGACAGGGAAGTGTCTTAACTCATCTACAGAGTTCCTGACACTATTATAAGTCACATAGCATCTTGATTTCCCGGTTCATTGTACTCAATTAGTTGCATTTCGCGCAGAGATACCTAGGTTCCTATGCATCACCATTTCAACGTGTTTAGCCTCTTCCCGTGTACAGTCAACTCATCCTGCTCAGCACTGCTACCCCAACTATCGAAGGCTTCATGTACGGAAGAGTTTCGTCACCATAATTCTCATTAACTTGCTCCACTTCTTCATCATCATCTATAATATCCACGGAACACGACTAGGTGTTGGATGATTCTCTCAGTGATAGACTCCCATTCTCAGCCTCTGTGGCTGGTAAAGATTACATGGGCTCCTGGAATTTCCGCACAACCCACCATGCCGAAACTGGCTGGGCTGTTGTTCCATGCTCGGAGATAGACATGCCAATAGTACCAGATACGACCGTGGCGTATCTTTTCTGATTCGTCTCCTCGTCGGTCAACGTCATAGGGAACAGAATAATACCCCCTGGGATCTGTCCGGGGCGGATTAGTGGGTACGACACTCCATCTAGTGTTAGCCGTTTGCGTTCCAATCCCACGTATTCTTGGATGTTTGTTCCCCCCCATGAGCGAATCCTCGCATCGGACTTTTCATCGATTTTATGTATGTCCTCCTCTGTATAATGCCTTGCAACCTTTCCATTCTCATCAAAATACGTGAATGCTGTGATCCAACCGGATAGTGTGCGGATGCCGATACCAGAGCCCTCCTTGCCCGCTTGGTATGCAACACGAAGCCAGAAATCCTTGACCTTCTGTGAATCTGGCTCATCAAAAGTCCTTAGCATGTAACGCATGATCGGTTGTAGCAGATTGGCCCAGTGCGCACACTCTTCGCCATAATCATACAACTTGTTGACTTGGCTTGCAAGCATCTCCCAATCGTGTCTAGATCCCAGTAGAGTTACGCTCGGCAGACCACATCCACCCCTTAGCTCGTATTTGAAGTATCCTTTCATTGTCCCCATCATGGAGAACGCTGCCACGGTCTTGTCGTGCTGTGTTGTAGTGGTAAACTCCGGTATCATCCACTTACGCAGTTCAGGATCAACAACGTTATGCTGAATCATTGCAGCAAAAATCTTAGCCAGCATGCCGAAGTCGATGCGGGAGAAACTCATGGGACGAATGTCGATTTCCAACGCTTTTTTTCCTTTGTGGGCGACGAAAAGGTGCCTTAGGCGTTCGACATTCCCGTTCACGAAAAGGCTAAATTGGGAGAGGATGGCCTGCCAGACATCATCAGGTCGGATGATGAGATGAAGATCCTGGTTGAAGGCGCGGATAAGCCCGTTAACAAATCCATTGTCGTAGATTGATACGCTGTTCTTGGGAGATTCCGAGTTCATCGAATTCTCAGGAGCAATGGAGGACGCTATAATTGGCAGTCCACGAAAAGGAGAGGGGTCTGTTCTAATCCGCATTCTCGGGGCGGGCGGGTGCCGTGGGTCTCCCTCGTAAGAGCTACGGCAGCGGCGAGTAACGGCCTCGAGAACTGTCGTATCATCATCTGCTTCGATTGCGATCTCTGGGTCCCGATTCTTTCCTACCTCGGAAGGGGAGGGTCTCGTTGTGACAGGCATCGTGGAATTCGGCAATCTCCAGATTTCTGGGTGAATGAACTTGAACTCGACCTTTCTGTGCAGCGTTTCGGGCAACGTTAGTACAGGCGTGAATAAGACGCGCTGCCCAGAATGTGAAGATATGAAGGTGTTCCGAAGGCAGCGTGCGGGGCAAAAGATAGAAGATGCGGCAGATGAAGATATGTGATGGGTGCTTACGTGTACCTCTGAACTGTGAGAGTGATGTAAAGAACTGGAGCAAGGCAGATTGCGATCTAGCAGCAACCCCAGATCCTAATATAGGAGCCCGCGTGGACCTAAAAGTGATCGAAGAAGACGTTGCTAGTATGAAGAAGCAGGAGAAAGGGGACAACAGAAGGGAGAAGAAGTAGAGCTTTCAGATATTGACTGAAACGTGCTGCAGGCAGCAGCAACTCACTGCCGGGTTAGTGGGGTTGGTGCCGGGCAACAAACAGAAGGAACTGGAAGTGAAAGACAGTTGTAATTACATGCGTTTGTGTTGATTCGGAAAGTTTGATCGGGTGGTTCACATGCTATCAGTAAGGAGGCAGTCTACCTGTCAGCACCCGTTAATGCATCAACCCTGGCCTTAATTGCGTAGCTACCTAATCTCAATATTTGATTCAAACAGCTGAGATAGTCCTAGGCACGTGCCTGGTACATACCTACGTACCTACGAGATCAGCGTAGAAAACTTCAGGCAGTAGGTATTATTACTCCGCATGGGATATCTTCCAGAACTAACCAGCTACCTCTTACAGGTCGTGAATTCCAGGTATGCCACCAAAACCTATCCCCTTCTTGCACGGTAGGAAGGACTATGCAAAAGCTCCCAACTCGCAAAATTGGAAAGGAAGAAACCAAAAAAAAAAAAAAAAAAAAAAAAAAAAGTAACCCGAGCTCCGCTTGGAGCCAGCAGCACATAAAACCCCCGCAAGAAGCCGTCGATACTAGATTTCCAGTTGGTCGCCTCCTTGCCCAGGTTTCTTGCTCTATCTCCACGGAGGGATAGGTTTTCTGTCCGCGCAATTACGAGTGATGTGGCCGCCACCGCAGATATCGCATCTAATGCCTACGTCAATTCCTCCCCTCCACCCATCCCTGCCCCTCTCACCACGACTCTAGTCGTCTCGTAAGGTCCCGTTTACAACAGCGAGGTCTCGTAGCTGCAGCAAATTTCTATCGTTGATTTCGCGCCGACCACTGGCCTTTGCCCTTCCTCTTCCTCTCCCTTCCGTCACCGACCCCTTCCTACGGATGACGATATTAGCACCTGACTGCATGTTCATTTCAGCTAGGCTGCGTCCGCGAGGACCGAGGAGCTGACCGATGAAGTTATCTCTGGAAACTCCTTGACAGAGATGATGCTAATAGCGGTGCAGATAAGTGAGTGGCGCTCATCCTCGAGGCGCTGGCGATGGCGCTGGTGACGCGTGTTGATTCGTCTGCCGACGGCGTCGTACCGTGAGTCAGGAGAAAGGGATCTGCGATCTTGATTAGCCGGGATAATGTCGTCGTTCAGTAACTTCTGGGTAATTTCTTCAATACGCACGTGAAGGATATATGCTTCAATCTGTTCGCTCGTCATGGCTACTGTGATGGCTGTTGGCAGACTGACGAGGCTCGACCCCGCGTTATCACATCCCCAGCGGGATCGCTTTTTGGTAGACGACATCATGCCGTCAAATTTACAGCGCCGTTAAACTTGATTTTCCCGCCGTGTGTTTGAAAGCAGATTGGCTATGAGGTTTGCGGGTGCGACACTAGGAAACCTGATTGAGTCCAGGGGATAAGTGAGTGATAGAAGTTCAGATTAGAAGTTCAGACTTGATTGAAGAGTACTTATTAGGAGAGAGAAAGGAAAAGAAAGCAAGATTAATGTCTGCGTGTTCTTCACTACTGATTCAGATTCGGAGCCAGAAACTCAACTCGCCACCAAGCATATCCGGAGCGGCCAGAGTTGACGGGGCAGCGCTACGAGATCAGGTGAAGGCTTGCGGCGATGTTACCAGGTGGACTTGGTCAGAGTTCGATTCCCATATACAAATGGTTTTTACGCTGTCAGTATGGTTTAAAGGAGGTTTCGCCAAAGACACCACGTCCACCGCCGGTAGTTGTTATTTTCACCAAGTAATTAGCGTACATGTAGATAAACCCGGAAGATACAGATGTGATCGTGTTACCATTGTGTTACCGTTCTGTTACCCACATGTAAACCATACCCCGCACTGCTTGATATGCGGGCGCAAGAAGCCTCAGTTTGAATATGGGAGACCTCACATTCTAATTTTGCATTTTCTAGTAGATATCGTCGTATGTCACTATTTTTGCCTTCATTAGCATATATATAGCAATGTAATAAGCGTGCCAATAAGTGTGCCTATCCTGGACTCTCTGCTATTATATAGTAGATACGAGTTGTAATTCGCGAAAGCTAGAAAAGGTAGAGGCGAAACTCATGTTCGTTCATAGGTTAGAGTCGATACAATTCCAACTACGTAGAAAGATCGTTACGTAACCGTATGGGAATCGTGATATGGACGGATGCTAGAAGTACATTTATCTTAAAGTTTTGAGAAATGGTTTTCTGCTTTCGGCGTAGTTGCTTCCTGATTCACGTATCGTGCGGGGAACTGGACCGGGCCTCTCGCACGTCATCCTGAAAATGGTTGGTGTATGGTGTATCCCTTGGGCCGACTGGTTTCCTCATATTAGTAGAACGTGACAATACTTAGCGGTGCAAGAACAGATAGTATCTCAGGTTGACTTTTCGTCACACTTGTATTGTCAAATTCTATCTCTAATCATAAGAATATACCTTTCTCATAAAATCAGAGGCAAGCCTAAAAAGGGAAAATGGCACAAGCAGCCAAGAGCTTTCGGCAAACTGTCGGCGTGCCGCCCTCAACGGCATCCACCAGCGACAGCACCCTAGTCATCATCGACGCTCAAAACGAGTACGCCACGGGCCTCCTGAAGACAGAAGACGTCGAGAGCACCCGGGCAGCCAACGCCGCCTTACTCGAGAGATACCGCGCTGCCAACGCGCCAGTCGTGCACGTGGTCCACAAGACCCCCGTCTTCACGCCCGGCACCGCGCTCGCTGACGAGTTCGACGAACTCAAGCCCAAGGACAGCGAAAGCCTCCTGGTGAAGCAGGCGCCCGGGTCCTTCACCGGAACCGAGCTGCAGGAGATTCTCGAGAAGACGGGGCGCAAGAAGGTCGTTCTAACGGGATACATGGTGAGTAACCACTCCCAGAGATCTTGAGTGGAAAGTGAAGAGGAAAGTATCGCCGGTAAATGGATATCCCTAACGACATGTCGATAGGCCCATGTCTGCGTCTCTACGACTGCGCGCCAGGCCGCTGAGAGAGGGTGGGACGTCATCATTCCTAAAGATGCCGTGGGCGACCGCCACATTCCCGGCGTGGAAGCTGCGGAGCTAGTTCGTGTGGCGCTGAGTGAGATTGGCGATGCGTTTGGCACTATTGTCGAAAGCAAGGAGATTTCATGATCGGGATGATTCTGTCTACATGTAAATTACATGTGCAAGTTTTCATTTAGTATGAGAATTTCAAAGGTCATCGCGTGAGTGGCTTCCCATGTTGAAACTACGGAATGCCGCGTCGCTGAAGGCGAACCACATACTAGGCACGTCCTAGAAATAGCTTCACTAAGGCGGCGCTTTAGTTGAGATTGTTATCACATTTACTTGACATCCAATCTATTAAGCATAATTATATCCCATAAAGCTGCGCCTGTCTTGAGTAGAGGATATCTACCTAAATCGCATTGAGTGAAAAGTTCAAGATAATTATTGACTCCTTGAAGAGGCGGCCAACAGGGTCCTACATTGGGAACTTGTCGATGGGAATCCGGATTCTAGCAGCTGTGATAGGCTATTTCATCGTGAGAGGAAACAGTTCATTCCTTCCTCGGGGCTAAAAATGCAGTGCTCCTCGGAAACATGCATTTCCGGACTAGGGGTAGAAATTGAATTGTCCTCACGATATAATCGCCTGGCACGGCTGTCAGAGTCAAATGCTCATTCGGATCACTTCTATCTGTAAGGTTGCCCTGAATTTACTCATTTAGTCCAGTAGGCCTAATCACCAAGGCCTCCCCATGTGTCTCATATTGTGAATAGCATCACATCAGTAATATCGATATTATCTATTACTTGTGAGAGAAGACTGCGGGCTACACACGTACACGGGCGTACGAAAGCGTGCACAGCGTTCGCCGCGTGTAACAGGTGCTTTCCGAGCTGTCCTTAATTGGCCACGAGAATTCGACGGTAGCACTGATCAGCGAATACATAACTGCACTGCATTTTTAGTCGTGACGAAGAAAATGATCGTAAAAATAAGCAGTAATTCATTAGTAAGTCTAGTAGACCCAGTTGCCACTATACACAACACGCCATCGTTATCCGCCGCAAGATATCAATGTCAAACCATTTTGGGCGGGCTTGCAACCATTGGCTTGAAAGACTCATCTGGGATCTCGTTTTATACGACATTTTCAGTTTTGATTTCCAAGGGGCACGTCGCCGTGTTTCCTAAGATAGGTTTGGTGGCCACCTCGGTGTTGGTTGTCGTTCCCATGGTTTCGATGGCCTGTTTGTCGACAACAGTGGCTCCAACGTTAGTACCCACGATTGTATTCACCTTTGGAAGAACTTCGACATCGGCGACGGTTTCAATCTTAGTGTCGACAGTGGTAGTTGCTGTAATTCCTACGACTGTGCCAGCCTTCGTGTCAGTAGTGATTGCTGTACTCCCTGTAGCATCTCCAGTCTTGGTGTCTGCAATGTTCACAGTCGTGGTATTCGCGGTACTTCCAGCATTGACGTTGCCAACAGTCTGCGCCTTGGTGTCCGCGATGTCCTTTTCTATAGCATCTACACATTTCTCGGGCTTATCCGTATCTTTATCTTTCTCCTTGTTCTAGTCTTTAGCCTTGTCATCAGCCTTGGGTGCAGGCCTCGATGGATGAGGACTCAGCTTGGGATAATGCGGCTCGAACAACAACTGCTCATTGATCCTCTCCAGCTCCCCATCATCCGGGACGCCGTTCTTCTCAGGTGGCTGTAAGAAACCCCTTTTATTAGCCTGACGAAAGGCCTCGAAGAGAATGTCGGCCATTAGTTGATATCCATGATCAAAAGTATGCGTGCTATTAGATATGATATCAGCAGGAACAGGTAGATCGAGATAGCCTTGCTCGCAGTACATTTCCACAAAAACAACGCGTTTACCCTCACGCTACAGCTCAGACGCAAGCCTTCGGATCTGGAGGTTTACAACAAGGATGCACTCCTTGCTAGGGACTGTGTTGGTGAGGAGGGTTAACATGATAATTGTTGCTCGCGTAGATGTTGTAAGCAGATAAATGACAAAGTCTCGGTAGCGTTCGTAGGCGCGCTTCTAGCGCCTTGTGGAGAGAACTCGATCAGGGGATCTTGGTAACCGGTGTTCTATACAGGATATAAGAGTAACAAGCCTCATTTCTCATTTCTCCTTTCCCACCTGTCTCTTACTGAGCGCAGCGTGACAGCTCAGGTGTCACATGTTCGCGCTGGGTCGGTGTCTACTGTGACGCGATTGCAGGTGGTCAGCCTAAATAGATGTCGGCATTGGGGGTTATAAGTAAACCAGCTTAGCGGCGTGCTGTTGCGTCCAAATTTGTCTTGGACGGTATGTTGCATTCACTCGGTGAGCATTTACCCGACGGCCAGTTTGTCTTTAAGACAGCGCCGTCACCAGTTAAGGACGATGCGTGCCCCGATCAGATGTTGAATATCCGTTGGATACCGTATACATGATCCGGATAGGCACAATGGCTCCTTTCTTCACACAAGTAGTTGCTGTATTGGCCGTCGCATCTTCAACGACATCGGCTGTGACGTTTACGATCCCTTCCCAAGCACACACGGGAAATTACAAGTATGCGCCCGTCGATCCCGCGCCCGTTGGCATTTCGTTTGAGTTTTTCGCATTTCCATCATATTTCACGAACGTATCCGCCACGACACAATGCCTGTCCAATTGGAAAGACCTAACAGGTGTTTGGCCGCCTATCCGCATCGGTGGTACTACGCAAGATCGCGCACAATATGATGCAAGAACATCGGCCTATGTAGTCTACACCGTCGCAAATGCTGCAGATGCTCCATCTAGTTTGACATTTGGGTCAAGCTTCATGACATTGGCGAGTAAATATAGCGGAAGTGTAGTCGTGGGCTTGAATAGGGGTAAAAATAACCTTCAAAACACTATCGACGCGGCGAAGGCGGCAGTGAATGGGATGAGTAATCTGCTAGCAATTGAGCTAGGGAACGAACCTGAATGTAGGCCATAGACTCACGGGGTCGTCGGCATTATAAGGGCGGAAGCTGACTGGAGAAACAGATTATCCTTCAAACAGACAACCCATCGCCGGTGGCACCTGGAACCCGTCAGTAGATGCAGCTTCTCAAAACAACTGGGCGGTATCGGTGGGATCTGCTTTGAATAGGCGCGACATCATCCAGGCTGGCAACTCGAATGACTCTCCGCCGAAATGGGGTGCGGCCGAGCTGATCGCCACTCAGAACGCTACGGTGAAGCAGTATATCCATAACTATGCACATCATAATTATCCCGGTGGAACAATTGCGTCGCTTATGAGCCATAGCGGTATCTCAAGGAACATACATGTCTTTGATGCAGACGTTGCTGCGGCACTGAAAGAGGGTAAACAGTACATCTTTGGGGAAACCAACTCTGGTATGTATGCTACCGTTGGTCCGTTCTAGCATGCCGCCCTTTGTGACTAACATCACCGTGAAGTTTCGGGTGGTGGAGCGGCATCGGTCTCGCCGACTTTTGGTGCGGCACTATGGACTATGGACTACGCGCTCCGAGCGACATACAGCAATATCTCACGTACCT
This sequence comes from Xylaria bambusicola, assembly GCF_022495145.1. Classification (NCBI taxonomy): domain Eukaryota; kingdom Fungi; phylum Ascomycota; class Sordariomycetes; order Xylariales; family Xylariaceae; genus Xylaria; species Xylaria bambusicola. Next base: position 414,103 of record NW_025953569.1, read on the forward strand.
ACTTCCATCATGGAACGGTAGGTAACTGCCAATACTGCTTCTGGGGCAGATATAGCATGGGTACACCGTATTATGGCGCATATATAGCAACGGCATTCATGGCGAATGCAGCATCGCTTACGGCTCTCGATGACGGCAATTCCAATTATGCAGCGTACGTAGCGTTCGATTCAGCGGGAGTCCCGTTACGGGCTTTATTGTACAACTCAGACTATTACTCCGGCAGCGGAACTCGGTCAAGCCAGTCCTTCGATCTTCGTGGATTGGCAGGTTCATCTGTCAGAGCGAAGAGACTTGCTGGAGATAGTGCAGCCGCAAGAGTCGATCGAGGTGGTAAGGTGACCTTCGGCGGCCAGACATTTACGGATGAGGACTGTAAGATCAGCGGGAGTGAGATGTTCGAGACTATAGCCGCGAGTGGTGGGCAAGCCACTGTTTCTCTGAAAGCAAGCGAGGCGCTCCTTGTTTACTTAAAGTGATACAACGCAACAGAGAAACAATGGCTATTACGATCAGCATGAGAAATACAGTCGAGAGGGGTTACTTATTCAATTATGAATACTTGTGCGACTGAAGTATTATGTATTCGAAATCCCGTCGTAGACATGTTGTTAGAGGCAACGCCAAGGGTAAGACCGTACGCGCCGAACGCGTCGGATAGAAGGTATGTAGCTAGCCCTTGCTAAGACGAAACAGTAGTAGTCGTTAAGGAACAACAGAGAGCTTCGCGATCACGGCGGTCTATCGCAAAGTCATTCTTCCAGCCTAATAACAGTCTCGTCATCACTCACCCACGATTTATTTACAAGTGTAAGTGCTAGCCATCAATATCTTCGCCAGGGCCATTTCATTAGAGCCAAGAACATACCTATTATCTGCCCCTAACGCTCAATCCAGAGCATGTCACCGAACAAGTCAAGAAACAAAATATGTAGCAGGATGGCCCCTACCCAAATGATCAAGTACTATATACAAAACATAAATATCACTCAAATCTTGTTTTCAAACACCTTTCCATCAACGTAATTGACCAACTCACTCACAGGCGGCAACCGCTCTGCACCGCTGCCAAAATCCGCCCCCTTCCTCATGGCCTGGCGATAGTTCCGGCCGGGGCTGATCTTACCCAGGATGTACTCAGCCCTCGTCTCAACACGATCGGGCACAGGGACGCTCCGCCCTACAATGGCCTCCATACCCTGCCACGCGAACGTGACGGCCTCCTTCGCGTCCGCGGGGATCCCGGCCTCGTCCAACATGATGATGCGCGTCTCCGGGAACGCGGCTTGCATATAGGCCACAATATTGGGATTTTTGGCCCCACCACCGCACATGTATATCTCGGCCAGCGGGCCGTACTCCGTCGGCATATAGCGGTGGTAGTGCTTGACGATGGCCTGTGCTGTGACGCGTGTTATTGTGGCGACGATGTCATTCGGTGACAGTCCCTTTTTGAGACCCTTTTCGATCAGATCGTGCGCCACCGTGTCGCGGAAAACCTCCCGGCCTGTCGTCTTCGGCGGGTCGAGAGCGAAATACGGAAATGACCGTAGGAACTCGTCGACCATCTCCTGATCAACGGTACCTGCGCGCCCCATGGCGCCGTCTTCATCGTACTCGCGCTCGCCGTTGGTGAAATACCGTACCGCGGCGTCGATGAAGACGTTCCCGGGCCCCGTGTCGAAGTCGAAGAATGCAGGGTTCAGCACTCCGTCGGTGTCCGGCGGAATGAAGCAGACGTTGGCGATACCGCCGATGTTCTGACACGCGCGGAGCTTGGTAGGATGGTGCAGGAGCAGTGAGTCGAAAAAAGCAATCAGGGGCGCGCCTTGTCGGCCTGCTGCTTGATCAGATACCCTGAAGTCCGTCACCGTCGTGATACCCGTGCGGGAGGCTATGAAAGACCCCTCTGCCATCGTGAGGGCTGACCTCACTTGATCTTTCTCGGGCATGCTAACGAGCCAGATTGTCTGCCCATGGGACCCGATTGCGTCTATCGAGTCGATTGCCACATTGTGCTTGACGCAGAATGCCTTGGCAGCATCTGCGAAGACCTCCCCTAGGATAACGTTGACTTCCGATAGTTCCTCGGGCGTGGTCTTGTTGTGCAGAATCATGTGCATGACTCTTTTCTTGATGGTCTGTTCAAGTGGCACCTCATCGTATCTCAGCAGCTCGAAATGCATCGGTGCTTCTGGCGAAGCTTGTCTGAAATGGCACAGAGCACAGTCAATGGCGTCCATCGAAGTGCCTGAGTTCATGCCTAGCACGGTGAGTTCTAGAGGTTTAGTATCTGAGTTATTTGTGTTCAAACCCATTATGCGCGTCTACTTTAAACGTGTTTCCTAGAATAGTGCTGAAGCTGCGAGCCGTAAACAGGCAGAATGTTGTGATAGGAAGTGGTTGCTGTCTCTATTTTAAAGATTGTATTCTTTAGCGATGGCAAAGTTAGTGTCGCATCTGCCAGAGCTCCGGCCCTTGTAAATCGCGTCACGACAATTTCCACATCTACCCCGCGCGAACTATTTGTGAGATATGGGCTTTGTCAGTCTCAGGAAGTCATTCACTCGGTGATCTTGAACGGCAAAACGCCTAAACGGCTTGAGTTTAAGCGTTAAAGCGTTTAAGCGTTTAGCCGAATTGTATCTCACGTCACTATTGATATCGATTTCTCGCTACTCCTCTTGAAAAGTATAAGAACTCTGACACGTCCACAAAGACTCGCAAATCTGTGATAAGCTGACTAGCATTAGTGAGCTTTGGGTAGTACTCTAGATGAATGTCTTGCCCAAATTCAACCCGATAGCCTGAACATAGAGCGACCGACAGTATGTTCGGCTTCCAGAAGTTCGAGCCATGGCGCCGAGTGCCCGGTAAAGTCTTATTGTTGTTGGTTAACATTGTTGCAGCTACTGCTCTGATCTTTGAAGGTACGCATTATGAATTTACTGTATGATTTATTGCCTAGGTATACTAAGCCTTACACACTCACAGGGTTCAATCAAGGCGTGTTCGGCACCGTCAGCTCAACACCGGGCTTCATTGAGATGGCCAAGATTGGGCACGACGGTGTCGTGACTGATACTACTAAACAAGGAGGTCTAGCCGCAGCATATTACTTCGGTGCCATATGGGGTTGTTTCATAGGAGGTACTATGTCAATGTCGAAGAGTGCTCAACACGGAACTTTTGCTGATTCTGCCTAGGCTGGGTGGGCGACAAGATTGGTCGGAAACGGGGTGTTTTGGTCGGCACTCTGTTTGGTATAGTTGGTGCGGCGCTCATGGCGGGGAGTCAAAACTCAAACACGTTCATAGTCGCACGCGTCATCGCGGGTTTGGGCATCGGTTTCATCAACGCTATTATCCCACCTTGGGTGAGCGAGTTATCACAAGCGCACGACCGTGGCTCCAGCTTCTCGCTTGTCTTTGTCGCGAACTATCTTGGGATAGTGATCGCATATTGGATCAACTTCGGTATCCGTGGATATAAGAGTGAGTTCCGTTGGAGATTTCCGCTCGCATGGATGATCATCCCATTGCTGATCGTCGATGCCACTGTGCCTTTTCTACCCGAGTCGCCACGGTAAGCGTGATCACTGAAAAATCGTGATAAGAACCGCTAACGAAGTCTCCAGATGGCTTATTGCGAATAAGAAACGGCAGGAGGCCATCGATATTCTCTGCAAAGTACGCGGGGATCTATCGGCTACAGATCCCAAGATCGTCGCAGAAGTCGAGCAGCTTGATGCCATAGTCGAGGCATCCCATCACAAGCGCAACAACTTACTCAACATCGTTTTAGGCGGGCGCTACTCGGGAAGTCTTCATCTCGGTCGGCGTGCGGTGATGGGGTTTGCGCTGCAACTCATTCAACAGTGGACTGGAATCCTGGCTATCGCTGGTTGGGCAACAACACTTTTTGCCCTCGCCGGGTTCGACTCGTATAAGTCCGCTTGGCTTGGAGGACTAGTGAACACCTTTGGTGTCCCTGGCACCGCAGCGGCTGCGCTTGTCGTGGATAGAATTGGTCGGATCAAATCGTTGATCGTTTCTTTTATTACACAAGGCATCGCATTATTCATTGTAGCTGCCCTTATCAAGACTTCTCAGGACGCTTCATCTGTAGATGCAGATCAGGCAGTGCGACTAGGAACAGGTGCAGCTGCTTTTGTATTTGTCTACATCTGGTATGTATTTGATATATACAGTTATGAAGTACCATTTACTGAGACTTCTCTGCCAGGTTTTTCACCATGTTCAATATCATCCCGTCATGGATATATGGGACCGAAATCTGGCCCCAGGAGATCCGAGCCAAGGGCTACAGCTTCACCATCTTTGGCTGGGCAGTTGGTTCCGGAGTGTAAGAACAGTTTATCCTACATATAAATTGATATCCTCAATGCATCACCATGCAGACTCTGACAATTATTTCCATCTAGAACACAGTTCGTGATCCCCATCCTCTTGCAACGACTCGGTTGGGCCACATTCGTATTCTTCGGCGCCTTAAACATCGTCGCAATACCGATTATATACTTATTCTATCCCGAAGTCGCCAAAAGATCTCTCGAAGAAATCAATCTCCTCTTCACGAGTGATAGTCTTTTCGTCAAGGCGAATATGCGTGAATACGATCGCCGTATCAATGCCGCTGAAGGGAGCATACCAGTTGCTGCTAGGAATCTCTTATCAGAGGTCGACAATTACGGTAGTTCGTCTCTTGACGTAGGTGACCTAGAGAAGGAGGGGATATAAAACAATAGCTAGTTGTTTCCGAAGGACACGATAAAAGTTCACCTCTACTCCTCGCTCTTGGATGCGCATGTTTACACGTAGTCATCGGCTCTCATGTTCACTCTAACATAAACGATTGTTCATTCGACTCGATGTTTATTAGCATACTACCAAGGCGGAGTAGTTTTGGAGTAATAGTCTCGTAGCTGCGGTCAAGTCGCTCGTAGCTCGGTTGTCATGGAAACACTATCTACTACACATACGATGACTGCCTCTGAACATAGGGTTTGGAGTCGGTCAGTTCTTGTTCGACCAATTCAATCGCAGCCTGTCCAATCATTGGTTCTCTAAGGTTGTTCTATGATGACTCTCTTCTGGAGATACAGATTCGCTTATCCCTTGAGCTGTAAGGGTGGCTAGAAGTCTCCCACGTTGCTGTTACGCGTTTTGCTATCTACTCTACATAATTCCCCGAATAGCTTCAAGTAACCGTCCTGCGAGGAATATTGCCTAATTCTATCTCAATCAGCAAGCCCTGCTAACCGCCTAAGTCCGAATAGAAAATGAAATAAGTAAGTGAATACAGACCAAGCCGACGTACTCCAAGATAGTAAGATGACATGCCCAAAAACGGAATGAAAATAGTCTTGCTTCATTGATCCAGCTTGCAAACAACCCAGACATCAAACTACGGGGTAAGTATTCTGTGTTTCATAAGCCTCCAACATCTTGACATCTTACTAACTGACATCGCATAGCCTACCTACTGTAAGTAGTAGTGCAGATCTCCCAGGATCGGCATAGAGCTGACATGACCTCCACGATACGAGCAGATTGATTCAAAACAGCGATTCAGCACCGCGTCGTCTTGATAGTGATAGACTAATTCTGCAAGAGATCTATTAAGTCTGAAGTACTACCTATTTAGAAAACATTTCAAAATGCAATGGATTCCATTCCGCCGTGAACAAATCATGACGATCGTCTCCCGCACCCGTCACGCTAATGAGATTCGGCAAATCCTCCCACCTATATATAGCTTAGCACGGCTCGTGCAGAGGCTCGTGTTGGCGTGGGTAAGCAAGCTGTGACAGGTTTGGTCTGGTTGGGTGGTTGGGCGTATATACAGTAGTGTACCCCTGTATCTCAACCATATTACGACTTTCTGTATTGGGCAAAGCCGGAGTCTGGGAAATTCTGCTGCCTGGAAGCGAGCTTCAACTCCTTACGGCTTTGTCTCTCAATTAACTAGGTATGCAACTCGATTTGCTAGCTCTCCGGGTAGGTTTGCAAACTGATACCTAGTCATTCTTCCTGTCTGTTCTCAATTCAGTGCCGATAGTGTGGACTCCTATTGGGGGGCCGGATCAATTGCTTACCTATACACTACTGCTTGGGTGCTGCTCACACCATCGACACCTTCAACCCTCTCACGACTTGAGGCGATGAATGAATGAGATATTCGGCACTGAGCAACAGAGGCGCGGTCAATGGGAATCTGGTGCATGATCTCATCACACAGTGTGTTGTTGATCGATCGAATCCGCTGGATCGCGCGTGAGTCCACCGCCCAAGACACACGGGACCTCTCACACGACTCTTTAAACGGCTGCCTGAAATCTACAAGAGGGGCATTAGGCCCATTTCTGCGCGTACTAGAATTCAGCACATCCGGGACTGATAGCAAGCGGTGTTGCCATGGCAAACCTTCCGCAGCCAAAGCGTGAAATCAAGCGGGTTCCCGTGCCCGTCCGCCATCCAGCTCTCGCTCCTATATCTACCGTCACATCCTCACCACCGGTTGTTCTTCATACACATCCAGCATTGTCATCGTCAAGTCCGCCGTCAACGCAGAACCATTTCACTGTCCGTGGCCAATATCGACCTCGGGGTCCTATCCCAATTGTGGCCACCAACTCTGAGCAACCCCTTCCTGCCCAGCTTGTTCAACGCGACAGAGACTACCATTACTCCCAACCCTCTGTCCCCTATCCTCAATACACCATCAATATGGATCTGGAATCACAGAACCGTCAGTCTACTCTACCGCCAGAGTTGGAAGAGGATATCAAGGCGGCCGTCCTTGCCTCGATGCCGTCCCAAGACCCTTCTGCCATGAGGATACGCAAGACAATCCCTTGGAGAAAGGGCTTACGATGGACAATACTGTCTCTTTGTATATCTCTTGTCATTGGCGAAATTCCTGTCAGCATCTTATTTGGCACGGATATATCGGCAATATTCGCTTTCGTTCTGGTAAGTTACGCACCCTGAATCCGTTCGCCTCTCCTGGGGCAGCTCTGCCGTTCAACGCGTTCTTTTCATGAGCGAGACTAATGGCATCCCGGTATAACACAGGGATCTCTGCTGGCCCTGTGGAATGGCTACCGTCTCTTCAGGATGAGACAGAAGTTCGATAATGAGGTGATATCGGGTTGGCATATCGGCCTCGAATGCACTTCCATCTTAGCCATCATCGCGATATCTACCGTCGTGGGCATCTGGGGCAATAACAGGGTAGCGCAGCGACAGTACTATTCTGATAATGCGATAGAATACACATATGGCAATGTGTGGGAAGACTACTGGCGGGGTTTATCCGTCGTGATTATCTTGGCCATCTGTGGGTAAGTTGAATCTCGTCGAAGCATGGGAGCCAAGATTTCTCTCTCAAGCCCACCTCTAGAGACGAGATGATACTTACTGTCGATCACAGCGTCCTACACTTCATTGTCCTCATCCTCACAGCGATGGAGAAGTGGACCAAGCCTGCGTATATGCAGGTGACCGCTTCCCGCGGTTCCCAGTACCAGCAGCCACCTCAGATCATTGTCCAGTACACGCCTACTTGTCCCCACTGCCACGGCCACGAACCTCGCCCGAACGAAGACGAGAACTCGTATCTCGCGCGCATAGGCGACTCGCAGCCGCAGGGAGTGGCGCCCGTCACTCTGGCCAAGCACAAGGAGGCCATGTTTACGGAAGAAACTCTGAACGACTACGAGTACTCTAGACGGTAGATGTGTTCACGAGCGTTGTATGATGTTTAGCGCGTTCATCCTGGGGGGACAGGGGAAGCTAGGTCTCTAGGAACAAGACCGGTTAATGTCACGGCGCATGGGAGGCTTCATTTAGCAAAAGAAGGTACCGGTATCGGGTGTTGAGGATTCTCAAGGGTACAAGTTATGATCTTTGTATCGGAGTTCTCTCTCATGCTTACCTAATGAACCTACCAACTTGCACGGTGCATACATACTATATTTGTCAGATTGTGTATTACATAACGCACTATAGTAAGAAGCTCAAACCAAGGTGCTCGCGCCAAAGTATGAAAGGGTTCAGATGTTATAGAGTTAAAATTGAGAATGACTTGCAAGTCTCTACTGTTACGTGGCACCGTGATATACATGCGTAGTGAAATCTATAATCAAGACAATGCTAGAATGCTCGAATATGAGAGCATTGCTCGCCTGTTGTAACATGGTAATAAGTCCAAAATCCCAGGTGAGATATCAAATACTTAGTAGGTAGCCCATATTGACGTCATTCTGATTGGTCAATGCCCAGTTTCGAACAAAGTGCCGAGGAATATTGCTAATGCCTGAGGCAGCAATTACATACATAGTAACTGGAATGTGATTACTTCGTAGGTACTATGTATATTTTCTCGGACAGGGACTTGCTTATCGCTTATCGGGACCCCACGATATTGCCAAGAAGGTTGTAGAAATTTTATCGTTTATCGAAAAAGTCAAAAAATTTCACGGCCCCACTGAGTCAAGCCCGACCACTGCCACCTCAGTCTTACGGGGGCCATTGGGCCTCTAGCAGCCCCCTAACAGTCCCGACAGCCTTGCTGGATGCCTTAGCAAATCCCCGCCACTACACTACAGAGTTCCCACTACGGCTTCCACTGAACAACCCTGGAACTTTAAGCCCAGCGGATGCGGATGGCGGTGGCCACCAGCGCTGTATTAGTACCTACTAGGGTGCCCTCCTCTATTTGCCCCTCCTTTCTGGTACACACCAGTTTCTCTGCCTACTCTCCCATCAATCATTTTGTTTCCATCCATCGACCACTGCCTTTAGCAAGTCTTTGTTGGTCACGGCTCGACATAGAGGATATCATATATCATATATCCCGTCCATCCTATTCGAGCGACATTCTAACCCGTCACATTCACTTGTGATCGTCGCCATCCCAATCAATACGAACCCCGCGGTCGAGTTCGACTCCCATCCACTACAGGCGGGGTACATTTTCGACGACGACTTTTTTTTGTGTACCGCCTTCGTTCCTTATCTCGACGGCGCCATACAACAAAAACTCAACTTGTTCAACATGGTTTCCGCGTCCAAGGAAAAGAGACTCGCCAAGAAGGCCGCCGAGGGTAAGGGCGAGAAGAAGACTCTCGTCTCCCGCTCCAAGGCTGGTTCCAAGGCGGCATCCAAGAACGCCAGCGCCGCTGGCTCTGCCGCCGGTGATGAGTCCCCCCCGGATCCCAATGACCTTCCAGCAACCAGTGACAAGGATGCCGACAAGGTCAAACGTCTTGCCGACCAGAAAGATGCCCAAGGTCTATCCGACCGTATCACCACTGGTGTCCTTGCTTCCATTCCGAGTAGCAGAGACGTCAAGGTTATCAGCGCTAGCTTGACCTTCCATGGCCGCGTCCTCCTCAACGAAACAGATCTAGAACTGACCTTTGGCCGTCGCTACGGTCTACTTGGTGAGAACGGTTGCGGAAAGAGTACTCTGCTGAAGGCTATCGCTGAGCGTGAATACCCTATCCCCGACCATGTTGACATCTATCTGCTGAACCAAGGCGCACCCCCATCCGACCTTGGCGCTCTTGAATGGGTCGTTAAGGAGGCTGAGAAAGAGATGGATCGTCTTGACAAACTGGCCGAGCAGATTCTAGAAGAGAACGGTCCTGATGACCCGGTACTCATGGATCTCTACGAGGTATGTATCCTCCAAATCAGCGTCATGCACCGGGCTTAATTTGCGTTGCTAACACTCCTACCAAAGCATATGGACAAGATGGACCCCTCAACATTTGCCACTCGAGCTTCACTTATCCTGACTGGTCTCGGCTTCAACAAGGTCACAATTCACAAGAAGACCAAGGACATGTCGGGTGGTTGGCGTATGCGTGTTGCCCTCGCCAAGGCTCTGTTCGTGAAACCCACTCTCCTGCTCCTCGACGACCCCACTGCCCATTTAGATTTGGAGGCTTGTGTGTGGTTAGAAGAATACCTCAAGAAGTGGGAGCGCACCCTGGTGCTTATCTCCCACTCGCAAGATTTCTTGAACGGAGTGTGCACAAACATGATCGACATGCGAAAGCAGCAACTCATGTACTATGGTGGTAACTTCGACTCTTATATCAAGACAAGAAAGGAGCAAGAGATCAACCAGATGACAGCCTACAAGAAGCAACAGGAAGAAATCAAGCACATCAAGGAATTCATTGCCAGCGCCGGTACTTACGCCAACTTGGTGCGCCAAGCCAAGTCCCGTCAGAAGATTCTGGACAAGATGATTGCAGACGGTCTCATTGAAGAAGTCAAGGAAGACCGGGCCTTTACATTCAGATTCACTGACGTCGACAAGCTGCCCCCTCCCGTCCTTGCTTTCGACAACGTCACGTTCTCGTACTCTGGTGATCCCAAGGATGACCTATACCGTCACATTGATCTTGGTTTCGACATGGATTCGCGAACAGCCCTTGTCGGACCCAACGGTGTCGGTAAGAGTACGCTTCTTCGTCTTATGACAACCAAGATCTCGCCTACGGACGGCGCCGTGAAGAAACACACCCACCTTAAGCTCGGCATGTACTCACAGCACAGTGCTGAGCAACTAGACCTGACCAAGAGTGCATTGGATTTCGTGCGCGACAAGTTCCCTGAGAAGTCACAAGATTATCAGTACTGGAGACAGTGCCTGGGAAGGTATGGTGTTTCCGGTACCGTTCAGACATCCATCATGGGCACACTATCCGAAGGTCAGAAGAGCCGTATCGTCTTTGCCCTGCTCGCTATTGAGTCTCCCAACATGCTTCTTCTCGACGAGCCTACCAATGGTTTAGATATTCCAACAATCGACGCTTTGGCGGATGCAATTGAACACTACACTGGCGGTGTTATCGTCGTGTCCCACGACTTCAGGTAAGCATCTCTACACACTTAACATTCACCTAGCCCATACTAATATGTTCTTCAGATTGCTTGACAGGATCGCTAAGCAGATTCTTGTCTGCGAGAACAAGACAATCAAGCCTTGGGATGGCACAATAGGAGAGTACAAGAACTACCTGCGAAAGAAGATGGTGGCAGCTGGCGCCGTCTAAGGCCGTCTTCAAAGTTTGTTTGATAGTTTGGACATTTAGATGCATTCTTCGGGAACGAATTTAGGTTGCGGAAATCGACTCAATGACGTCGTTACATGAACAACAAATATCATGCGAACGACTCGAGGTGATAATTCCATAACGCTTTTCGAAATTCTGGCATCACGGGTAACGAACGCACGGCTCCAAATACAGGGTCAGCTTATCTATAGAATTGGGCATTCCTCGGCCACCATACCTACATAGAGCCGCATGCATGCATCCAGGCAAGGGGTTGCTTTTTAAAAATTGATTAGGGACAGGGAGCGCAAGAATCCCGCGCAGGAAAGTAAATGAATGCGGCAGGTAGACAGGGGGCTCTAATCGATGTTTCTTGAGCTCTTTCTTTCTGATTTGAAAGAGAGAGAGAGGGGAATGGCGCTGCTTATTATACTGCGTAGGTACCTAGTATGTATTATCTAGGTATTTAAGAGACGTCAGTTAGTCAAAGTATCAGCGCGAGAAACATCGTTCGCGTTGTTGCGTGAGTGGATTTTTTTTACAGCAATTGAATTGAATAGATTTGTTTATGCTATGCGATCCTATGCTATGCTAAAGGAATTATTTTTCAACCTTAGGAACCATCAAGGAATTTCGAGAGGTAAGAGGTCGTTTCCGTCTTGATTGATTGATTGATGTGATGAGTTTAACGGTGTACTTTATTTTATATGTTCGTGATAATCCGTCTCTCGCCCTTGTCACAGTACAGTACTATATAGTGAGTGCAGAGACGTCAAGCCTTCGACTTGATAACTCGTCGTTACCTTTTGGTGGCGTAGTGGCATAGTACTGCACTCCTTTGTCATTCCGTGACAGCCCTTTACTTTATCATATATGTATTTCTAGATAATTACTTACGTATATATATATACCTATAAAGAGAGAGAGAGAGAGGGAGAAATTAAACCGCAAATGCTAATCACTCCATCTATTTTATCATCGCAGTAATTTACTCATCTAGTTCACCTACACAATCCATCATATCACGCAGATTCTTCATTCCAGATCTCTATTTATCGTATTGTGTTCATTGTATAAGTATGTAGATAGATAGGTAGCGCAGTGAATGCAATGAATGGAGCGTAATTAATTAATTCGATTAATTACATCCACTCCCATTCACTCACTCACTCACTCCCTCATATTCCTTCCATCCGTTTCTCCCTCTTTCCCCCCTTTCCTCTTCCCTCCGCTCTTCCTCGCACCCGCTAATTCATCGCCATTGTCATCCATCATCATAATGGGACTTGTCTGCCATCCGCGTGAAAAACATACATCCTAAAACACAAATAAATACCACGAAACGAACAAGTTTGATTCGTTGTGAACCCCCCATGTCTACAGGGAAAACGCAACACAACGAAAAAAAAAAAAACAAAATAAAAAACAGAAAAAATGAAAAAATCAACGCCTTTCTCATGTGATTCTTTGCTTTTGTTTTGATGTACACGTAATAGTAGTAGTAAGTAAGTAGTAGTAGTAATAGCAAGGGAAAAATTAGGAAGGAAGCGAGGAAGAATGACAAGTTTCTTTCCGTTTGCGAAATTCAACATCATACAAACATAACGCCAGCCTAGCCTCTCTTTCTAAGTCGCGGAACAGGGGGAGAAAAAGACAGAGAGACAAGCTAAACTAGTTTACACGACCACGAGGAAATATGAATAAATTAGATGTCCATTTCCCCATCGGCAATGGCGAGGCGCTGCTTCGTCGTCTTGGCCTTCTTGCTACCACCTTTTCGTTTCTTGGTCGCCTTAGCCGCCTCAGGTTCAACCGGAGTTGCGGTACCCGATGGCTTATTTTCGTCATTGAAGTGACCCTCGCCTGCAAATGTTCATGTTAATTTATACGACTAGGCTACAGATGAAGTTTATGGATTGGGCAGACTTACCTTCATGGTACATATCGTCGAGACTAACGGCTTCGCGCTTCCGCTTGCTACCCCCGCGCTTCTTCGCCTTGTCGAGCTCACCACTCTCCATGAGCTCTTTCTCTCGCTGTTCAATGAGCTCGGCTTGCTCGTCATCGGCCAGCCACATGGCGATATCACGGTTGCGGTTCTCGGGTGGCCGGCGACCGCTGAAGTCGACACCTCTGGCACCACCACCTTGGATGACGACACGTTGTACCTCTTCTTTCTGCATTGCTCTCTTTCGAATACGCTCTTCGATGGTGCCCCGAGTGATGAGTCGGTAAACCGTGACTTGCTTTGTTTGACCAAGACGGTGAGCACGGTCCATGGCTTGCGAATCGATGGTTGGGTTCCAATCACTGTCGTAGAAAATGACCGTATCGGCTGATGTCAGATTAATACCAAGACCACCGGCACGCGTAGATAGCAGGAAGATGAAGATCTCGGGACGGGTTTGGAAATCATGGACCGTGTCTCGACGGTCTTCGAGCTTGGTAGAACCATCAAGACGGCAATACTTGTAGTTGCGGTACGTCAAGTATTCTTCCATGAGATCAATCATTCGAGTCATTTGGAAGTACAAAAGCACGCGATGACCCTCTTCTTTCAACTTGAAGAGCAACTGATCGAGCTTGGCGAGTTTACCGCTGTCTGTAACGAAGCGGCGCATGCTCGGGACTGTGATATTTGTGAAACGGCGTTTCTCGTTGTCCGGCTTGGGCAATAGTGCGTGTTGTGGGTATTGCTCAATAGGCACTCGTCGCTCCACTAAGGTCTTCTCTTCAATCGAGTTGGGTCCATAGAGAGCTTTCCGCATAGACATGTTAAACAATGTGTCCTCGCGCTCGGCTACGGGCGCTCGCGTCCCTTCACAGAAGACCTCGACTGGAGGAGCGGATGCTCCCGGCAGAGCTGCCTGCTCCAATCGGCTAAGGCCAGAGTCGCGCCACTGCAAGCGGGAGACATTCATGAGATTGCTGAGCACACCTTCATTGGTTATATCCGCAAGCGCTCTTTTATTTGTCCTGGCCGTGATTTGGAACAGCGCATGGGCTGGCGTATAATTTTGGTCTTCCGGCTCATCATATATCGCTTGCATATGGCCCAGTCGGTCGCTCTTCTTCGTTTGGTCGGAAGCGCGAGTGAAGAAATCTTGATGACTAGCTTGGTAGACCTCCTGCGGACTTGTATCGGTAAAGCGTAAGAAAGAGAATGCGTCGTTGCCCGACGTGCTTGCTTGTATGTTTGCGGGATTCCAAATATTCATGAGATGATTGAGATACTTGTTTCGGAAACCAGCGCGCACATTATTCTCACCGGCCTTATACAATCTCCCACCTTCCGACCATACGAGACGTGGTAGCTTATATTCGATCAAACTGCGTGTCGAATATCCGACCGGAACATTATTCCCTTCGCGAACAAATGAGGCAGTCTCCGCAAAGTAGCCAGCCGAAAACGGGCTCGTGGTATCTGCGCGTTGGAAGAGGTCCGGGTGGTTGCAAACCTTTCGGAACTGCATCACCAAGTTCATAAGTGTGCCAGAGTCCTGATCATCGCCCATTGTAGCTTTCTCAATCAGGTCCATAAAGCTGATCTGGTTCCTCAGATTCCTATAGTACGCACGTTGTCGATAAGTAAGCTCGCAGAAAACGTCTTGCTCGATCTTGTCTCCGAGTTCCTTTTGGACATGCTTCTTCACACGACGCAACATGAAGGGTTTGAGGATCAAATGCAGCCGCCTAAGCTGGTCCTCATTTAATGTCGTGTTGCTTTGCGCGTGAGACTCAATATCCTTGGAGAACCACTCGCTGAATTCGTCGTGGGAGTCGAAAAGTGATGGCATGATAAAATGGAGGAGAGCCCACAACTCTTGCATGTTGTTCTGGATTGGAGTACCCGTGAGCAGGAGGCGATTACGGCAGTGAAAGCCAAGCAAACACTTCCATCGTGAACTCTGGGAACTCTTGATGGCTTGAGCCTCATCCAGAATCATGTACTGCCATCGCATCTTTTGGAAGTACGCAACATCGGAAACAACCAGCTGATAAGATGTGACGAGGACGTGGAACGGTGCGTCCTTACGGTACGTGTTATGTTTCCGATCCCAGAACTTACGCAATACCTTTCGGTCGCCAGCCGTGCCCCAGTAGGGAAGCACTTTGAACTCGGGGACAAACTTGGCGATTTCTTGTTGCCAGTTGTGTAAGGTTGAGGCGGGCGCAACTACTAGATAAGGACCCCAGATATCATGGACTTCGGCGAGGTACGCCATGACAGAGATGGACTGTACAGTTTTGCCCAGACCCATTTCATCAGCCAGTATACCGTTGATACCCTGCTCATAAAGATTGGCAAGCCAATTGAGACCTTTGAGCTGGTATTCTTTTAGTTGGCAGTTCAGAAGCTTCGGCTGCTCGACAGTAACGTCGCCGAGGCCTGTGGGGTTCTGGAAGTTCATCTCGCCATCTTCGTCCATGTCGTCCTGTGTCTTGTTAAAGGCACGTGCTTTCTGCTGGGCTTCGGCAATTGCGTTTTGGGCATTCGCCATGGCCGCGGCTCTCAATGTTTCCTCATCCTCGGCATCGAAGTTGAGCTGGTTGAAGTCTGTCACCTTGGAGCCTATAGGACCAGTAGGTTCGGCTACGTCCATCTTATTTGAAGCGGGGGCGTCGGCAGCGGGGGCGATATCTGGATTATCTGTGCTACGTTCAACTTCATCGGTCTTGATCTTCTTGCCGATAAAGTGCGAATAGAGCTCAGTCTGTGAGATCAGGAAATTGAGTTTCCTCTTCTGGCGAGCGGCTTCACGGTCGGCCTCTTCCTTGCGGGCATTTTCTAATTCTTGGCGTTCCGCAGCTTTGCGCATATCCCTCTCTTCACGCTCGTTTCGTTTCCAGAATCCCATCATGTCGCGCATACATCGCTTAGCCCGAGCCTGAAGGTCTTTGGTGCCCTTGTTTGTTCGCAGCTGCCAGCGCTTGGCTTCTTTGGAAGCTAGAATAGCCGTCTTCTTCAGATTGGAGGCCTTAGTAGAGTAAGAATCCGTGGCCAATTTGTAAGTCTTAACCACATCTTTACGTGCAAGATCACGCCAGATCTGGTCATAGATTTGATTGAAACCCTTTGACTGAAACTTGGTTTCTAAAGGATTAGGAGGAGGCTCCTCGGCAGCCTTCTCCTTCTCCTTAAGCTCTTTGGCGCTCTCCTTTGGCTCCTTGTCCTTGTCCTTGTCCTTGGGCTCCTTATCCTTAGACTTGCTCAGCTTGATACGAATCTTGGTCTCTTCCCTGGCGGGAAGCTCCTCGCCAGCGTCCAGGGCGGCCTGGGCAGCCTCGGCGGCATCTTTCTCGGCTTGCTTCTGTTCTTTCGACTTTTTAGGACGCGTTCCAGTCCGACCCTTTGTCTTCGTCTTCCCATTACTCTCCTGGTCTGTAGCGTGGAACGAAGACATGGTGCCACCCTCCAAGTTGAGCTCAAGAGCCTGCAGACCGCGGGCTGGGCCCTTGATACCCTTTTGTAGTATCAGCCTCGTCTGCTGCGCCTTCTTGTTGGCGCGTTCCGCTTCGCGAAGGTGCTTGGCTCTTTCGGCCTCATCTTCAGCAGCAAGAGCTCTAGCCAGAGCTGCTTCCTTCTGCTCGATAGTAACTTGCATTGATTTCTCGCGTCGCCGCTTCCGCTGCATGTCCTTCTTTCGTTCTTTCTCAGCATATATCTCCCGCTCACGAACTTCGTGTAGCGCCTCCTCGTAGTGTAACTCGTCATAACGACGTTTGGCAAGCGTCATGTGATCCACCAACTTTCGTGACAAAAAGCCAGATAGATCACTGCGGCGGATAAGGCTGTCTTGATACTCTGCCTGTTCCTGATTGAGCTTGCGCTTTTTTATCCGGCCCGTGAAAAATTGCTCCTCAATATCAAGCTCAGACAGGTCAACATCATCAGCTTTCGTATCGAGTTGCTCCAGAAGATGCTGGATTTTCTTCTCTTTGTCGGCTGATATTGGTTTGGGCTTGGGCTGGCCATTAACTTGCCTCTTAGGCGGTTTAGCGGGGGCTTCTTTTGCGTGACCAGAAGAGCGACGCGATTCTTTCCTAGAGCCGCCCTCTGCATCTCTAAGCAACGACTCGCGAGTCTTGCTTTTGCGAGGCGCCTTCTCCTTCTTGACTTCCGCCATGATGGGTGCTTTAGGCTTGGGGAGCGGCTCGGCGCTGGAAAGGATATTTGAGAATGACATTAATTCCGCTGCACGGCTTGGCGTCTGCTTGGAGCATGTTAGCATTTGGGGAGAAGGGTAGGCGACACCGGCCTTGGATAAACATATTGTATACATACATTTGACGAGGCTGCAGGAGTGGTAGGGGTGGGCTCAGGATTCAATATGGAGGGCAGCGAGGGCGCCGGGGTGGATGTGTGTCGGTTTGTGGATGACAGAGAATCCGATGGATTCCGGTGGCGAGTGGAGGGAGAATCCATACGCGTTGTGTTGTTTGAATCAGCACCGTTCTTAGGGTGCGAGTGTGGATGCGGGCTCCGTGGAGGGAACTTTGAATTGACAGAGGGTGAAGATGACCCGTAGCCGTTTTTATCACGGTGGTCACGGTGGTTGTAGTAATGCGAAGACTCGGTCTTCGATGAAGGGTAATCATATGCATCCGACCGCGACTAAGTACGCAAGGAAGGTTGGTTAGCTCTCATCTGGACGACAAGGACGTTGCCCTTTCTGGGACCAGGGAAGGCCAGGGAAGGATATTGTGGGAAGATGAATACGGAGATGGGCGCTATGGTCAGATTCTCAGTTGGATGAGACAAGGCGACTGCCCCAGAACTCTCTACCAGTCAGACAAACTTGCTCCATACACTGTGACACGGCTCACAGCAACGCCAATAGGTGGGGGTGGCATTGAACAGCTTCTTTTTTTTTTCATTGATTGATGTAGGTAGCTAGCTACTACCACAATACAATGATTGAGGCCAGCTTTGTTTGCTGCGACCGGACCACCTACTTGTCTAGGAAAAAATCACCAACTTTGATGATGCAACCGGGGCATGAAGCAGACTTGGTCGGAGGTCGTGTATAGATAGATGGATGGATGCACAGTTGTCTAGATAAAGGTGCAAATGAAGGAAAAGGAAGATGGGTAGATAGACATGAATAAGAAACAGAATAGTGCTCCAATGCACATCCTGGCGTGGACATTATGGAAACCGCAAACCATCATCAAAATCGAACTTACCTGCTTTTGCCAGCTATCGGACGGTCGCCTCTCCTTACTGGTATCGGTCAGGGGATCATAAAAGCGGCCAGACGACTTCTCATGTATGGGACGCGGGAAATCGGCCTTGGGCGGCTGCAGAGGCGATGCACTCGGAGGGCCATTGCCATTCGTCGAGGACATGGCGGAGGAGGACGCCATGATGGAGCTCAAGGCCCCGGGCGGAGGGGCCAGAGGAGGCAGGTGAGGCAGGGAGGCGGAGTTGGATGCCGATGCAGACGACAGAAGAGAGGGAGCCGAAAGGATGGAGGAGTGGTGATGCGGCGATGCGTGATTGAAGGGATGGCTCAGCGGCGATGACAGCGGCGGACGCGGGCGCGTTGCATCGGTGGGCGTCGTGATGGATGAGAGGGGAGTATGGCGTTTGGTGGGCGATGGTGAGTGGAAGGCAGAGGGCAATGATGCCAGCGACGAGGATCCTGCTGGTGGTCTTTTTGCTGCCGGGTCTGCCGTCAACGCTTCGATGGTGGTGGAAGTGGTGGTAGTGGCGGCGTTGGTAGCGCGGTCGTGGGCACTAGTAGATTTACGAGGAGATGACGATGAGGATGAAGAAGAGTCGGTGGTGGTATTGGCAGGATTGGTAGGATTGGTAGTGGTGGTGGTCGCGTCGGCTGTGGGCTTACGAAAATCTAAATGCTTTGAGGCCGCGACGGTCGGAGATGTCATGCTAGCGTTCGCGCGGCTGTCGTGCACCTGGACGTGGGTGTTGGCGTTGGCGTTGGCGTGGACGTGGGAATTATTGGCACTACTACTGCTGCTGCTGCTGGTGCTGTTGGTGCTGCTGGGCGTAACGTGCGTAATATGGGCGAGACCAAGGACGTGGTTGTGAGCGTGAGCAGCGGCGTGGGTATGATTACGGGTATGATTATGGATATCGCTATGGGTATGGGCATGGGCCTGGGCATGGGTGCGAGTACGGGGACGCGAGGAGTGGGATTGAGTTTTATTACTCTGGGCAGACTGATGCGTCGTGGCGATGGGGAATGGGCTGCTGCGCGAGGTTGTTGCGATAGTGCCGTTGGAGCTGGAACTGGTGCTTGCGCTGTTAGTGCCGCTACTGGTCGTGGTGTTGGTGTTGGTGTTGGTGCCGATGCCGATGCCGATATTGGCGCTGGTGGTAGTGCTCGTGGTAGTAATCAAGTCACCACCATGATCAGCAATCGTAGCAGCAGGACTAGGAGAGCTGGTGTTGGTGGAGGCGGAGGCGGAGGAAGTTGGGAAATGTGGGTGAGGAGGAAGGTTGTGGTGATGGTGGTGATGATGACGATGATGATGATGATGATGATCTTGTTGGGGATGGAGAATGGGTTGGGTTTGGGATTGATCCCGGGATTGGGTTTGGGTTTGGGCTTGGGGATGGGGATGGGCAGGATGGGGATAGTGATGGGAGCGGTAATCGTGGCGGTCGTGGCGGTCGCGTTGGTGACGACTAAGGCCCGCATCGCCTTGCGACGAAGAGGAGGATTTGAATTTTGACTCCGGCGATAGATGTGGTGGTCCCAGCTCGTCCTCCAAATCCGATCGCCTCTTATTTGCCCTCGTTGTTTCAGCACCACTCGCACCACTGCCAATGCCAATGCCAATACCACTGCCACTACCACTCCCACTACCATTTCCATTCCCACTTCCACGCCCACGACGCCGAGCTTCTTCTGTTCCAGTTCCAGATTCAGCTTCAACCCCAACATCACCACCAGTGCCAATCCTCCTCCCAAATGGTGCCGCTGCTGCTGCTACTGCTGTAAGTGGAGATGATATCGTTGTCGGCGACGTCGGCGCATATCTTGGTCCCGTTCCTACTACTGACAACCCCCGCGACGATGCTGATGCTGCTGCTGCTACTTCTGCTGTCGATGCTGATGATGCGCCGCCAAATCTCGGGCCTCCCGTCGATAAGACTCTTCTACTACTGTTCAAGTCATCTTGGCTGGAGCCATGTCTTCTGCTATAGTAATTCCCATCGTCTTCACGGCGGCCATCCCGCGCTTCTCCATACCGCCGCATAGTCGCATGATAATCATTCGGATCCATGATATCGCAGTCTCTACTCCGTTTGTTTCGTTTCTTACAAGCTAACTTCACTCCTCTTCTCTTCCCACAACTCCCTGTCTAGGTAGCCTTTTTTTTATAAAAAAAAGAAAAAAGGTTCGTCGCAATCTGCTATATTCTCCGCGATACGTAAAATTATGGTTTTTTCGGTGCTATCACGGGAGATTGTTCACCTGCAACAGCCACGGATGTGTTTCATCGTTGACCCATTCCCGATTCTTCGTCGCAATCGTTACACAGCCAAGGTGAGTAGTGACAGCCGGGGATCGAATCATCAATGGTGCAACCCAGCGGCCATCCAGATGTGTCCAAGTGGCGATTCGCTGGCGACGTCTCAGTACTATACTATAGTAAGTTCCGCACATATGCAGTTGACCTGTCCCTATTCTGTTGTTCTCGTGTCAGAAGCTGTTGTCCACCGACAAGGACGCCCAGTCGGCAGCCTCTGGCCAGTCGATGTGCAATTGGGATCGCAAGGCACAGCGTAGGCGATGAAGCTATCTCTCTAAGCCGTGGGGTCCGAAGACGGCAGGGTCGATAATTGCAGACGCCCACTTATAAGAAACAATGGTACTGGCGGCACACCAATCTCAGACTATTCTACGGGTTGTCGTTACAGCAAAAGAGACGTACGACGGTTGTATCGATAGCCGTTCGCATAGATAGCAAATAGGAGTTAGAACGTGGTGTTGGAGACGACACAAAATTTCAACAAGTCTATGTCACAATGAGATGCAGAGGGAAGAAAGTAAGAAGCAAGCGATGTGGAAAGGGGAGACGGGAGAGGGAATCAGCAGGACCTTTCCCAGAAGAGAAAGAGGAAGGAAAAGAAGGAGGTGAGTGAGTGGGAATGTGAGCACGAGCGCATGCGCAGCCATCAGCGAGGTGAAGGCAGGCAAGGCAGGCAGACAGACGGCGGGTTGGTGATGGTTGAGGGAGCTAGATGACGACGATTTCGGATCTACGCGCGGGTTGACAGACTGCTTGCAACATGCAGCAGCAGACCATCTGCTTCTTCCTCTCATCCCTTCCCTTCTCTTCTCTTCTTCTTGTTCTTCTCCTTCTCCTCCTCTCCTCTATCATCTGGCTACTGCTAGATACAACCTAACGGTACATGCTCCCATTTGCACCTGGCTAGATGCGCCTATTTTTATTCTGACCAAGGTGTGTGGCGGCCCGTGGATGGATCGTGATAATGACGCAGCCGGCTATCGGTTGGGCAAAATCCCACCACAGTGCCTGTTGCTTTGTTGCTCCCCAAATCCGACATGGCGGAGAACCGGGTCCACGAGAAGGGGCCTGCAGGACGGACGGGGTGAGAAGAAGCCAGGTGGTACGCTACCTACATGCCTACAAAAGAACCTCCTACTAGGCCAACTAGAGAGAGAGAGATAGAGTCGGCAGACAGACGGACGGCGAGAGGGATGATGACAGAGCCGAGCCCTTGAAAGCCACGAGGTGGAAGAGCCACGGACACGACCTGAACGCTCGACGAACGAGCCAATGGATGCAGACCGGCATGTACAGGAACAAGGCGCGGCCCCGTTGCATAATGTTGGCCTGCCAATCAGCCAACCTCGCAGGGCTCACCTCCACAACCCCTACACAGACCCTAGGTACCTACACTATATTCTGACTAGGTATATGGACGCAGCATCCCTGCTGCCGTAGATAATACAGGTAGCCAATCGAAAGGCCTTGCATGACTTGCCGCACACCCAGAAAGGGACTGTGGGGAGGCGAGGAGGCGAGGAGGTGAGGAGGGGAATGGAGATGGGATGGGAGGGGACCGACATAGGTAGGTATTTACTTCGTAGGGCACGCTACCCAAGTCTGGATCGATGTCGTGTCGTGATTGTTGATCACGACATTCTCTACACCCTCAACTAATATTATCAAAGCAATACGAGAGGACACGGCAAGTATGGGAGCAGTGAAAAGACTGTCTACATACTACTTACCTACCTACATAAGGTACGGTAGATAGGTAGTAATGCCTTGGATGAAAACGAAGGTGGAAAAACCTACATGCATCCTAACTCGAAACAAACAAGACAGACAAGATAGACAACTCCGAATTAGTACACGTACGTAAGAGAATGGTGTAGATTCCAGTCAGCTGTTTCTACTCCTGTAGGCCAATGTTAGTCAAACATGCAGCCAACAATACTGCAAGAGATCAAAGCAAAAAACCCCCAACGAAACGACATAGAAATCACACACAGTTAAAACACCGCGAGAGGGCGCGCAAATGGGAGAGATCCGGTCCAGCCGCATGACAAGCAGCGATCGCATCCACGCTTTTCCTGATTCGGGCCGCCAGGACATGGGTTGTCTCTCGAGCGATCCTTTCGAAACCCGGCCCAAGTCTTGCTTGACGACTTTCGAATTCTTATTATATGTACAGTAAGTAGTACATACATACATACATACTTACGCGAACCCGCCCCTCGCCGTCCAGGCACGCTCGCCAGCCAGCCAATCACCGCACGTCCTCGTCTCTGTGGATGGGATCAGGGGATCGGGGACGTGTTCAGATGTTGTTGTTGTCAACTCACTCGCTCGCTCGCTCACCGCGCCTCTTTCTCTCAAGGACGTGAGCCAAGTGTTGGTTGCTTGCATTTGCATGTACAGTATGTATGCATACATGATCTGCTTCTATCATCAAGTGTATCTATAGTATTATCCAAGCCTATCCAGTAAAGAAAGAGCACAGCTAGAACCCATTCAACAATCCAAGCTGAGAGCAGTGCAATACATAACTCTAATTGCTTTTTTCTCACTTATGTTGACTCCAGTCCCAGATTATCGACAGTGTCAAGGTTTGCATCCTAGACATTGAATCTAAGTATGTCCCTGCATCACATCCCCGCGTGTACGTGCTCCGGTGCAGACGCCGAAGCGCACGTGTGACCAAGATCTGATATCGTAAACTTGGATAGCTCGCACAGCACATCTCGCCACGTAAGTACGACCATACCCACCAAACTTTTTCAGAAATCCCCGTCCCGCTCTTCCCATGATAAGACGGTGAGGGCCAAATGAGCAGTTGTGTCGGTGACGGCTAGCGAGTACTAAGTATTATCGGCTGCTCTTATGATCTATTTCTTTCTTCGCCTACTCTTACTTCCATGAGCTACGATCGAGGTTGCTTCTACAGCCCGTCAGTTACGCATTGCGGGTTTCAAACATGCCTTCAGAGGAAGTATTAGCGAGCGTCGCACCCGCAACTGAGACCACCTACCGAAGTAGATGGCGCGTGAGGAGTGCCGAGCACATACGCCTTCCGCGATGTCTCGGCTGACGCTACCCCTCGCGTGTCCATTTACCTCCCTCTTCTAGCGAGGTCACGCAGTGAACACAATGGAGGAATGAGTGCTCATACTCTAGTATATGCCACTACGTACTTCACTCCGTCTTAGAGACATCGTCATGCAAGTTGCTAAGGACGAAGTGAATGGTGTGAGGATATAGATCAGCGTGTCACTCCAGCGATGAAGACATCGATATTGCCTGACCAAAAGTAGAATTGTGTACTGCTGAAGAAGCCTAGAAATCTTAATCGACGACTAATAACATAACAAGTGTCTAAGGAGCGACAAGAATTGAAAAAAAAAAGAGTATCCGATGTTTTTTTGTGTACCGCCCCGATTCTCTCCGCCTAACCGCCATATAGAAGTGTTTGCGCCCTCAAATCATCATGAGATGCTTCCAGTCACGCTTACTTCCTCGCTCTGATCGCCGTCCTGATCGCGGCCAGAACCCTCTCCCTCACCGCTGTGCTAAGTTCTTTTGTTAGGAGGAGAGTGGACCGGATAGGTCGGGTAAGAGTCAGGGGCACTTAGATAAGAAGAGGAAGAAGACACGGGGATATCGCTAGTAGTCGGCGAGTACGTCGAGAATGTAGTCGGGACGGAATTAGTCACGGCATCCGTCGACGAGGCGCCAGTGATAGACGATGAAGGCAGCAGCGTAAAGCAGACACTTGAACTACCGTAGCCAGCTACGCATGTGGTACTCTCTCCCGCGTAGCTCGAGGACGATGCCGCGCTACTAGTAAGCGAGGAAGAGCCGGTCACAGCATCAGTCGTCCCCGTTGACGAGACAGGGCTAGATGGAGTTGATGTCAAAGTCACAGGGCCCGGGCTTGTTGACGTGGTGACACCCCCGGGAACACTGTGCGATGATGACGAAGAGCCCGTCACTGCGTCCGTGCTTCCGGTGGAAAAGACGGTGCTGGAGGAGTTGACGAAGGTCGGCGTCAGTGTGCTCGTGCTAAGCGACGGAAGACTAGTGATGGGATATCCAGGGACCGAGGTGGATACCGACGACGATCCCGTCACGGCACCCGTGCTACCGGTGGAGAAAGTTGAGGTTGATTCAGATATGGTCAAAGTGATGGTGCTGGTGCTGGTATTAGGTGTTTCCGTCCCTACGTCGCTGCTGCTATGGCTGGAGGTGGGGGTGTGGGTGATTATGGAATATGAGAAGCATTCAGTGTGTGTATAGGGAACGCTGTATGTGAGACACGTGATGGAAGGTGGATATGTGGCGCTTGAAACACTTGTGCTGTTGCCCATCGACGAAGCGAGCGTCGACGATGTCTCAGAGCTGATACCGCTACCCGACGACGTGATATATGTGATCGTAGAAGTTCCCAAGCTAGCTGTGCTGGTGATTATCGGAGTCGAACTTGAGGAACCGGTTTCGGGGGAATTGGAAGACGAGTAAGTCGTGGTCAAGTTGAGAGTGACCGTTGAGGTCAGGGTTGAGATAGGCATCGTGCTGCTGAGACCTGTTGTTACGCTGCCAGGGTATGTAAACGAGTGACTGGTCCCGTTCACCGGTGAGGAGCTGGAGGAGGCAGAGATGGAAGTTGAACTATAGACTACTATTAGTTGTGCGTCAATTATGAAAATGAAGCCTACGTACCAAGAAGTTTCACCATTGCCTGGCACGGATGAGTTATAAGTTGAACTCGTACTGAGTGTGGACAAAGGAATTGGCGTGATTGGAGAGGTAGTGGTAGCTGGCGAGCTTGTGTTGGTAAACCATGGCCCGGTTGACTGCTCTGAGATAGTAGAGTGACTGCTGCTCCATGGCTCAGAAGAGGATGCCGTGACCGTAGCAGTGATACCCGAGGTAAGAGTGAGAGTAGTAGTGCCATTTGGATAAGTGAGAGTGAGGATAGAGGGTGAAGTTGAAGGTGAGCCTTCCACTGGTGACGTCACGGAACTTCCTACTGGTGTGGTAGAAGTCCAAGGTAGAGTAGAGGTATCAGAACATCCCATCCAAAGAGTGACAGTGGTGGCACAATCATAACCACAAGTTGTTACAGTTGTCGTGACGGTGCTGATTTCAAGCTGTTGAGGGCGAGCGTAAATGAGCGTGGGGCTAGCTTTAGGTTAGTAGGACAACGAAGTGAGGAGCTTGGAAAATGACTAACCTAATGCCCAGGAGAGAAAGGATGGTGGTGAATCGCATGGCAGCTGTTTATGAGGCGAAGTCAAATTATACTAAACGAGTGTCGAAGTGGTGGCTGTGAGGGTAATCCAATTTCAACAGATTTGCGAGGTGGCTATCTTTGGTCGTTATATATCTTTACAGTCTTCAGCTCTCGCAGTTACAAACACTCCCTTTCCTCCTGTGTGCGACGTTATATCAGTACCCATGCCCTGCTCCTCCCGTAGACGGCATCGTTATCACATTATTCAACATATCACGGCCCAGGACAGGGAATCGACGTTGGAAATAATGGATACATGCAGATCCCCGACGGGACTAGCCAGACGGCATTGCCGCTTCAACTGAGAATGAGTCAAATTTGAGGGGTATGGAATCAAAACTTTCGTCCATCAGCCACCATTATGCAGAATCTCAGGAGGCCTTGATATGTATGTCTGAATAATCAGCTGGAATAACGATGCTCTGAATGTTTCTATCCCTAGTGAATCGAGGCAGGTTGAGCCGATTGGCAGTGGAGCCAAGCCTAAATCGTGCTACATAGAACGTTTGAGCTTGTAAGAATCGGTAAGTTGACTTGTGTTAATACGTCCAGCTCGCCTTCAAATCTCTTTCGAGGATCGAAGCAAACGTTGACATGCTGGTATGAAGATGTGGGTCGAGCAAACAAGATACTCATGCACGTTCCCAATACAAATCCATGGAATATTATTATGTTTATCTCGGATACCAACAAGTTTCCGTTTGCGCAAACGAGATGATCGAATTTCGGGTAGTATTGACCTAATCTCAATTTGAAGCCCATGTAACTATCCGCCAACTACTTTCAGATACAACAGAGCAGTCCATACAGAAACTCGAGAAGGCGTCTATTCTATAGAGTACCTCATGGGTTGAACACTAATAATACTATCAGATTCAGTTTAAGCGATAGTGTTCAGCAAGGTGGCTAGCTTCTGCAAAGTTATCACGTTGAATATTACGGTGTCTCGAACGTAGATCGATGCAAAGGTACCTGCATATTACCACCTAATGCACGCGGCCGGCCAACGTTGTACGGCATTGTACGAAGTAGATTATACGAGGAAGTCAAGCGAATCAAGTGCAAAATTCATCTTAAGAGGCAGGGATTACCGATGACCCGATGAAGCGGAGTGTCACGACGTTTCACTGATTCTTACATAGGACTGTTATGATGCAAATCTAATCTTTACACATACATCCTGACCTGCTTGATACCTGTGAGTAAAGCGCTGGCGTGTTAACAAATCTATAACTGAGGGAATTTGACATAAGGAACTCCTGCCGCCCAGAGATTCAGCCTGTCACTAATTATCCCAGCCTCCCAGTGAACGCACGTGGGAAGGCACGGCTGATTGCTTGGCGGGTCGGGACGGAATATTTGAACAGTCACATACATCACGTCAGCAACATATCATATGCGTATATTTGCAACAGATGATCCGATTGGTAAGCCCTCTGGAGGACTGCTGCGTGCCCAGCCCATGTTTCCCTTACTGAGACATCAACGTATTAGGAGCCGAAGTCTGCACAGCACAAGGTACAAGTCGAAACTCTGCTTGTTGGTCATATACTAGTCACAGAATTCCGCCTACAAAGAATTGTGTTACGTTCTCCTAGCTAGGATGGCGGTAACAGACCGAAGGAGAGGCAAAACGCTTCATAAGTATCCCATGATTGTGGAAGTCGCCAACATGATACGGACGTAGGATAAGGACGATATCTCCGAAATCATACAAAGCGAGAGACAGGGAAATCTAGGCACATGCAACTAAGATCGGAGAAGCCGACATGATTCCGGGTCACGACAGAAATCTCCTACAGCCACCAAGCTGCTTGCCGAAAAACCCCAGGCTAATTCACGATGTTTGATGAGAGCTACAGTTCAAACGACGGCAACATGCTGCGCGGAACCTCGTTGAGGGGAGAATTTACCCTAGATACTGGTTATCGAAACTTACCACCATGGTCTGGGTGAGCGCAGGTCCTTCGAAAGCTGACATGAAATCTTCATTAGGTGCTGATGCATGCTGATACGCATGTTTGAGACATACAGACTCAGATGATGCACATCTTGCATCGAGGCATACATGATCTGTGTAAGCTGAGAGCGGTAATGAGTCAAACTGGGAGAAGGAATGGATACCTAGGTACCTTCTCATATACACGCGTCTGTCGTATAGCGGGTGCACTCATGGTTATGAAGCTGAGCTCACACTACCTTACCAGAACCCCTTTTCAAAGAGGCCTAATTAGAGATCTAGACGAGGTCCCGCCTTCCGAATATCCGATGTCCGCCGGCTGCGACGGTTGAGTCGTGCTAGTGGAGTATGAACTCGGGACAGGGCAAATCACCCTGTTCCGATGGTCTCGGGGCTCCCGAATTGTTGATATGGAACGGAGGTAGTAGGGTAGAAAAGAAGGGGCTGGCCGGCAGAACTGCACACATCAGGCTGGTGGATGGGAAGCGAAAAGTTCCGAAGAAAACTCGGTTTCGCGCGGATGCGCGGGCGTAGAAGGTTCATGAAGTTTCTTCATATTTATAGCTTGCTCAATCACCCCTATCCAACCTCTTCGCGATCAAGAAATCTGGCTACGTCAGTCACTGACGCAATGTGGAGCAGCATCATTTCAGACTGCGAAAATTTTTATGAGACAGAGTATTGAATGGATTTGAGCCTTGCCCCTTGGCATTTGAGAAGTTCTCGATAGATTGATTCCCTTAGTCTAGTACTACGGACGTAAGGGAAGGGCCTCCTGTAGCTATCGTGTTCTCAGCCACAAAAGAAACCCAATGTGTCAGTGTGCGATAACACCTAGGTAGATACAGCTCGGATTCGAAATGAAGCTATACTCACAGCTGTTTGTATTGACGATCTGTATTGTCTAATTCCAATTCCCCCACCGTTGCGTGCCAGCACTAATGTCAGGATAGGTGTCGTAAAATTTGCTATGATCCACGGAGAGAAACCTTCGGGCTGAGAAGGCATTCTTTTGCACATCACTATCGAGGGACTATTGAGGCGTCTAATTTCAGGTGGGCGCGGATGATAGACGGTTGCGAGACAAGACATTCTCGAGATAGTCCATCGACCACCTGATCGGCATTCCACATGTTCGAAAGGGTAAGGAGGAAGCCCGCCGGAGGGACTAGATCACGATGCTCAACATGCTCCGGACTTTGAAGGGCAGAGGGAAAACATGATCCCTTGATCTGTATATAAGACCTGCCCACGACCATCATTCAATCGATCTTCTTCTCACCACCATCCACATTCACTCGCTTACCAAGCATCACTATCCAGAACACTTTCTGACTCAATTCACACTCTCCTTTACGCTCACAGTCTTCGCTCTCGCAGCCGTTATATAATAACCATCCATCCTCAACTCCCCCAGCAAACAAGACCAAACACCATCAACATGCGTTTCACCGTCGCCGCTGTCTTCACCCTCGCCATTGGCGCCATGGCCGCTCCTTCCTCCCGATTGGTCGGAAAGGGACTCGCATACCCTGGAGGCGGTGATGTCACTGTCGCCCAGGCTCGCGATACTTGCGGCAAGGATCTCACGATGAGCTGCTGTAACGAGGTCCACCAGACCAGCGACACAAACTCCGCCGACGGTGGTCTCCTGAACGGTTTGGGCCAGGGCGGCCTCCTCCCCGACTTCAGCCTGCTCAAGGGTTGCTCCAAGCTCGACGTTGCCGCTCGTAAGTAGCATCCAAATGGATCTGTTTTCTGAACACCGCTGAACAATGCTAACCCGCCATGACAGTTATCGGCGTGCAAGACCTCATCCCCCAGAAGATGTGCAACCAGCAAGTCGCTTGCTGCCAAGGTACCGCCCAAGACCAGGTTAGTACTGAATGATATCTACTTCCCACCCGATCAAGCCACTGACATCTTTGACAGAATGGTCTCGTCAACGTCGGCATCCCTTGCATCGCTGTCGGCGGTGTCCTATAAATGCCGGCCTCGGCCCTTTTCCTTCGGAGCTGCATATACCTCCAGTCAATATTTTTTGGTTCTTTCTGCAACATATCATTGCCATCGGAGATATGTGAAGGTGTAATTGTTTTCCAGAAGTGGTTGGGGGGTGGTGCTTGGCTTTTTTCCTTCTAGAGATGGCATGAAAGTATGATTAGTATTATGATAATTCCAACTTGAGTCGCTCGTTTAAATTTTACTTCTTTTTTGTGATTACTTCTTCAGCTTCTTCCAGTATGATTCTTCTTTACTGTGACTTATGCTCCATCCGGATGCTTCTTCAGAGATTCTCCTCTCATGGCTCCCCCATGAACGTGTCAATCACAGTACACGCTCTCTAACAATCGTCAGACTACCTACATTTCCAAATATCATCAGAAAACTTCTGTCACGATACCATATCTATTACACACAGGTGATCAGGTTTCTGATTTCACAACATTCTGTTCCTCGGAAGCGTCATGCTATAGTGCTGCACTTCTGTCCTGTGACAATCTCAGATGAATCTGACCAGTCCGGCAATCTCCCCACCACTATCTCAAACACCATACACCCTCTCAAGATACTATTAAGCCATGTCCTACAACTATGCCCTTGTCTCATCCATCTCGTTGCATTCTGACTAGTTCTTCAGCTCAAGCGCAAATAGTTCCTAGTATGTCTCATCTGCGCGATCACCATCACAACCCATAGAAAACTCACAACAATGATCGACAATACAGTTATTAAGTCGTGCGCTCTTGCGCACTCCATTGGCCTACAGTAACCGTGTCTATCCTTACTGCTCCTCGTCAAGATCATGAACACCATGAGACCCAAGATATACCAACGCTGTGCGACGCAGCCATCCTTATATCGACGCGGTCCATCCCGCGGGTCGTCACAGAACGCGACAAGGCAAGCAGACATTCAATCCCGTCCCGTAGATATTGCTTGTCGCAGCGACAGCATGCACGCACGCGGGCCACTACAGTCGGGCGCGATAGATCAGATAATATCGATATTAAATAGGCCCGTCGGGCTTCAATGGCGATGCAAGGGAGGATTTGATCGGCAGGGGAACTGTTATGTTGGTAGGGCTAATACAGGCGACCCCACTGATTGTTGCGCGGGGCACGTACCTTGCAGATCAGGGGATCAATCATCTTGCTCGCCATGTAAATCAGTCAAACATGTTCACGCGCACAGCGAGTGAAACAAGGGCGTGAGAGCGAAGCATCTCATAATTACTGCCAGGTCTAAGACATCAACTGCCTAAGGTAAAAATACCAATTCAGACAATGAAAAAGAAAGCGGCCTTTCCCAATAATGCATCAGTCTTGAAATCATGTGAAAACCGGGGTCCTAGACTCAATATTTTCCCCTCAGCAGCACAGTAAGAGCAGGCCATTACATCCGAAACACAGTCTCCATATACCCACCGGAAGTAAGATGAGAGAAAGAAGCAAGCTATATGGTATCATCAAAGAAATCCCTTTAAGAAACAATCCCTTCCGCGCCATGCTAGTCATAAGTCATGAATCGTACAGTATTTATACACCAAAAAGTGTACGTGGGAAGAATCACAGGTCCTTGGCAGTAACTGCCATCACGGCGAGAGCTTCGATTCGCGCCGCGTACAGCTTCATGACATGACAGACAGGGTCGCCCCATATGACGCTGCGAAGCTTCTCGTCGCTCGCGACGTGCGCAACGACCCCTTCGCGTATACGCTCTTCAACCGTCTTCGTGCGCTTGATCTTGGAGTGGGGGTTGCCGGATCTGAGCACCACGATCCTCCCTGCGTTGCTCAGCGTGCTCGGCGGCACCCGCCATATCGGCCCCTGTGCTGGAGGGTTCTTAGCTGGTGACGATATCGACGTTGACGACTGATTAGCCATCAATGAAGACTTTGAAGTTTTGGACGATGAGCTCGATTTTGACTTCTTTCCTGGCGTCTTACTGGGCTTCGCGGGAGTGATTAGAGCAGGGCTGGACAGTGCCGTTGGTGTAGACAACGTTGGAGCGGGTGCGGCGAATAATTCGAGCAGATTTTTGACATATGCCTTATCTGCTCTCGTTACAGGGTCCCCTTCATTAATGAAACTATAAAATAGCGACTTCTTGAGTTCAGGCCTATGTGGTGTCTGTAAGGGGAACAAGGATACCGGGGGCGCCCCAAACGTGACACAGTGTATTCTCTTGAAGCACCCTGTGAGCAGGTTGAGCTCAGATGAAGCAGCCTTTGATGTCGCCAGCATGTGCATATAGAGTAGTGATGCGATGGCTCCGCCTGCGGAGTGACCTGTGATAAGAAGGGAATGGGCACATCGTCCTGGATCCTCTTCGAGGATTTGGCGTAATCTTGAAGCCACAGGTGCAATCATCTTCTTCGCGACTGATAGGAAGCCTGCATGACAGAAATTCCTCGTATCGTCCAGGAACCCTGTCGGCGCCGTGGGTGCCGTGTTCAGATTTACAGCCCAGTCCATGAAAGTTGCAGTGCCCCGTATAGCAAAGACAATGGTACCCATGTGATCCATAGGAACGGATTTAATGACATGGCTTTTGGTGCCCGTTCTCCAGTCTGCCTCAACGAAGGCATCTCGTTCTGGCCCCTGAGGCTTCTGGTAAACTCTTTCTGAATACTGTGCAGCCAGGCATAGGAGAGGATAAGTTGTCACCACACTTTTATGATTAGCAAATTGCCAGAGTCGGATGAGAACCCAACTCACGCTCGGAAAGCTGGTAGATCTAGAGGCAATCGTGAGTTTGCGTACAGATCTACCTTTGTGAAATAGACCCCTGTTATTGCTGATGCGACAGCCGTGCTGGCTTGACCCTTTGGCAGATCTTTATTTTTCTTACCATGTCCGCCCTTTGGGTTGGCTGAACGATGTCTCGCATCAGGTGGTGGCGGCGATGTCGCATGGTCAGGTTGCTGGTAGATAAACAAGTCCTTCTCGTTTCCTGAGAACTTGTCACGATCGATCAAAGTCATCACATCATCGAATTTGGATGATATCTGGTCATATAAAGCGGCCCCTTGGTTGATGAGTTGAGTGCCATATGCATGCCATCTTGGCAGTCCATCATCGACAATCTGGTTGATGACATTTGTAGGTAGTTGGATTAGGTCTGCAGTAGAGCCCAAATTCAGCTTGCTCAGAGAGCCGCTTCCGGCGCCACTTGGGTACACATTGGAGGGACGAGGGGGAAGGGGAGGGCTCAAGTAATAATGTTGATTCACGATGATTGGGGGATAATATCTTGAGTCTTGGCTATGATGAGGAATGTGAGAGGGTGGACCACCGGGTCGGGAATGATTCCAGCCATAGGGAGGAGCCGGCGGTGGTAAAAAACCAGCAGCTGGGAGAGGATTTGGAGGCGGATTAGCGTGACAATTAGGTGGTTGCGGCTTCACAATATGTTGAATATGTTGAGGTTGGGGGTGTGACGAAGACTGGGACTGCTGTTTCTTCTTGCTGCTGCTGAAGAGGCCCATGGTGAAGATGCCGCGAACCTGTGAAGTGATGGAGAGTCTGACGCTTGGGGCCCTAGGGCTTTGAATCGCATTCCATTACTGCATCACTGCATGGGGAACTAGATTTACTTCGAACAAGGACCGAACAGGGACGTATAACGCGCGCCTAGGCAGTATCCAGATGAGTAGAGAGAGTATCAGATGAACGAGACGTTCGGAATACTGAAGAGTCTATTCAGAGGAGCAAGGCACGAGGTAGAACGCAGGTACTGGCGCTGCACCAAATTGCTCCTGTCTGTCTTGTTCCTCGCTGGATTTGCTGCCTACATAGTATGGATTTGTAGTACTTGGCAGCACTGCCTACCTTCAGCCAACCGGCTTCTTCCTTCGCGCTGCCCCTGATCAGACCCTGATCTCGAGGGGCCGTGTTCGGCGCCTGATTCGTCGTGAACCGTCAGCTAAGCCCCGGCCTAGTCTCGAGATGGACGGCGGGAAGACGGAAAAAGCAGAGAATCGACGAACCACGAGCTGCAGAGATATGGAGCTGCAACCAGATGCAGGTGACAGGCAGAGAAGATGGGCGGCGGCGACATTTGACTGGGCCAAACGGTGATACTACTGTTTATCAGGGCGGATGTTATGCTGGGGTCGGCAGCTGTTCGCGATGGAACCCACCCGGTCTTCAAGCGGCTACTTGCTTTGCCTTTGGGGTCTTATCACTCATTGACTTGCTCGTATCTTCGGGGCTGGTAAGGTGATATATCTTATTCCATTCTTTCTTGGATTGGATAAGCATTCCGCCTGTCCAGGCCGCCCCGCTGTGTGAATACGAAAATGCCTAGACAGAAGACTCTGGACTCTGACGATGGAGGAGGGCGAGGAGGGGCAGTTGACACTTAGCATGTAGCGCTAGCGCCCAAAACGCGCTGTAGGATATGATTATAGCACTCAGCCTCACTACTACTCCGCTACCGGTATAGTCAGTGGGCGCACTGAAGTGCCTACCCCACGTGATTTGGAGGGGTCGGGAGGCGCATGATATTTTCTACCAGCTGGAATTCATCACCCGTCAATGGACGAAAGAGAGTGACTACATGTATCATGCCTTCATACCTACTGTGCGAGAGTGAAGTGACCGTAGCTAATATGCTCTATTGATAATCTTGACTAGCAAGTGCTGTAGCCAGCTAGAAATGAAGCTGTAATGAATGTGCGGACTTCGGTCTGTAGCGCGCCCCTGCAGAATAAAGCTGATAATTGCACATTATCTCAGCTGTTCAAGTCAAACAGACACCAAATACCTATGTCATGTTGTGTGCCTATATGAACAGTGATACCTATGTAACTTATTCTCTGACATGAAACGACATGATCTCTATTTCCCCTCTAATGTCATGTTTCTTTGTAGTACTTGCTACGTTTGTTATTCCGAGTTTTCTATTGCTAAATCATAGTCATGATGGTTGCTGGTAGTTATCAATGTTTAAATTCGTTGATGCTGAAATTAAGATCACTAGAATTGTTAGACTCTATTATCTTCTACGTATGTAAGAAATGATGTTGAAATCCGATGCTTCGCATAATTAACTTTTATAGAGGCAACTTCATTTGTCATGAGATCAAAATGAAGTCTGAGAAAATGTACTCGCGTAAGTCACGAAGTGACTTGAAAGAAATGAGATATACAGTAAAACTCTTGTTGACTCTTGTTGTTCCACAAAGTCTAGAAAGTCCGGAGGGAGAGATTTCAGAACCCTTCTAACTATATACACTCAATATCTTTGTCCTTGATTCCTGTCTTCTAATAACATATCACATTTCTCCATATCGAACGTATTATGACAGCAGTAATCTCATAATCTAATCGCCTGGCTTTACTCCGTCAAATAGGTTGAATAGCTAGCTCCAAAGGTCAAGAAGCGAGTATTCATTTATTCGCCGTAGATGTGTAGCTTAGTAACTGGGATTGTGAGCTCGCCGGCTTTGCCGGATTTTCAGGGAGCTGAATCCCAGGCAGCGCAGACGTTGGCCGCGTTCTCAACAGCCTGGACAAAAGAAAAGCGTCCAGGGGCACATTCACGATTGATCGTGACCTAGCACTCATCGTCCTTAACAGTACAGCCTCCAATATAAACGCACTGTTACAGATACTTCTATCACCGTCTCATTCAAATCACACGAAGAGGAAGAAATATGAATCTGGCGGATTGGGTGCTCAGTATCGTAATTAGGTCGATTTATGGGCGGCAACCAGGTAGGTACTGAAATCTCTGTCTCGGGGAGTGGTGATGCCGGTGGTGGCGAAGAAAAGAACAGTAGCAACTCAACAGAGCATTCTGACTAATTTGTAGAGCTTGCTATATCCTAGGAGAACGTGTAGGTTACAGTAAGTGATACGAGAACTGAGAAAAAGGCAATATGATCAGTTAAGTGGTTCAAATCTTCCATTCGGTCTACATTGCCACAAACTACATTGTATACCCGGTAGTCAGAGATATATTATAGTACAAGACTTATGTTTGCAGCCCCGTCGTCTAAGTATACGAAAACTACCTGAAGTCAGGCCTCCAGGATCGTAATGATGCCTTTATCACCCATAGCTATAAACAATCACTTCTAACCTTCTTAAATCACGGAGAGAATCATTAATATGCTTGTCGTAAATACACATCTAGCAGTTAAGAATGTGACTGCCATGCACCTCGGCGGCGTGATATTAGCTATTGTGCACATAGCCAACAACGTCGTATTGGTGGATACTCATCCGACCAATCGGCCATCATTGCGAGACACATGAGAACTTCCAATTCACTAGGGAGTATTCATAACTATGTGCGGATAACGCTCCTGGACGAAGACAAATGTTCCTATTCAAGAACCCTTATCAATGGCTCAATTAGATATCTTTAAAATCAAGTCAAGACAACATGTAGTGGGCCGAAGCCAACGCCCGTCCCCCATGTGCGAATTCCATTCCTGGTTGAGAACCTTTTAATAAATATCTCGAGAAACGCAATGCGAAGAGATGTTAGTTCTCTATTCATGTTTGTTCTGCTATATATTGTCTTAAGAATTACATCCCTCGTAGGGTACTAACCAACATATTTTGGGCTACCTAGTTAGTTTCGGCAGAATCCGCTTTAGAAACATGCAAAACCATGGGCTCTGTCAAGACCGCCTCAAAATGCGCAGTTCGGCATCCTACTTAACAAGCATACGATCATGATTCTACGAGAGTGCAGATAGCTAGATAGAAACAGTCACAGCAGAGATTGATTACCAACCGAGCTATTTGTTACCCATCTCGTCACAGCATTAAACTCTCGTCGCACGATACAGAAGGGAGCCTGACATGTAAACCAGAACTATGGCATAGGTTTGAAAGTGGAATCAAGTTAAACTGATTACTTAACTAATGTTGACTTATAGAATAATGTATAAATAGATTAATAAAATATTAACGATCATTATATGATTTGCGCTACCGGATAATACTCATAAGTTGTTATATCTTCTTGTTAAGCGAGCCGCAAGGTACATATTCATGGTATCTATAATCGGGCGCATCTCGCTAGTGCGAGCGCCAAGACGGTCACAGGGGTTATTAGCAATAGCTTGGCGTATGATTGTTCCGTTGAGGTCACGAAGACAATGACGGTGAAAGAAAGGTAACAACCAAATGTCGACGTGATATAGGTAGGATGAAATAATATAAGCAAGTTAGTGTGCCAAGTACGAGGGGCGGAATAATGGCCCCAGGTATTCTATCATGACCAACGGCCACGCTAGGGTCAATTAACTAGGCAAAGAGCTCACGCCCGTAAGCAGTGCAAGTTAATAGAGAAGTGTGAAGTAGTCCGCAGGTATTACCTAAACCTGAGGCAAAACAGGCTCTATCTTCTTCTCGAATTATTGCTCAATTGAATAAATTGTAGCGTTGCCGTCGTGAGGCGAAGGAGTAAGGTTGTATGCTCAGGTTTATGCAGCAACATCAGAAGCCTTGATCTGTAAGACGCTCATTCGTGACAAAATACATAACAACCGAAGTTGCACGAGATAAAAGCTTTGGCAGCAGTGGGGATGAATGGGATTATATACACTTCTAGGTATGTTTGTATTTTGACAGCCATTCCAGAGTTTGGAACAAGGGAGGGCCAAATTGCTTCTATAAGACATATCAGACTAACTATCGATAGCTGCATTCCAGAATACGCGACACGCGTAACCTCGCGTCCGCATTCCATACGACGGCAAGTAAGCTGAATACGCGTCAGCAATAGCACATATAGACCTTTAGGTTCTAATTACCAGATACTTGGTATTAGTAAGACAATTTTAGGCGAGAACCTTGTCCGGGACTTTCGTGCACAATGATGAAAGTTATTTCAGGGGAAACCTGCCTTACCAACTGTTGTACGCCTCTCGAGTGATCGACACTCAAAATATTGCACATTGGCATCTATCTCGAGCAATGCTTTGTTAATACCACGGCTTCTACTCGGCCAGTCATTTTGGAGCGTGGTAGTGTAATTTGGGATGGGGATACACTGCATTTGCCCCCTATTAACTCAGTAACTAGGCATCGTTTGGGGGCCGCTGGCATAAGTTCCATCGGCGCTGACACATATGGTACGTTGCTCATATATACTTCCATATTTATGCCGAGGATGGAATCTAACGTAGATATAAGTTGCGAGAAACATATTATAGCGCTACCCTATGACACCGAGCCAAGACCATACTGGTTTGTCCATCTTAGGCGCAGGGGTTAAGACACTGGTTGGCCACCTTAGTAGCGTAACTTATATACACCCGAAGAAATGAAGAATTAGAGAAGTTTGCATTCGTAAATACATGAGAAATAGTGTATTGAGATTATATGTATTACTGAAACAGCAGGGAACTAGCCGTTCTAATATGTTGTTGGTTCCCACATGACTTTGTGACGGCTTCGTTATAGAAATTGTGCGCCATTTGTAAGCGCTGACTGCGGTGGCAAAACCACAAAAGGTTGTTTGCTCTGCCGATGTATGGAAATTATTAGAATGCGGTATGTGACACATAATCTTCAATTCAGGAGCGCTTTTCTTGCCGGTCAGTGGGCAGTCGATGTTTCACGGTAGTCCGGCTACCTCACTCTGTACATTGGCGTCTTAACAACAATTGGGATTAGATGTCACACCGGAAGCTCGATATATGGTTCATGTCACGATAGCTTTAGTGCTAAAAATATATCTGAGCATTGTGTATCCTCAAGTTTCACCTAGATAAAGGTAGGACTCGTTGTATCACTCTCGGAGTGGCAAGTCAACGTCCTTGCTGGATGTGCCCCTTAATTGATTTACATTACACTGCAACAACGGATTACGATGTTGAATTGAGCGTTGCTACTGGAACTCCCTAGGTCAGCGAATAGGCTTGCTTTCTCCAATCCAGTAACATCTGGACCAAGATCTCCTTAGTATAAACTGAGCGAATGTACAACATGACTCCGCAAGATCGACAGCTCGTTTCTGTTAAAATCATACGACCTACCTGCCTTTCCGCCATTAACCAGGTCTCTCCATACTCAATATAACAAACCGCTTTCTCCCCTCCTTCGTCTCCTTTTGCGTATAGGGATGGCCGATTCACTCTTGTCGACGCCAGGGAACTCCATCACAGGTTATACTGTACAGCTCGGGATCTGGACGAATTGGTCTCGTGGTTCAGTGCTCGGGCCTACCTTAACCTTGAGTCGAAAACACGGGTCTCTTCTCATAGCATTCACAGCGTTTTTCATCACCATCGTCGCCACTCGTTTCTGGCGCATTGCTTGTTCAGTCATCCACAGGGGTCTTTCAGTTGTAGAACCTCGTGATGCCCTCCATTTCCAACGCCAGGCTATCTTTCGCAATTCAACATCGTCGGAGTCTGCACTGTGGTCATTGATGCAGATTTCGTGGGCTTGGCGCCGCTTAGATCATAGATGTCTTGTTCGCACCCTGCCGTCCATCAGCTTTGCTGCTATTTGCTTACTAGCCTTCGCATTCGCTAGCGGCTTCTCGTCTAGCATATCCACAGCAATTGGAGATGAAGTGTTGATTGACGGGACGCATTGCGGGTTTCTGGACTTTACTACTCTGGAAACTGACGAAATTACTCAGATCTTTGATCCTTGGGAGGCTAGTACTATTTCCAATGGTGTCAATTATGCTAGTCAAGTTTACTCCCCCAGTAGCAGTACTGGCGCGTTTGACAGCACAAAATTTGCCCAACGAATATTAAGGACAGAGATGAACAATAAAGCGCCATGCCCATTCAAGGACACTTTATGCCGACTCAGTTCGTCAAATCTGGTTCTGGATAGTGGGTTTATTGATATTGGTTACGACCTTGGAGTCAACTTTCAGCCAGACCGAAGCATGCTATACAGGCAGGTTCTTCATTGTGCTCCATTAGTAACGAAAGGTCGCAAGAAGAAGACAACATTAAACGGTCTTCCAAATTACACGACTTACAGTTACGGTGGCGCCCGTTGGATCATACCCACAAATGAAAGCACTAATTACACATTCTCTATCAAGGATATCCAATCTCAATATACCCCGGAAAGCACCAGTGCAAGCCCCAGCTATTCGCTAAGGTAAGCCGAGAGTTCGTAACATTTTTTGGTTTTCCTCGCTTCTTGCGATTTGTTGTACGTCTTTCCTGGATGATGGCGACTTGCCAAACATTCTATCGACCTTATGGTATACAAGGACTAACACAAACTCCCAGTATACTCAGATCTTTAAGGACGAATGGTACAAACTCGAAAGGAGAATTCATTGCTGAGCGAGACCTTCAAAGAGTGGATGCGGATACCTATCTTATTTTCCTTTCTGGAAATGGAGTTGTGTCAAGTACACCACTCAATGATCCGTGGTATCGGTTTCATGACATAGCAAATTTCACGATTGTACAGGTAGAGTCCAATGAAGAAACTTTCTCATACCAGCCAACTGAAGCAGCTTCACCACTTGGCTGTGCTTACCAAGTACAGATCTGCAAAGGAGGTGTGGCGAGTGAAGATTCGTGTGGGCCCCTGGCCAGCTACAGTGATGCATGGGGAGGTGCAGCGCCTCTTTTCGGCGTCGATACGGAAGCAATATACAACCTGGAGACATATCAACTGGTAAAGACCTACGCTGCTGATGAGAGCGCCAGTCGTTTTATATGGCTTCTGAGAATGATTACCAATAGTCAAACTGATATCACTGATATTGTGACTAAAATTGGTTCCCAATCGCTGGAATCGTCCAAGAGCCTTGTTACTGGCATTCAAGGACCACTCCCCGAGGATCAATGGATGCTTGATGTGACCTACTGGTGGAACATTACATTAGCAGTTTTGCAAGCTACTTTTGTCGATACGGCATATGGGTCGACTACCCCGGAAAGTTCTCGACTTCAGATCAACGCGACTAATGCAGGGCAGGCTAGTATATGTCAAAACCAGGTATGCCTGATATAAAACCCGAGTGGCATCACTTGATATCCCAACCCACCTTGTGCTATTCTCAGAACTCCTAATCATTTATGTGCTGACAGCCAACCACAGAAAATTCGCAGTACAGATTACGTCTCTATAAGCGTTTTTGGATTACACTTCACATACATCATCGGATTTCTTATTATTATTGCCTCTCTCGTTATCGATCCCCTGTTTACCTGTGCACAAAAGCGGTGGAAGTACAGAGAATATGAGAACTTAGAATGGATAAGCAACGAAACGCTTCAGCTTCAGCGTCTTGCTTACGACGAAAGTGGCCAGGGAGAGTGGTCGAAGTGCACTGATACCATTCCTATAACCGTGCCCGATCAAAAACTCGGTTCACTGAACCTGACCAACCTAGAACACCCCAGGCTGAGTCACCCAAGATCTCCTCGTTCTAGCAAAGACATCCCAATGTCTTCATTAGTCATTCAAGGGCGAAATGAGAATAACTGCAATCACGAAGAGCTAGGGGTCAACGAAAACGATGAAAACAGAAGCAACGAGCGTTGTGAGCAACCTCTGGAACAACGCGAGGGACGTGGATCAACCCATGGAGATTCTAGTCGAGAAAATTCCCCCACTACCTTTGCGTTCCACCCTCGTTCGCCAATGTAGTATATGTAGCTGAGTACACCCCTTCCGTGGGAGTAGGCAGATTCGAAGCGAGTTATGAGAGCCATTTGATGGGGTCTTGCGTCCGTAAATGGGTTGCTGTGTAACAATGAAGAATATCAATGTACACAGGATGACAGTGAAACATATCAGTCTAGAAAATCCACTAGATTATAAATCGCAATTATTCGCCGGTGCCCGCTTTGCTCGTTTCAACTTGTCGCTGAGTGACACAGTTATCGGAGACCTATTTATTTCCTCTCTGTGATGGAACGAGCCTGAGTCATCTGCATCAGGCGCGAAGTCCATGAGCGCCTGCAGCAACAGTAGCGATTCCCGCTTGCTCAGTATCCCATCCCCTAATGACCTGTCCCCTTGGCTTTCAGCGCGAACTGAGGAGACACAATATGACTGTGGAAGCCCAAGCTCATTCTCGAGAATCTCAAGCTGATACTCAACCGCTTGGGCAAGTAATTGAGTGCGAAGTCGGGCGCTGAGAGGGGCGGAGTGGCCCGCGAAGACAAGGTCGGGCATTTCTGCGTTCTGTGTTCGGGAAATCTGAATTGGGACGGGTGACGGGGACGATGGGACGTAGAGGCCGTTAGGTCCTTGTGTGTTAGTGATAGAGTCTCGCGAATTTGATAGGAGACGAGAAAATATGCTATCGAGAACAGTGAGCACTAGGAGGTAGCAATTTATCGTGGCCAACAAATGAACACGGCTTTGTGCTCTGTGTTTTATCGCTGGGGTGCTAGACGACGGCGAGACACACGTCGACGCGAAAGCGTCGCGATATGGTGACTGAGATGGGGTTGGCGTGGGCCAACTGAGAGGGATCCAGTTGTTGTCATGATACTGTTGATGGGACTCTTGTCTCACAGTAGGTATCGCATTAGGAAGCGAGTTCCTGAGATGATGCAAAATAGTGACGAATTGGGATATGCTCGCAAGGACTGAGGCCACCGGATTGAAGCTTCTGTCATGGCCCAAGCTTCCCTCACTGCTACCAGCCATTGTCTCCGAGAAGGTAATGTTCATTGCCATTAGATCCCAAGACGTGTTCTCGTGCGCGACAAGTTGCTTAGATAGGTCTCGCTGTAGCTCAGCTAGTAGGATTCCCGGATTCGGCCCATCATTCGGCCCAGGGGCTGATATGTTGATGTCAATTGCACAGCTCGGCGTGGTATATAAGATTGGAGTATCATCTCCCGATACCCTCTCATTGTTCAAGCCGAGAAGTTTAGGAGCCCATGGCCTATAACGAGGGGTAGAATGGTCTATACGCGGTGAAAATGGTTCGTTTCCTGCAATGGGGCCTTGAATGGGCGGGTCGGGGGAATTTATCCATTGATGTTCGTCGATCGGGGAGGGTATTTCGACATCGAAATCAAGATCAGGTGGAGTATTATAGATCTCTTGATGAGCAGCGAAGGGCCATCGCAGGAGAAACGCCGAGTCCTGGTCCATTACATTGTTGGGTTTGGATCGCGTTAATGGGACAGTGCTCTGACTGTCTCTGCGAAACCAACCATTATCCGCTATGTCTGCTATAGTACTAACAGGTGATACTAATATGGCATGGGTCTGGACTTGTGCAGGATACGCAGGTGACTTCGCAGAGCTTGTGAAGCATACTTCTCTGGCGCGGGTACACCTAATGCATGATTGCGTTCTGTCATTGTTCTTGCGTTGACACTTCAGCTTGTGCGAGCGACATCGATCGCATGCCGACCGTTTCCAAGGCGAGTGAAGTCGGGGTTCATGCCGAAGAGCGCCCAGCAAAGGAGATTGGCTTAGAGATTGGCTTAGAGACTGGAGGGTGCCGTTATGGCCCCCAGATGGGTTGAACATCTGTCTCGGAAAGCTCGGAGGTTGGATACACGGTAGTCCGCAACAACAGCTATAGTTATTTTTCGACAGAAGCGGTACTTACTATGGGATATGTTCAATTTCAGTGTGCTTGTGATCCAGCGGGCACCAAGTCCGCCCACAATACTCGACACTTGATGAGACGAACTGCGCCGCATTGTTGGCTGCATATGCTGTGCGAATGATAGATCTGGCCCCGCCCTTTTTCGTCTCCCCTTTTTACTCTTATGTACTTTCCTCCCTTCGGCCAAATAGGCCCTATACACTTGAATGAACAGTGACTTGAATTTAGAAGTATTGTTACACGTGCAACCTCTGTGCCAGCTGAACATGCAGTTCGCCTTGCACTTCGGCCGTACG
This sequence comes from Xylaria bambusicola, assembly GCF_022495145.1. Taxonomy (NCBI): domain Eukaryota; kingdom Fungi; phylum Ascomycota; class Sordariomycetes; order Xylariales; family Xylariaceae; genus Xylaria; species Xylaria bambusicola. Next base: position 457,770 of record NW_025953569.1, read on the forward strand.
AAGGACCTTTGCAGGCTGTTCATGATCTTTTAAGATATGCAGGCAATATTGGGCAATATTGGAAAGTGAGGTTATACAGACTTTGCTTCTTGAAACAGACCGTAGAGACTTAGGCGGTCTAGGCTAGCAGACCAGTTGTATATAGAGTCAAGTTAAGCTACCTACGGCCAAGAAGGAGTTGGTTGGCCAAGGACTTATGCGGCTCTAGTTGATCATTGTAATCTGAATTCTTAGTTCCAAGCCCAGTATCTTCTGCCCTTGTTATACTCGTAACCTGTAGACACTTGGCTATTAACCTACCTACTTACACCTCGAAGCTATCACTAACCTCATCCCACTTAGACTGCGATTTTGGCTGTCTTAGCACTTTTTAACACTTTCTCTCTTGCAGTCATCAAGAAAAAAAAATCTATACATCGTAGATAATAACGATTAAATTCCGTCCATACTAATCTGAGTGGTATACGGTGGAGCAGATATGGGTGCAGATGATAGCCAAATGCAGGCAGTCCAATGACTGCAGATCTAACCCGCCTCTTGTTTAACATGGTGAGTTAGAGCTGAATGGTATCGCATCCTTCAATTGGGCTGGAACCTAGTGACATTCAACTGCTAATTTATCAGGACTCTTTACGGCTCTAGTTTCTTTTCTGTCCCTCTGTCTTTAACCTAGGAGATAACCTGGGCTAATATGCATTTCGGACTTCATATAACTCAGGACCTTCTTCTGCCTGTTGGGTTCCTGCCTAACTGTTGGTTTCAACTTTCAACTGCATATAACAATCTGACCTTGTGACTCTAGCCTCATTTTAGCTAGGGGCGTGGTTAGTTGTAAATGGCTTAGGGGGTCTTGGCAGTCTACTAGGGTGGGCCACTACCACAAAGTGCGAAAATAAAAAAATCAGGTTAAGTGCGGGGTAAAACTTATTTTCCAACTTTACCTAAGGGATTTAAAAGTTTTAAAAATATAAATAATTATTTAAATACCTATTTTAAAAGTTATATAAATAATCTATAGCTTATATTAAGCATTATAATTATTTAAGTTATAGCTTTTAGCTATATAGGTTTATATTGTAGGTCTGTATTGTAGGTCAGTACTGTAGGTCTGTATTGAAGGTCAGTATTGAAGGTCAGTATTGAAGGTTAGTATTGAAGGTCTGTATTGCAGTCAGTACTGTAGGTCTGTATTGAAGGTCTGTATTGAAGGTCTGTATTGCAGTTAGTACTGTAGGTCAGTATTGAAGGTTAGTATTGAAGGTTAGTACTGAAGGTCTGTATTGCAGTTAGTATTGCAGTCAGTATTGAAGGTCTATATTGTAGGTCTATATTGTAGGTTAGTATTGAAGGTTAGTATTGAAGGTCTGTATTGCAGTTAGTATTGCAGTCAGTATTGAAGGTCTGTACTGTAGGTCTGTATTGTAGGTCAGTACTGAAGGTCTGTATTGAAGGTCAGTATTGAAGGTCTGTATTGCAGTCAGTACTGTAGGTCTGTATTGCAGTCAGTACTGTAGGTCTGTATTGAAGGTCTGTATTGTAGGTCAGTATTGAAGGTCTATATTGTAGGTTAGTACTGAAGGTCTGTATTGAAGGTCTGTATTGCAGTTAGTACTATAGGTCTGTATTGCAGTTAGTATTGCAGTCAGTATTGAAGGTCTGTACTGAAGGTCTGTATTGCAGTCAATATTGAAGGTCTATATTAAAGGTCTATATTGCAGTCAGTATTAAAGGTCTGTATTAAAGGTCTGTATTGCAGTCTGTATTGTAGGTTAGTATTGAAGGTTAGTATTGAAGGTTAATACTGAAGGTTTATATTGCAGTTAGTATTGCAGTTAGTATTAAAGGTCTGTACTGTAGGTCTGTATTGTAGGTTAGTATTAAAGGTTAGTACTAAAGGTCTATATTATAGTTAGTATTGCAATTAGTATTAAAGGTTAGTATTGAAGGTCTATATTGCAATTAGTATTGCAGTTAGTATTAAAGGTCTATACTATAGGTCAGTATTAAAGGTCTGTACTATAGGTCTGTATTATAGGTTAATATTAAAGGTCTATATTATAGGTTAGTATTAAAGGTTTATATTAAAGGTCTATATTGCAGTTAGTACTATAGGTCTATATTATAGTTAATATTGCAGTTAGTATTAAAGGTTTATATTAAAGGTCTATATTGCAGTTAATATTAAAGGTCTATATTAAAGGTCTGTATTAAAGGTCTGTATTAAAGGTCTATATTGAAGGTTTATATTGCAGTTAGTATTATAAGTCTATATTATAATTAATATTACAATTAGTATTAAAGGTTTATATTATAGGTTAATATTAAAGGTTAGTATTAAAGGTTAGTACTGAAGGTCTATATTGCAGTTAGTATTGCAGTTAGTATTGAAGGTCTATACTGTAGGTCTGTATTGTAGGTTAGTATTGAAGGTCAGTACTGAAGGTTTGTATTGCAGTCAGTATTGCAGTTAGTATTGAAGGTCAGTATTGAAGGTCTGTATTGCAGTTAGTATTGCAGTCAGTATTGAAGGTCTGTACTGTAGGTCAATATTAAAGGTCTGTACTGTAGGTCTGTATTGTAGGTTAGTATTAAAGGTCTGTACTGAAGGTCTGTATTGAAGGTCTGTATTGCAGTTAGTACTGTAGGTCTGTATTGCAGTTAGTATTGTAGGTCTGTATTGAAGGTCTGTACTATAGGTCTGTATTGAAGGTTTGTATTGTAGGTCTGTACTGAAGGTCTATATTGAAGGTTAGTATTGAAGGTTAATATTAAAGGTCTATATTAAAGGTCTATATTGAAGGTCCATATTAAAGGTCTATATTAAAGGTCTATATTATAGGTCAGTACTAAAGGTCTATATTACAGTCAGTATTAAAGGTCAGTATTAAAGGTCTATATTGCAGTTAGTATTATAGTCAGTATTAAAGGTCTATACTGAAGGTCTATATTATAGTTAGTATTAAAGGTCTGTATTGAAGGTCTATATTAAAGGTCTATATTAAAGGTTTATATTAAAGGTTTATATTAAAGGTTTATATTAAAAGTTTATATTAAAGGTCTATATTACAATCTATATAATAATCCTATTTAACAGTTAAGTTATAACTTAATTAATAGCTTATTATATATACGCTTATATATAGTTAACCTTCCTATATATAATTTATATAACTTGGTTATAATATAGATTATAATAAAAACCTATAATATTAATTATAATATAGACCTATAATATAGACCTTCAATATAGACCTACAGTACTGACCTTTAATATTAACTGTAATACTAATTGTAATATAGACCTTCAATATTAACCTATAATATAGACCTTCAATATAGACCTATAATATAGATCTTCAATATAGACCTACAGTACTGACTGCAATACAGACCTTCAATATTGACCTTCAATACAGACCTTTAGTACTGACCTATAATACAAACCTACAGTACAGACCTTCAATACTGACTGCAATACTGACTGCAATACAGACCTTCAATACTGACCTACAATATAAACCTTCAATATAGACCTTCAATATAGACCTTCAATACAAACCTACAGTACTGACTGCAATATAGACCTTCAGTATAGACCTTTAATACTAACCTTTAATATAGACTGCAATACAGATTATAATACAGACCTATAGTACTAACCTATAGTATTAACTACAATATAGACCTATATAGCTAAAAGCTATAACTTAAATAGTTATAAAGCTTAATATAAACTATAAATAATTTATATAACCTTTAAAATAGGTATTTAAATAATTATTTATATTTTTAAAACTTTACTTTATACCCTTTATTATATTTGGTCCCCTTAAGTAAAGTTGGAAAATAGGTTTTACCCCGCACTTGACCTGATTTTTTTATTTTCGCACTTTGTGGTAGTGGCCCACCGTAGTCTACGGCGCGTAACAGATGTGGCGATTTCAAGTGGCGCTGTACTTACTGTCTTTGGACTCAGATATGCCTGAACAATCATTATTGGCCCATTAGTCTGCTGATTACCGTGAGATGAGCTGAACCGATAAGGCACAGCTGAAATCAACGATAATGTTACTGCCAAGGCAATTTATACACTTGCAATGGAGTCTCACGAAATGATCAAAAGATCAGAAGCTTTTCGCAGTGTTGCGTTCCTTGTGAATCCGCGCGGAAAAGACTACACGTCGGGGATATTAGCCGTCGAGTCTGGCGGAGCTCAAAAAGGAATGCAATGCATCGCCGACTTATCGCCCGGAAAGCTGTGCTCCTGATATCCCTACTCGTCCTGATCACGCTACTAAGCTTCGGCCTAGTTCCCCAAGATGTATCTTTCATCAACAGAATGGTGATAGGGCCACTGAACAGAGATAAATTCGGCAACAATAACAACAACAATCAACCAGGATCCATCATCCACCCTATTGTGAGTCTGATTAACAAGGCAGAAGAGAGCTGGAGGAACACGGTCGACAGGCAATCGAAGACACTGGAGCAGGCAGTTGATGAGTACCGACGTCGTTACCAAATCCCGCCGCCGCCAAATTTCGATCGCTGGTATGAATTCGCGACAGCGCGCAATTCTCTGCTTATCGACGAGTATGACTTGATCCATGAGCTGCTCACCCCATTCTGGGGCATTTTGCCCGCTGAGATACGTGCCAGGACGGTTGAAGGTCTGGGTTATCCGCCAGACCAGAACGCATTATGGGGTGTCCAGATCCGCAACGGGAGTATCAAGTTCGTGACTGAGAATGGATGGGGATATTTGAAAGACTTAGTGCCGGAAATGACTAAAGATTTCATCAAGTGGCTACCCGATATGAATCTGGCCTTCAACCTGCCCGACGAGCCCCGCGTCGTTGTTCCTCATGAAGACCTCAGCCAGCTGGTCAAGAATGCTCGCAACGGTGCCATGCCTCGCGCGAGGTCGAACAAGACCCCTTTGAACCAATTTTCTCACAACTCAATTTATCAAGATGGGTTCAAGACATTCCATCATACGCGCTTCTTCCAGCTCCAGAACCAACCCATGTGGCAACCCTCTAAATTATCCTGTGGCCCTCAATCGGCGGCCAGAAATCTCGAGGAGTCTCCAAGAGACGACACGTCCGAGTATGCCTTTGGCGAACTTGGCTTCCCATCCAATGCGACGAGCATGACCGACATCTGCAACTCGCCTTCGCTCTCCTCAACGCACGGGTACTTCGTCATGACATGCGGGACTAGAATCACGCACGACTTGATACCAGTCTTTTCATCGTCCAAGACATCGTCAAACCAAGACATTCTCATCCCAGCACCCTGGTACTGGATGGCTGTCGACGATTATAACGAGTCCACAGACATAGACTGGAGTGCCAAGAACGAGACATTCTTCTGGCGAGGCTCAACGACCGGCGGTCAGAGCCAGGGTGGCTCGTGGCGTTACCAGCACCGCCAGCGCGTCGTCAAAGCGCTGCAGCTGTCCGCAGGCGAGAGTCCAATTCTATCACAGACTGAGACCGAGACTGGAGACATCATCTGGGTACCACAGAACATATCACGCGCCGCGTATAAGCATCTCATGGACGTTGGCTTCACGAACATAGTGCAATGCGACGACGATGACTGCAAGGAGCAGGAAGCCGCCTTCGGATTGAAGGAGTCGCGCACACGCGAGGAGGGCTGGACACACAGGCACCTGCTCGACATGGACGGCAATGCCTTTAGCGGGCGCTTCCTGACGCTGCTCCGCAGCAAGAGCCTCGTGTACAAGGTCGGCGTGTTCCGTGAGTGGACCAACGAGTGGCTTTGGCCTTGGATCCATTATATCCCGCTCAGCCTCCGGTTCGCTGATGGCGGAGACGGCGATGCCGGCAGTGATGTTGGCGGTATGGGTAGCGACTGGCTCGAGACTATCCGCTTCTTCACGAGTGACCCTGTAGGACGGAAAGAGGCCGAGCGCCTAGCGATGCTGAAGCGCGAGTGGGTAGCGAAGACTATGCGGAAGGAGGATATGGAGGTTTGGTTCTTTAGACTTTTATTGGAGTAAGTGTCAATCAACCCCAATTCTGCTCTTGGCGAAATGCGTGAGCTGACAACGACATTATAGATATGGGCGAGTAATTGATGATGCAAGAGAGAACATCGGCTATTCATATAATTAATTTTCTAAAAGCACTTTAGAGCGGCATTGCCATTTGAGGACAACTTTAATTTGTGTAGAACTCATTCTACATCCCTTTTCATACCCCCTATGACCAAACTAGTGCGAAGTCTTATCAATTTGTCAATCTCTTCCTTCGACATTTCGTTGAGGTGTATGTGAAAGCTTTAAAGCGAGGTCCAGGGACATTGCGGCCCTTCTCGAATCCGGGCGATCAAGGAGCTTCGTCATCCACTTAACGACGCTAGAAAACTCACCCATGGTCTTCAGACCAGAAGCCTCTACGGAGTAACGTCAGTACCGTGAACCGTCACGTGCCATACCAAGCTTAGATCCAGGGCCAGACGACAATGTCAACGACGGTGGCGCAGTCCCCAGCAATATTTCCGTGAGAAATTTTCGATAGCTAGGTGTCTAGACACGATAAATGTGGTGGGATTCATTTACATAACAGCTGAGAGAGTGTGCTCGTACTTCTCAGGAGCGGCGCTAACAAAGTGGTTCGTCTATCCTTGAGTTGGCACAAGACCACCTATCCGCCACATAAGCTAGCTCACGGATCCCCAGTACTCCTTCGAGCCAATCTTATGACCCTTATCGTATCGGAAGACAACGTACAGCAGGATGGCGCCGGATTCAAAGATCCGGACCTCCTTACCGTTTTTTAGCCTGTCGGTCTGAGCGGGAATACGACCGTTAGGATTGATCTGGAGGAACTATGGCTCCTTGTGCTCGTGTTCGAACAGCTTGATAGAGTGAGCCTGGGCCTGGGCAGAGAGACAGATGCAAGAGACCTGTCATGGGGTTGTCTGAGGGGTCTAAGAATTCACATATTGAAGTCTAGATAGACCATGTTAGAAATTCACCTGATTAGAAATCTGGAATCAGGGCCAGATTAGAAATCAAAGCAATAATGGAAGGAAAATGCCGTATTCCTGGTCGTGTTCCTGCTACACATCGGAAGAACATTCGAACGCGGAGCTGAACATAGATAGGATACTTATCAACTTCTCAACAACTCCAAGTCCCTGTCCCACATATGAAGCCATGTGGGCCAATATCCATTCCTCATTTGGAGGACCTATTGCCCTTTTAGACTCAAGCGTCTGATCGTTCTTAACGACTGTCTACTTATTATCGTGATGAGATTCATGAAACCATCATAGATCAACCTCCGAATGCGCCGGATGTCAAATTCAGGCGCAACATATCACGCATAAATAGTTGACCAGTCCGCCACATGGCAACGAATTCAGAATCTCATTGTTCTTCGTGGATTTACTTAACAATTCTTTTTCAACCCTACTTCTGCCTTTATACAAATCCTCTGCCCTTGGTTCAGTGTACGTCTACGTCAAAATGTCGGATCAACGAGTCATTGTTGTTATCGGTGCCACTTCAAATCAAGGGGACGGCGTCGTTTCTGCCTTGATTGGGGATCCCAAGGCCCAGTGGATCGTTCGCGGTGTTACTCGAGACACGTCCTCACCCTGGGCAAAGGAATTCATGTCCAAATACGAAGCTGCCAAGGACCGCGTGAGCCTTATATCTGGAGATGTTTACAGTGCTGAAAGTATGCGAGCCGCACTTTCTGGTGCTTATGGCGTGTTCCTGAATACCAACCAGACGGTCCACGGCAAAACTCTGGTTCAGCCCGAGGAGCTGCGGCAGGAGGTAGAACAAGGGAGAATTATTGTTGACGCCGCGAAGCACTGTGGTGTAAAGCATTTCGTCTTCAGCAGCCTCCCCGATATGGTCAAGGCCACTGGTGGCCGTTTCACGGATATCTATCACATGGACCTGAAATACGAGATCGAGCAATATGCCAGGAGTCAACTTGATTGTGTGACTGCGGTCATTCCGGGTACATTTTCGACTACTCCCATAATAATCCCCATCTTCTCTCACATACTGACGTATTGGTAGGACTCTTCTATTCTAACCATGTGTGGTCTCATTATTGTCGGCTTCGAGGTATGTCTTTCCCCCACGTCGAGCTTTTCGGTTCAGTGGATACCTCGATAATTATTAGAAACTGAGTTCGTTTTATCGTAGGCGATGGTGTTGTCCGGTTTTGCGCCCCCATCCCGGGACCCCGGAAGATGCAATGGACGGATCCTGCCTATGATGTAGGCGTATTCACTAATAGTACGTACCTTGCGCCATGCCAACTTGTGTTTGCCTATTACTACCTGGCTACCACTAGACTCTATTGTTAGCTCCCAGTAGATAACACCGCTAACATAATGGGCGCAGGGATCTTCGATCTGGGAGTGGAAAAGACAGCGGGAAAGGTGTACCCAGCCATAAGCCCAATGATCAGCATGGATGAAATTGCTGCCATCTTCACCCGAGTTACTGGGCGAAAGGCAGTCCATGACCCACTTACCAGTGCCGAATGGGCAGAATTCACAATCCCTATGCTTGGCCCAGCATTTCGAGACGACATCAAGCACATGATGGACTGGTTTTCTATGGCTCCTACGGATAAAATATGCTATGGAGCTCTAGATCCTGAGGAGGACACCTCGGCCGAGGAACTGGGCGTCACTGCCAGCACCTTTGAGGATTGGATCAAGCGGACAGGGTGGACCGGACCAACCGAAGTCTACGAAGGCTGATTGGTCAACCTGGGGGATGGGGAGACAAGATCCCTGGAGTTCGATAACTCGTCCTCGAACTATGAAGTCTTGGTTAGCATGTACTTCTGCAATATGATTGTTCTCGGTGTTGCAGGTTTTATACAGATTGTCGCGAGTCATTCGCCGGCAACACAAACGACGGCGAGTAGTGACGAGAATCACGAGATATTAGGGCCCTGGGCCGAGCTTGGTCTAGTGCCAGGTCGCGAGCGGAACCAGGGCTGCAGCTTACCAGGGACCTATTACTTGATTAGGAGTAGCTCTTCATCGGCGGCTTTACTAATCAAGAGTTGAACTTACCATAGCCATTTCTGTGTCTTCATTTCCTCTTAACACACGTAATCATGATAAGTCAAGACAATTTTTATTCTCTGAATGGTTTCTTGGAAGCGCCATGAATACAGCTCTTCATCTGAAGCATTTTTTGATAGCCTAGTCTCTTAACAACCTGAAACCATGAACTCAAAGCAAACACCGCTCCTTTTTGTCCACAATGCTGGTCCGACTCACGTCCACGATCGTGATCATAAAACCAAAACCAAGATTCGTCAGCATGTGATGCTTGACATTGGCAGGAAGCGCAGGAAGCGCCTCAGAAACCCGCAGCTTGAGATGGTCTTCCAGTTCTCCGGTAATGATAACGCCACACCAGTTGCCCAGTCCGAAAGTAGCCGACATAATGATGATTCTATAGATAGGCGGCACATGCCCGCTTTGGTGTACCCTTTCTGGCATCAGCATCCTTTGGACGTCTTAGAAAGTCATTGGGGCAGGGATATGTTCTCAGCCTACGGCATCATGCTGATGCTTAACGAAGGCAGAAACCCGGTGTCGACAGGTGAGCCTTACTAAAATCCTCCATTATCGTTTATGCCCCTCCATCTGGTACTCCTAACACCAAGGTCCAGATCGCTCTACTGAGCGCTTCATATTCCCTTTCGCGTTCCAGAAATCCCCCTTTCTCCGTCATTATGCTCAGTTGATCATCAGACCCGGTCAACTCGCAGGCGTACCCCACGAAAAGCCCACGAGACTCAAGATGATGGCCCTCGAGCGTTCGATGGATGCTATTTCATGTGTTGAAACAGCATTGGCGGGTACCAACTTGGAGAATCCATCTACCGAACTTGTCATTCTCGCTATCATTGCCGTCATTTCTTTCAATGTAAGGGCGATTAAACTGTCTACGTTATTATTAGAGATTGGGAGCTGACTCCTGCTTGACTAGTTGATATCCTCTGATCGTGACCAGGCACTACTCCATATATGGGGCTTAGAATCACTGATTGCCGCTCTTGGCGACAGTTTTACCTTGCGCGATCATGACGAGATCAGACTTATGATCTTCTGGTATGAAATGACATGACGGGGGGATATTGCTCTACTCACTATATGAGATAGAGGCTAATATCCATTCATAGGGTTGATGTAACAACGTCTCTACTACATGATTCTATCCCACGATTTCCGCTGCCCTCAGACCTTGTCCCTGTTGTGCCTCCGGTAGAGCTACCACTACCCCTTCGCACTCTGATGATTTTGAGATCCAAAGCAGACAAAAACATTTCTCATGTCTTATCATGCATGATGGATTTAAACGCAATAGCCTCTCTCATCGAATCAGAACTAACCGTTAGAGGTGATGTCTTATGGGGAGAGTCTGTATTATTAGGTCTCTGGCTCAACCCAGTAGCACATCGCTTGCTGGATAGGCCTCCGGTCACTGACATCTCTTACCGGCCTTCTCCGATATCAGAGGCTTTGCGTCAGGGGGCGCTGCTCTGGGTTATTTGGATACAACGCAGGTACCATGCATACCCTGGCTCTCCTACGGCGATTGTACAAAAATTGTTGAGCCTCTTGACGCAGCCTGATTGGTCGGACGTCTTAACTGATACAGATCTCATGTCGGTTCATCTCTGGCTACTTGTTCTATGTGGTATCAACTGTGACGTCCCCGCCGCTTCACCAAATCTGGCGGGCATGATTCCTTTACGAATGCGGCAGATGGGGTGGGATAACTGGAGTGAGGTGATGATGTACGTGCGTCAGATGCCCTGGACGCATGCAATTGATGTCGCAGCCACTCAGCTCGCAGAGAGGGTAGAAAGAACCAACTTGCTATCAATAAACTAAAGAACATGCTATGAGCTACCTGAGTTAATTGGGGCTATTGCATAAACTTACATTATAAGTATGCCACATAAACTTTGATGGCATAGAGCATCTGCAACGGCACGGATCTGTTCATTTAGCGCGGGACACCTACCTGTATTCAAGGTTGAACTTTACAAAGCTTGCTTGAAGTGTGTGGGAGAGCTTATTAATCATTGAATGGGCACTCAGGTAACTTTATCTTCATACGAAGAACATGATGTATCTGACCTACTAAGTACTCATTTCTACGACATGACTTTTCCTCCAACTTCAGGAGTCCTCGAACAAGTGTCTGCTATTCATCACTCCCAGTCGAATAAGCACCTGCGCTAGTTCTCACAAGCATCCGTATTCACACACATTTCCTGAAAGCCTGGCATATCCTCACTTCGCGCCCTCAAATCTCATCGGATATTTCGAGAAATATACACATCAATTCAAAGCCGACATAGATAACCATGGAAGAGTGTCTAGGAGAGTTTGTTATGATCCTAATATGGAAGTACATAATGATCCAAGTTGCATGCACAGTCGAAACACTGGTGGTACGGCGTCGCGACGGAATTGTATCGAAAGCTCGCCGACTGCAAGCGATCCTTAAAATCCCAGCCTGCTTTTTCATAGTCAGCGATACAGCCCCGGGTATCACTGATCAATCACTACGGCTTGGAACCACATTGGCTGCTGGTTTTGGGATGACTTCTTGTGCTGCATTCGGCATGGTCGCACTTGCAGGAAAGGTGAAAAGCATCTGGGGGATTGTGTTTGGAATTGCTGTCCCAGTTTGTGTGTTTATGCTAGCTTGGGCGTATTTTATATTTGCCAGACGACGGTTTGATCAAGGGGAAAGAGATAACGACAAGGAAAACGCAGAGGAGAATCTAGGGCTACAAGAAGCCATCCGCAGTGTCGAGACCTATAATCTCTTCATATGATCTACATAGTCCATACCTGCGACCCCGAATCGAACAACTCTGCGTACGAGCCTCCATGCACAGCGCAAGCCATCCGGGTCCGGCAGACACCTGAGAGATTTATCGAAAACTGACCGCAGATCTAGCTTCGCTCAATGTTATGGTATATCATATCTCACGCCCCTTTTCCAGCTCGAACAGCGACATAATAGATGTGTCATTTTCCATCGAAAATTATGGTGCTGGCTTTTTCTCCTTCTCAGGGAATTCATGCAATGAAATAGTCTTGGTCGTGCATCTTCATTCCGTAAACCTCGAGCACCTCAAAAAACCCGCGTAAGATGGGGTCATGACTTGCACATGGAGAACCCCAATTCTCTCCCACATCTGAACAACGTCGTTTCCTCCACTATGTAGATTAGCCTATGAAGCTATTGACCTCGGGACTAGAAACCTCCCAGTAATCGTAGGTAGAGTTTATGTATCCCAGGGGCTCATACATAGTAGTATGAAGTATATGTACCCGTCCCCAATCCTGCTTTTGGAATCTTGCCCGGTCGGAGGAAAGAGACAGAGACATACAGTTTCCAAGCCAAAGATGCTGACCTGAAAATTCAATATCAGGCTCGCTTCCCTCCTGCTCGAGATCAACGATGCCTCGACCAAACTCGTGCAATGCGGGAAGTACATATGGCTTATGTACGCGCAAAACTGGACTGGATTGGCTATGGGAAGCTGTGTCACCCGTAGCTGGTAAAGATGATCGTAGAACACCGTTACGGATGGCTTTATAGGGAAATTGGAAACTCTCCTGAGCTTCAAAGCCACGACACTGCCAATACATCTGGTTAGGGAGGAAATACAGGCGCCGTCGTGCGAATAGTCCTTCTTGATAAGTCCACCCACGGGTATTCCAAGGGGACTCCGCTACTGCGAGATTAGCCTCTCGATGGGTAGACACCAGGACCAGGTGATTCGGCAGTTGGATCTCCACACTGGGATGTCGCATAGTGCTATCGATGCCCGCCAGTCCAAAAGATGCATCGCTGCCTGCCGCTGCGATCAGTGTAGTCTCATAGAACCATGGCGTCACGTTCCCCTAAAGGTCCCCAATAAATCGGAACGTGAGCCCTCGAATCCTTCTGCTTTCGACATTAAGCTCGCATCTGACAACTTCGTATTTATCAGTCTCATAGCAACGGAGGATCTCTTCCTGGGCTTGGTTCTGAACCCAAAACGCATTCCCATGTGCAACCCCACGAGGCTTGTCTATCATGGCCTTATATTTTCCTCCCCACATACACAGAGTGCCTCCATAGACAGTCGCATCCTTGTACACTGGCTCAATGCCAAGGAGCCTTCCTAGCACTGTAGGATCGGCGAGAGTCCCATAAAAGAAGTAACAGACAGGGTACTGGTTTTGAGAGGGGGTGAGAATCGTATCATTTGTCGACGAAGGGCGATACTGTGGCATCGTGGCATCGATTCCGAGAGTCGGGTATGCGGAGGTCCTCGATAGCTCTTTTGTAGCTATGGAGTACTTAATGAATGTTGGCTGGAATCGCGACTCGATCTCAGACAAGTAGGCTAAGATAGTGCTTCTAGCAAGCGAGTCGACTTTGCACTAATACAATGTCAAATGTTAGCCACATCCTCTGCCGAGAAAAAGGAGTAAACAAATAAGTAAGGGTGGTAAGCCGACTTCAATGTCACCCACCGACATTAGAGCCCGTATGATTAGCTGGTCGCGGGTTTGATACACCCGGTTATACGCATTCCATTGTCAGGTAAGTATGCAATGGGGGTGTTTTCCTTTGAATGAACAAGAAAAAGACGGCGAGGCCAGTGCTTGTTCAATCCACTTACAAATATGGCTGGTTTATCATCGTCATCTGTGCCGTAATAGACGGCGGGATCTTTCTTCGACCGCGAAGCTCGCTTGACCACCTCTGCGCTGCCTAGGGGTCCTTCCAGCTTCAAAAGGTAACTTTGGTTGCTGGCTGCATGGGTGACTCTTGTTGCCGAGGGCTTTGTCGCTTTCGAAGTCGCAGAGTATTCGTATGCCTCTCTGCTGAATCCTTGGGCTTCCTTTTCGGCACGTACAATTTCCCAGTGCGAATCCGACACTCTTGTTCGCGACAAGTTCGACCGGTGGGCCTGTATTTCTTGAAGAGACTATTCGGATAATATTGGTAGTTAGTAATCATGTTAATGGATTCTCTTTCGCTGTTACTGACCTGAGCATATGTGAGCCCAAATAATGACTGCCATTGCTTTATATCGTTGTGGTCTGGTTCATCAGGCTGTTCGGACTGTTGAACCACAGCGGCGGCCAGCGACTCAAGTTCATCTAATACGTCCATTCTGATGGTATTGAATGTAATTTTGTATTGGAAGTAACATATTCTAGCGACGCACGCCAATAGCTGAACGAGTGATTTGATCGGTAGACTTGAAGAATATGTATAGGTGTAGAGAAGGTAGCAAATTTATACCTAGTGGGAGCTTGACTATTATTCCGTCCGCATCCAGGAATCGACCTACACCTTGCGATTGCATAAACCTAATTATGAGTCATGAACATCATGTGCTAGGACATGGATTGGACCCAAACTTTACTTCAATTCTGTATACGTGTTCTGCGCCTATATCTGTCGGAGTTCTCATAGAAGAAAAATACCATGTAGGTAGTAAAGATGCAAGTGAAGCTAAGGACGGGGGGAATGCATTATAATGTTGAGATTGTATTGCTATAGACTTTTTGATATGCTAATGTCCATCCAGTTATGCCAACACGTCGCATCGCGATCAGACTTTTGGCAATAAAGTGAGCCGATAGCTACCTGTTGTTGCAAATCAATGTAGCCGGTGTATATAAGCTGACAATCCCTAGCTATCAGAAATCCATGTAATCATTGCAGCCGCGAGTGTAGATCACTCATAAGATTCCTGAAACTCATTTTGTATCCTTCTCTCATCCAGTGAGGAGTATTACCGCGTGTTCCAGTCTCTATAGAAAATCTTGACCAAATCTTCTAGTTTCCACATCGAGATCGTAGCCTAGACTCATTGATAGGTCTGGGTACGATAGAATTTCTTCCATCATCTACTTTGAATATCCCGAGATCACCTTTTTCCCAATTTCTTTGCCGTGTGCTGTGGCCTTTATGATCAAAGATGACCCTTGTATATTCACCTCAACCTTGTACTCAAGCACACGATGAGGGTATCTTATTCCTCTTCGTCGAGGCAGTTCCTCTACGGGCACAGGGGTCTTCATGTCAATCACGACGTGCTCCCGGAAACCCGTGGGGTCAGAAGGCTTATTTGGATCATGCTCCGGCTCATTCTCTGCCAACCGTTTCGGCGGTTTGGCGAGATTCGAACGGTAGATCGGCTCTGAAAACGAGACGTAACCGACGTCGTCGATACCAAAGAACTTGTCATACTCATATGTTCGAGGCTTACGAGATTTAACGCTTTCGCCCTAAATAGACATCAGTAGTCTGGTTCAATTGGAATATATATGGCTGCAACAAACACGGAGGATGATCCATTCCATTTGTTCTTTGGCCATGGGGCAACCTGTAAGCTCGTGAATATCATGATCTTCGATGTTATGAATGCGACGACTACCCAGCATGACGTTAGCTTCCGGCTACTAATCATAAGGTATTGCCTCAACTGTACTTGAAGTCCTCCATTTTCAACCAAGCGTAAGAATATCTCGAGATGTGGGAATCAACAGCGTCTTGGTTGATCACATGCCCGACTCCAGAAATAACTGCGCCTCGCGCAACCGCCGTCCACCTAAGACAGGGTCAGAAGAAAGCCGAACAACAAGTATAGCTGCCCTACGGTTTTTCGCCGTTCTCGAGGAGTATCTCAATACGGCCTTCGTATTTCTGAGAGAGCTGATGATGGATATACTGGCAGCATCCAAAGCCACCAGCTAGAATGATAAACTAAGATATGTTATGTCAGCGGTAAGAAAAATTAACCGTATGCGAGGCCAATATCTAATACCTGGGGCTGTTTTTTTGTTTTGCTAATGATGGCTTGAACTTGTCCTTCAACAAGTCGTGAAATCTCGTTGTACACAGAATTGAAAATAGCGTCCATGTCAAATCTTATTGAATGAAATAGATGATTAGTTTACTCAGTTAACTTAACACTTCAGATAGTTGAGTACTCACTTGTCTAGCAAAACTTCTACCTTTTGACCTTGGTGTTCATTCAACTCGATTCGAGGGCTTCGCTTGCCGTCGGAATATTTTCTCTTGATACCTTTCTCCCACACGGTATTCAAGACACTTTTCTGTTCCCGTCGACTCACTTGTGACCAGGATGGCGATTTTCGGTTCTTTAGCTTCATTCGTTTTAGTTTCTTTTCAACGCAACCTAAGAAAGCTGCGTCGAGGAAAGTGGCGCCACACAACCCCCCCGTTCCCTCCACAACCTCCTCGAGAACTAGGTTCGGCTTCATTGATTTAACTTTGAAGCTGATAAGATCCTGTGTACACATTTTAGTATTAGCTGGGTTTTACCAGTAGATCCAGAGTAAATAAGTATCTTACGGCTGTACCACCGCCTAAATCGACAATAATCAACGTTTGCCCAGTTTTAAGAACGTCATATTTGTTGTAACCATCGATTACAGCTAGAGCTGCAGCTTCTGGCTCCGAGACAATAGTGTAAGTCGTGTTTTCGCGTCCCTGGTGTTTCATTAAAATCCCTGCCTTTTCGACTGCGGATTCCATTAGTGCAACTGTGCTATCCTGCCAAATTGCAGGCACGGTTATGACCAGGTGAAAAGCGCGAGTGGTCATGAAATCTTGTCCGTTGATTCTGGTAACAGCCTCAAGGGCATGGTCCCAAACCTTGCCTAGGTAGTCAGAAATGACTTCGACCGCACTCTTGCCAGTCTTCTCCACGCTGTTGCGAGCTTGAATGATGTGTGCGGTGTTTCTAAGGTGTGGTTCTAAACTGTCCTCGTCAAGTAAAAGTAACTTAAACCATGTGATTAAATCTGCACTGTCAGCTGCCTGGTGTCCCCAGGCAACAGTTCCATCTTGACCATAAGATATCCGCGAAGGCACTTTAGGTGAGTCAGAATGGGGATCTTCCGGGTCTGGTGCTGGCCATAAAGTGATTGCCTCAGGCTTTACATCACTAGGACCTCTGCCACCCTCTCTGACATAACCAAACGCCACGCCCGTAAATCTGAGGAGTCAGTGGCAAGTACCTGTCTGCATCCTATGGTAGACTTACGTGGTGCCAAAATCGATCCCAATCACTACCACACCCTTGTGGTCGCTTCGATGCGCCATCTTGGAAAGGACGTAGCGAGAGTTGAAGCAGGGCTGCTGCGTGGCCAGATACACTGAACTTCGGCGATGATGCTGGGAAGAGGGATAACAGTAGGAAAGGTGCTGGACGGAGATATTGAGAACGGGAAGTTAAATGTCTTGATATGCAAATGCGAGAATCTGATGCAACTCTGAGAAAAGATAGGAACAGGTGGATGTACGGGTAGAGGTCTGATCAATAGATAGGTAGTTAAATAGCTATGTAGGTAAATCAAAGAGATACCTAGAAAATGTACTTGCTGTTTGTTTCTGTGGTGATATAGGATACTCGGGAAGGCACGTACCAGGGCCCAAGACGCACTTACCGAGATGCTGAATTTCCTTTCAACAAGTTGGCTGTCTAATTTACTTGGGTACGCCACGTTTACAACCTAACCTCCCTCTCTGACTACGTACCCAAGTACGCCATACTTCAGTTTTTTCCCTTACAATAATATATCAAGGTAAAATTCTTCATTTGCATTGTACCTAGGTACCTTCTACCTCTCTTGGTCATTGGTAGATAAATCCCCCAGACCAAATCTTCCCATCAAGCAGCCACCTAGGCACCCATTTATCTGCAAACTCGCTGACAACCCTACCTTGCGTGTTCAATTCGAACGCTTAATTACCCTACGATAACATCGTGGTTTCAAAGGCCAGTTTCAGGAGAGATAGTTAACATTAGGTGATCAAGCTGACAGATCTCTTCGATGAACACCCGTCTCAGCATGAGTTCAAACAAAAGACAACGCTCTGTCGGTGAGGGCGGCGATGGCAGTGACCGTGACGATGAAGCGCAGCACTTCAGTAAGAAAGTCGCACATTCTACCGAAGAGAATGCCGTACCTGGTCCCCAGCCTACAGCAGTTGATCTTACAGATGACCCCCAAGATGCGACAGCAGACGACGCATCGGAGATGATTCACCCATGTGAGAGTGCTCAAAACATTCGCAATGAATTAGCCAGTCATAAAGACGAACTCAGAGAATTCAGAAATGAAATTTCTTTGCTCAAAAATCAGCTAGACAAATTTCTCAGTACTACGTCTAAGGAACCTATGAATGATCGAGATGAACTTCAAATCAAGTTGAACGTAGCACAGGACCGACTGAAAGCAACCCAAGACCAATTGGAAATAGAGCAACAGCGACTAGACGCCGCCCAATCAAAGTTGGATTTGGCAGGCACTCAATTGAATGAAGTGAAGGCAATTCTAGAGCCTACTAAAACACAATGCGAGACACTTCGCCAAGACATAGAACAGATTGGGATCATTCGACACAGCGCACCGTACCTAGATATCATTCTTGAAGAACAATTCCTGGAGTTGCGGGATAACATCAGATGGTTCACCAAGACATACTGCAGTCACCCAACCTTGGTCACTTCTCTCCCAGCCGATGTCACCGCGAAATTGAGAACACTATCAAGCACTCCTATTGGCCACTTCCTCAGGAATCGATTCTATGCACGACGTTTCGCTGAGGCTCACATATGGTGCTTACTCTACGATCAACTGCTTTGTAACCCTTTCTTCATATGGGGAACTACCAACACGATTGGCAAGGTTGTCGAGCACGTTTTAAGTAAGTATTTCTCTTGCTATTGTGTGTGTAGTGGTTTAAATGCTAACTCTACAGGTCTCGCGAGCGCACCTCGGCCGACTCGAGAGTTTTGGCGGGTAATGACTGCGCAGTTGCTCAGCGATACAGAGCCCCAGGAGGCGAGAGTCAAGACCTACCGAGACCTACTTATCTCCCAAATCACCCCACTGGTCAACCCTGAGCAAAGCGGCAACGCGGAGCGTCACATTGATACTATTACCAATGAAGCCGTCCAACTTGCTAAGGGCCTCACTTTATCTCGTACGAAGTGTGCTATCCGAAGAACGGAACAGGCTGCAGATGTTGCAGTGGCCGAGAAGTACAACGACGAATGGATGGAGATTATCGAGGTTAGCATCGTCCGCTTCATCCGTTTATTCCATATCAATCTGCTTGCACAAATCGCCGTTTATACATGCTTTTCATTTGTTGGTACTCTTCATATATTCGTGCTCTCCGCCCGCTCCCCTTTTATGCATGATTACAATTCCTTTTTCTCATCTATTTATAATCACTATTAACTTGAGCCCTTACTTGCTTCTTCATAATACAGCTCAGCATTCTAATATTCTCTTATAGAAATGCATCAGGCAGAATGATGCCGTCGAACTGGTTGTCACGCCAGCTCTAATCCAGCTAACTAATTCGGCTGGTGATGAATTCAAAACGCCAAGAGTACTGGTCAAGGCCGAAGTTTGCTACGGACAGGGCCGCAATACCGACGATACCGTTTCTGTTTCGAATTCACAAGCAGATGAAGTGGAAGAAGCCACACCGCAGAGACCAAAACGTGTGAAACTATCAGTCAAGGCGACGGATCATGCCACACTGGATGAAGAGTTAGGGGATGATGATGACGACGCAGAGGTGGACGACGGCTCAGGCGAATATAATGGTGAAAAGGGCACGCACGGAAAGAGACCAACCAGAAATCTTAGAAAGGCAGCCTCAACCAGTGCAAAAAGAACCTAGTTGTAAGGCGGAGTGCTGGTGAATTATCCTAGTTTGCGAGCAGCGCATTGGTTTCACATGGTAGCACGTCCTTATCGAGTCCAGGATGATTGCGTATTTGGTATGAATCAGGCCTGACAGGCACCTAGCAGTTAAGAGCACCTCGCAGATACAGGTAGCAGAGAGACGCTCTACGACGTAACTTAGTTACAACATGAGGGCTAGAATAAACGCATTGAATTGACTTTATTTGCTAGATATAATTCTGTGATGACTCTCATGATGCATATCTCGGAGGTTGGCGGCGAGGGCTGAGCAGCCTCCTCGATCTAGATTGATGATGATTTTAGGCAATACCAAGCCAGTAGTAATTAGATAAACCTGCGTACAGCAAGTACTCCTCAAGGTAAAGGCTCCATAAGCTTCTCCGCCATAGTCACACGCTCAGCAGACACAATAGTGCGCAACTCCTTGATGGCCCGTACCCTCCGGTGCGTCCAGCGAGTGCGCATAATACATGTGTTCGGCGTCACCCGTGACTTGGTAAATGCGGGTGGGTGGCTTTCCATCCGGTACGACGGCCAGCGACCAGTGGTAAGGGCCGGCGATCTGATTCTTGCGAACTAGCATAAGGGAAATTGGAGGGTGTTCTTCGGACAGCTTCTGATGCTCGGATTCGTGGGGTTCTCATCCCCCCCATCATGAGCCGTCGTTTCTAAGCTTACGGGGCCATTTCGAGCCATTACTGCCTTCGCGGTATTCTCTCTTGAATAGTCGAATAGGTTCTGTGTAGGTGATGCGCTGATCAGCGCTCGCGTCTCTTGAAGCCATTGGTTAGTCTTGGCGGTCGTAATGTGGTGTGAATGGCCTACTTATCAAAGGCCATTTTCATGAAACAGGAGATTGGAGGACTGCGATCTCGTGGTCATGGAGCTCGCCCTACGTGGCAAATAGCTATTAGTTAGGTAGTTCAACTTGTGTGACGAGATGTTTGCTGCTCGTTGATTTGGTATAAGACACCACCAATAAATAGGGACAATAGTACTAGATGTCGACTCATACTACATCAGGGGGAAGAGTATGCAGTTGCCTGTCACCTGGTGTTAATAGATCATGTGAGTCACTTATATACATACTTTGATCACTACCTGAAGACAGAAATGGCCAATTGATATGCTTTCTACCTGTGTAGGCTCGAAGATGCTGAGCGTTTGGAAGCATCTCATACGAAACCATGCCGCCTAGCTTGACATCCTAGTATATCACAGCTGTCGGCAGCTGTGCCCACCCAACCAGTAGGTTAGGTATGATTGCTAGTATCAGCATGAGGTTCCTGAGTCCTCTGCTGCCTTTGTGGTGTAGCTATCGCAGCAGCAATTGGCCATCCAAAATTTCCATGTGATGTCTTGAAACAACCTCACGTGCTTTAGATGGCGGAAGCAGCGGCAGTAGACGTGCGATCCTAGGCCGGAATCCCATGCATGCATCTTCTCACCCCAAGATGACACGGCCCAATCCCCGTACACAAACACCCTGTGCTCACAGCCATCCCACTCCGACCATGTTAACCCAACACAACCAGACCGAATCTACCCCGCCATCATGACGACGTAGCCTCAGCTGCCCTTTTCTGCGCAAGGCCGCCGAGCTTCTCGGCCGCCGCGCCAAGGCTCCTCACATCTGCGCCCTGAATCACATTCTGGCCGTTCACTGCAACATGGCGCCCCTCCTTGAAGAACATGAAAGTCGGCATGGCAGTGACCCCGTACGTCGTCGCGGCATCCTGGGCGCGATCAACGTTGATCTTGGCAAAGGCAAGGATGCCTTCAACAGCATGTTGCGCTGCTAGTTTCTCGTAGATGGGCGCGATCGCCTTGCACGGAGGACACCAGTCGGCGTAGAAGTCCACCGCCACGTAAGTCGTTGATTTGAAGAGGTCTGAGAGCTCGGAGCTCGAGGTGAGGTGCTTGATCTTGTCGCTCATCTTGGATTTTACACTTTGCTTCAGTCAGTTGTATGTGAGTAATTTCAAGGTCTTGGATATTCTTCTTCAGTAATCAAATATTCGCAGAAGGCGTAAGGGTCTGGCGGGTATGAAATGTGATGTTGGTTGAGCGCTTGCTTTGAGATGGTTGCGCGATTGTGGCCTCGAAGCTGCGAGAAGCTATCAGCTGACAAATCACTATGACAGCTGCACACCGATTGGCAGCGCCCCTTGCCGTACCGGCAATTGGCTGGCACGAATAGGTACAATCACACAACTTATAATTGACAACAGAAACAATTATATCGTTAGAATCGACGATCATTATCATAAATCACCGACTATCGCCAACATGCCTGAATGATCCGAGTATACGGAGGAATCTTTTACTCGAGCGACTATTCGCTTGGTGTACGGCACCCAGGTTAGCTGACTGTCTTGAGTGTATGTAATGTATATATGAGTTTATGTGAAACAACTCATCTGATGAATCAAACAGCTGTTGATATCATGAGTTACAAGTATAGTCACATTTACACTATCAAAGTTTCGGTTGCTAAATGCATTCTCACTCTTTGCGCGTCGGTTCATTAATCGCGAAAAGCTGTTGTAAGATGTTAATGTTAGTTGAGCTGCTAGGGGCTAACGACGTGTAATAATAATCAAGGATCGTGAGTCATGTAGGACTTTGAGCTTAACCCCAGTCAAAGTGTAGATGGCATATCTCAAGTGTTCCTTCTGCCATACAGAGTCCCTTTGTAGTATTTACCTAGATGCAAGCATCTTATCAGAAACCTTATTACCTTCCAGGAATTGACCGTAGTTCTGAATAAGATGTTATCATGCGATCCTAACGTCGCATCATAGTCCTACCTCGCTACCTAAGATTCAAAGAAATCCTTCCTTTTTGACAGTAACGATGCTAGGATTAGCCTCAGCTGTCTAAACTTAGCCTTTGTGGTATCGTAAAAAGTTCCCAGTTCCTCGGTGTGATTACTGGCTTGGCAATCTCACCAGCTACAGTAGGCTCACCAATCATCGCAGTAATGCGGCACAGCATATTGCACACCACAATACAAGAGACGCTCATGTCGCACCACACTACTCTTATTGTCGCTCATCTTCTGATCCCTTTCAAGTGAAGCCGAGGCGATACATGAGCGATGGCGACGACCACTGACTTCATCCCAGCGGCCACGCTGCTGCCTGCCAGCATTACCGCTCCGCCAGCCGTTCAATTCACGCCGCTGCCAGAGTGTTTGGATCCGGCTAACAACTGGATTGTGACAACAAGCTGCTACTTGGACTTGAAAAGCCAAATCTCATATCCAGATTGGCTTACCTGCACTGTTGATGTCTTTGGCGCCCCGTCCTGGTACGATTCATCTTGTAACGTTCCTATTCCCACGACATCCCCTTATGGGCCAAAGACCACGATCGACGGTGTCGTCAACTACTACACGGGATGTCCCGTAGGGTACTCGACCGTCCGGAATAGCGCATATGCCGGCTACTATACTGTAAGTTACTTCTGTAGTCCGACTTTCAGCCTAGTTATCATTATTCGGAGTTTGAACAGTTCTGTTCGGAGTGTCGATATGTATCAGTGACGATTGACTTATTTGGCATGCCTTTCTGAGTATACTAACCCTGGTTGATACAGTGGGAGTATGATGACGTGCACTTTGATGCTACTGCGTACGATGTTCGCTGTTGCCCGACGTAAGTAAACCAAACCTCATTCCTGTGTTGAAGTGGGAAGAAATCTGATGTGGCGGGTCGCTCACCTTACCTACAGTCAATACAACTTCGGCTTTCGCCCTGACGGCAGTGATCCACGGCAAATGACATACACGTTGCATGATGGCAAGGCCTGGGATCTCTTCATCTATCCGCTTCCAGGTTGTGCGGCGACATCGATCATGCAGCTCTCCGGCAAAGACATCCCCGTTCAGACGTGGTCAAATGACATGGCCTGGGATAAACGTCAGCTTCAGACGCTTGCGTGGGACTATGAGAACGGCGTCATGTTCGCGAACGATCAGGCCTACTCGTACACGGTCTTCCAAGGCACGCACACATGCTATGAAGATTGTGACAAATGGTTCACATACTGGTAAGCTATTTAACCCCTTTATGAGATGTCCAAGTATGTATCTTAATTGCTAACCTTATCACAGTAAGCAAACGCTTCCTATATCTATTTTCGACGAAGCGCAACACTATAAACATTGATCAAGGTATTTCGCACTGAGCTGACATTCCTTTACGTTTTGCAGACTTCCCAGATGGAACGAATGGAACCCCCGGTCCCTGGACAGGCCCAAGCGAAGCGACTCCAACACCGGACCCAACACCCACGCCAGAGCCGGAGCCGACGCCAGAACCTGAGCCGACATCAGAGCCAGCGCCAACGTCAGAGCCAGCGCCAACGTCGGAGCCAGTGTCAACCCCAGATCCAGAGCCCACGTCAACTCCAGGAGCTTCATCGCCAGGAGATGCGGACCCCACACCTAGTAAGACCCCATCACAATCCGTTCCAGGCAGCAGCAACACCAGCGCACCCACGGAAACAGGCACATCCGGCCCTACTAACAGCAGCACAAGTTCCGAATTGCCCACGTCAGAAACTCAATCGCCTGCCCCGACGTCTGGCGCACTAAGAACCGTAGCTCCGTCGTTCCTCAGTGGGCTAATTATTACCGTCGCTGTTATGGCCCTGAGATCTTGAAGGTTGAGAAGAATAATTTACGCGATTTCGTATGATAGGGATGTAACCTTTCAGTTCGCGAGGAATAGCTATCTTTGTAGGGGTATTGTACACACGCGTACAGCGGACCATATAGCCTGTCTACGGCTACGAGGGCATATCCTGTAAGACCCCTGACAGGGTATGCATTCTCATAATGAACAGTGTTGTTATATACACTTCAATGGCATGAGACATACTCACGAGCTCGGATATTACTAAAAGCAGTACAATTGTATATAGATTCAAAGTCAGCAAGCAAGGCCAAGAGATCTTTGCAGACGTAGCAGAATAATATATTATGAATAACTTCAAACTCCAAAACCTGTGCTAGCCCTTCTCATAACTATGAAATCCTCCTAGGACACAAGTGATGCCGAGGTTTGAACTTAACCCGTACGTGCAGAGACCCATGATATTGAGCTCTTACCCGGGTATATCTATCCCATTCACTTACGGTTTCATTCCTACCCATCGCTTGTTTAGCTTCTCTATGAATGCGAGTTTATTAGCAATCTGAAAGCTGGGATATTCCGTTACAGCAAGCATTAAGCGGTTAATAATGTTAATATAAACGCGGTATAATGAGGCGCGTAATCACTATATCAAGGCAGATAGTGAAACATCAACCTATTCTACTTGAACAGGAAAGCAGAATAACGGAAATCGATGTGATATTCATGTAACAATCATAAGCAACGTAATAATCATATAATCATTAAACAGTTCATTACCACCCCAAACAGAGTTACTTATAACCAAGCATATTGGAATCCAATTCACCATCTTAGATTCGTTAGCCAAAGTGATTATCCCGCTGAAGAGCTTGAAGACAACCAATGTCTTCCACCCACACTTATCCTCTATCTGCGTATCTATCCCCTCTTGCTTAGAACAAACGGCCCCAGAAATACAAATGATGTTCATTAAGATGAGTTTGCAACGAATAGGAGCGAGTAGGAACCTCAGGATATGGTCATTTTACACGAACATGAAAAGTGAACAAAGGTTTCTTATTCACAACCTCACATTGTCCGATTACTATGTAGTTCCTTCGACCAACCTCAAGAGCGTATTCAACTTGACTTGGATTAAGATATCTCCTTTCTACAGAGCTACAGCAATCAAATACGATCTCGATCTCATGAGACATTACAAAATCTAGATTTCAATCCACTGTAAAACAAATAATCAAGCTACCTAGTCTCGGGCATCATCACATGTAAATAGGCTCGACCATGCAAGCCTCTATCAACTAATACTCACGATACCTCGCTACGTCCACGATCTGCGCTTTCCCCATGTCTTAAATATGGAGCAAGCACTACGAGGTCGTGTTAGCACCTTACCTTGGTCTATGAGGCATTAAACGGCGTTGTGTTCGGTTAAGTAGCTCGGCGAGTAAAAGCCACAGAGTAAGTAATGATATACAAGTAACTGCCTAACCTGATCCAACTACATGTCTCCGTTGTTCAAGAGGGATGCATGAACCTAATCACCATATGTATGATACATATCTCCACGAGGAGAGGGAAATAGTATTAAGTGTGCATCAGATAGGGCTAGCTATGTCTTCCTCGGCATATCCCATCCTATTCTCGATGCTTTTGCCGCGCGCCGGCTGGCAAGGGAACAATCAATCTAGAACCGCCCTGTCTTTCCCCAGAGCTAACTTCACCACCGAATGGACTGTATAATCACACATGCACTACACTGTAAGACTGCGATTATGAATCCGCGGCGTCTGTACCTGCATGTGCTCTGAGTCAAAAAACTCAGGGGGACCCTAATTATGAGCCACGTATCTAAGTATTGTAAGTAGGGGACCAGACCAGACCTTCGAAGCCTAGACATTGTGTCAGACACTTGTCGCAGGTCCATACCTGACAACAAGCCTACCTACCAAGCTAGTCGGATACACGAGGACCCCGACAAACCTCGAACTATTACATGCTCTAGCTTCGTGGATAGCGTTGCGGGATAGCGCTGCACATCTAGTTCTAGGGCGAGAACTTGTTGGGCTTCTGGCGTGGTTTACTACCTACCGTACATAGGAGAGTAACTAGACATGTCTTAAGGACATAGTATTAGTGCTAGTTTTGAGTCGGAGATTTAACTTAGGCCGGGGGTCGTAGTCTACCTACCGCATTATTGAGTGTGGATAATTAGACCAAGAGGGCTGTTCCAATAGCTTTCTTTTGCGGTCTTGTGGACGAGTATCTTACTTAGCTTGCCTCGCTTGCATGGCATTGATGAGTTGTGTACAAGTAGGTATGCTTAGACTCGTGCTACTAGTGAGCGAGTGAGTGAGTGAGTCTTGCTCTATCTAAGTAAGTAGTGCGCCCATCGGCGGTGTGACAGGGATATTGTTCGGGCACGATGTGAAAAGGCATCGCTTAGAGAAGATATGGAGAGCTCATTTGCAAATCACGGCCGAAAGACCATCCCATCCTATCCTATTCTATCCTATCCTATCTGTACAATGACGGTGCCGTGCCCGTCTCCACGCAGCCCCAGGCCAGACACATGTTGGGAGTTTCGAATTACTTATTCTAGCCGAGCCGAACAGACACGGGGCGGCATTGGCACACCAAGATGGCGGAGAAGGAAACGAAGCGAAACCTGGAGTAGTCGGGCCGATGAGACACATTGGCAGATGCGAGGCTATCGTGAACAGTCTAGCGCATGCAAGTCGAGTTGCGTTTTGTGGGGGTGGGAGTTCGAGGGCGGCAATAGGCGGTTTTGAAAAAGCTGGGGTTTTTGGGTGATGTGTGTGGTCCTGGGGAATTCGGTCGTACGGTATGGTACGGTAACTGACCTGGGGAAATGTCCCACTCACTCAACCAGGTTGGCCGTGTCCATTCTCCATTTCTGCTTACTTACTTTTCTTTTTCCTGCAAGGTACAGTATCTATATAGTAAGTAGAGACTCGGATTAGTTTCAATTGTGTTTTGATTCTAGATCTTGGCCGCTAACTGTAGTGTGTTATAATCGACAGCCTTATGGTTCTCGCGGACTTGATCGAATGAAGAAAGGATATACACCATATGGACAAGGATGCGCAGAGAAAGAATAGGGAAGAATACACTACCTACCTACTAAGTACGATTGAGTAAAGTCTTTGTTGGCCCACCAGCCGTTGCAAGATTTGTCACCTTGGCGGCCACGCAAATCAACCTCTTTTCGATATGGTGTTGTAGTAGCTCCTACCGCTATGTATGTGTCCCTTCTCATCCAGCACCCATTTCACCCCTTACCTCGGTTCCATGTTTGCTTGTGACGGGTTCAAGTCGAGAAGGATGGTGTCTTCAGTTGTCTTTCTATTTGTCCTACCTACCTCCCACAGTTGCTGCGCGTACGTAACCAAGGGGCCAGAATGACACGAGTCGTCAGCTGATGAGGTGGTCGTAGGACGCGACGAT
This sequence comes from Xylaria bambusicola, assembly GCF_022495145.1. Classification (NCBI taxonomy): domain Eukaryota; kingdom Fungi; phylum Ascomycota; class Sordariomycetes; order Xylariales; family Xylariaceae; genus Xylaria; species Xylaria bambusicola. Next base: position 485,687 of record NW_025953569.1, read on the forward strand.
GGCAAACTCGCGCGAAAGCGGAACATTTACATGAGACGAGCCATTCACAGTCCAGATGGGAAAAAAATAAAACAAGATACAAGTACGACAGGCGGGAGAGCCAAATACAGTATGGTAGATACATTTCCATGTACATCACCAATCTCGTGCCTGTGACTGGCCATTCCGTACTATTACTAGTAGTGTAGGTTAAGTCTCTAGTCACGTCACCACAAGCAACCATTCTCAGCTGTTTCTTTGAGACAATCCCGGTTTTCTGGACAACTTTGGGCAGCACCTACAGGCAGGACAGACAGATTCGTTGGGCCAATCCTTTTGCAATTATCGGGATACCAATGCCCCAGTAATGCAGTCCAAGTATCTACCTCCCTACCTAGGTACCTACATACATACTCAGAACAGTTTTAGGATGCATAAACTTGATATCTCCGGTAGGCGTTCTTGTCGAGAAGGAAGAACGGGAGAGAGGCCCAAAGGAGCAACTGGAGACGTTTACACTTACACAAGTAGGTATCAGGTTCTGGCGTGGAAAAGAGGCGAGCGAGTGTTAGTGAAGCCGCATAAAATGTCATCGTCAATGTATTAAACCAAACCATAGCATAGCTTAAGACGGGAAGGAAGGGAAGGGAAGGGAGAGGGGAAAGAAGGGAGGTCATATCATGGTCGGGCCAGTTGATCTGGTCAGTGATCGGGGTCAGCAATGACAAAAGCCTCTCTTTCGCAGGGAAAATAGCCAGTCAGACGGGAAGCCCGCCCAATAAACTGGCCGCTGGATGAAATGCCATGCATGAGAAACTTGGTACGAGCCGGTACCTGCTTACCTCTCAGACAGGTACATGCCCACAGTGTCCGACTACGGTGCCGCACGAATCTCACTCACTCACTACGTACATATACCTAGGTAGGTACCTATCGTGTACTACTTGTATGTATGTAGTGTGCAGTTGGTAAAGGTAGAACGGGGTCTGAATAGGCTCATGGGGCCTCGTTTAGTCAATACCTGCCTACTACCTACATACATATTCACTCTAGGCAGGTATGTACCTAGTAGGTACTATCCATCAGTGAAATTGTTAGGTGTTCTCGCATTATACCTATCCCATCACTAGTTGCTGCTTAATCCAACATATCTACCCTTCATACCTACCTAGTAGATTGGAACAATACTTTGTAAGTAAGTAAAGAAAAGCTTCCAGAGCTGAGTCGTTTTGCACTGCATTTAAAAATAGAGTCGCAACGGCCGTTAGTGTGTAGCGACCTGTGTCGCATTAACCAGGCAATTTTGGCTGACGAGGGGAGGACATGAAATGATCGACGTCAGTCTGCCCACATGTATGTACCTACCTAGGTACTCTTTTACCTGGAGTACAGCTTGGAACACGGCAAGGTGGTATTTGTACCGGGTAGCACTATGTTGTTTGGCTGCTATCTAAGACATACATACTGCAGAATAGGTAGATTGTCTGATCGATCCAAGAATCGTACATCTTGCAGTCTCTAGACTGTTGCTATCTAGGTACTTAGTACTCCGTACCTATGCCATCATAATACCTAAGCAAGGCTCCTCAAGACCTGATTGTTCTTTTACCTTTTATCCCATGTTCAAATAAAGAATTTTAATGACATGAGGAGGGTCATTAGGACGCTTCGGTAGCTAGGTACGCATACCTACAATTGCAACTTCAAGGCGGAGGCGAGGAGGAGGTACATAGTACATGGGTAGTGACGCTAATCGAGCCCTCCCGGCCCCCAATCCATTTTGGGTTATTTTCCCGGTAGGATTGGGGAACTTTTATTGCAAAAAATCTGTGCATCGAAACTTGGTCAGTTGCAAGTTGCGAGCGTACCTACACCAAAAGGGCTACGGGTCAAGAGATCATCGCCAACTATGCCGACTTGAGCAAGTTGTTCGTTGACAGGTTGATGAATTGCAGGATGGACTTGATCTGATAAGGCAGTTAGTTAGTTCAGACATAGGTTCGACACCTGTTCATATCGAGGAGACAAGTGGCGGACAAAATGGCCTTTGTACTGTAAGGGATCGAGTAAGTCTGTGTCTAGTTGTATATTCCGCCACTCGTTTGTTCTAGAGGATACCTAGCCTGCCTTAAGTAAGTACTAAGTCTGTATGCCGCTGCTGCCGGGCACGCCACCTGCTCAACCTCCCACACATCCCACATCCACATACTAATACATAGTAGTAGTACGGAGTAGGTATGTAAGTAGTGTACAGCAGATGTATTCATAGGCGGCCTGTATCAGCCAGGTGTGTTCAACTGTCCCGTGTCTGTGATCTTCCTGTGATCTTCACCCTAGTCTCGTGTGTGGATTGGACACTCATCGAGGCTTGCATGTGTAGGCTGTGTAAGCTGCAACTCAGGCTCGTATAGGGACCTCAACGTTCAATCGAGCTCACGTATCAATCATCACAACTGTTCTCTAGCCAATTAGCTAATTATCCAATTCACCATCAACACTTGTGTATGAGCAGCATGACCGAGATCTGTGACGACGGCATTCAAGCAAGCTGACTGAGAGCTAGGCTAGCTTAAAACGCTGGCGTCGTTGTCCTGTGTTCTGTCTCACCTCGAGGACAACAGAAGTCACCTCACCACTCTGGCATGTCCACGGGGAGAAAGACGGGTAGAAAGACAATGGAAACAGAGGAACAAAACACGGCAGACAGTCATTGGTGAAGTTCGGCATCTGTCAAACCTCACACGCTTATTCTGTGTCGCGACGGATCCCCTCCCGTGAGTGACGACGGCAACGGATGTGCAAGCGAGAGGTCGCAACGGCTCTTACCCAGTTCAGAAATTTGAGGCTGACGGCATCATCTCAGTGTAGCGTACGGGTATATGGACAACAAGCCACCAGACTCTGGCATGCGAAGGGAGATTGTAAGGTCGTATATACCTACATACACCTCAATGCGCTACAACTACCGGTATACCGAGTATCCGTACCATAGCCGATGATATTGTCTATTAACAGTGGCGTAAAAGGTAAGTGCCGAGCTGAATAACGACATATATTCATTGGCCCCTTTGGACAGTGAATGAAAAGCTGGCCAATATTACAAGAACCGACCTGATCATGCAGCCTCGCGACTCTTGTCGATTTGATTGTAGGACTCCTTCGTGCAACGATGCTTAGCTGTAATAGGACATTTCTTGCGAAATAATAATGCGTTCATTCCTCTGTCATCTGCATAGATGTACAGTTATTACTTACTGATTTATGTAGGTCGCGGTAGGGTAGGTATCATGATTCTCTACGACTGTGTAATCTTGTTACTCTGTTTTTTTCCTTGTCTCTCCTCTCTCTTCTCATTTGCACCACCACCACCACGACACGATTCTCAAAACTCTTGGAAGAGAGAGAGACGACAGAGTCACAAGCTAGCTGTCTAGCCACATGCCGGCCCTCATCCTTGGCTGGCATGTGTTTGAAGGCATACTTAGCAAGCTCGCTGATTGATTGAAGTTCGTTCTGTGTGTTGTGCTAGGCAGGCGAGAGGTAAGTCTCCTTGCAGTGGATAGGTAGGTAGGCAGGTAGCGCAAAGTGCGGATGAGTCTGGCTGGCCGGCCGGCTAGTAATATTATTATTCATCGCTTGCGGCGAGGCACGGATTCTATTTGCTGGCGAGCGTTTCTGACTTGACTCTCATGTCATTCGACTAAACTGTCTCGAGCTAAGCAGCCTGCTCAGGACCGACCTTGCCAAGGACTCGAGGTAGGTACCTGAGAAGAAGTACTCTCGATACCGCCCATACAGTGCGTAGAGAATTCCGGGGGCCTGGGGCTTGTGTTTTGTGCCTTGTACCGCTACCTATATATATGTACTTCTGTACATCCATAGCTACTAGGTACTTACATACTTAGGTAAGTACTACAGGGCTGGGTAGGTATGTAGTGAGCCCGCCTCTGCACCCGCATGCTCAGTGATGGCGCTGACTGGTCACTGTAATAGGCACCTACTTACCTCTGTAATTAGTGTCTATAGACGCCACTTATAGGCACCTAGTGTACCTACAAGGTATGCTGCAATGGGCGTTAGACATGCCACCGGACAGCACGCCTGGTTGGTGGCCTAGCAGCGCTGTCAAGCCCCCTTCATTTCGATCCGTGCTTATTATTGCCTGTTGTCCTTCCTCCCGCATTTCCCCAATCCTGGCGGCATCTATATGTACTTCCAACCTTGGCACCTTTGGTTGTTGTTCGTTGCATTGAACCAAGTTGTAGGTATACTACATACTCCGTAGTGTACTGTACCGTACCTTGGTGGATGTACACTACGTACCTACAGTACCTACATGTATCTAGGTACCTCCCGCTACCCACACCCAAAATCCCCAAAAAGCGACAGTTACGGTGGGCCCGCCCGATCCTTCGCCCTTCACCTTCCCCATCTTTTTACCCTACCTTTTCCAGTCCCGTCTCGTTCCGTCTCTTCCCATTTATCCCACAGCCCTGCCTCTTTCTTCTGCCCTTCCTTGTCGTTGTAGTCGTCGCTGGTGTCGTTGTCGCTGTTGTTGCCGCTGCTCCCCGCCGTTGTCTACATCCTGCGAGCCATTCATTCATTCCAAAGACGCTGCTAGAATTTACATACGTTTATCAACATCATCGCTCTCTTCGCTCGCTTGTGCTCGAAAAGACTCCGAATCACACGCGGCCCTTGTTGCATCGCCTGCAGTTCCCCCGGTCGAAATTCCCCACGTTTTCCAATGACCAGCAGCGTTCCTCCGCATTTCCCTCACTGACGGGCCGATTAAGAATTCACGCTACCCAGGAATCACGACTTCGCATTGACCCGTACGCACGCCGTCACTTATTTGCTCGCTTTGCCTATCGATACGCGATTGGATTGGGAAGGTTGGCTGCCGACGGTGTTTTTACTCGGGACATACGCACCTCGACTATATATGGTGTGTGCTTGCACTATCGCCTGAATCAGCATTCATAGAAACAGTCCCTCAACATGTCGACCGCCGTGAAGAGGGCCTGCGACGCCTGCCATCGTCGCAAAGTCAAGTGCGATGGCATCAATCCGTGCCGCAACTGCTCTTCCGCCCAATTAACCTGCACTTACAACGCCATTCCTCAGAAGAAAGGCCCCAAGGGCTCGAGAGCCAAGGTGATTAGCGAGCTCCGTGAAACGCAGCGACAGACGAGTCTTTCCGCCAAGGTCCAGAGTCGGTTGAATGGTCTCGGTAGCCCATCATGTGTCTCCCCTTCTCTGGCACCCACGCCGGGTCTCCTCGCACCCGAACTAGTCAAAGAAGCCGTTGAATTTTTCTTCGCCAACATGTACTCGATTATGCCCATCATTAATCGCCAGCGTCTCGAACAACAGTGCATGTATATCGACCAGAACCCGGATACATATTGCCTGATTACGGCGCTCTCTGGTTATATGATGTTCCAGCCAGGCATGAGTCTGCCTACAGGCGACCCGATGCTCGAACACATGCCGGGTGCTCATATTGTTTCAGGAACGCTATTGATAGAAGAAGCTATTCGCGTGCGCAAGGGAATTGATTATATGGAAACGCCTACGCTGAACACACTATGCACTAGCTATTTCTTGTTCTGCTCGTACTACGCACTTGAAATGCACGAGAAGGCTTGGTTCTACCTGCGGGAAGCGACAACGTTAGCTCATATGTGTGGAATGACAAAGGAGGAGTCTTATCTGCAATTTGACAATGTCGAGTCGTCACGCCGCCGCCGCCTGTATTGGCTATTGTTTGTCACTGAAAGGTATGCTATTCTAATGTGTGATAATGACTTAAGGCTGACTTGATTCAGGGCATATGCTTTGCAGCGTGGCCGACCTCTGACTTTGCAGGCATCAATCAATCTACCGTCGATTAGCGATGATCCTTCCGATCCGTTGGCTCACCAATTGAGCGGCTATATATCGTTAGTGAGCATCTTCCGCCCATTCGACGACATGTTCATCACGCTCTGGAACAAGACCCGCGGTGAATGTTCGTCATCTTACCTTATTGTCTTGCGAAAACAATTTTCGGAAACTTCCATGATAAATGGGCGTGACATCGATCAGCGATTGATTCAGCAATGGCTCAAACCTGCTGTCTGGCAACTCAACATGCAGCACGGATGCATCCCCCAGAATGGCCAGGAGCAACTGCACTACCAAATGGATATGTCACGCGAATTAATCTCTTTGACATCTCAATTCCAAACTCAAAGTACCGAACTACTAGGCGTACCACTAGTAGCTAAGCTGCTGGATATTGCGTGCGCTCTTACGGACGTGCTTGCTATGCAGCCTGCTCCCAGCGACCCCTTCGCCATGGGGCCTCGCGAACACCTCAACTCTTTACTCCAGATACTGTCAAGCCTCCGCAACGGCGACCACCACTTCCTTCCGCTACTTTTGGACAAAGTGCATGACATATTGCCTCGTTTGGCGAATCCTATGCTGCAGCGCGCCCCAGACAATGTCTGTCTTTCTAACATCGACATATTCGACGGCTTCGGCAATGCTGGGATGGCTCAACCACCGATTTTGACGGACTTCAAAACTGAGCCTTACACATCAAACGGAGTACCACATCTTCAGGATATCCCTGCGATAGATTCGAGCAGCCCCAACGGTGGATCCGATTTGAAATCCCCTTATGCAATCGGCAGATCTCCGTCTGTAATGTCTCCCAATGGGGAGTATGCTCCTAGCAACGAGTTCAATCCAATGCCCGAGATGATGATTACTTCAATGGGCCAATCACAACAGCAATCTGCTATTGGCCAACCAGGCGCAATGAATGCACAGCAACCGCATCAACAGCATTCCCTGCATGGAATGGTATCCCCAAATGTAAATCACAACCATCCGATGAATGGCCAGATGTCGGTTGAGATGCATAACAATCTTCCTAATGGCCTGAACCAGGCTCAAAATTATGTGAATATAGGCCAACCGCAGAATCAAGCCTACAATCAACCAGCACACAGCATGATGAATAATATCATGCATCGGACTCCTCCTCAAAGGACCAATAGTTTTATGATACACCAACACCAGCACCAGTCTACGCAGATTCCGAGGACCGTTGGTGACTTCCATGCCTTGCAGCGGGCTGGCGCTGAAAACGTTAGTATGAATTCCATGTCGTTACGACAAATGCAGCCTGAACTAGATTTCAGCAACTTACCCTAACACTGATAACTCATTCCGCGACTTTTCCTACTCTTGGCTCATACGCCAATATCTCAGCCATGCTTCTTCATGTGTTGAGACATAAAAAGCCAAAGCGAGATGGATTCTTCTACGATTGCTTTTCTGTATATACATCTTATTCTTTCCCTATTTCGGTATACGGAGACATCCAGTCACATCTATTCTGGGACCCTGAGTAGTGGTCGATAAAAACGCCATGGCAAATCTACGCTCGCCCGTAGGGCCATCTATACTACCCATCGCATCTAGAATGGCAGATTCTTCCCTACGTCAATTTTTTCTGGATTCAACTTGGGCTCCAATTTCTTACAATCCAATAACCTGGTTGGCGCTTATGGAACACGGAATTGTGGCAAGAGGCTTGCATTCGTGTATTACGTTATTCGCTGGGATTTTATTAGTCCTATTGGCATCTGTTTATCTGCATGGTATGGGAGTTTTGATGACGGTAAACCTTGTGGTAAATAAGGTTGATTTCTTCTTTAAATTCATTTGGGGGATAGGCTGTGCAAATGAAGAGAGTGTAACGTGAAAGAAGTTATGTTGAAGTGAGGAATGTTGGGATAAGGTCAGACAAGAGACGTAGGGCGGTGAATTACTTGTATAGCGTAGCGAATTAGCCTTAGATAGTTAACAATCTGACTTGATCGAAGAAGATTCCCTGTGCACAATTTCAAGACAGTCCAGCAACATCACTTCGAGGGCAAGAGCTCTACTATATCACTGATTCTTTCTCGTGTCTTTGACTACGGCGCATCTTAACACCGACCACGCCATAAAGCCTGCCTAGACGATGACAAAGCATCGTTTCCGGAGACCTATTTTGAGCGAATGAAGATGGCGACATCATCATGAACCCTTACGAAATCGCGTGGAAGCTTAATAAAACAAAAACGGTCCGAGGGAAGGAAGGAAGTGGAATTGCCCATTCGGCGAATTGCCGATGGTTCCGTCTATGCGTGCCATGTGCCGAGTGTTGGCGAGGAAATATGCAATCAATATCAATCATAGACAGGTACTGGATCCTATTTATCCAGAGTTACATACGTACCCCAGGCAGTGAATTACGGAAGGAAGTTTTTCGTGTGTGTGTCTGCGCGTGATCTAGTCTGCGCGGTGGGGGTGGGGTGGATTGGTGAAGGGGGTTTTCTCGTTATTTTGGTGATGGATGGCGTTTATGAGGAGAGTTTGTTTTATGTTGGTTGTTCGAGTGAATGTGTAGGTAGGTATGGGAGTATGAGGCGAGATGAGCGATGGGATGGATACCTTGTATGGGGAAGATACATACATACATACCTGGGTATGCGATGCCGTGGTTATAGCCGGGTAATGAAGCGAGCAATCAATATTGACAATGCGACATACCTACAATATTTCGCTACCGTGACCGAAAAGGAGGGAAGTAGTACATGTTACCCTTTTTTCCCCAGACGTGGGCTTAATATAGGTGTCGGGAAAATATCTCGCTTCGCTCGTCGTCTGTTGGAAATACTGCACGATGACGATCGTTTCCTGCTCTTTGGATAGGATCCCCGTGAGAAATCGATATTCGATTTCCCTGTTTGTGTACAGTCGTAATCGCGGGGTGCTTTCGCGCGAACTCTGGTTCCCTGATTGATCTCTCTCGTGTAGACCCTGAGTGCGACGGAGTCGGGGGTTTTTTTTCTATCTGGGATCAGCAGGTACGGAAAACAAGGCGAGACGAATTGTCGTAGCCTTATCGCCGAAATCATCTCGGACTAAGGGTTTTTTTTGCTTTTGAATAGAAAGTCTGACGGACAGGCAGATGAGGACGAGATCATTCGTTTTTCTCGTCGGTAGTCTGAGTTTCTTTATTTATATGTAAGGATATCTTCTGACGACGTACGCCAAGATAATCGTGTTCATATCCCTTTTCAAAGCTGTCCTGGTCATCCCATTCTACCTCATCCGATCTTCCTTAAAAGGTGATCCTCACATCTCTCTCCGCCGTCCGTCCGCAAGGCAAGGATCCTCGAAGGCGTCTCAGATAGGCAGGGTACCACCAAGATGAAGGCCTTCATCCTGCCGCTTCTCCTCTTAGGTCTCGGAGGCACGACGGTCAGCGCGGCGCCGCCGTCGCGCATAGATACCCGGCAGACCTGGACGGCGAGTTGGTGGTCTTCGGAGCTGCAGCAGTACGGGTGCAAGCCTGTGATCTTCGTCTTTGCGAAGGCGACGTTCGAGCCTGGGAATTTGGTACGTGGATTTACTCACATTAACACACTTCCATACCTGCCTGACGGAGAAGCAGAAGGCATTTGTGAGAAGGCTGCTAATCGTGACCTTGCTTCTAGGGCGGGACGATCGGCCCATCGCTGTCCGATGGGTTGAAATCCGTCTTCGGCGTGACGAATGTGGCGACGCAAGGTGTGAATTATTACGGCCTCGCCGAGGGCAATTATTATCCTGGAGGAGCACCGCCTTGGGGGATATATGATAGTAAGCCCGACTATTAACTCGGCAATGTTGACATTGCCACGCTCTGCGTTCAACGGCTGTGATCAGCTTCGTCTATAGAACGTTGACTGACGTCGGCCTGTAGTGCAAGCCATCATAACCTCGGCAGCGGCCTGTCCGCATTCTAAGATCGTGGTGTCGGGTTACAGGTAAGCTCAAAACAATCGTCTATCTCTTCCATTCTAGCAAGGAGAGAGAGAAAAGTCACAGAGCAGAATTCAGACAGAGTTACATGTCCATCCACTCATCTCATGTAACAAACAAACACACTTACTTACCTAGCTACGCACTCACTAACACCCATCCAAAGCCAAGGCGCAGCAATAGTCCACCGCGCAATCGAGGGTCTTCCAGCAGCGACCAGGTCCCGGATCGCGGGCGTCGCGACCTTCGGCGACACGCAGACGCTGCAAGACGGCGGGCGCGTAAAGGGGTACCCGGCGAACCAGACGCTCATCATCTGCAACAGCGGGGACATCATCTGCACGGGCATGCTGTGGCCGCTGTTCCCCGTGCACTGGGACTACGTGAAGTGGGTGCCGACGGCCACGCTGTTCCTCGCGCAGGCCGTGCTCGCGGCGAACGAGGCCGACCCGTGGCCGACGAACTCCACGGGCAATGGCAACGGTAGCACGAGTGCGTTCGGCGGGGATCTGGAGGCTCTCGGGGGCGAGTTGGGGCCCGGGGTGACGAGGCGTGCGCCGGTGCCGACGAGGCTTGTGGCGTTTCCGGATATACCGCCGGTGGAAACTGGGATTGGTAGTTAAGAGATTGGGGATGTGTTCTTGCTTGCATTGTCTGTTTAGTTTGCGGCTGTATTTGCGCTTTTGATTGATTGTGGTTACTAGTGTCATCCTGATTGATGCTGAGATGAGATGAGAGGAGATGAGAACTCATCGTCTGCAGCTCGGGTTCGCATTGAAACGGGTTCTTGTCTTATCAGGGAGCAAGAGAAGAGAAGAGAAGAGTCTATAAAGATGCTAGACATGATAGACTAGAGACTACCTACCCATCTTGGCAGTCTTCTCTTCATCATGATAGATAACTCTCTTAGCCTACAAGTCAACCTTCAACCTTCACTCCAAGGGGTCTACTCACTCACAAGTTCACAACAGCGAGTTGTGGTAGGTAGTCTTATGTAAGATGAGGAATCCACGTTACCCTATCGGTCTAGTCGCTGTTGGTAGCAAACGAGGCATATGCCTGCAATTCGGAGAGCCGATCATCGTTCGGAAGGATCTAACCTTAAGTGACAATAGATGGGCCGACCGTTTGGATCCGAATGCGAAGGATTGAGGAGAAGGTAAGCCGGTAGTCGGGTCAACCTACTGCGCCGCTGCTAGTCGGCTGAAGATGATGTTGCCGACGTGCACTATTGGTGTCGTTGTTACATAAGACAAGCACTCCCAACAGCCAGCTCATCTCACATGAAGAAACACAAGAACAAATAGACAACACATCAGTGTCACAGAGGGAATCACACAAGCACAATCTATATGGTGATTATCTTGGGGTGTACATAAACGAGCAGAATCCCATCACCCTACTCTGTCTGAGAGCTCCGAAGGGAAGAAAACTCCCCTGGCCAAAATACCAAGACTCACCAAACATCTCTCACTCTAACCACCATCACCATCACCACCACCAAAATGGCCGACGAGATTCCCACAGTCCAAATCCTGGACAAAAAGAACTACTTCTCGCAATCCCTCATCTCACTCCCCAATGCGTTACCATACCCCCCTCTCCCCCCATCCTCCCTCCGCCTCCGCACTTCAGTCCTAAGTCTCACAGTCAACAACTTCACCTACGCCGCCCTAGGCAACTTACTCCACTGGTGGGACGTGCACCGCCTGCCATCAAGCACGCCAGCGCCCTACAACGACAGTTCGAAATACGGCCGCATCAGCGCCTGGGGATACACGCAGGTCCTCGACTCCACTATCGCCGCGATCCCCAAGGGGAGTTATCTCTGGGGCTACGTGCCCCTCGGCACGCTCCCAGAGGACCTGCAAGTCGAGATGCACCCGACGATCGCAGACCAGGTCCTCGTCACGAGCGAGCACAGGAAACACGTCATGCCCATCTACAACCGGTATTTCGTGTACGCGCCCCCCGGGACAACCTCCCCGCGCGCCGACGAGATCGCCAGGAAGACGACGGGCGTTGCGCACGACGCCGCGCTGCGCGTGATGCACGCCACGGCATTCCTGATGGAATCCTTCGTGTTCAGCGCTGACGCCTCGCGCGTCGTGGCACCGGGTATCGGCCCCGACGACGCCGAGAGCAGCCCTTGGTCCGCGGACGACGCAGACCTATCCGATTCCAGCGTCCTCATTTTCGCGCCCGGGTCGAAAGCAGCGTGTCTCTTCGCGGCCTTGCTCCGCGCGCGGCCTAGTGGGAAAGATAGACCGCGGCGCATCGTGGGCGTGACGAGCGCATCCTCGCAGGCCTTCGTCGCGGGCACGGGATTGTATGATTCCGTGGTCCTCACGAGCGCGGAGCCGCTGACTGTCTTCGGTAATGCGGCGGAGAAGAGGGTCGTGGTTTTCGACTTTGGCGGCCGCGCGGGCGTGGCGCAGCGCTGGGCGACGGTTCTAACGGCGTCTTATCCCTCGCTCCAGTTCATCGGCGTCGGATCGGCGATCCTCGACCCGAAGGTCGCGGAATCGGTGTTCGCGGCTGCCGCGAAGGGTCCTGCGCCGGCGTATAAAGTCGCGCGCGTGAATGCGGGGGATATGAGGCGGCGCGCGATCAAGGCGATTGGGGAGGAGGCGTATTGGGCTCAGGAGGCGAGGTCGTGGGAAGGGTTTAGGAGAGACGGGATTAAGGGGTTGAAGATGAGTTGGGGAGAGGGCATGGGGGATGTGGTTAGGGGCTGGGACCGACTTGCACGGGGCGAGGTTCTGCCTAGTGAGGGATTGGTGTATAAACTGTGATTGATAACTTGGGATGATGCAGAATCGGGTAGATGTTTGAACTCTACTTCTTATGCGTCCAGATGAGAGCGAAGAGTAAGATTGTGTGTCATAGCAGGAGACTATCAGAACACTGAGCAAAATACCGGTAGACACAAATAGACGAGCTTCATCATGTACATTCCATTCTACCTGCCACAGGCGGCTCTTCGTAGTAGGGAGTAACCCGACGTTTACCAGGAAATATGGCGGTAAAGAACCCAAACGCCAGATACCTATTGTCTGTTCGTCCCGACTTCAAATCTCCTCGTCGTCCACCGAATCATGAATAATAACTCCAACAGGCAACAAGCAGACATACACGCATGTATGCGTAACTAGGTACCTCTCTAAACCAAACAGACAGACAGACAAGCAACATATCAATCGCCTGCTAAAACCCCCCCGAGACGCGTACACACACAGAAACACACAAATAACTCCTTTTTCGAGCGATAAACAAGCATCCGTCCAACAGGGTATATACATGCTTTATTGAAATGTTGTATCGTTGTACCTTCTCTCCTTCCTCCCTTCTTTGAACCCAGACCTTCATACGTGTCTCTATTTCTTCGACTTGGAAGCTCCATTGCCGCCCATCTTGACTTTTTGAGCCTATAGTACATATGCATGTTAGCGTGCCGTTATATCACGAAGGACGAGATTGACCGTCTCAAGAATAAGGATTATGATTGAAGCGTTGCGTTACTTACGTCTCTCGCAAACTCGAGACTACGAATGGTCTCGTTCTCATTTTCCTTCAGCGGGCTGACCATGACGAACATGAGTGTCCGGCAGCCCTTGCCGAGGGATGGGCGAAGAAGCTGCGTAAGCGTATACGATCTGAAATCGACACCCTCGGTCTTGCCTTGGCCCAGACTAGAGAGTACCGTCCGGAGGTAGCTAAGCGAGCTATTGATCTCGACACCTTCCTTGTATACCTGCTCCAGGCCGTTCTTGTCAGGTTTCTCCGAGCCTGCTAAATCAATGAGATTCAACGTGCCCTTTCGCGTCCTGATGATCTCTCCGTTTTCATCTTTCTTGACGCCGTTGATCTTGAGCACGAGGATCGAGTGCGAGCGCGAAGATCGGTCGTTCTTGACCGTGGCCGCGACGTGGCGGTTGTTGTCTGCCACTTTGATCATCTCGTCGAGATCCCGCGCATCATTCAGAAGTGTGAAATCATGGCCCTTGATCTTGAGCTCGTCCCCGATGGGATCGACAGTTAATGGCTCCGGCTTCGAATGCCGTGACGCCAGCAGATCGTAGAGTTTATCCTGGTAAACTTCCAGATAGCTTCCCTCAACAGTATATTCCCAACCGAGCGTCTTCAACCTCTCCATCTCGCTGAAGATCATGCCCTGCGTTCTGGGAATGACGCCATCGTCTCCGTCTCCCTGTCTCTTGCTCATGGTGAAGGTCTTACCCGAGCCGGTCTGGCCGTAGCAGAAGATGCACACCTTCTTGCCATCCATGACGGATTGGACGAGCTGACTAATCTCATCAAACACGTCACCGTTGTTGCATTTCTCGTCGAAAACTCGCTCGAAGTTGAAATCACGTGGTTTTCCGGGCACGAGTTTGCCGGATACCAGATCCTCCCTGAACGTGGGGATGGTGAGTCCATCGATCTTGTCCTCGTCTATGTCGTTCCATTGCGGTTCGAAGGGTATTAAGGCGTCGTTGGCGGGATCCGAGGGGGGCTTGATGCGACACATGACACGGATATTGCCCTTGAGTTCTTGAACTTGCTCAAATAGCTTGTGGCGCCTCTCTTCCTCTTTGATTAATCGTTCCCTCAGCACCGCTGTTTCATCAGCAATCTTCTTTTCAGCCGCCAGCTTGATATTTTGAACCTCCAATTCACAATCAGCCTGCAGCTTTTTGGCATTTTCTTCTAACGTTTGAATACGTTCTGACTTCAAGTCGAGTGTAGAGCTTAGCAGGCTGATTTGCCCACCGAGGTGTCCCTTGTCCTTGGAAAGTCGCTCTTCGGCGTCTTCGGCTCTTTTCCGTAACCGCTCAATGGTTTCGTTGTTTCCTCGGATGTGAGCTTGTAGATCGAACCGCTCATTGTTTGCCTTCCGCAATTCTTCCTCAATCCTCCTCACGTCGGAATCTCGCCGCTGGATCGCCTCGTGCAGTAGTCTTATCTCATGCTCATGATCTCGCTTTTGCCTTTCGAGCGTGCTTCGTAATTCTTTATTGTCCTGTGATAAGTTTTCCAGTCGAGCTTCAGCTTCCGCCCCACATCGAGTTTCGAACTCTTGCTGAAGCTTTTGGTTCTTATCCAGCTCTCGCTTGAACTCATCATCCAAAAGTTCACGCTCTCTTTTGTGATCCTCTTCCAGAATCTTGTATTTCCTTTCATGTTGGCTCTGTTGTTCTTCTAAATCATATTGGAGCTTGCGGGCATGGCGCTCCGCGTCTTGGAGTTCATCTTTGAGGCGCTGTCTGGCTGTATGTAGTTCAATCCTCTCCTCTTCTAAGGCAATCACTAGATAAGGTCAGTATGGCCATCCCATAGACGCTACTCCATCCATAGGTACGATCCCTACCTCTCTTTTTTGACGATTCGAGCTCCTCCTTCACGGTAGTGCTGATATTCTCGGCGGACTGAATGAAGGTCTTGAAGGATTCTATTTGGCTGGTCATTTTTTTAATATGCTCGTCCTCCTCGATGACTAGAAAGTTCAGTGTGTTAGAATTTCTATTTAAGTATTGTGGTTTTGTCGGAGAACATGGCGGGCGTGCAGGTGTGAGTGATTTCAGGCCATCTTGAAGGGCTTGAATCAACTGCTTAGCAGATTCAGGAGCCACTTGACTATGTCGATCCTTGTCACTGACATGTCTCGGCAGATTTGAATGATTCCCATCTCTACTGGGAGTCATTGGGGGTGGAGGCATACACAATGAAGCGGTACCCTCGTTGAAGTCGAAATTCGCTTGATTTCCTTGTCCCTGCTCCTCACTAGTACCCAGTGACATTTTATCGAAACTACTGGTTAAAGAGACTTCTCTCATTCGGTCTATTGGCATACAACTCGACTTTGAGTTTTGTAGCCCTTGCACCGATTCGTGTCGTCGTAAATGCTTATTTGACCTTTTGCTCATCTTTTGAGGGAGGATCGCCAGACAATCTGATAGTCGGGGCTCTTTACCATTACTTCTCTGCTTATCTTCTCTCGTCGTGTCCATCGAAGTCGCTGGTCGGGCAGGCCTAGTGGCTGATCGTGTTCTCGTATGAGATCGCGATGGTGGTCGAGCGCCATACCCAATACTGCTTCCATAACTAGTATTGGATGTGTGGCTGCTGTTGGAAAGTTGTCGGGAACCGGCTGTATTCATGCTTGTAGCTGGCCGTTGGTTCTATAGGCGGTTAGCATACCAGTTAGATAACTCAGACAATGCCGGGTAGATTGAAACGATGTATATAATCATCGTGCTGAATACATAGTTTACAGCATTCTTGTAACTCGGCGTTGCAATGGACGAAAACCACAACAAAACGCCATATCGATCCATGGATGGAAATATTATTTGAGAGTATAACGTACCAAATCTATGAGATTCGATGGCTTTGGAGGCCTGGGCATCATTGAGGTCCCAGCGGGCTTGTTCTGATGTTGCGAGCCAGCTCCTGGGGTTTTCCGCTTAGCTTCCGGGCCGAATACTGTAAAACCATTGTGAGCTGGTTTGTTGACTTGGAAGACGCAAGTATTCTTCCCACCTGGCGCCGGGGCGTTGCGCTTCTGCCCGCCGTGCTGTCCCATATTCGTAGGCTGGGCACGTGCATTGTTCTGGGAGTCGGATACTGGATTGAGAGGGGCAAGCGTCTGTGTTGACGAGGAGAAGGCTTTTATTGCCGGTTGTCTGAGGCCGGAAGGACGCGGCTGTGAAACAGAGGTTAACATGGAAGGACGCGCTTTTGGTGCGAGTGAAGGGCGTACCAGATTTTCCTCCATGTTGTGTATGAAGCTGGATAGCGGAAAGAGCGTAATGAATGGAGCAGATGGGGCCGGGATATTGGAGGGCCAGCACCCAGGCGTAGAAGCAAAGAATTCAACTTTCTTAAAGGATGTAATGCGACCTTAAAGGCCCCGATGTTATTGAAGGAGGAGATTGAAGGTAGACGACAGATGTAGGAGGTAAGTAAATAGATATTTCGAACTGGTGGCTCGTTCGTACTTAGATGCTCAGTCTACATGTAGCGCGTCGGAATAGCTGCACAGTTAACACTGTTCACCGCAAGCCCCGGTTAATGTTCGAAGTGTTGACGCAGACGGGGCCGCCAAGGTGTTCCAAGGTTGTTGATTGACTGTCGCTGGATTCGATTAGATACAGTGGGTACTACAATGGCTACAGTGACCGCTGGGCCTACTTACAGTGATGATAGTGATGGATAAGCACGCTGGCCGTGGTTGATCGGGCAACGTCTGCAATGGGAATAGCCTCTATATCTGCCATGGGTTCGAAGCTTAACCACTAAAAGGCCTGTAATTGGTCCCTTGCCTCTGCCTTCCGACGCCTAGGTAAAATATTAGGTAAGCACGGCCCAAGCTCGAGGGCTCTGGGCGGGCTTGCTTTCTTCACATGCCAATCTGTACTTTCCTCGAATGATGAAATTTTGGAGGAGTGCCGGTAGGTAGACCCGCGTAGGAGGCACCTGCCTATCCACTATCTGACTATCTGACGGCATCTCGACCACCACATCGCCCCCTCGTTGGCGTCGTCTTACCACTTTTCCAAATCAACGCACCGGTACGAGTATCAAAGACAGATCCCGAATTACTATCTACCAGTTTTTGGACCGCGAATTGGGCGATTCTTCTTGGTTTCAATGTAATCTTTCTTTCGCCAACCCCTCCTCCCAGCAGCGTCATCCCACCAGCTATTATATCCACTTCACCACGAATAATAACTCAACGACTCAATCACCGCACAACCACTGCGGCCAGCACGCAATGGAGAAATACAGCCAGTTCCGAGATAGGGGTAAGAGAAACCCTCCACAGTCTATTATCAACTCATACCTACTCTTAGACTCCCAATCCCCATTATTCCAGGCAACATGGCCAAGCTGACATGCATGTTTGCTCTATCTAGGCTCAGGCATATCACCCTTCCTGCCCATCGCTACGCCAACCTCGGTCTTCCGTAATATCGGCGGCGCCTGGCTCTTCCTCTTCCGGCTCCCGGTCTTCGTCTTATGCTGCGCCAGCTTCTTCCTCGTGCTAGACCACATTGCATTACTGCCCGTTGGGCGAAAGATCCTCCTATGGCTTATCCTAGCTACCTCCGGCGTCTGGTGGATTGACCTGCAGCTCGACGGTGTGAAACGAGGATCATTGTCACAGCAAGATGCGTCCCGATTCCCCGCCGAGCGCGCCATCATCGCGGCCCAATTCACGAGTCCCATCGATGCGCTGTACCTAGCTAGCGTCTTCGACCCCATCTTTGTCGTCTCGTATCCGGGGACTCGCAAAGTGAAGCGTGTATCTCTTTTCCGTGCTGCTACTTTAGCACTCTCGTCGCCGAATATTAACGCTCCAGAAAAGGGATTAACCGACCTTCGCACCCTCATCAAAGATAACCCACACCGAGTCATCGCCGTATTCCCCGAGATGACGACCACGAACGGCAAGGGCATACTCCCTCTCTCAACATCGCTGCTGACGACTCCCCCCAACGTCAAAATCTTCCCCGTTAGCTTGCGCTATACGGCTCCTGATATTACGACCCCCGTGCCTGGTGCCTGGTCGTCGTTCTTATGGAACTTGCTTAGTCGACCTAAGCACTATATCAGAGTGCGTATCGCTGAGGGAGTGACCATCACATACCCCATGAATGGGCATGGAGAGTCTGGGAACGAAAATGGCAACGGAGAAAGCGCAGCATTAGCGTTGGTATCGACAGCCGCCAACAGCGAAGAACAGAAACTATTGGACCACATCGGCGAATCACTTGCCAGACTAGCAAGAAACAAGCGCGTGAACCTCACGCTTCAGGACAAGATGAAATTTGCGGCAGCATGGTCCAATGAGAAGAACAAGAAGAAACTATCATAGGCTATATGTCTCCAGCGGTTCATACGGTCTTGTTTTACACGGTTTCATACAGTTTTGGGTGAAAAGTTACTGCATCCTTATTGGTTTTGTTGGAGGAGGGACTGGCATGCATCGTTTTTGTTCATGCCTCTTTTGTGTTTGGTGCCCTCTGGCATTTGTTCCGAATCACTAGCATAAGCAAGTTAGATAAGATACCTGCCAGAACCGGTGGCAAGGCGAAAAGCGATGTTTCCAGGTGTCACTTTAGTACGGCGTTAGGCCTTTTTACCGAGAAAAAGTCTTTGCAAGCCTACCTCACCACAGTCAATGAAAACTATATTTAACTACTCTCGGGCATTTGCGCGAATCAGTAGATTAAGCCTTTGCGTGTAAAGTTACATCGCGGAAGTGTCTGAATTAGTAGCATGAAATAAGATGACTAGATGATTATAACAGAGTCGTCTTTTAATATTGTACCTATTCCGACATAAAAGGAATGATCAAAATCCCACCCTTTCCCCCCTTTTTATATCATCCGGGTCTATACCAGCCTCGGCGTGGAAGATGAATAAATAAATAAATACACATAGAAGACGGTTGATCATCTCGCATCACTTCAATAGCTCTACCCAATTCATGTATATGTTTTGCTTGCATTTATTTGGTATCATAATATTTTTCTACATTTTATTTTTCAATGGGCATATTTTTCGGGGTTTACTCGATAGGCTTCGTCGTCACACAGCCGTGGCTGGCATCGCTAACCAATTTCGCGTATTTCGTAAGGGTGCCGCGCGAGTATCTCGGCGGCGGCGGCGTCCACTCGCTCTTTCGATTTTCCATCTCCTGGGGGCTTACGTCGCAGTCGATGACGCGCTTCTCGGCGTCGATGGTGACGGTATCGCCGTCCCGGACGAGACCGATGGGGCCACCCTCGGCGGCCTCGGGGACGATGTGCCCGATCAGGAAACCGTGGCTACCGCCGGAGAATCGTCCGTCTGTTAGGAGTGCGACGTCATTGCCGAGGCCAGCGCCCATGATAGCGGACGAAGGCTTCAGCATCTCGGGCATGCCGGGACCGCCCTTGGGTCCTTCGTATCGGATGATGACAACGGTTTTCTCACCCTTCTTAATCTCACCTCGCTCGAGGGCCTCGATGAAGTCGTTCTCTTGGTCGTAACATTTGGCCTTGCCAGTGAATACGAGACCTTCCTTGCCGGTGATCTTGCCTACGGAGCCGCCAGGGGCAAGCGAACCTCGCAAGATCTGGATGTGGCCGGTTGGTTTGATGGGGTTAGAGAATGGTCGGATGACCTCTTGCTCTTTGGGGAATGATGGCCATGACTCCACATTCTGCTTGATGGTCTTACCGGTCACAGTCATGCCGTTTCCAGAGATGATGCCCTCACCAATCAGGAACTTCAACAACGATGGAGTACCACCGATCTTGTACAAGTCTTCGAAGACGTACTTGCCCGATGGCTTCAGGTCAGCCAAGAAAGGTGTTCGGTTGGAGACGGTTTGGAAATCCTCAATGGTCAACTTGATGCCCACTGAGTCAGCAATGGCAATAAGGTGCAGCACGGCGTTGGTACTGCCTCCGAGGATGTTGAGAACAACCATGGCCTCCTCGAAAGCTTGTCTCGTCATGATGTCCTTTGGCCTGATGTCCTCCCGCATCGTGACTTTAATAGCCTCACCAATGTTTTTACATTCCTCGACCTTAGCCTTCGATTCGGCAGGGCTGCTACTGCTTCCAGGAAGGGTCATACCCAGCGTCTCGGCGGCCGAGGCCATGGTGTTCGCCGTGTACATGCCACCACAAGCGCCGGCACCGTTGCAGGCGTGGCGGATGATATCAAACCGCTGCTCTTCGTTGATTTCGCCCGAGATGTATTGTCCGTAGGCCTGGAAAGCACTAACCATGTCGATCGTCTTGCCGTCCATGGAGCAGCCAGGCTTGATGGTACCTCCATACACCATAATGCTTGGTCTGTTTACGCGACCCATGGCAATCAGGACACCAGGCATGTTCTTGTCGCAGCCGGGAAGGGATATGTTGGCGTCGTACCACTGACCCTGCATGACGGTTTCGATACTGTCGGCGATGATCTCTCTACTCTGGAGAGAATAGCGCATACCAGTCGTGCCCATGGAGATACCGTCGGAGACACCGATAGTGTTGAATCGGTAGGGAACGAGGCCGGCTTGCGCAACGGACTTCTTGACCACAGCAGAGAGGTCCATGAGGTGCATGTTGCAAGGGTTGCCTTCCCACCATACAGACGAGATACCAACCTGGGCTTTTGACATGTCCTCTTTCTCTAGACCGGTGGCGTACAACATGGCCTGCGAAGCACCCTGCGATTTGGGCTGTGTGATGTGGCGCGAGACCTTGTTCAGGTCATCGTCGGATCGGCGAGCAGGGGAAGAGCTAAAGCATCGTCTAATACAGGAGGTTAGCCCGAGTGTTATGGGTGCAATTGGTAGCGCAGAGGCTTACGCATATTGCCTCGACGAAGCAATTACCGGCCGACCCAGAGCTATGGGTGCTCGGGCACGAAGGAGAGCCGGGATTGCCATGGCGGGGAGATGAAGCGGGCTTCCAGCAGACGATGTTCAAGCAAGCAGCGCGGAGGGGTAAAATAATTTGAATAATTCGCTTGAGACACCCTATATAAAGCCAATTGAACCGGCGCTATCAAGCTGACTGGTGTTGAACTGATCTAAAGGAGGATGGGAACACCAGCGACCCCAGAAACTTACGATGACCTGAGGTGGTGCAGATCTGGTGCACAGAAGCAGCGGAAGAATAAAAATGTGGGCGAAGTCGGCGCGAAGCTATTCAGTCAGCCAAGCCAGCGAGCTTTACTTAGGCCTAGAGCTGCCCCAAAGCTGCGCCAAAGCCGCCCCAAAACGGCTCGCGAGAGGCGCTGAGGGGTCCACTAATTCACCACGCTAGCGCACCGCAGCGCCCGTCTTGGTCCACTATGACCATTACCGGACTTTTCATTCGCCCTGTCCTCGCCTGTCCTCCCCGTAGCAGTGACTGCCCACAGCGCCGTCAGTCCCCGGCCGAGAAAACCTCGCCCGATCTCGCTCGATCCCACTCATTCCACCGAGGGCGCCGGCTCGACTACCGGGTGGGCGTTCCCGTGATGGAGATGTCCCCAAGCCGGTCGGTCGGGAGCCTGCCTACCTAGAAAGTAGTAGATAGTACAGTCACGCGAAACAAAGTGCTGTCCCCATTTCGCAAGAATGCCTAAAAACAGATGAACCGATGAATGGGTGACGTTGACCGAACGTGTCAGCCAAGCTGGCCATACATCGGCTGAACCAACGTTGCGACCAAGACATAGGAATTGCCAAGCCAGCTGATGATAGAAAATAGCACATAAATATACCTACCTCGACATGTAAGTGAACAGGAGAAAAATTTACCTCTGGGAAGATGATTGTCTTATTTCTTTGCTGATGTATGACTTAATGTAGCTAAGATACCCAGCTCCCTTATAATGCAATGAAGATAGTTTAGCATTTGTACACGCCCCCCTGAAGTGTCTAAACCTAGTACAGAGTCGCAGATAACAGTACTAATATTGAATTTGTGCCGGGTGGTGAGTTAGTCAGTTAAGTGTCTTACGCAGTAAGTAAGAGTTTCGGGATTTCGGTATTGTCTCATACAAGATATATGGGTTATGATATAGTGCGCGCGCGTTGCCTTGCCCTGCCTTCAGCACATTTTTTTATACTCCTTTCTAACACATTCGAGGCGTTCCATTTCTATATCCCCAGTTGTTGAAATTTTTCAAAATACCTATCGAAATGTAGACCATGCCTGTCCCCTTAGGTGTGGGAGACTCGAAGGCTCGATATCTACACTCACCCACTCAAATATCAAAGACGTAGATTGGTCAGTTGGACGGTTGGAGGTGGCGTAGCAGGCTTGGTTATGCAAGTCTTCGGAGCATACCTAGCATGGCACATTGGAGATGTCGATGCTGGTACTCTGCTGGCACGCACTGAATGGTTCCAAAGGAGTTCTCGCTTACTACGCCACGCACTTTGCAAGCGACGGCTACTGATGTAATGATCTCAACGGTGTGTTACACAAGCCGTCTCCAAAATGCCACCCACAGGACCTACAAATAGCCCCGCCCGCGTCTTGGATTATTGATGTAGGCATAATAATGTAGGCATAATGTAGGCACAATGTAGGCATATTGCTGCCTGCCGGCATAGCTTACGTGAAGTCGCCCCCAATCATACCCCTACTTCCTCTTGTGCTGTTATGCCCAGTGTGCCCAGTATGCTACCGGTATTTGTCGCAGCCGGGCCACGGCGATCTCACATCGAACCCCCGGTCTCTTACGCAATGGTCTTTAATGTTACTGCCCGAGGTACGCGCAAATGTCATAGGGGAGTGGGATAATCCTACACAGCTGCCAAATACCGTAAGGGTGCATAAATATAAATACTCCCCTCGCCCCAATTGGCTAAAGGTGCTGATAAAACTGCATCCTACACCAGTCAGATTATCGCCTTCTGTGTTCTTTGCATCTGTCAATATATCTCTAGGAACATGAAACCCTTGATCGACTTCTACAACTGGGTTTAGAAGATTCTTCTCCTGCACACAAACAGCAACAGAGAAGTGATAATTTCTCTCACGTTATTTGCCTACGTCGTCTTGTGAGAAAACGGATACAGGGTAACTATGACAGCCACGAAAGGAACCTCGATCCCTTGGGCGCAGGATGATGGCTGGGACAAACATCGTACAACCATCATGGATCTGTATATACGTCAGAGGAAGACGTTGGAAGAAGTGAAGCAAATCATGGAAGACAGATATGGTTTTCGTGCCACGTAAGTTCGCCGTCCATGATATCCCTCGCGGCTGCATGATTCTAACGTGCGTGATCGATAACAGTGGGAAGATGTACAAGACGCGCTTCAAGAAATGGAACATCATGAAGAACAAGAAGCAAAAGAAAGTTCTCTCAGAGCGATTCGAGACCGATCGTAAGATCAGACATGTCGGGGACAGCAGGGTATGTTCGCAAAGAGGCCAACTGTCCAAGCGAGCGACCGCTACCGATATGAAGAAGACACTGGTCACGAGACACAACTCTTCGCCCACCTCTATATTTCTACAGACCCAACCAACGATACTAAGCATGGCGGCCCCTGACTTCTATAAAGCCCCCGAAGACTCTTTCCGCTTTACCCAGGTGTATCACAGCACAGTCAAGTGCTTACATCCGGCTGCCTCGGGTGACACACTCGTGTGTTCACGCATGATAGAGAAGTTGGCCGAACATATGACGACTGCGAAAATGCTATGTGCCCTTGGCTACAAAACAATAGCCTTACGGCTAGTTGACATGTGCTGCCACATGTACAAATCGATTTTGACCTCGCGAGACTTGTCGGCACCACACATTACCGGCGCGGCTATTATAGCGCTTTCCCATGTTGAGACCAACGCTGCGAAAGCCTTCCTATGCTTTATCTCCAAGATGTCACAGATCGTCCTCGGAGGAACTCACCCGCTGAGTATCCTTTTCCATAAATTGGCGGCGGTGGGGGTAGACAACATGGTTCGTTGTATAGCAGCCTTGTTTACATATTATCTGGGCGCTCACAAATATGTCGGGTCACGGCCATACATCTACAGCGGAGAATGGTATCGCGACGTGATCAAGGCAAATATTATTAATGTGAAAAGCCTACTCCGCGAACTCCAACCCCTCCAGCGTCACCTCCAATATCACCTACAACAGTACGAACAGGGCCAGCCAGACAGCCAGTCTAACCTCGCTCACTCGGGTGCTTTACGTTGTCGCATTGCCTGGATACACTACTACGCCGGAAACTACAAAGAGGCCACCGAAGTAGCTTCTGCAGTCCTGAATGGACCTGAGGTCGACGGCCGTGTCGTCAGCGGATGTGGCTGCTACGAGATATTGTATGGGATTGCAATGGCTGAGGAGAACTACGATAGGGCTCTCGAGCTACTACGAGAATCAGTTGAGGCTTCCGCCAAGGCTTACGGCCACGCTCACAGTAAAACCGCGGAGAAGATGGAGCGATTGGAGTCTCATCTACGCAGTCGAGGCCAAGTGGATGAAGCTGATGAAGTCCGAAGAGACTTGAAGTCCCGAATGGAACAAATATGCGAGGAAATCCAGCGCTTACGTCTCGGAGATGACGATATTCAACTGCTGTTTACGTAAACGAGAAGGGTAATCAAGATTGGAGGTATATTGAGATGTATATAAAGATGATGCCTCGAGGATATGAAGAGTAGTAATGAATACGTCATAGGAAAAGCTTCCCCAAATTAAGGACACGAGGCATCGCAAAAGGATTAGTCACTGTTATGGAACATTTCACGGCTCAATCTTGTAGCTTTGTTTTAATGCTTACTATGTATTTTCAACACTACGATGCCCTGATAACCATTTATTGAACACTCATCAAACTCTCTGTCGATGATTTAACCACAAGCCTTCGACACCTTCAATCACAAGCTTCTGCTGACAGAACAAAGCATGGAACCTCCCGAGCTAATGGCGCAAATGCGCTCTGCACTCGAGCGCCAAATGCCCAGACCACAGAACCTCCCGTGGAATATGTGGAACGTTCCAACAAGAGGATATCTCACCTTCTCCACCGACGCAGGCATTACCAAGTCATACAGGCAATGATTGACTCTACGTTGGATGACATAAGTCGTCCCCAAGAAAGGGGCCTGGGACAGTAGGCCAGTGAGCTTAGACAGCCACTCCTCGGCGGTCAGGTCATCCCCAAATATGATACCCGCTCCTTTCCCGCCTCGAACCGGCTTAAGGATGTAGTCGTCCTTCAGACTGGGTTCAGAGATCGACTTCTGTAGAAGGCTAGATAGCTGGGGTGAATTAGGAAGGTATGTGTCCACAATGCCTTCATCCAAGACCCGCGCTTGAGCCGGCGTCAATACCTGCTGTTTCACCAAGCGTCCTAGTTCCTGCTTCACGATGCCGAGCATGCGTTTGTCGTGGACCAGTAACAAGGTTCGAAGGTCGTTGAAGCAGCAGAGGCTTATATGTCGTAGTATTTCCCGCGGCAGACCAAAGAGCTCGTGCTGGCGGAGCTCTAAGCCCACCTGGAGAATCTCTTCTACTGTCTCGCCTTTGTCATTGACGAATGTAGGTGGAGGAGGAATCATTTCGCCTGCCCCATCTCCTTTTGTTAAGCAGCATAGCTTATACCCGCTGTGCGTGTCGGGACTAGGTTCTAGTCTGAGGTCTGATGGCCTGATCATTCGCGGAGTAAGCCCGAATTTGTCCTGCGCAGCGTGAACGAACATATGGATGTCAATTCCTGCCTCCTCTTCAATAAGGAGGTGCAAGGGCACGGTCGGATTGAAGAGGGTCCGCAAACCATTTAGCATCTGATACCGTCAGACTGAGTGAGCATGTAATAGGGGGAGTTGGATAGTGATATCACACTCACTGTCGCGGAAGTCGTTGTACTACTTAAGTTTAACTGTCCCAGGGGCATCTCATCTAGCACATCCTGCCCATATGAGACGTAAAAGGCCCCGTTAAACGAGAAGCGAGCATTGATCTCCGTGATCATGA
The DNA here is from genome assembly GCF_022495145.1 of Xylaria bambusicola. Lineage (NCBI taxonomy): Eukaryota > Fungi > Ascomycota > Sordariomycetes > Xylariales > Xylariaceae > Xylaria > Xylaria bambusicola. The sequence continues at coordinate 512,006 of NW_025953569.1, forward strand.
AGTTCTCTATGGCCACCCCATCCCTAGACCCCGCGCGCTCTTCGATCAAGAAATCCGGTCTCCAAGATCCCCTGCATGCAGAGTAATCCTTCAACTTTCCCTGCGATACTTGATCGTCAAGCCACTAAGATGAATGTTAACAACGCCCGACTCTCAGAATCGCTTCGATGAACTAAATAGACTAACCCTCAGGAGCTCTTCTTCATCTCTTGTAAGGGGCATGCGCTCGAAGAATCGCGCTTCTTCGTCGCTCCACCATCTCTTGACGATGCTGGTCAAAGCGGTAGTCAATGCCTCGGACAACGCCTCCACTCGTTGCTGATGATGCTCAGTGACGAGAATTGGGCGTGGACTGGCCGCGCGACTATTTCCACGCCCGAGTTAGTAATTCCAGGAAACCTGCCTGGGGGGAACACTCCAAGGAACTAACTAGGAAGCCTTTGACCACAGATGAGCAGGGCATTTTGATAAGAGATTATCTTGATATGTGGCATGTTCTTTGGCATGAGCTTCTTTTGCATCGAAGCCATTCGCAGCTGATGCAGATGGGTGATGGTCAATCCCAACCCTAATTTGTTGTAGCCTAGGTGATGAGATGCACTCCATTTGGGATGTCGAATACAAATGCACACTAAAAATGTAGCTGAAAGCGATTCTGTATAATTTGCGCAGTCTTCAGATATCTTTTTAATTCCCACGGGTGCCGTGATCTATGTAACCTATTAACTCAAGTGTTAACATGCCTGACATCTACTAGGTATGGTAATACGGGATCTTCATCTTGATCGCCCCTAATGCAGTGCGGCGCGTTCTATGGACATCTAGTTCGGGTAGACTTATACCAGGTAGGAATAGAGGTTTCGGTAACTCTTACTAGTGGTCTTGGCGGGCTGCGGGAGTTTATTCGGGCTCCATTCAATTAGCTGAATCTCAATCCTTATATTCTTTACCTGCAGTCGAATATGGAAAGGCTCAACAGGGCGTCACCGCAGCGATACAAATGACAAATCGAGGCAATTTACCACAATAGTATAGTCATTGAGGTCTATTCCTGATCTGTCTGTTTTGTTCGTCTTCGTGCCAAAGTTTATAGTGTGGCTTCACAGGCCAAGCTGGCTGAGACACGGCTCGCCGTCTATCGTTTCCAAGTGGCGTAATAAGCGAACGCCTTTTTATTGCCCGATTCAGCTGGCATCACTTCTCCAGGTTAAATCAGATGCAACGCTCACCGTTTTCTTGTTTATGTGTGTTGCTGTGGGTTGAATGATACGCAACCTTGTGACACATAATATCTCGTCAGCTACACCCAAAGCTTGGACTGCGGCGCAATGATCTGACATAATTAATAGAGACGATGAAGGTATATTCATGTCGGCAAAAAGCGTCTACATCCCGAGTCTGTCAATATGCCACGTAATAGCTAGGGCCAGGCACCATCGCTTCAATAAAATACCGAGATCTGCATGATAGACATGTACAGTGTATTCAGCGCGTGTAACATCAGGTCAATGTGGTGACTCAAGTTTATCTCGCATCTGATGTCTTGGATATTCAATGGGAATGGGGAGCTTTGGTGATTTTGTACATTGATGGCCATTGAACGGATCACAATGGGCATTTTCTCAATGCACAAATCTATACAGCTTTCCCCCAAGCGGAGCTTACGCATAACATATTGTCCAACCACGCTTTCAATAATATATAAGACACAAAATGCCCATGTGTGGCTGCACGTTTACATCACCGATACAATTGTTTGCACCCTATAATTTCCCAGAGATCTCGTATACCATGAAAACCATGCACCGAACGTTACGTTACGGCCGTAGAGCTGGCCATGTCAACTTCTTGACATCGACGTGCAGTTTACGATATCTTCCACCATCTCAATGCTTTCAGTCGCTGCATAAATCATTCAGCAGTGTCTCAGAAACCCAGAAACGACTTCCTCAACTACAAGCATCTCAGCCAGAATGCTCGACGCAGCCTCAACACGTCCAGACAGTTTCGAAGATATTAGAAAGCACAGGAGTCCTCAAAATAAGTCTTGACTTCCCCGACGACGACAGCCAGTATCTTAAGCAACTCGTCCTAAGTCTCCATGAATACCATGGACACAGGCTGCCTATCTCTCACAGTGCCAGCCGTGGTTGGTTCTGGGATGTTCGACCGAGTACTTCCAGCACACAGACCGCCAATTACCAAGCGCGCTCCGAAACGATGGAGGAATTTGCCTGGCATACAGATTGCAGCTACGAAGACCCACCGCCAAGGTACTTTGCCCTTCAAGTCCTCCAGCCAGATCGATATGGCGGCGGCATACTCTCGCTCATGAATGTCCAAAGGCTGAGCGAACGGCTTTCGTCGGCAACCCGAGCCGCGTTGATGCTGCCGGAGTACAGGATCGCAACTCCCCCCGAGTTTTACAAGCAGAATAAGCAAGGCCACATTATTGGCGGGATTCTTTCGATTGACTCGGATGGTCGGTCAGTTATGCGATTTAGGGGTGATATTATCTCAACATTGAGCAGTACCTCGTCTCAGGCGGTGGAAGATCTCAAGAGAAGCCTGTTAATCGCCGCAACCGACTCAGAAGTTACTCTCCATCTATCAGCAGAGGAACTGCCTGCCCGATCTATTGTGTTGGTTGATAATCGCCGGTGGTTACATGCACGGACTGATGTCAAAGACCCAGAAAGACATCTGCGTCGTATACGCTGGGATCCAATTTCTTTTCCTGGCCTCGCGCATGAGACTTACACTAGCACCACCGAACCTAGCACCTCTGTGCTAGTGTAGATGCACTACTCTGATCATGGTCTAGATCAGGTGATGATCTAGAAATAGAGAGAAGGAGAGAGAGAGAGAGAGAGAGAGAAGTTGATGGGACAACCCTGGACCTAGCTGTGATCATGCTGGAACACTATGAGAACCCCTATGTATCAGATCATATAAGTCAGTTCGTAATGAAGCACAACGATGTTATACGACATGAACGGAGTATCATGCGTGAAACGATATGTAGTAATTAGTGATACCTTACATCTAAACTCTAATACAAGAACCGTTCGATGTCTCGGACTTCCTCATTCAGTCTTTCAGTCCGCCACGTTACTCCCAGTTTTCACGCTGAATATGCAAAAAATTTTGCTTGGTTCTGCCATACCAGCCTCGTGGCACTAATCTCATTCGCTCGACTGTGAAATTACTAAGTAGATGCATACTGCATGCAGATCGCCGATTTCGCCGTCAACATGTATGCAACATCAGTCCCAGTGCCATGATACCTACCGCAAATCTTCCGGTGGGCTTGCCGAGATCCATGGCAGATCAAGCTGGCTAGGCTCACGGCAGCTGAGAGATGTCGTAACATCCGCTGCGGGCCACGGAACTACCCGGTTAGACTAGAAACGTCTCGGCTCGCTTTCACCAGCCAATGGTATCCTCGACATCAAAAGCAAACAAAATAGACTCAAGATATTAGTTACTCATAAAGAAGACAGAAAAGATCGAACTGCGAGAGTACCCTGGATTGGTATTTCGGGGATAATGGAAACAAAGCACGCACAGGTACTCAAGTCAAGAAGGCCCCTTTCGTATTATCGTTAGAAGTACCTACACGTAGCTCAACTACGAGAGTTAATAATTTGTGACCGCCGGACAAGATACCGCGTCATTTTAAATCTAGATCCCTTGAATTACTAGTGTAGCGCTCACTTTATTGGCTGAGCGGTTGCATTAGAGTCCATGTTGTTGAACGTGTGGATGTAAGTCGGTGATCTCTCCCATGTCTGATCTGTAATACCCTCACTATAACGCCACCTTAGGTAATTAGATCTGATAAAATTTGGGGCCCGAGTTATAGTCTGCAATTTCAGCAAATTAAGATGGGTCGTAAGTCTAGCTGATTACAGATCCAGCTATGTCCGATACAGCAGACTCAGCTAAGCCCTGGATTCAGCTAAGTCTGTAACTGTCTTGGGCGAAATTCATTCATGTCGTGTTACGGTATGCTGCACAACGATTCTTTTTCCTGTTCGTATGAGGAAACTTATTTTCCCACTAGTTCTCTAATGGTAGTTAATTTCGAGTGTTTCATTTTAATCAGGGGTATTAATAGCAAGATATAGTAAGTTCTCACGTAAGGGTAACGTCCACATTAACTAACAAGTCTGTTAACAACCAGGCCCACGGCCGTAAATATTACTGCACATCATGAATATTGACGTCTACACTCTGCCGGAAGTGCTAGCTATCGCTAGGGACCACCCCTTCTATAACCCAAGCACACGGTATCCTCTCGATGCCTCCGCAGTTCAAGTCGCGAGGAAGAATGCCACACAGCAAACAGCAGACCAAGACCTGAAGTCATTCCCCTTGCTCTGGAAGAGTCACTTGTAGGTGGCCAAGTCGTAGCACTCACAGAGGATTGCTAACGATTCGAAGGTATACCACCATTCAGAGACTAGTGGACGATACAAGCCCCCAGAACACGTATCGTCACAATATCTACGCAAGCACTACTGGTGGAGGCTATGGGAAGAAGCCATTATTCTTCGCTACTGACACGGGCGAGAATAGACGGCAGAGGGCGACATATGGTCAGCTTCTTCGAGCAGCAGGAATTGTCACTCCTGGTGACTGGATTCTGACTGTGCATAGTGCTGGCGAATTATACAGGTAGATAGCCAGTTAAGTACTATATAGAAGTGAATACGCTGACCATTTAACAGATCCCTAGACCTTGTCCTCGAGGTCCTAGAGAATGCCGGGGCATCGGTACTTAGCGGAGGCAATCATATGCCAGCGGCCCAAGTTGCTGCCTTGCTTGCCAAGTATCATGTTAACGTGTTGACAGGTGATAGCAGCCAAGTTGTAAAGATTGTGCACTACATCTCAACGCTTTCTAGAGACGAGCGTGACAAGATCAACATAGACAAGATCATCTACACCTCCGAGATGCTCACTTCGGCGCAACGGGCGCACATCAAACAGATTCTCGGTCAGGTCAAGATATGCTCGCTGTTTGCGAGCGCAGAGGCCGGCCCTTGGTGTACTAGTAATCCCGATTTAACGGGACACATTGCCGGAGAGAGCTCTGCCGACTTCATCTTCGATACGCGCACAACTTTGATCGAGATATTCCCAGCTACTTGTAAACAGGACGATGGTATTACCTATGACCCTCTGCCCGAGGGCGAACAGGGAATGGTCGTCCAGACCTCCCTCACTCGTCTGAGAAATCCGCTTGTGCGCTATGTGACTGGGGACATTGGATCCCTTCATCCCCTTCCCGACCACGCACGTAACTTGGTATCAGAAACGGAGTGGCGCTATCTCCGCGTTCTCCGTCTCGCGGGCCGCGACCGCCGGTTCAGTTTCGATTGGGACGGCGAGTACATTGAGTTCGAAGGCCTGGCAGCCATCATGAATGCAGAAAGCTCGGTTCTGCAGTGGCAGGTAATCCTGGACACTATGGCGCAATCTAAAGAGTCGTCGCTGGAGGTCCGGATCCTCTGTGCCGCGCGAGATGATGAAGATTCGTCGGTGAGACAGACTATCGCGGACCGAGTCACTGGTTTCCTTCATGTCTACGACATGAATCGCCACAGGTTTCAGTTGAAATTCGTTGAGAGCATGGACGGCTTCGAGCGAAGTGTCACAGGACGGAAAGTCATTAAGTTCTTGGATCGCTATAACGAGTAGAGGGTAACGTGTAGCATCACGTTCATCAGCGATAATTCATAGAAACAAAGAGGCTTCATCTAGTTTTAGTCAAAATGTTTATGGTAAAGGACCGTTCAACTACACCTTCCATAGCACTTGTGCCGAACTGTTCGCCGCCTGAGTCAATATTGACTATATGATAGTGATTCTGTCAGCATTCCTTACTAGAGAAAAACGTTGGTGGTTGCTCGTCGTTGCACGTCAAGAGTGCCAGCACGCGTCTTTAAATCCGGTTTCCCACAGATGACTCTTGGCCGCTGGCATACCAAGGCGGACCCTGAAATCCCATGCACGATGCTCGGAGCTTGCCGTACGCATCTGATAGTACCGGTAGTCCTTCAGTACGTCGCGGGGTCGCCACTTATCTGTGGACCATATTCTCGGTAATAATAGCTACATCTGAGAGCTGATCTCGAACGAGTAACTAGATACGGCTTGAAACACTTGTTATTGAAGTTAATTAGACTTTATTAGTGCTTAGTGAATGTCTACAGGCTGATCATTGGCCCTAAACAGCACCTCGTTATCGTCATCCCTGGCCAAAAGAGACCAATACGACGGCTACTTGGTGTGATGCGACGACCTCCTACATTAGTCAATCCCCGCCCGATATCATGGAGTACCTAGCACGAGATGCAGTTGGTGAGACGTAGTGCTTATCAGGGGAAGACATAATGTTACCCTTCCTGGCCGATATGTCTCCCCATCCACGCCTCTGGGTCGCAGAGGATATAGTGTAGCAAAGTAATCTCGACATACACTTCATTCAATATTAAAATTGCGATGTCAAATAACACGTACCACCCAGGACACACTGTTGACGAAAAGAGCAACGGGCGTGAGCTCAGTGGCAGCTCTCAAGATGCGCACGGCTTTCACGATGAAGCGGCAATTGGTATGGGTAGTCCTGGCGATGTATTCGGGAGTGAAGACGGTCACGACATCAAATACAAGACGCTGAGCTGGCCGCTCGTTGCCGTCCTCATGATAACGGAGATCGTGTCCAACGGCATGCTGAGCTTACCCAGTAGCTTGGCCGCCGTCGGGGTTGTCCCCGGAGTCATCGTCATCGTCTTCCTCGGGGTCTTTGCGACTTACACTTCGTGGGTCTTGATACAGTTCAAACTACGGCACCCGGAAGGTGAGTATTCCTCCCCTTTTCGAATCAAAGAGCTTCTCTGATCTGACTGTCCATTAAGTGCACAACATGGGCGATGCGGGAATGATTATCTTCGGTCCTGTGGGGAGAGAGATCCTCAGCGCCGGCACTATCATCTTCGCTGTATTTGCGACCGGGAGCCAAATCCTCGCTGGTCAGCTTGCGCTGAGCGTGCTCTCCGACCAAAAGCTCTGCACAGTCGCGTTTGCGGGCATTTTCGCCGTTGCTGTGACACTTGCGAGTATCCCACGGACTCTGGATAGCCTCGGATTTCTGTCTATCGTAGGCGGCGTGTCAATCATCGTCGCGGGAATTGTTGCGCTAGCCGGCGCTGGTGCCATGCCTATCCGGCCGGGTGACATTCAGATTGCTGTGGCGAGCGACTTTACGTCTGCTTTCAGTGAGTCCAACCAAGACTAATCTCGTACACGGATCGCCCACCAAGAGACTTCTCAAACGTCAGACTAGAGGCATCGATTTGTATCAGAAGAAGAAGTGCTAATCACTTGTCCAAGTCAGCATAACGAACCCTGTATTTGCCTACGCCGGTCATTTTATGTTCTTCATCCTGATTTCGGAAATGAAGAGGCCGCAAGATGCGATGAAAGCAGCTTATGTCTTACAGATAGTTGCAACATCATTATATGTTGTCTTCGCAGTCGTATCGTACTGGTACATCGGGTCAGGGATCTCTAGTCCTAGCCTTCTAAGTTTGAGTCCGCTCTTCTCAAAGATTTCATTTGGCCTCGCTATTCCGAACTTTTTCATTGCAGGAAGCCTCTATAGCCACACGGCGTCTAAACTTGTGTTTGTCCGCCTGTTCAGGCATACTCAGCATATCCACAGTCACACCTATTTGGGATGGGGAGTCTGGACAGTGCTGATCCTCCTTGCAAATGGTGCAGCATTCGTATTCGCTGTTGGTATACCGACTTTCAACTACCTTGTCGGGATCAGCGCTGCACTCTTCGCCTCGTGGTATACATATGGTCTCGCTGGAGCTTTCTGGCTCCATGACACATTTTATTTCGAAGGAGGATTTCGAGGATGGTACCGAAAGCCTGTAATGTTAGCCGTCAACGTTTTTACACTCCTTGCAGGTGCCTTCATTTGCGTTGGCGGACTATATGCGACGATCGTGGCTTTGATCAGAGCGTCGAAGGAGGGTGAACTCCCATCACCATTTCAATGCTAGGTTAGACTATTTGGTCGTAAATAGCAGCAACATAAAAACTTATGAGTAAGTTTAAAATGAAGTACAGAAATATCACGCGTATCTACCAGTAGTAGGTAAAAGTTGACGTGGTGGCCATGATTCGTTGGCACCACGGAGCAGATGGTCCGTTATCACAACTTCGAGGCAACCAGCGTGCTCCGACATCAATGCTGCGATACCCTAGAACTCGCTGCAAAGCTACCCTGAATGTGCCTCATCAAGTATGAAATTCTGCCTCCACAAGATCCATAATACGCTGTTGGTACGATTTGGTACAGGTCAGTGTTCCCGAAAATTATTCTTGTTGGGAATTGATCCATTGCTTCATGAAGTCATCGGTGTGCCGTTCTGACGTCCACCTCTTTTCATGACGTCAAGGCATGGAGAGCTTGGTACAACGTCAATGACACTAGGACGCCCCCCTTGGCACCTATGGATGTATAGATATATAGATAGATGAAGTACTGTGAAGGAAAATCAATTCCATACAATCTAAAACTTACACTTCTCGTGCGTATTAATCGTTGGAAAAGAACTCACTATCACCATCTACGATCTACGATAACACCATCACCTACAATCACGATGTCTCACAAAGCGCCAAGCGCAGGCACTAAAGTTACGACGGGCCGGAACGCCCCAGTGACACAGGAAGGCCCCGGTGCCATCAACGACTCATTAGCAGCCGAGTCGGAAGCTTTCCGTCAAGCCAACCGCGTTGAGGGCGCATCAATTTCTGCCCGCGCCCCTGGTTCTTCTACAGCCTATACCCAGGGATCCATGCCCCGAGAGTCAGGCACCAGCGACGCTCAGGCTGCCCCGACATACGTCAATAGCCAATACCGCCGCGACCCGAGCGGACCGCACGGCAAGAATATCACGGAGGACAACAGCATTGGGACGGAAGACAGGTCTAAGAACGCTAGCTTCGCGGCGGAGATCGGCTCGAAAGATGACCCAAGCCTCTTGGCCGAGCAGAAGTTTAGCCAAGCCAACTCGCTCGGCGCAGGCGCTGGAGGTGCTCGCCAGAGGGCGGTCGACGACAAGACGCCCTACGATGCGCTTGGCGAGGAGGCAGCCTAAATTAGTGGAGGGGTAATGAATGGATCGCGAAGAGGGGGTGATCTTCAGCTGAGTCTCGGGACGTAGTTGCGCGCTCCTTAGCTGCATATGAGGAGGTCAGGGTCATACAGACTTGTTAGATATGAGAATCCAAAAGTCCATCTTCAATCAGTCGCTCGGTATGCGAAACAGGTTGTCCTTGATGATTGCTGCTCGTGTGATGTCTTTCCACATCAGTCATGAGTGACGACCCATTCCCAATCTGCTCCGGCAGTGCGGCACTGCCACGCTACGCTCATTTCGAGGTTCCTATCCTGACAAATCATCGCCACGTTGTAGCACCTAAAACGGGCCTTTTGTGAAGTCTTACAGCATAGCGTAGTTGGTCTCCGCTAACACATGTAGTTGACGTCGAGCTTACTGAGCGATGTCTCTATATCTAATATGGCTCTCCTGCTGCCCTATGATCGTATACACTTGTGATGACGATCTCGGTCTCCAATTGAACGGCAATCTTTTGAAATGGGCAATCTTAGTCAACGTATGTTACATTCCCTATCCGATTTCATACCTACCATGGGAGATTCAGCCGATGAAACAAGATCTATGTTAACTCACTCTTGCATGCTTGCCAAAACTATCGTCTCTTTGTCTCAGCGTTATATGACGAATATTGACTTTGTGATTGCACAGATGGTGCTTCTTTGCTCGGCGAGCGTATTGGCGCCCTTTTCAATGGTGTTTTTACGGCATGGGTAACTTTCATTTTCGATTGGGTCACGCCGTCGTGGTGCAAGTCTACCTATGTGACAGGCGATCTCCTGTACCGGGCAATGCGGTCGGATAAGGCCTTGGCCGAAACATCTTGGAAAACTCGGTATGTGTTAGACATTCGCATAAGGGGTCCATAGAAGGGAATATTCGCTGATTAGGTGCGTCGTAGTATCATGATGTTTACTATATGGCTAAGCTTGAACGTCGCGTATCAAGTCTACGCTCCAAAGCGTCGGCTCATCAGTATGTAATTCACCCCTTCCTGCTCTTCCGTTACTGTATTTCACATTAGCACAGAGCACATAATCGAAACTTATTCCTATCACACGCCGATCGGTCAAAAGCCCGATAAACTATAAGGAGTCAACTACTAATGTGTAACCCTCCAGTGATATACCATTGCCTCACTGGTCATGGTCTGAATCTTCTTCTCTGGGGGTATCTCACGATGCAGGTCGATGGTCCGAGGAATGCGGTAAATAAAGTATACGACGCCTACACAGATTCGGCAATCGGTTTCTTTATCACATCATATTCTCTGACTCATCGTCCGTTGATTTGGAGGATGATAAAATGGATTTCATTCAGAGTAGGGTTGCCGTTGCTGTGTGTTGGCGCCCCGCTGTATTATTTCCGAGAAAAGCTACCACTAGCCCGCACGTTTCAACGAGTGAATACTTCAATGTTCCTATTCTTTTCTCACGCCTGGGATGCCTTCGACTATGTAGAAGCACAGGTCGTAGAGCGATTTCCTCAATATCTACAGCACAAGTGGTCCTCATACCAACAGGGTCGTCCTGAACGGGCGAACCTACCTACATACCAATATCAGCCTCTAAACAAAGGAGAGATCAGACTTCTCGTCCTGAAGCAATCACCGCTGTATCCCAGCGTTATACAGGCCAAAATAGTTCACCAGCCCATTTATCCGCCTCCAGACTACGAGGCGGTATCATACTGTTGGGGATCGCCCGAGTCAACGAAAGAAATACTCGTTGACGGATGTCGCTTCCCAGTCACTAAGGCAGCTTTTGACTTGCTCCTCGCGCGCCGCTCGGTATGGAAAGACCGAACGCTCTGGATTGACGCAATCTGCATCAACCAAAAAGACATGCAAGAAAAGACCGAGCAAGTACATTTGATGCGCGACATTTACCACCGAGCCTCGCGTGTCATTGCATTCCCGGGCGGAAATTGGAGATCTCGACTCGCAGGAGGGATTGTGCTTCAACTTGTGAGTACTGCTAATACACCAGCCGACGTGATATGGGAATTGCTGCCTCATGCTTTCATATGCACTAACAGACTCTCGATATTGTAGTGGGCACTTGTTCATCAGTATGAAACTCAAAAGATGAATTGGTCAGGGACACCTGCCGAAGCACGGTCGCCACGATGGAGGGCCATGGCAGACTTGTTTAGCAGTGAGTATTTTACTCGCGCTTGGATTATACAAGAGGTTGCTGTAGGGCAGAGGGTGGAAGTCTATCTGGGCGGGATATATGTCCCTTGGCTGGCATTTTTTGAGTAAGTCCCATTTACCTCGCGTGCTTCAGTATTGCTCCAATTCAATGCATTTGTCGCAGCACTAGTACTTATATATTTTAGAAGATGCTGACATTCTACTACTATAGGGTCATGAATTGGTGCTTCGGTAAGTGGAACGAGTCAAGCTGCTCTCTGCCTTGTACATACCCATACGATGTAGACATAACCAAACTGACCATCACTACTTCAGAATCAAAGCGGAGACATTTACTATCTGCAAGCGAGGACAAGGAAAGACGTATATGGCGAACAGGTCAGACCTTTGAGAATGTTGCTGTCATGGCCATCCTTCGCCCAGACACAGGAGCAATCTGGGCTGACTACACAAATATCGACAACCACAACATGATTGATCTTGAGAACCTGCTTCTAATCACAGCCAATTTCCGAACAACGGATCCCCGAGATAAAGTGTTCAGTTTGATAGGGATTGCGAGGAATGCCGGCGACCCAGAGCTTACTGTCCCGGACTATAGTCTGCCCGTAGAGCAAGTTTTCCAGAAGACCGCGCAATGTGTCTTCTCTTACCCTCCAGGTCGCAAGACAATCCATATCCTAGCGTTAGCAGGAACTGGCTTCTGCGAGCGTCCCATGAAGATGCCGTCATGGGTCCCCGACTTTAGCGAGAAGCGCGCATGCTATCCGTACGCAAATACCCTTGATCGGGATATCAACTTCAAGGCCTCCGGCGGTCATGCCCAAGATACGCGGCTCGATCTCGAGACGAATTCTTTCATAATAAAGGCCATTACGATCGATCAAGTGCTAGATATCAGTGAGGCCGGGGCATTAGACTGGGGATTGCGCGATCTCGACTTGGCAGATGCCTTTAAGTTGCTCCCCAAACTACATAAATGGGTATACGCTGCGATAGATCTTTGCGAAAAGCATCCTAAGTCATCCGCTATGCCCGAGATAACCACATATAACAGATTGTGGTGGACGCTGATTTCCGGGCGCATCGAGCGAAAGCCTGCGGACGCGAAGTATGAGAAGGCGTTTCGGTACTGGTTACAGAATTTAGACATCCTGGCAAGCTCGAAAAACCTCGCTCACTACAGCCAGCGGTTCAAGGACGGTGAGCTTGGCGACGCCGAGGCCAACATTATTGATGGAACGGACGACTATTACCAGTATAGTGTTTTGGAGGCTTGTTTCGGGAGACGGATCGCTATCACGAGGTCTGGTCGTCTGTGTATAGTGCCACCATTGACGAGGGTCGGTGACTCCGTGATTATCCCGTTCGGCTCACAGACGCCATTCCTCATAAGGAAACCTCATAGCTATCTGAATACTTCTGGCTATGAACTTATCGGCGAGGCCTGGGTTGACGGCGTCATGTACGGCGAAATGGTAGGCAGCGCGGATGAAGAGTTTATTCGGATCTCGTGAACGGCAATTGCTGGAAGATGTCGATATCGTCCATCTCCCTTGCTCCGGCATCCCTAAGCAGGAATTGTAGGGACCAATTCGCAGTCTGGACTCATATGCTGTATCGCGGCATTACTTCGGACCGTTGACGCGGTTGGAAGCGATGGTGCGCGCAATCGCTCGCTTCAGCGACGCATTCGTCGAGAGGGACACCATCCCTGTAATCTCGGATTGCATCATCGTTCCTCCGGCTGACAATGGCGAGGCCTACATTCAACAACGGAATCACGGGAACAGGTTATCGTAATGCACGGTCTAATCCTCTTGGTGCTTTTATCATACCATGGGGCGCACCTCATAGTTAAAAGTAACTCCATGCAGGATTGCATAGTCCTTGGAGCTTCAAGACCTGCGTGGGGGATTCCGATGCCTAAAGCAACCCTTATAGTAGTAGCCTGTCCATTCTGTGTCTCCGGCGGAAACTGACGGAATCGGCAAAAGTAATGTGCCGTGTGTATTTATCCAGCAGAAGAATAACCCCCAGCATAGTGCCTGGATGCTATCTATCAGCATGGGGGTGTCACAGGTGAAACGGCATCTCCATCACCTCCATTAGCCGGCGACGTTACCTGCCTTACACAACTACGTGGATTTAGAGGCAACAGTTCACTCATTACTTGTTCATATTGACAACACCATTCAGGTACTGCTAAGTCTCTATTCATGCATAGCAAAGCGTTGTTTATTGCCTTCTTAAAATGTACTAGCTGGACACAATAGCAACAGGGGCTCGCTATCGTCCCATAGCCATACCTAGCTGCGATGGATTTCGAAGCTCAGGGCGATAATAAATCATCTATCCAAGGCCTGTGCTTGACACTATTTTACTGATAAGTATGCATATCATGGTGGCGCGCGACAGGGTACGATAACATACCATACTATAATAGACGCCTCGCTTTTGGAGCAAGGAAATGTGCGTGCCAGTCTCAAGAACTTGGCCATCACCTAGCACGAATATCACATCAGCATTCTGGATAGTGGCGAGCCGGTGAGCCACCACGATCATAGTCCGACTTTTCTTCGTTCGCTCAAAGACGGCCTGGACCAATTTTTCCGTTTCCGAATCCAGATTCGATGTCGCTTCATCTAGGAGCAGGAGGTGGGGGTTCCGGATAAGTGCTCGCGCGATGGAAATTCGCTGCCTCTGACCCCCTGATAGTAGTATGCCTTTAATTCCTGCTTTCGTGTTGTAGCCGTCTGGTAACGACATAACAAAGTCGTGTATCCCGGCGTCACGACAGACCTGATGCAGGGTATCTTCTGCAATTGTGTCGGCGTCTACCCCGAGAACGATGTTTTCACGTATCGTTCCATCGAACAGCGAGGGCTCTTGAGCTACTAGGGATATTGCCTTGCGATAATCGGCAAGGTCAATGCTATTGATCTCAGCTCCGTCGAAAGTGATTTGGCCTGAAGTGACTTGGTAGAATCTGGATGTTCTTAGTATATTTGAGTTTCACTTTTCAACGGTAACGCCACTGAGACCCTACCTTTCTAGGAGTGAAATAATACTAGTCTTGCCGCAGCCTGTGAAACAATATTAACAGTGTTCATGTAACGATGAGGCTGGGACTGACCGGAAGGGCCAACAATGGCAGCAAACTGTCCTTTCTCAATCTATAGCTGTTAACCTCATTTCAAGCACTGTGATAATGTGCGAACTTACGGTAATATTCAAGCCATTGAGTACTGGGACGTTCCTTGTAGGGTACTTGAACCAGACATCCTGTAGCTCAATCCGGACGCCTCTGTCGGCATCGTCAGTAGTATTGAAGTTTAGTGCAGTACCAGGGCCATCAGCTCGATCAGGTATCCTCATTGCTTGAATTCGATTCGCTGCTGCTGCCGCATCTGCGATATCTTGGAACATGTTAATGGTGAATTACTAAGTCGACGCGAGAACAACTTACTAGGAGCAAAGCTGAGCCATTGGCCAGCTCCTATTGCACCCTTGATGATCATCAGCTCCGAGCTCTTAGAGACAGCCTCTAGGTATGCTCACCTGAACAACAGCTATGTATACAACCACTAAGTCATGGTCAGCAATGATCAGTTCATATATGAACCATATCATGGAATACTCACAGTAATTGAAAGTCATGTACTCTCCGCTAATGAGAAGCGTCCCGCCATACCTATATGCGCATTAGTATGGGCTATTGTAGAGAGCGATAGTGTAGCTTACCATAGAACAAATGCCATGGCCAGTAAGGGGAGGCTATCGCTAGCAGCGAAAATCAACGTGGAAAATCGCGCTTGTTTGAAGGCCTCCTTGACATGATTATGAAGCAACTCTTGATATTGTCGAACAATGGTGTCCTCAAGGGTTAAAGATGTGACGGTTCGAATGGCTCCCACTGATTCGGTAGCGAACTTAGCACTTTCAGCGAAAACTTTGAGATTCATCATCTCGAATCGCTTTTCCACTCGGATGCGATAGAATCCGGCGGCGAGAGCTAAGGGCATCGCGGATGAGAATGCGACTAAGGTGAGCTTCCAGCCGAAGTAGAATGAGATCGTCAAGCACCCAATCACGCTCAGTATTGAGATTATTGTGAACGTTATGTTTGTCCCGAGCAGTTGCTGCAGTTGTGTGGCATCAGTAGCCACAAGACCAGTCAGGGCTCCCACAGAACGACCGTCGCCGTCAAACCATGCTACCGATTTCGAAACGATGTTATGGAAATATTCTAGACGATATGCAGATGTTATATGCTTTCGATAGTTAGATGAAGATGGCTTGCATGTGTGTTCTAGATACTCACAAATGCGACTCTGGTGGATGCAAAGCCGAGACAGAAATAGCCGACAGCAGCAGCAGTAGCTAACACAACAAACATGAGACACCAATAGTCCGTTATCTCCCTTAGAAGCTCGCCCCAGAACGCGAATGAAGCGATCAGATTGGCAAAGATATAAGCCTGTACAGGCGGACTGGCTTCATTTTTCGTTATCAGGAAGTTGTGTGAATAGGGTAGGGAAAGATAGCTTACCTCCAGCAATGAGCGCTCCGTAGAGCATGAGTAAATACCAAGGCAAGTTTTGCGTCTGTTCTAATAGTAGAGTGCCGAAGCTTCGAAAGATACCTCTGTGCTTCCACATAGTCTCCTCAGCAGCTACACTATTACCCTCTTCTTCATTGCCAGTGCTTTTGTCTAGCGTCATTAAGTCCATCGCCCGTTCATCTTCCTCGGTGATTTCGGAGGTGTCGTCAGCATGTCTGTCTTCGCCCATCTTCAGCTCCTGAGATTGAGTCAGTAGCCAATAGGGGCCCCCAACAGCGGCCATGAGGCTATCATGATTCCCCCATTGAACCACCTTCCCTTTAGCAAGTACAACGATGTTATCCGCTTTCTTAACAGTTGCTAGTCGATGCGCAATCATGATTGTTGTGCGGTTCTTGGAAACCCTGTCTAGCGCAGCTTGCACCACTTTCTCCCCGCGAACATCGATTGAGCTCGTCGCTTCGTCTAAAATCAAGATCTTAGGTTGTTTGATTATTGCCCTGGCGATTGCAAGACGTTGACGCTGGCCACCACTCAGTTTGATACCAGCGTCCCCTACGTGTGTTTCATATGTCTTTCACGATGTCAATTTTAGTGTCAAGTTCATCTAGAGTGGGAAATCACTTACATCCGGTAGTCTGCAGATGAATTCATCAGCATAAGCTTCTTTACAGGCAGCTTGGACCAACTCCCTCTTAGCAGCATCGTCGACATTCTCCCATTCTGTTCCCACCAATCCAGATGCTACGTTCTCGAAGATAGTCTGATTGAAGAGGAATGGCTCTTGCTGAACAAGGCCAATCTGAGACCTCCACCACTTCAGGTCAAGATCGGTAAGCTTACGCCCGCCGATCGTGACAGAGCCATTGCGAAAAAATAGGATCTGGAATAAAGTCAGTTCGGTTTATATCGGCAATACCGACGAACGCTTACCAGCTTCTTATCGCCCATGTCTCCGTTCATCTCGTACCAGCGTTGAATCAAGGCCACTATGGTACTCTTCCCAGAACCCGAAGGCCCAACAATCGCTGTCACCTTACCAGCGGGAATTATCAGATTAAGATTATCAAGAACCTTAAGGTTCGGTCGCGTTGGATACGTGAAATTGACATTCCATAAAATGATGTCACCTGTAGCAGAGGCCTCGGGATGTTTAAGGCCTGTGGTCTCTGGCCTTGGGGCGTCAATGCCGTTGAACAAGATCCTAGCTGCCCCGGCGGCCCGCGCTGCAGCAGATATTGGTGCCGCAATTCCCCCGACACCTATCGCGAGTATCATAACACACATCAAGACACTATGAGTTGATTAGCAGTAGTAGTACGCGATACTCAGAACACTTACATGATTGTAGTTCCAACATTCTCGATTTCGTGATTATTGAGTAGCTTCACGGCAAACCAAAATGCCAACGCGAATGTCCTGACGCAAGGTCAGTGCCCAGCGCGATACAAGATTGAGGCGGGGACCTACGAGTAGACGCTGAAGTAAACTATACCACTTGTCAACCCCTTTTCGAGTTAATTGGCAGCAAAACTTACTCGTTGCTTGTTGGACAGCGACAATCCCTGACAGCCGAAGCCCTCTCCGCCTGGCTTCATCCACCCATTTCCTATATCTCTGTACCATCTTCCATTCGGCACCGAAGGCAGCAACCATCCTTATCGATGTGAAAGTTTCACTAGCTATGGCTGATGCCTTGATATTTGCATCTTCGACCTGCTTCATGTTCCTCACCAGGAACGGGATAGTGATACAGTAACATATTGTAATAAGAAGGATTCCACTACTTGTCACCAGGCTCAATTTCCAACTGTGAGTAAAAGCTACTACGAGAGCCGCGACTATCGATGACAAGGTCTGAAGAACCGCAGCTAGTTTCTCGGAAATGCCTATTTGTAGTGTGTTGGCAGTGGTTGTAACGATGGCTGCGATCTGACCAGGGGGTTGGTTGTCAAGTAAAGAGACAGGGAGTTCGAGGAGAGTTTTCACGTATACTAAGCGTAATGCTGATGATATACGAAGACTCAACATACGAAATCCTAGCTGTGATTTGTGAGTAGAGGGATATTCCTTTGGTAAGTTTACACACTCACAGTCGCGATATATCCTAGGATGAATCTAGCTATGAAGAGATACACCAGATAAAGTCTGAGAAGCTGTGTCAACCCCGTAGCTAATGTTCTCAAGCTAATTTAAACTTACACATATTCACTTATGAGATGCCGATAGCTATCTTGCGCCTGTTGGATAGTAGTCCCTCTCACCGATGCGATGTTGCCGATCAATTGCCCTATAGTTATTAATACAGTTCGAAATCTATAGTGAAAATGCCGCACTAACCGAAGATGATAGTCATTATAGGAAATGCAGCACCTGCACCAAGTGCCGCTGTAACAGACAGGCACAGAAATAGACGGTCCTTCCATGTTGAATAGGAGAAGATTCTCTATTAAAATTGTGAGCGCAGATTACGGTAATACTGAACGATATCTTACAAAGAAATCCCCAAAAGACCTTTTATAACCTCTAATTCTGGTCTGCCACTTTCCCGGATCATGTGCTGGGGCCAGGGGCACAGTAGTTGACTTGACAGCTTTTGCTGGTGATGCGGGTACTACTTTAGGTACAGTAGTTGGCGACTGAATTGGCGATAATCTTGCCCCTTGTGAAGCATCTGGAGATTCGGGTAGTGAAGCTAGTGATGGCTTGACAGATATTGTGCGGCGAGGCTCAGCGCTGCTTGAAGCCTTGTCAGTTTCATCAAGAGACACTATAGATGGCCTTGAAGCCAATGAGGTACCCCCCGCAAAAGGTGCCGGGGCACTTAGAAGGTCGGTGCTAGACTCATTCCCCCCGGGCGGTACTGAGGCAGGTTGTGTCATGCCTGACGCAGGATCATGTAATGATACTGATGAGACACTTGGTAAAGGGTTATTGCCGCGATAACCTCGATTTTGTGATAAACCAAGTGGGCTGGTCTGCTGTAGCTGTTGGTGTAACGTCTCTTCTTGGCTTCCGGTTAAATCCTGCGCCATCTCGAGGCGGGTGACTAATTTGGCTTGTGAACTTCCTTCCCTGCAGCGCCGGACCAAAGGACAATGGTTGATCCGAGAAAGTGTCACTTCACATATTAGGCCTGCAAGTGATCAAGATCAAAGCAAGGGAGGGGGGGGAACATAGCGGTCCTGGGTTCTTGAAGATGGCTACTAGTAATGCCAGGGTGGCGTCTCACACGATACGTCGAGCAACGGATAAACTCGAATGACCGGAAGCCGGCTCCGCTAAGTCCCAGCCAGAACCAAAGATATATTAACCCCTCCCGCTGTAACCATCCTTACGGCCGGTTCCTGCATCATGTGCTGTTCTTGTTCAATACCAGGTTTCATAGCAATTCTAGTATGGATCGACATGACGCGGCCTAAAGGGGCTACATCGGTGTATTTGCTCTTTGTTATGCATATCTCATGCCGTGGTGCTCTGCCGCTTGCCTGACATATCTCATTCAAAATTACGTGTCTTCTCAGAACACGAGTGTTGCAGCTCAGCTCTGATAACAATGTGAAACGAGTAAGATGTTCTGTCTATAATGTGGTTTGTTTATCGAACGCCCCTATCTTTGCCCCGAAGCCCCCTGTAGTCCCTCACGACGCCTCTGCTATCATATTACGAATCACATCTCCAAGCTCTTTGATAACAGCCTTCTCCCTGGGCAATGTGTGCCCTTTGCCATGGTCAAAGATGTGAGCGTAGTCAGGCTCGCATGTATTGTACAAAGCCATTGAACCAGCTACGTAAGGATCGAGAGAGCCAACTAAAACCGAACTCAATTGCCAATCTCCCAAAATTAGTCTCTTAGATTCACTTACTAATGTGGCATGTATGGATGCCAATCATAGTATCAGACTCGTCTGATAAGACCATAGAATATGTCGTGGGGTCAAGCGGAGGCCAGCCAGCAAAGAAGATGGCGCATTTGATCATGGGTTGGCGTCCAGTCTTCTTGAAAAGCTCTTGTTCGGCGAGAAGTAGTGTACCTGCAACCGTAGCACCCTCAGAATAGCCGATGATGCCTTCGAATGGGCCTTCTTTCTTCATAATGTCCAGCAAGAACTCGATCGCTCTCCTAGTGCTCAACACGCTGCTTGCCACACCTTCCTTGAATAGTTCCCGCATTGTGTCCTCGGCCGTATCGCATTCTGGGAAATCACGAATACGTGAGAGGACATCGGTATCTTCAGTTTCTTTCTCATCTGGCTCAATGAATCGGTAATACGGGGGCTTGCCAAAGAAGTCCTCAAATCCTTTCGGAGGGACGGCCTCGCATGGAGCGTTTATGAATCGAAAAGATGCCGATCCATCAGAAAGCAGCTCATTTACTAGAGGAGCTGAGACAAAGTGTCAGCCAGACTAATTATCTTAGCTGTAACCTTCGTAAACTCTCATACCTAATTGAACTTGAAATTTCTGCCTCACAGTTAGTGTTGCATTGAGTGTCTGAGGGCCAAGTAAACTCACATCTGCGCTACCATATGCGCCTGGAAGACATAAGAACCTCATGGTCTAGATCTTAGGGCTTGCTATAATTACCGAATTGCTGTAGCATACTAAGACGAAGGCGATTGTGTTGAGATGCGCTCACCAACACTGCAATTCGAACACATGCCCGCTTAAAGTGATATACGTTATAAAGAAGACAGTTTGTCTAGATCAAGGTGACAACAGGTGATGTGATGTCTTGCACCGGAATGCGACATTACAATCACTTGCATTGACAATCGTACGCCTTAATCATCAACTACGGTTATTACCCTTTTCGGAAGGAAAACAACAGTCTGGCCAAAGCCACATCTGCAGTGAACCATTTCCATGGCTGATTGGCTTGCAATCAGTTGCATGTAAATGACACCCCATCTGCCCACGATAACAAAAAGCAAAGAGGCAGCCTCCAAATTCGGTAGCCCGAGTACCGGATATAATGCCAGGAAGATTCGGGTGCTGGATAAAGCACGGTTGGAAAACGGCCGGATAAAATACCACCTAGGTAATTTTATAATTCCATCGCCGGAAATGTTATCCTAATACAAGTCCCAGCGCAGTCATGGTCATTTTGCCCGAGAAAATCGCCTACTCTCAAAGAGTTGCAAGCTCTTTCTCCCACATTGGACGGGGAAGTCTGACACTGACACGCATAAACTGCCGATGCATGGAACCGGGGGGAACTGCTAATCTGCCTAGATTGAGATTCTTAAGAGTACCCTGCGTGAGGCTACTGTTCATGCCGCGACCCATAATCACATGCATGTACCTATCAGGATGTCCAGCTCGGTGTTTATAGCTTATCATGTTATATCCCACTGACCATCGCTGCCCATCATTTCCCAACGCCATGTTGGCCTAACCTTGCAATACGAAATTATGGCTCAATCAATAACGACCCTGGTTGGAGCAATATCAATAAATAGGTGCGGATGCTTCCACGGCAGATCCACCGCCGCGTGGTACCAAGTCGTACACGAAGAATCATGAGCAGATTTCAAGCCAATGTGGAACTTGCCGCTGGTTTGGCTAGAGGTAAGCTGGAGTTGATGGCGCCGAGTCGGCTTACCAGTCGGCGCTTGTAGATACCGTTGCCGGTGTCTCGGACCTAAGGGAGAGCGTCTGAGGATGATATTCGACTGAGACAGTAAGTTTAGACGGCCCGTAGCTACAAGCAGTCATCTAGATTGGACACTTAGAACTTACCTTGAAGCAACAGCCGGTTGGAATCTAATTAAATAGAAGACGATCTCGCAGGGATCATCCCCTAAGGCTCAGAATTCTACTCCGTTCTCAGCGCGGAAAGATCTTCTTGCTTTCCGGATATTAGGTGATTATTCATAAGATCTCTTAAGCCCTCCTTGTCAGAAGGGGTCATTTCTCGGGAGCAACTGTCAAGTTCATTGCCATATGGGTGGCATAAAAGACATATCACCCTCTCATGGTTTTCTTGAGCCCATTGTCACCCTATTAAGGTCGAAGACAACCCTATAACTATGGCTCCAGGGGCCATCAATGGCTATGCGAACGGTCTGAGTAACGGGGATAGCGAAGGCTCGGCGACTCATGCCAGGGAAGAGGCTACTGGTATAGTCAATGGGAACGTGAACGGCTTGGCGCATGAGCACAGCGACGTCACTGCAGGCAGCCAAGATCTCGGGTCAATTAACGGGAGCTCTGGACCTCATGGGCAACCTCACGGCCCAGCGACGTATACCAATAGACACGACACGACTCCCAACGGCAACAGTAATGGGTACATAGCTCATAATGGCGACAGCAATGGACTGACGCCAGTACCTAAGGCGATGCCTATCGCGATAGTTGGCATGGCATGCCGGCTCCCTGGCAATGTCTCTAGTCCAGCAGAATTTTGGGAGTTGTGCGCTCGCGCACGAAGTGGCTATTCAACAATTCCACCAGAGCGATTCAATATGGCGAGCTTCCAGCATCCAAATCCAGGCAAAGCTGGCTGTCATAATCCTGTCGGGGGACATTTCCTCAACACCGATTTTGCGGCATTTGATGCGCCGTTCTTCAGTCTGACGGAGAAAGAGGCAATTTCCATGGATCCGCAGCAGCGCTTGCTCCTAGAGTGTACGTTCGAGGCCTTGGAGAACGCCGGCATTCCGAAACACGACATAGTTGGAAAACACGTCGGCGTGTTCATCGGCGGATCATTCCCTGAATATGAGTCTCATTTGTTCAGAGACCCGGATACTATACCGATGCATCAAGCAACAGGTATGACGCGCAGAAGACTAAATGAAAATGGCCCGTACTGACAACCGAAGGATGCGCATATGCAATGCAGTCGAACCGAATTTCTCACTTCTTTGATTTGAAAGGACCTAGCTTTACCACTGATACCGCTTGCTCCTCGAGTCTGGTTGCTCTACATGTTGCATGTCAGAGCTTACGAACTGGAGAATCTGACATAGCAATCGTTGGAGGCTGTCATCTCAATATGTTACCGGAGTTTTGGATCTCATTTTCTAAATCGCGTCTTTTCTCGGATTCTGGCCGCTCATATTCTTTCGACAGCAGAGGCACCGGATTCGGGCGTGGCGAGGGCTGCGGTGTAATCGTGATCAAGCCACTCGATCAAGCGCAGAAGGCCAATGACCAGATCAGAGCCATCATTGCCGGGAGTGGGATTAATCAAGACGGAAGAACGCCCGGCATTACGATGCCGTGCGGTGACGCACAAGGTAGACCTTCTTTATCACCGTAAACCTCCGACTGTCGGTGTAGCTTACCAAAACGTACAGAAAAGTTAATGCGCCAAGTATATAACAATTCGGGACTCAGTCCTGCAGATTGCGGTTTCGTCGAGGCGCACGGTACAGGAACCCGCGTAGGCGATCCTATAGAAGCAACGGCAATCCATAAGGTATTTCACCAAGGCCGCACGCCTCGGGACCCGATATGGCTGGGCTCTGTCAAGTCAAACATTGGACATCTAGAAGGTGCATCGGGTATCGTGGCTATTATCAAATCAGCATTGATGCTTGAGAGGGGCTTCATCCTACCAAATTATGACTTCAAGCATCCGAACGAGAAGATCCCCTTCAAGGAGTGGAACATGAAGGTAAGAGATGATAGAAACAGTTTGGAAATCGCAAAGGTCTAACGAGTGGAACAGGTTCCAGTCAGCCAACGCCCTTGGCCGAAAAATAAGAAGTACGTAAGTGTGAACAACTTCGGGTTCGGTGGCACGAATGCGCATGTCGTACTCGAGCGAGTACCATTCACGCACCGAGGACCAAAGGTAGACGCTGAGCTCAGAGATGATACACCAACAAGGAAACTCTTCGTAGTTACCGCCAATGACAAGAACTCATTAGAAGCTGTCTTGAAGAATCTTGTCATATACTTAGAGCAGAGGCCGGAAATGTTCCAAAAGGCGTTAATGGCGGATGTGGCTTATACCCTCGGCCAACGGCGGTCACTCTTGCAGTGGAGAGTTGCGATCCCGGCATTGAGGTCATTCGATCTCATTGAAGCAATCAACGGCCAAAAGCTTACACCAGGAAAAGAGTCCGATCCGTTAAGGATTGGTTTCATTTTCACCGGCCAAGGCGCTCAGTGGTACGGGATGGGACGAGAATTATACCAACAGTACCCTGTGTTCACTAACGCAATCGACTACGCCGACGTCTGCCTGGGATCTCTAGGTGCTTCGTGGTCTCTCCTCGAAGAGCTGTCAAAGGATGAGAAGACATCAAAAGTTGGCGCAGCACACATAAGCCAACCGGCCTGTACGGCTATACAGCTAGCACTAGTCGACCTCATGAGGTCCTGGGGCATAAGACCGACAGCTGTGGCCGGCCACTCAAGCGGAGAAATTGCGGCCGCATATGCGGCTGGTAGCTTGACCTTCGAGACATGTATGGCGGTTGCCTATCATCGCGGTCGACTCATCCCTGTCCTGAAAGAGCGATATCCGGATTTACGAGGCGCGATGATGGCTGTTGGCGGAAGCAAAGAGGAGCTGGAGCCAATGATCTCAGAAATCAAGGAGGGAGAGATAAGAATTGCCTGCTACAACAGTCCTTCAAGCCTAACATTATCTGGCGACGAGGCGGGTATCGATGAGTTGAAGAAGGTTGCAGAGGAGAAACAGCTGTTCAACCGGAAACTCTTCGTTGATACTGCATACCATTCTCATCACATGAACCTCCTTGCCAAAGATTACCAGGAATCGATCGCGAACACGCAACTACCAATCTCTACAGATGTGAGGTTCCATTCATCGCTGCTGGGCCGGCGTATCGATGGCTTAGAACTGGAGTCTTCGTATTGGGTGCAGAATCTCACCTGCGCGGTGCGGTTCAACGAAGCAGTTCAAGATATGCTGGCGCCAATCGACGGCCACAGGACCGGGGTTAACCTGCTTCTCGAACTGGGACCGCATTCAGCTCTCCAGGGTCCCCTCAAACAGATCCTAAAAGCAGTTGGGGGAGACGCTGCCAAAGTGCCCTATTTGACAGCCCTGGCACGGCAAAAGGATGCGGTTGCAACAACACTGGACGTTGCCGCTACACTGTTCACCAAGGGCGCTATTCTCGACTTCGAGGCCATCAATTTCCCAAAGCAAGGCAAGCCGCCAATACTACTCAGCGACCTACCTCGATACCCCTGGAACTATTCCGCAAAATATTGGCATGAGTCTCGATTCACCCAGCTCCATAAGAACAGATCAGCCCCTCGGAATGACATTCTGGGTACCCTGGCAAACTATTCAAGTGACTTAGAACCAACCTGGCGGAACATAGTCCGTCTGGATGACCTGCCGTGGCTCCAACATCACAAGATTCAATCTATGGTTGTTTTCCCAATGGCGGGATACATCGCAATGGCCATCGAAGCAGCTGCTCAAAGAGCAAATGAAGCGAACATCTCATTCGACAAGTTTGAACTTCGTGATGTCTCAGTGACTGCTCCATTGATAATCTCAGAAGAGGACGTCGAGATGACGACCTCGCTTAGACCGCATCAAGATGGTGTTCTTGTCTCCTCCGAAGTTTGGGACGAATTTCGGATCAGCTCTTGGACTAAGACTAAGGGTTGGAAAGAGCATTGTCGCGGCCTTGTCGCCCTTGAAGCCAGAGATTCAAACGGGGTTGATTCTCTGAGACAGACACTTTCCTCGCGGATTCGCCTTCACACAACCACCGCCAAAGTAGAGGCAGCCTCATCGAGAATTCTAGATGTCGCTAAGCTGTACGACTCTTTATCGGAAGCTGGAGTCTCCTATGGGCCCACGCTCCAAAGCATAGACAACTGTCGGGTTGGAGACGGGTGCTCCCATGCGGATATACTCGTACCAGATGTAGCAAAAGAGATGCCGAATCATTATGTATCAGCGGCGATTATTCAGCCCGCCTTTTTGGAATCATTAATATCACTGTACTGGTCCATCGCCGAAGGTGGGCGAGGCTCTATTGAAACTGTGTATCTGCCGACGTCGGTGTCGAAAATATCAATCTCGAAAGATATTACTGCGGCAACACAGCAGCCTGGACACGGCATTCCGGCCTATTGTCAAGCTAATCTGCCTGTCGGTATGCCAAGATCAACGAAAGTCGCCATATTTGCGACAAACGATCCTATGGCACCTGAGCCGTTGATAAGTATCGAAGAGTTAGTAGTCTCCCCAATTATAGACCGGGAGGCATGCTCGGAAATCGAAGCGCGTCGCGAGCTGTGCTATAAGTTGGACTGGGAGCCAATCCTTGAACCACTTTCGGTTGAGCCCGACAATACGAGCGACCCAGTACCAGTAGGAGATTCCGAGATCCCAGATGCAGAGATTGAGATCATTTGCGGAGATAGTAATTCGCAGAATGAGATCGCATCTAGCCTATCAGAGATGCTGGAGAAAGCTATGGGCAAAAAGGCTAGGACCAGCAACCTACTGAGCAGCGACGTGACAGGAAAGCTGGTGATATTCTTGCAAGAGATCGAAACACCGCTTCTTTCGAACCTCAAGGAGGCCCAATTCAATGCACTGCAGAAAGCGCTGACCTCGGTTAGAGGAGCATTGTGGATTGTCCGGGGCGCGTACAGCAATTCTACATCCCCAGACTTGAATATGGTCGCGGGTCTGAGCCGAACCATCCGCTCAGAAACCCTATTGCCATTCGCGACGCTAGACTTAGATGGAAAGTCACCCCTGCCATTAGGGAAGACAGTTGAAGCAATCGTGAAAGTGTTCACTGCTGTCTTCAGCAACAGCACCTCATCTAGTAGCGAGATGGAATTCATGGAACGGTCTGGCTCCTTCTTCACCCCGAGAATCATAAACGACGAAGAGCTGAATGACATTGTATATCGCGAAACGATACCCTCTGCGTTCCAGCCAGCGCCATTTGGCGAAGGCAGCCGAAACCTGAAACTGACAATTGGTAACCTAGGCGCTCTGGACACCTTGTACTTCGATGATAACACCGCTGCTGAAAGCACATTAGAGCCTGATAGCATCGAGATCCAGGTTCGGGCAATCGGTGTCAATCATAGGGACTTAGCAGCAGCACATGGCAAGACCCCAACTCCAGAATTCGGCGTGGAGGCTTCTGGAATCGTTCAATCTGTGGGCAAGGATGTTCGAGGCATTGAAGTCGGCGATCGTGTGGCTGCCATTACGCAGGGTGCATTCGCCACCTCTGTGCGCACGAAGAGCGCTTTCGCTTTCAAATTGCCAGCGGAGATGTCTTTTGAAACTGGCGCCACAATCCCTCTAGCTTATGCAACTGCGTATCAGTCTCTCATTGAAGTCGGACGCCTACGGCATGACGAGACAGTATTGATTCAGTCTGGAGCCGGCGCTGTTGGGCAAGCAGCTATCAACCTAGCTCGAATGATTGGCGCGGACATATACACTACGGTTGGGAGCACGGAGAAAAAGGAGTTCCTGATGAAGGAATACCATCTGGACGAGGATCATATCTTCTACGATCGAAACGTTTCGTTTGGTGATGCTATACGGCAAGCCACACGGCAACAGGGTGTAGACGTCGTTCTCAATTCGATTTCTGGGAATGCTCTTCAGGAGAGTTGGAACTGTATAAGCAAATTTGGCCGTTTGGTGAATATCGCTTCACTTGATCCTAGCTCAAAAGTCCGGTTGGAAGTTCCGAGCGCGGATCGCAACGCAAGTTACCTGTCCGTTGACATGATGTCCATTGCCGCTGAGCGTCCAACATTACTCAAAAGGCTGCTTTCGGATGTCTCAGCCTTGATGAGGTACGGCAAGATCAGGCCGATTTCCCCAGTTACCCTCTTCCCAATTTCGGATATTGAATCTGCGTTCAAGACACTACAAAGCGGTAAGACGCACGGCAAAGTGCTCGTCGTTCCCCACGCAGATGATATAGTGCAGGTTACACCTCCAAAAGAGCCTGCACAACTCTTCAAGGATAACGCTACATATATCCTTATTGGCGGAACAGGTGGTCTCGGCCGTAGTATGGCACGATGGATGATTAGCCGAGGAGCACGGCATCTAGTGCTAGTGTCACGTAGCGGAAGTGCTACCGGCAGGGTCAAAGAATTGATAGATGACGCTGCAGAAGTTGGGGCTGAAGTTATCGTGCAAAGGTGTGACGTTGCGAACGTGGCTGATGTCGAGGAGCTTGTTAATTTTGGACTGGAAGGCATGCCTCCTATCCGAGGTCTGATACACGGTGCCATGGTGCTTCGAGTAAGTGCACCGATCAAAATCGGTTGATATAAACAATACTGATCTGAAATAGGACGTCCTCTTTGAGAAAATGACATACGACGAATACACAACTGTCATTGAGTCCAAGGTCCAAGGTGGTTGGAACTTCCATCGAGCCCTCATCAACGCGCCACTTGACTTCTTTGTCGCAATATCTTCTGTTGCTGGGATGGTAGGAAATAGAGGACAAGCTGCATATGCTGCTGCAAACTGCTTCCTCAACGCCCTTGTTCAACATCGTCTTGCGATGGGGCTACCTGCATCGTCTCTGGACCTCACCGCTATCTCCGATTCCGGATACCTAGCGGAGGACCTGGAAAAGGCCGCAGAGGTGGCGAGAAACCTAGGAAGCGATACAATCTGCGAGGCTGAGGTCTTAGCGCTCCTGGGTGCGGCCATATCTGGTCGACTGGCTACAGCCTGCAATAACCATGCAATCACCGGCATGAGGATCACACCTACGATGCAGCCATTCTGGACAGACGACGCAAAGTGCAAATATCTTCGTGAGGCAGCTGAGGCGGCGGCGGCAGCCGATGCATCCGCCGGAGTAACCAAGGCCATATCTTACAATGCGGCTGTGAAAGCAGCAAAGACTCCCGAGGAGGCAGAACAGGTCGTCTGCGATGGACTAGTCAGCAAACTCGCCGCCGTAATGATGATGGACATTGAAGATCTCGATATCACGCGCTCATTATCTCATTATCCTCTCGACTCCCTTGTCGCGATCGAGATCCGAAATTTCATCACACGCGAGTTTGAAGCCACGTTGCAGGTCCTAGAGCTTTTATCGAGTGGTTCAATACAGACCTTGGCTAAGGCAGTATGCGTGAAAAGTAAAGTGGTTAACTTCCAATAACCGATCCATATGGTAGCAAAAACTTAAATCTCGGATATAAAGAGACAGTATGGAGAGGGAGAGTGCTTGGTAGAATTCCTGTATATATAGCCACAAATGTTTTATATTTTTCTTGTTTGACTAGCGGCCACGGTTTTTCAATAAAGTAGAAATATCAAAGTCCATCTTACCCATGCCCGTAATCGAGGATAAGGCATCAATCTCATTGCTGACGATCGTTAACTATGCCCTTGGATCCCAGTCTGGGTCGAGCTCCGTTAAGAGGTCGTCGCTTAAGATGTCTCTTAGATTGATCAGCTTGAAGCTTGCTTCGTCGCTAGTTCCAGATGTCGGCAATTCGTTAGCATCATCGTGAACCACTACCAATCCATAAGGAAACATGGGACCAAGCGAGGTACCAACGGCAGCGATTCCATCGGTGTTGGTTACCGCGTCAACTCCCTTCTCAGTGTTCTCGATCGTAGTGAAAGTCTCAATGTACTCATGGGGCGCCGATCGGCGATAGACATTATACGCACTAACACCTTGTTGACTGACCAGGATAAACCCATCATTCGCCGTTGCACCTTCGATCAAAGTGACGCCTTCGACATCTGCATATGTATGTCCGTCGCCGACTTCGGCGATAAGTGCTCCTTCACTTGAATCATCGTCCGGCTCAGCGCCATAACGCCATAGCGCACGTGGCTCCTCGCCGATTATGACCCAGCCATTTGCTTCATCACTCACACAGCCTTCGACCTGGCCCCCAGAGCCACCAGTAAAATTTCGTACCAGAGTCGTCTCCAGGGTTTGCAAAGTATCATTCCACGACAGCTCAAACTGGAGATACTCCGCTGTTTTAGCATTGACAAACAAATATTGCTTGTCCGTAATGCGTGATCGGTATACACAGCTACCGTACACGTCATAGTCTTCTTTGGTTGACTGTATTCCGCCTGATATTGATGCTAGGGTTCCATTTCTGTGTATTTCAAATAGACTATACGTAATTAGTATTGATGATAGGAAAAGCCCGAATGGAGGCGCACCATAGTGTATTGTCCCCGCGACAAGCGGCATATGCTAGGTCTATAGATCTATTCCCGGCTGGGAAGTTGTAGATCACATCAACATTGTTAGGTTCTTCGGCTTTAATGGTCTGGATTTCCTTGCCATTCAGGTCGAAAACTCCTAGGCCCGCACCAAGCTCTGACTTGACGGTCGTAATTATTCTTGATAGCGTCTTATGCACTGGCGAGATCCAGATGGCAGGGTCATCGCCGTCGCCTCCATTCGGATCCGTTTCAGCAACCGGCTTTACGACTTTGAAAGCGCAGTACAGTCCTCCCCAGCCTTCATGACAACTACACTGATTCGCACCGATGCATACTCCGTGATTCGAGCAATTGTTTCGACAGTTGTACGACTCGCATTTGTTTCCAGTAAACCCAGCGAAGCATAAGCAAGCAGTGGGGTGAGATGCATCAACGGGTGGTTCGCAAAATCCACTAAAGCTGCACTCTTGGCACACCAATTGTTCGGTTCTGCACGGTATTTTACGCGGGTTGTACGCAGTGTTGAGTTTCAAGTTGAGATTATCAAATATGCCCTCCAATGAGCTGATTCCAAATCCAGCCCCAGAGTTACTCTCGATCGCATACGTCACAACACCTGCAGGATACAGCTGTGTCTTGCTCTGATACATATCGAGTCCTTGAATTTCGATGTCATCGTCGCCCGTGAGGGTGACGGAGCCGAGTTCAATGAACAACTCATCGTAAATGGTGATAGTGTCTTGCTGAGCGACAAAAAGATAATCCGACTTCTCACCGACGTAAACAGTGAGTCCAGTAACATCGTCCTCGGCTGCTCCTAATACTGTGATATCTGGTATCTCGGTTGACTCCGTGGCGTTGAAGGTGTAGATTGTGGGATCGTCGTCGCCACTAAAGAAAATATTGTGTGCAGACACGGATATAGCACAAGATGACGCCTCGATGGGGGTCTCGAAAGTTCGAACCTCGACAATCTCGAGAGAGTTTCTCGTTTCTCGTAATAAGAATTGCACAGCTTGCTTCTTGCCGAAAAGATATAGGTACTGCTCGCCACTTCTCTGGCTCTTCCACGCACATAATGCCGACCAATCGCCTAGCGTGCGGGTGATTGGCTGGCCAATTTGCTCAATCGTGCTCACGTCATATAACCGAAAGAAAGAATCCGGTTGGGCAATGCTAACAATGAGATCCCGTCCACCGACGCCGTAAGCTGTGGCCACCAACTTCGTGCGTCCAGGGGTGTTGTGTGCCGTCTCTACTAGAAGAGTTCCATTATTGATGTCGAATGCCCGGAACCCGCCCGTTGCCGCACCGCCATCATTGCCAATAAGAAGCGGGCGAGTCTTGTTATAAACGACAGTAGTGACGTCGGACTCAATGCCGTCTATTCTAGCAGCAATGGGGAGATCCAAAGAGGTGGCTACGCCAAATAATCCTTGTCCGACGGCTAGCAGACTAGAAACGGTTATCAATCGCATTCTCAGACTCAAGAGCACAAACTCGAACGGGTAAAGGTCAATGGCAAATAGCTGTCTGGAAAGACGCGATACAATACCTACTGCAAGTCCTCTCAAAGAGAAATCAAGGTCGCGAAGGGATAAAACCCTCAGCGAAGATTCAGGCCATCTCCGCTAGAGTGACAGTAATTGCCCCAAGCCATAGCCATGATGCCAAGGGTCGCCACTTTCCGGGGATATATTAATTAAAGAGCCATGAACTCACGGCAGCACGATCCATCGTTTCAAATGAAGCATCATCCACATGCAAGCGTTTGCCCACGTGGGCGCGTACAAGGACAAACCCCTGGTTAGTACGATATACTGTAATCTGGCATTATCGTTCTAAGGCGGTCATACTTGTTCCGGGGTGTTATGTCAAACTCCATATCTGGAGCAACACGCGTTACCTTATCTGAAGCCGAGATATGCCTTCGCGCCATCTGAGCTCAGATGACGATCCGTAGCTAACCTACCTGGGTAGTTGTAGTCAGCAAGGGGATTTCTTTTTTTTTAAACAATAGATATCCGCACAGTCCCGCTTCATGTGGTAATGAAGTTCACCGGGTTAGGTTTATGGATTGGCAAGGGATAATCTGGCCAATATACTGAGAGATGAGCAACAACTCGTCAGGGCTCGATGACCCTAAGACGGCTACATTGCACAATGTTGCGACATCTACCTATGCAGAAGCGCCCGAGTATGGCACTTTCCGAACACCTGGGCGCGATGACTACGACCCTGACGTGAACAATGATCTGGTCACGGTCACTGAGGACCGCGACCTCAAGCGTGGACTGGCCCAGCGTCACTTGTCCATGCTCGGCATTGCCGGAGCTATCGGAACCGGTCTCTTCCTTGGCCTCGGGAGTGCTGTTCAGACAGCAGGGCCTCTTGGTGCTTTGCTCGGCTACTTCACCGTCGGGCTTGTTGTATGCGCTGTGCAATTCGCGCTCGGCGAGGTGTCTGCTTTGTTAGTTCCCTGGATTCATTGGTTCTCCCCTTAGGCAGGATTTGGGCCTCATTGCTCCTCCATGATCTCAAAACACGAGCTGAGTTTTCTTTGAGAAATTACTGACTCCAGCGTGTGAACAGACTGCCTGTTACCGGTTCTTTCGTCAGGCATACTGAGTTTCTCGTGGATCCAGCTTTAGGCTTTGCCATTGGCTGGAATCTAGTGTACGGCAACCTGTTATCCATCCCATCCGAAATTACGGCTATCTGTGTGCTCTTTCAGTTCTGGACGGACTTAAGTCCGGCGATTTTCATAGTCATTTTCATCGTCTTGACTGTTGTTGTCGGGATAGCCTTCATTCGGGTGTACGGGGAGATTGAGTTCATATTTGCCATATTGAAGATTCTCCTCGTCGTCTTTTTGATCATTCTAGGATTGGTAATCGATTTGGGTGGCATTCCCGGCACACCGGCCATCGGAGGTAAATTCTGGCGAGACCCAGGGCCTTTCGTCGAGCATATTGCTACTGGAGACTGGGGCAAGTTCCTCGGCTACTGGAGTGTTATGACGGGCGCTGTGTTCTCCTTTGCCGGCGTTGAGTCCCTCGCTATGGCTGCCGCCGAGACCAAGAATCCCCGACGCGCTATACCTGCAGCCTGCAAGCGAGTATTCTTTAGAATCGTTATCTTTTACGTACTCGCCATCGTGGTAGTTGGCCTGCTAGTTGCGAGCAACGATGAGCGCCTTAATGACTCATCTAGCACTGCTGCACAAAGTCCGTTCGTCATTGCTGCTTCGGCAGCTGGTATTCCCGCGATCCCCTCCGTCGTCAATGCGATTGTGATCACATCAGCATGGTCATCATCTAATCAAGGTCTCCTCGCTGGAACACGTGTTCTATATGGCTTGGCCCTCAAGAAGCAGGCCCCGTCAATATTTCTACGCACAACATCGTGGGGCGTCCCATACGTTTGTGTGCTGTTCTTCGTGCCATTCATGTTTCTGAGCTTCTTGACCCTGTCAAATGCCGCGCTAACCGTATTCTTCTGGTTTGTGTCTTTGACCGCGGCTGGGGTGCTTGTTTCGTGGTCAGCGATTCTACTTAATCACATCAGACTAAAGTTGGCGATGAAGCAGCAAGGTATCCCGACAGAGTCGCTCCCGTGGCATAATTCATGGACCTGTAAGTTATTGTCCCCACTCTCTTATACCCCAATGCTGACATGCACATAGTGTATAGTTCTTACGCCGGACTTTTCATGTGTCTGCTTATCCTATTGACAGGTGGATACGAAGTTTTCACCACGGGAAACTGGGATGCACAGTCATTCGTGTCGTCGTACTTGTAAGTGAAGAGTGGTTACCATCGATTCTGATGAAGTAAACGTTCTAAATCAATTTAGGGACATTCCTCTGGTACTCGCAGCGTATCTGATATGGAAGCTGCTGAAAAAGACCAAGATAGTTTCTCTGTCTGATATTCCGCTGGAGGAAGCCTTCAAACAGGCTGAACAGGTCCCAGATGATGAACCACCCGTCAAGAAGAGAAGCAAAACACGTTGGTTTAGTTGGATTTGGGACTAGTTTCTCGTTCTCTTACATACATCCTTTTTTTAATCATCTTCTCCGATACCCTTTAATTAGCGTGGTAACTGAGTCATAGACCACCACATGCAATCAAGCTTGTTGGCATCCAATACCACAGTGCTTCAGTAGAAGATTCACTATTGTCGCCAGATCTCATACTCTTTACATTGGGCACATTGGCATTACTTACGTTCTTTATATAAAATATGTGGTTAAGTCTAAGAGCATAGAATCCCGGAGGGACGCCTCATATCCTCCATACGAAACGTGCGCAGATACCCAGTCACCGTATAATATGCGGGCCCTTTTGGGCTTAACGCAAGACTTAAGCATGAGTGGATGAAGCTAGGACTTTACCCGCGCCGAGCCGCGCTTGACGGTCTTATGGGGTTCGATCGGAATCTCAAACGGATCTACGTTATGAATCACATAGATATATCCGAATGACGAAAGAACACCTAATGCATCAGTAGCCCCGGGATAGCATCATAACACCGAAGCTTCAAGTGCGGGGCTAGATATCTCGCGACAATTCGGACTTAACTATCTATTTCCAAAATCCATATCACGTTGACTCAAGACCAGATTACTTTAGTTGCCTTGAGAGGGAGGAGTATAAATACACTGCTAGTCTACGCTCCATATCCTTCAGCATTGAGTGCATTTTCTCACATCTACTACATCTGTCCCATCTTATACCAACTTCAATCTCAGCACCAACCGTCGAACTAAATTTACAATCACAATGGCAGCAAAATTTCCTCAGCGCAAGCTTGGTGATGATTTGGTGAGCGCCATCGGCCTTGGGTGTATGGGCATGACGTTTGCCTATGCTTCCGGCGGCTTCAATGATGAGGAAGCGTACAAAGTCCTCACCCTGGCCGCGGACTCAGGCATGACTTTTTGGGATACTGCCGACATGTATGGGCCGTTCACGTAAGTCCCCATATATTTCAGTTCTATGCATAAACGCTCAGGCGTTATGGTGACATCGTCGGCCATCGGCTTGTACTAACAAATCGTGAATCTAGCAACGAAAAGCTGATCGGAAAGTGGTTCAAGGAGACCGGTCGCCGGAATGAGATCTTCCTGGCCACGAAATTCGCGAACAGGATAGTGGATGGTAACTGGGAGATTACGGGAGATCCCGCGTACGTGAAGGAGGCCTGCAATGCGAGCTTAGAGCGCCTGCAGACCGATCACATCGACTTGTATTACCAGCATCGCATAGACCCCAAGACGCCGATTGAGCACACAGTGCAGGCTATGGCCGAGCTCAAGAAAGAAGGCAAGATCCGCTATCTGGGACTTTCTGAATGCTCGGAACGAAGTCTGCGACGTGCGCATGCCGTGCACCCCATAACAGCGATTCAGATGGAGTACTCTCCCTTTGCGCTTCAAATCGAGTCAGAGCCGACAAATCTTCTGAAGGTTGCACGCGAACTGGGTGTCACAGTTGTCGCCTATTCGCCTCTTGGCCGTGGCTTCTTGACTGGTACTATCACCAGCAGGGACCAGCTCGACAAGGACGACAGACGCAGGATGATGCCCCGTTTTTCGGAGGAGAACTTCGCTGGCAATGTAGAGCTGGCACAACTCCTTGGTTCCATCGCGAAAGAGAAGGGAGCCACCCCTGGCCAGCTCTCTATCGCATGGTTACTTGCACAAGGCGATGGTAAGCCATACACTCCTATCCCTTGTACCATTGACACGTATATGTGCAGCAGTACTGACATGTATTGTAGACATCATCCCCATTCCGGGCACTAAGCGGGTCAAATACTTGGAAGAGAATATGAAGTCAGTGGACATCAAATTGACCAAAGAGGAAGACGCGAGGATCAGGCAAGCAATTGAGAGTGTTGGTGGCTCAAAGGGACAGCGCTATGCTCCTGATGCCTTGAGCGTGCTATTTGGTGACAGCCCTGAGCTATAAGGCACCTATCCAAAGTCGAGTATAGCAGATATCAGCATTGGAAGTGTGATGCGTTTCCTTCCTGCCTCTCTATATTCGCCACGAAGGGGGATCATATGTAGCAATATAACCCTTGGCCGTTGTAGGCTGATACAAAAATGCATAACCTTGCTAAATTCAACGTAAAAAGTATTTGCCTTGTTACGGTATACGATTTCCCGTTGGGATATCGACTCAGATCTTTATGACCGTACTTCTAAAGAGTACTGTATAGTGGGACGCATGGAAATTGTGGTTTAATGGCAGCTAATATACCAACGTCTATATATATATCTACTAGCATACAGTGTAAATCACTGCCTCAACGCCCGTTGTACCAGTTGTCAGTGTAATTAAGGGATGAATAGCACCATTCAGTGTGACGGGTCACTGCGTAACCTTAGTTTTGTGTACCCATTCTGTTAGCTCTCTCCCTCTCCCCTCTCCCCCTCAGTCGCATTCTCTCGCTCCCAACTTTTTTTTAGATGAGATACTTTCAAGCCTATAGATCAAAAGTCGGCATGTGCATCAAGTAACCCCTGCTCTTGGAATATGATGTGTGCAGATCAAGATCAGTTAAGATTTCCATTTTTCGAGTTTAGTCTTTAAATATCCTACGGAACCGACCCAGGCGTCCCGGTTAACAACATGCCTAGATATATGAGAGAGTGCTTCCTCATTCTCAATGCTATAGCAGCGGCTAATAAAAGGTATATATCTATTGGCTGACACATTCTCCACCTTTGGTCGACTGACATATTGGTCGACAGAGCTATACAAGGCCGCCGTAGTCGCCTTGAGCAGCTCCCCACCGAACTCAAACTGATAATCATCGGCTTCCTTCCCGATGGTGCATCAATCATAAATCTGTCGTTAAGCGGCCCCGATTTCTGTGCCGTGGTCTGCGCCCACGAAAAGAAGATCATCGAGGATGCCATGACCATTATTCCTCCTAGCCTCGTGTATCTGGCTGTTGCCAACTATATGATCTCTACCGCACCCTGGCACATCAACGAAAGGAAACAAAGAGGCTACGGCAGAGGTCTGAAACTGTCCGAAGCCTACGGCACCTCTGTCCTTGATTTCGTTGAACTATACCGGCTGCCTCAAGAGTTGACTCTAGAGAAGACGCACCCGGAAAATATGTCACTGATCCAAGCGGATATCTACTTGAAGACATACATGGCAGTTTCTTACTATGCGAAACTGTTATCGAAACAAGCCATGCTAGGAATTCCCGAAGGGATTGAATTTAACCGCGAAGTTACAAGCACAGTTCTGGCTCGTTATGAAAAGGCCCTCTACATCATGCAGCTCGTGTCTAGTTTGTTTTCTTGGCAGGGATCGGACCCGGAACAGTATGAGATGGTGGTCGCGTGGGGTGTTTTCTGGTTCTCGCTATTTCCCTGGGAAATCGAGCAGGTCTTTTGCGTACAGAGGCTCCTTGAGAGACACATTGGCAACTGTAAGTCTGAACCATCGATCTGGGGGCGCATGGTTGTTAATGGATATATCAGTGGCTAGTAAGCACCGCGTAGCACAACACGGATACGAACACTCGAACCCTCAGGAAAAGGTCTTCCTCTCGAAATTCGTGGTGCACATGGGCCCCCTTGCGCTCTGGCAAGCGGAAATGCGGACCCAAACCTCGATGTCATCCCGCGTTGAATTCTTTATGAAGTCCTTCAGACTCAACGAATTCTTGACTGAAGGGGTCGCTTTGCCGGGGTTCGGGGCTACAGTGACTTTGCCAAGGGCGATCCAACAGCTAGAATCACCTCGGAGAGATAAGATCGACCAAGGCCCCATGGAACTCTGGTATTATACGACGGTGGTGGCTTTGAGTCGAGCAACGCGGCATCGGGGCCCGGAGTTTTTCAACTCACAACGTGCTCTGATCTATTCTGCGTATATGCTCTGGGACCGCATGCAACCCGATTCGTATGCGATGCCCCCTCTAGAAGAAATGCAAGAATCGCTAGCACGCTTCATGCATCAGTTTGATCTTGTT
This sequence comes from Xylaria bambusicola, assembly GCF_022495145.1. Classification (NCBI taxonomy): domain Eukaryota; kingdom Fungi; phylum Ascomycota; class Sordariomycetes; order Xylariales; family Xylariaceae; genus Xylaria; species Xylaria bambusicola. The sequence continues at coordinate 550,093 of NW_025953569.1, forward strand.
CCTAGATTGCGTAAGTATTTCCCGAGTTCAGGGTCTTCTTTCATCGAAGAGTTGATGCCGCCCTTGTTTGCTATCATGATTTGATATCTCTAATGATTGAGAAATAATTCTATGAAAATACGCTTGATTATCCTTTAACTAACCTTGAGCGCTGCAGTCGTTATACGAAGACCTGCAGTATCAGATGCTCGATGGCTTTCCGATTGTCGATATCATAGCATGGACTATTCTTGCTGCTATAGCCGAGATCCAGAGATTCTTACGGAGGAAGCGGAACTAGACCGTTACAGACCAACGGTAATGATATGATAGAATGCATCATTGAGGGAAGATGGCTGTCTATTGTGAATTATGATATTATTGTAATGAGCGTGATGTTTCTTGTCTGTTAACAGATGGGGAATGGCTCATTACTGGGGATTGAGTTTCCTTTTTCCTACCCATTTAATCTAGACTCAACGCAACACTAAGAATCTCATAGTAAACTTGTTTTCTTCCTAGAGTAATCCATAACAAAGGGTGGATGTAAGAATACGAATTTGCCATTAGTAAACATCGGAGATCGTGCACGCATCGCATCATGGTAGCGGTAACGTTGGGAATCAACAAAATCTACATATTCAATATTTCGGTTTCATCTGTGATAATTACAAGGGGGCGCCATCGCTGACGGAAGTTGTTGTTACCAGAGTCTACTCTTCCAACATTCTCTTCAGAACTGCAGCAGGTGTCCATTTCGGCGCAGCGAGCTCCAGGAACTCCTTGCTAGTTGTCGAAGTCGAGCACAGCCCCTGCCATAGCGGCTCCGGAAAAGCCTTGAGGCTTAACATAGTTTGCTTTGCGTCTTGACTATAGTCGGCGATGGCGTCGGCCCAAGTCAAATCCTTAAAAATAACATTCTCGACCTTAGTATCAATATGCTTCTCAACTAGCTTCACGATTTGCTGGCCGGAAATGTCCTCAGGCCCGTTGACAACGTATTTGGCCTTGTTGTGAGGAGTGGGATCCTGTTGAACCAGCAGGTGGGCCACGAATACTCCAATGTCATAAGGATCGACGATGGCTACAGGCGCATCAGCTGATGCAACGAGCTTAAGAATGCCTTGTTTCCCGGTATTACGGTATTGCTTGATGAAGTCGGCAGTTGTCTGAAGGTAAGTCGGAGCGAAAGAATTGGGCTGAAGCGAAGTCCACTGGAGTCCTTCGAACTCAGGCGTGCCCAAGAGAGTTTCTATGGCCCAATGCGAACGGGCATAAAAGGGAACGGCATCTGGTCGAACGTTTGGCGTGTTCGTGGAGATCCGTACGACGTATTTGACGCCTGCCTGAAGCGCAGCGACGAGAAAGCCCGACTCTTCGATAAACTGGCTGAGCTGAGCCACCGGTGCAACGAAGGCCCTGACTACCTCGTTTTCACGGAGCCAGTTAGCAGTGACGTTGATCCAATTCTGCTCTATCACTTCGACGCCGGGGAGCTGAGCGAGCTTCTGTGCGATGGGGCCCTTTGGTGACCGTGTGAGAGCGGCGATCCGGTGACCCGATAAGGCACCTCCTTTCTCAAGTAAAATGGACAGCGTTTCCACAACATGCTGACCGGTGTTGCCGGTCGCGCCCGCCACGACGATGGTAGGAGCCATGACACCGAAACGAGACTGGAAATGATGTGAAGGTTGAACGATGTCCCTGCCCGTCGGACGGGGCACAGCATTCCTCAAATACGCTGCTCCCTTTCCGCCACTCCCGATCACATTATGGCTTATATGCAGCACTAGCTGCGTCGAGTTACTTTGGGCATAATTACAAATAAGTTCCCCTCACACTTTGGACGCATATTATAGCAATGAGGACGAGAATGTTTCCCAAGACGTGACGGAATGATGGAAATGAAATCCAAAATCGTCCCGAATACGTGATTTGCGATTTAGGCACTCGATCAGACGGTGCTTGAAGCTGAATGAATATGTTTGGAATTTACAGGTACCCTCAAAAGCTCAACGATTTCAAAAGGACTGAATGTGAATATCTAGTATCTTCATTGGCGGCGGTCTTCTATCACTGCTGCCTAGTTCGGTGCCTATCTCAGAATATAGTGTCCCGCACCTACGTACATATTATATAGGTTCAAGTTGAAATATTACTTGCCTTCCTAATTCCACTAGTTCAAGAGCGATTGATAATGGAATCGTAGCCAATCTCCCAACTCTTACGTGTCTATTGTTGAGGTGAATGGCTTACTCCCTGACATACATGTTACAGTGTTCAGACGATTCATATGTTTAGCCTGGAGATGAAAGAGACGCTGGAGACGCAAGGACTAAGTAAGTAAGGTATACCAGTCGGTAGCTTGGCAACGAGGGTATGGGTATTTCGGAATACAGGGATTTTGCGTGGCTTTTTCTCCTTACCTATGTAGTTGCCTGTTCACGTAGCTGTTGGCCAACTGATTCATTTGTTGACATTTTATATTCATGATGTTTAGGTTGTTTGTAAACGCCATACCATACCTCTTACACACACACACACACACACACACACACACAAAACCTTGACCCGCCGAGTGCGATTGTGAGGCAGCGGCACGGTGCACATCGAGGTATCCTTCCACCTGCATATACCTAACCAGACAGTCAGACTACTTAGCCAATTCAATTCAATTCAATCTAATTCAGTCCATGATGAGTGTTACAGCGACAATGTGACAATTCGGGTTTGGTGCCTTAAACACTTGTCCAAATCCCGAGATGGACTGCACTCATAGCCATGTACATAGGTACAGGCTGGATATAGGCTGGGTAGGTACTTTAGGTAGGTAGGTACCTAACAGCACCGATTAGCGGGGCAGATGGTTAGGTATGGGGCTAGGTATGGAGGGGAAGCTGCCAGCATCACCAGAAAGTGAGCAAGAGCAAGGTGAGGGATAGAGATAGAGGGGATTCAGCCCAGTCCAAACCTCCAAACCTCCAAACTCCAAAACTCGCTCGCTCTGGCACCAACGTCTCCACGCAGCCAGCGATCCCTTCGACTACAATGCCCATATATTTCCGACTTTAAGAAGATAGATCGCTGCTGTCGAGTCACATCATCCAACGCCCTCCTCACCCGCGTCGACCTGTACAAGCGTAAGTCTACTGCGCTTATCTCCTTGTCTCGAAATCCTGGCCGCTTCCTGCTCGGCCGTCTAATGCTATCTTGCCTCTTTGAATCTTCTTTTTTTCCCTTTTACATTCTAACGCAAACTACCACCAGGTCTTCCCTTCACCTGCGCCTCCGTTAACATTGCGATCCCATATTCCTGATAGCCAGAGCTTGAAGCCCCAACCACGTCATCACTCGAGCACCAAAGGTGCGGCATTCCCCAGCCATAATAGACCTACCACACACTCGCTATACGGCTCAATATATGTCGCTTGTTATGTTTGCTTCTTGAGCTAACTACGATGCCTCAGTGAATCCTTGCTTCAACCGTTATACCTCATCGTCTGCGCCGATTACCCGCAATCTGTTTGCCACAGATCAAACGCCATGGCTTCGTCTGCAATCAATAATCCTAACCCCCAAACCATCGGCGCTCTACTGTCGAGGCTTAGCGATGCCGACCCCGATTTTCGCTTCATGTCATTGAACGACCTTCATCAGATCCTGACCAAGCCGAAGTCCGATTTTCTGACCCACGATTATAACACTTCATCCCGAATCGTGGATGCTGTTGTCAAAGCCCTCGATGATCAAAATGGCGAGGTCCAAAACTTGGCTGTCAGATGGTAGGATGCATATTCATACACACAGAACATGCTTTTATGTTCTACCACTGTTCAGAGAACGTTTGGCTAATGACAGCGGTGTAGCATCGGTCCCTTGGCAGCTAAAATTCCAATATCCGTCATTACCCCCATGCTTGAGAAGCTGACCTCGGTGGAGATCAAGAACTCGGTAGACAACTCCCTCCCATCTCTCGCTCTTCGTAGCGCAATATCTTCACTTCAGAAACCAATCCCCGGTATTTCACCGTCTCGAGAAGTCCTTGATACCTACAATATTATTAGCCATGTGCTCATACCACGTATTCTCGGCATTTCTGGTCCTGGCGCTCCTCATTCGGACGGTCGCGGTCTGCTCGATAAATCCGATCCGAGTCCTGAGGCCGTCGACGTTTTAATCGAGGTCGTTCGATGCTTTGGTCCACTTCTACAAGCATTGGAGGTTGAGAAGCTGCAAGACGTAGTCATCAAAGTTCTAGAGCGCCCCACAACGCCATCGCCAGTCAAGAAGAGGGCGGTTGTTGCCCTCGCTGTTTTGGCGCCCTTCTTGACAGAAGATGTCCTCAATGCTTTCATCGCTAAGATCGAGAAGGCCATGAAGCAACCTCAAATCAACCCCGTTATGCTTCGTTTATACATGACCATCCTAGGCTCTCTGGCCAGGGCTATACCCCATCAGTTTGGTACACACCTTCAAGAAATAGTACCCCCTGTGATTTCCACTCTTAGCCAAGAGCAGTATCAGAAATATGTAGATGAGGTAAGTTCCGGCGACGGTCACGACGCCGAATTCAACGAAGTTCGAGAAGTTGCTTTAGTCGCGCTTGAATCCTTCATTGCATCTTGTGGCGTTCAGATGCGACCCTTTACAGATGAAGTTATCTCTTCCTGTTTGCGATACCTCAGATTTGACCCCAACTATGCCAATGACGAAGATGAGGACATGGAGGAAGATGAGGAAGGTGATGATGAAGAGCTAGACGAAGACGACGAATATGAGGAGGACAACGATTTTGACGATGATGACGACGCCAGTTGGAAAGTCCGTAGATGCGCGGCAAAGGCCCTTTATACCCTGATTTCCACTCGCAGTACTGATCTACTAGACAACGGGACCTTGTACCGGGACTTGGCCAACCCTCTCGTTCGCCGTTTCGATGAAAGGGAAGAGAGCGTTCGTTTAGAAATTATCTCCGCTACATCCTTGTTAATTCGCAAAACTGGCGAAGGCGTCATTCACTCGGTAACCATGGACGATGAAATTTTGCAATCTCTCCCAGACATTAGGAAGCGGAGGAGGCAGAGCAGCGGTGCAGTTTGGCAAGGCCACAAGGCTCCCTATATGGGCACTCCAGGCCTTATATCACCGACTCAGGAATCCCTCCCCCAGACGGGCCCCAGGGCAGACCTCTCGAGGCTAATTCCACAACTAGTCAAATCATCGACGAAGCTGCTTAAGGGGAAGCAGATTGCTACGAAACAAGCAGTGATTGGCCTATTAGATGACCTGATTGCGGTTCAAAATGGTGGCCTTTCTGACTACTTCGATCAAGTAATGCAACCAGTGATTGATGTTACGAAGGGAGCTGTAGGCAACGCTGGCGCAACTTCTACAGCTTTGACAGGTGGTGCTGCTTCAGCTACTGCTACAACTCTACGCATGGCAGTCCTCCGATTCACGAGCGACGTTGCTAAAACACATTCTTCCAGCCTATTCCAACTGTATCTAGCAAATATTGTGGCTGGTGTTGTTTCTGCCGTCAACGACAAGTTTTACAAGATCTCTAGCGAGGCTATCAGAACGGCCGAAGAACTTGTCAAAGCAATAACGCCTCCGCGAGCTAAGCTCACTACGCAGAAATATAAGCCTGAATTGCTCAAACTCTACGATATTATTATCGATCGTACTTCTACGAACGATGTAGATACAGAAGTGAGACAGAGAGCTATACAAGCTCTTGGCACTTTGATTGCGAGGACTTCTACTCCAGATGGACTGAGCCTCTTGTCATCTGAGAAGCGACAAGCTGGGTTAGATCTATTGCTCGAAAGAATGCGTAACGAAACAACCCGGCTTCATGCCGTGCGGGCAATCGACAACGTTGCAATCTTCTCCTCAGCTCCAGGCAGTCTCGATGGTAGCTGGATCCAAGCTGTAACATTGGAACTCTGTGGTCAATTACGGAAAGCCAATCGGGCCCTCAGAGGCTCTAGTGTACAAGCTCTTCAGCACATGGTCATGTCTCCAGCAACAAAGGGAAATCTCTCGGCGGATACGATTAGTGGTATTGTGACAGCGATACAGCCCGTTGTCATTGCCAATGACACGCTTCTCTTGAGCCCGGCCCTACTTACCATGTCGCAGCTCCAGCTTGAGAACCCCAACCTAGCTGCCTCGCAAGATTTTGTGAACGCGCTCTGCGACTTGATCAAGAAGAATATATCTGGCAGTATACTAGAGTCGCTCGTTATTCTTGTAACAAATATAGGGCACACCGGAATGGGTGAACGACTGATGAGAGGCGTTCTCTCTGTAGGTGTGGGTGGCGATCCTGCGGTTCTCGGAAAAGTCGTGGGTGCTCTGTTTGTCGCGAGCGGCGGTAATGCTGGTGTCACCATCGACAGCTTCATCGACGAGCTCAAAATGGCGAGTAGGTTATCGCCACCGGACACTGAACGTCAGAGCCTTGCATTAGCCATCCTCGGAGAGATTGGTCTCCGATTGGGTTCCAAATCTCCCTTGGACCCGAATATTTTCTTGGGTCAATTCGGCAATGAGCCTGACAAAGTCTCTGTCTCAGCTGCCGTCGCTTTGGGCAGGGCCGGAGCAGGTAATGTTTCTCGCTACCTGCCCGTCATTTTGAACGCAACCACGCAGGAAGGAAGCCATCAATACCTTCTTTTACAGTCTATTCGCGAGGTGCTTCACCAAATCGTTACTTCATCCACAGACATCAGTGCCTATGAACGTGATATTTGGGACATTCTTTTTAGTTCATCGCTCGCAGAAGATAACAAAGCTATCTGTGCAGAGTGCATTGGTCGCCTAGCTATATTAAAGCCAAAGACTTATATCCCCAAGCTCCAAGTAAGAACCTTAAGAATCTTATACTTGCTATATAACGGTGCTAACTACTGTAGGAGCTTCTTACAAGCTCATTAGAAGGTTATAGAGCTGTTGCTGTCCAGGCTCTCAGATACACCTTACCCGATAGTGACGAAACTTTTGACACAGAGCTCAAGTCGGTACTAGTGGATATGCTACTGACAGTACTAAAAGATGCCAATCTAGAAATTCGGCGCCTTGGCATGACAACACTGAACTCAGCTACTCACAACAAGCCCGAATTGATATTACCGCATTTGGGTGAATTGATACCTTTTGTCATGACTGAATCCATTATTAAAAAGGAGCTTATTCGCGAGGTACAAATGGGTCCCTTCAAGCACACAGTTGATGATGGGCTTGAAGCTCGCAAGGTAAGCATATCCGTTTGATCATATTTCTTTCCGTCGTAAGCTAAGTAATGTTTTACAGAGTGCGTATGAGACCCTGTACTCGCTCATGGAGACATCGTTCTCTCGTGTCAGCTCTCCTGAATTCTACGACCGTATAATCGCAGGTCTCGATGATGACAACGACATCAGAGCATTATGTAATCTCATGCTTGGCAAACTGATTGTTATCGATCCTGATGAGACAACTCGCCGGCTTGATACCATCGCCCAGTGCTACCGTAAGACTTTATCGACGAAGCTCAAGGACAATGCCGTCAAACAAGAACATGAGAAGCAAGAAGAGGCCAACAAGAGTGTGCTGCGAGTCTCCCTGCTTCTCGCAGAGAAGACGAAGACTACACTACCAGGCCCAAATAATGGACCTGCGAATGCATCGGCTCAGATACAGTCCCAGAACCCTATTTGGCAGCAATATTGGGAATGGGTCAACAAGGATTTTGACCGCAATTTGAAGAGTCTGCGCGAAGAGGTCAAGGAATCGTGATCCAACCCAGAAGAGCCTGCCATCTTCAGTGATTTCGTTCGCTGAATGGATCAGCACAAGTATTGAACGCCAAAAGCTTCATTAATAGCGCGGTTAATAAAATGAATCCTCCGACGGGCACCTTTACCTGATCATAAGATGCGTCGGAATGTATATATAGCCTGGAAAGATTGGTTCACCGGCATAGTGGCTCATATATGAGACACGTCCGGCAGTCGCCTCACGACACCAGCGAAGGCAGCAAGAAGGTGTATCGGAAACCATATAGGCTCTGACTATACTCTATTTTGATGATATTAAGGCCGAATGTCGCATTTGAGGCTGGAAGAGAGATTAGTGCAAAGTTCACGTTAGTAAACAAGCCAGTTCTCGATTCCAGGCCCACCAACAATGTAGAAATTTCGTGAAGGTTTTCATGGACCCGTGCAAAGTACAATAGGCTAACTAACCAGGTTAAAATGCCACGCTTGTGCGCTGATTCTGTGATGGACTGTGTAGTATTTCTGACTGGACTTTATAGGATTGAGCTCTGTGATCGATCCGTGTTTGTAGACGTCACCTGCGATTAAGGGATTGGCGCCTGAATGCTAGATTGATTGCTCAATCTGTTCGTGGAAATTGACTGCATGGATCAACTTGATGTATACTTTCTCGTGACCTAGTACTTGGACTCGATGCCCTAGCATACCTACCTAGTTGTATAGGCGAGCAACTTGCGAACGGTCAATCGGCTTAGATGGATGGTGAGATGGGGATGGATGTCTATACACTGGATCGAATACTGTCATGATGAATACTGTGAAGAGTTATGCGATTTTTTCTTTGGTTGCTGTACATAGAAAATGAGCTATTGTTGTCGTTGTAGCTAGCTAGGTATGCTTTGAAAATTGAATCCCGACATACTTAATGCCATGCCCTTCATGAATGAGTGAATGGATGGATGACGTGAGACCTGAATTGAACGAATTTCGCAAATTTGACCCCAGCTTGGAGAGTCCTGGCTCTCCGAGCTTACCTAACCTAATAGACCTTCCTTCTTATCTTGTTTTCAAATGATCGACTTTTACTTCAATGGCTTAATCTCTTAAGGAATGTGCATTCTTGATTACCAATTTTCTCCCGTAGGGTTAGCCAGTGTACCTAGATTCCTCCCATTTTGACATTCTGCATAATCAAGCAACACTGCTGATCTATCTACCTAGTAAGCTAGCTACTGAAGTACTAACTACCTAGTTAGGCGTTGACGCAAGGCTTGTCGCAGTGCGCAATGTAGTTGGTCGTGGCATTGTTCAGACAAGTGCCGCTGCAGGCGCACATGAGCTGCACGGTGGACGGCTGGTCCTCCATGCAGACGAAGACGGCCTGGTCGGGCTTCGTCTTGCGCTTGTTGCCGCCGCCCGCGCAGAGCTCGGGGAGCCCGGCGCAGTACGACTTGTCGATGTCCGAGGGGGAGAAATCTGGCGGCCGGCCCGTGTTTTAGCTATGCTGGCTTGATGAAGAGGAAGGGTGTAGTGTGGGATGGGGGAGGAAAGGGAATGGGAAAGGGTATGGGAAGACGTACTGTGTCCGACTCCTGTCAACATGTACCCGCAGTACGTGAACCCCTTGCCACACTTGGCTCCGCTGGACGGGCCGCCTGAAGCGGGTGTTGGCGACGCCGTCTTTGGAAGAGAGGATGCCTGTGGCGGGAGAGAGAGGGCGCCGGATGCTGGGACGGGAACGGCGGTTGGGATCGAAGCTGTTGCGCCTGCTGCGGAGGACTGCTCCCACGGCACTGGGGGGGCTGATAGGGGAACCGGAGACGGAGCTGAGAGGGGCTTGGGCGAGGGGGATGCTGCGTCTGCTGTGACGGTCACGATCACCTGGCGAGGCTCTTTGCAGGCTGAGAGGACGCCGGTGATGAAGGCGAGGGATAGGAGGTTTTGGAGATGCATGGTGGGCTGGCTTGATCTGTGATGGGGGTATTGAAGCTAGGAATGAATATGATGAGTTCGGGGTTCTAGGGATATGTTGGAATTCTGCTTGAGCTTGACTCTGTTGCCTTTGACGGTTTTATATGATTCCCTTCTTGAGACTTAGACGGTGTTGTGTAGCCCAGAATACACATATCTGGCTTGCTAAGCATTGGTCGATGAACAATAATCGACGCGTCTTCGTGTCATTCTCGTACGAAGCACACGGGAGCTGATTGCGCAGCATGAGCCCATGGCTTTCCCTTCTCGAGCGCTTTCGGTAGATCGAACATCCAATAGGAACTAACCGGTGATGTTGCCGGGTCCCAAAGCATCGACGACATGACGGTTGTTGGTAACCAAGTCGATTGATCTACTCGTTGCTCGTTGCTGCAGTCATCGTGTCATGACAGCGCTTCACTGAGATGTTGCCTTTGTATCATAGCAAGGCAACACCATCGTGTCTCTGACGACTCATTTTCAGCCTGGAGACTTGAGAATATGATTCACAACGATCCCCATGTCGACCATAGAGGCATAGATGTCAAATCCTTATGCTACTGATGACGCGATCTCCCATTGAGACGCGGACCAATAATGCGGTGATCTCTCTTTTCGACGACTACATCTGTTAAACATATCCAGCACTATGATCACCAACTTCGGAACCATGCATGAAGAGATAGAACCAGAAAGGTATGTGTGTATACCGAAGTGTTACTCTTGAACAGATACTCGACAGCTTAGTACCTGGTGATACCATCGATACTCTTTCTACGATCTATTGTGTAGCGTCGTGTGTGAGGCAGTGTCACCTGTACTTGACGTATCTGCCACATTCGTGTTCATGAGCTTTTAGTGACATGTGAATAAGACATTTGGCGGGAAATAGGAGAAAGCTTGCGATGTGCTGTGGAAAGTCGTGGCGCTCGATGTTTATATTGTATATTTTACTTTATATTTTAGTTAATAGGTGCGATTGACAAAGCTTTCGTAAAAGTAGATTCACCGTCAACAGAAACAAGTTAAGACGTGATGTTCAGTGTGCTATAAGTTGATATGAATTAAGCAAAGAGAATAATTTGGAGGAGAGGGCGAATAGGGGTAGTAGACAGATAGATGTACTGCAGGGTAGCCGCGATGGAGAAGGGGCAGAAGGGGCGGATTTGCCCCGCGATTCATTCTCTGCCCCGCTAAAAGCTCTCAACTCAAGGAGGGACCGGCCGACTTTCGCTTCTGGATTGCCTTCGTCTCACCTCTGCTTCTTTTTTCTTCTTCCATGTAACAATTCCTCCCGAGTCCTGTCCCCTCGTCGCACATCCACGGCAGAGAGAACGTGTGACCGCAAGCAATCGATCATTCGCCCCGACCAACCAACGACTGTGCTCACTTTTCCCCCGCGCCCGATCTTCCCCGACTCTCTCCATCTCTCTCTCTCTGTGACGGTTCGCCCTCCACCCCTTCACATCACTCACCATGTCCACCTCGGCTACGCAGCCTGTCATAACGCCCTCGGGCGGGAACACACAGAGGCCAGTCGTGCGCGTCGGCTCGCGGAAATCGGCACTCGCAATGCTCCAGGCCGAATGGGTCGTCGCGTCGCTCAAGAAGCTGCACCCAGACGTCGACTTCGAGGTCCGCGGGATGCTGTCGACAGCAGACAAGGACAAGATCACGGCGCTGTACAAGTTCGGCGGCAAGGGACTATGGACGAACGAGCTCGAGGCCGCGCTCCTCGCCAACGAGCTCGACATGATCGTGCACTGCGCCAAAGACATGCCCACGTCCGTACCTGAGGGGTGCACGCTCGCGTGCTTCACGGAGCGCGAGGACCCGCGCGACGTCGTGGTCGTGAAGAAGGGGCTCGAGGAGAAATACAAGACGCTCGCGAACCTCCCCGATGGTGCTGTCGTGGGGACGAGCAGCGTGCGCCGCATGGCGCAGATCAGGAGGCGCTACCCGAGACTCCGCTTCCAGGACATGCGCGGCAACATCGACACGCGGCTGCAGAAGCTCGACGCCGCGGACAGCGAGTACTCTGTTCTCATCCTCGCCGCGGCCGGCCTGCACCGCACGAGCAGACACGCGCGCATCGCGCAGTATCTGGACCGAGACACGGAGGGAGGCGGCATGTTATACGCTGTCGGACAAGGCGGGCTGGCGCTCGAGACGCGCGCGGACGATACCCGGACGCTGGAGTTGCTGCGGCCTTTTGAAGACGAGAAGACGATGTTGGCGATCGAGACGGAGCGGAGCATCATGCGCACGCTCGAGGGCGGGTGCAGTATCCCGATCGGTGTCGAGACGGCGTGGCTGGAAGGGGATAAGTTGCGGCTTACTGGGTGCGTGGTTAGTATCGAGGGCACCGAGGCCGCGGATGCCGAGAGCGTCGAGGAGGTGACTACAAGGGAACAGGCCGTTGCGTTCGGCAAGAGGGTTGCGCAGATGCTGGTGGACAATGGCGCGCAGAGCATCCTCGACGTCATCAATGCGGACCGCGAGGCGAGTAGGGATAAGGCGGAGCCGTGGGTACCTGCGTGAAAATACGTTGAAATACAAATAAATAGGCGTGGACGACATGAATAGCGCGCATACTCGTGTATATATATGCATAAGAGGCATACGGACAGACGCAAATCGCACGATAATGATGATGAAACTACGACGGGATATAGAAGGGAGGGACGATGGCATTGTTTCACAGGTATAAGGGACATAAGATGCCGAAATCAAATCAAGCAGGTTTGGGAATGTTGTAGTAGTTGCTGTTCGCGAGAAAAGAAGGCAATATGCTTCGCCTCATTTCTGCAGATATGATTGCTTATTGCGCAAGCTTTCTTCAGATGATTATCTCAGAAAAAAAAACTAAAAAAAAACTAGAATAAATAAATAAATCCACTCTGCAGCAATGCCTATGATACAAGGTGTTGAGCCCGTTTCTCTGTCTTTCTTTTTTTTTCGCGAAAAAAAAAAAATTCTCATCATCTTACTTCTCTGTTGAAACACCGTTTCCTTTGCTGGTTTCCTATGCCGGCCCCCCGTATGTATATGTTCTAAAAAAAAAAAAAACGAACCATGAAACAAATGCAATCCAGCACTCTTCCATCTCTCTGCCGTCACCTAGTTATCGTCTCGTGGCTTCCACCCCGATAGGCGCGAACGATCTAATGCTCCTCGGACCCCGTAAAGTCCTTATACTCGTTCAGATCCATCAGGGCCTCGAAGTCCTTCCGGCCTTGCTCCGAGACGGTGACCTTGGCGATCCACCCGCCGCCGTGCGAGTCGTCCTCGGGCACCTCGTTGATGGTGCCGGGCTTCTCCTCGAGCAGCCCGTTGGCGTGCGTCACGGTGCACGAGATGGGGCTGTTGATGTCGGCGGCGCTCTTGACGGACTCCACGGCGCCCAGCGTGTCGCCCGCCAGGAGCTCCTTGCCTTCCTCGGGGAGCTCGACGTACACCACGTCGCCCAGCTCCTGGGCCGCGTACTCGGAGATGCCGATCACGCCCGTGGTCTGGTCCGCGTTGAGATCTACCCACTCGTGGTCCTTGGTGTATTTGCGGATGTCTCCTGTTTGAAGGGGAGAATAGGGTGTGGTTAGTCTATGATGTTTACGCTCAGGTTATATACTATCAATATTCTTGGTATTTTTTTTCTTTATTGTTTCTTTTCTTTCTCTGGCATCAAGTTTGTCTCAAGAGAGTCTTCGTTTGCCGAGATAGATAGTTGAAAAAAAAGAGACGGATGGATTGGCTGGAGGATAAAAGGTGCAATGCGACATCGGAGGGCTTACTTATCGGTGAGGCAGAGAAAGCTCGGAGGCCAGTGGCTTGCCAATTAGGTCGGACGCGGGGAGTCTGGGGGACACGAGACAGCGTCGAGGGCCGGACTGCCCGTAGGCATCGCGCAATTGAGGCCATGGTTCGGTGAGAGAGGTGAGTTGTGGTGGTCGGGGGCGGACTGGGCGAAGTGGGCGAAGGGGGAGTTGAGTCGGTGGTATGATTTCACGTGGGATCGAACGAAGCTTGAGAAATGCTGGCTGCGAAAGTTGATATCATACCTAGCTGGGGTTTGATTCGGCTGACAGGGGGTTGTATACCGAGTTCTCCCGGATAAGAAGCTACACTGTGTTGCCTCTGCTTGGGAATACCTGTTGTTACAGTGCGAATTATGGTAGCCACATGCTTTGCTCTGATGATAAGACATGAACCAATCATAGCTAAGGAATTTACCCCTCGTTATGGCAGGTAGTGGGGTTGTTTAGCGGAGAATTGTAACGCGCTCGGAAGGTATACCGAACCCTAGTTGGAGATATAATGTACCGGTAGTCTAGCACGATCGATATGAGGAATTACTTGCTCCTTCAGACGCTTTCCTAAGGCTGCTGTAACTTCATACCGCGGACGAACATCAGGTTTAGGAGATGGATCGCTCATCCGTTGAATATGGCCATTAGAAGGATGTGGGAATGAAATAGATGGTTCAGTTGGTATATCAGAAACCTAACTGGTCTCAACACCAGGGCATTACTTTCAAAAGAGCTCCAACATTACCCAAATCATCATTCAAAGACCCTCCTCTTTCAAAAGGGCATTGAAGCCTCCGTGAAGCGCATCCATAACCGAGACATCCACCTTATTCTCTGCGAACGCAGCTATAAGCTGTTCGAGATCCAAGCCGCGACCTTTTCCCGCACGCTCCCATACTTCTTCCACAACCTTGAACACGATCTGGGTTCGACACTTCGGGTCATCTGCCGCGATTGATAGATTGTCTGTGATCAGTGACATTCGACAGAGGTCAGCAGCACAGTCGCTCTCATTCTGGCCTTTCGCAATGGCGTCTTTGTACACCCGTCGATAGTAGGTGAGGCTCGACGGCGAGTCTTCCCACGTGCCGCTTGGCTCAACTCCTTGGTCTATTGGTTCCTGATATCCGTACATCAGGGGATCCCAGTCGCACGTCAGCCACGCGGGGTATCTCATGTTGCCAATGGTATGAGGGACGGCTACGACGCCGTCCCAGTCAATTATGCCCTGGAGCTCGCCATCTTCCGAGACGATGAAGTTCTGAATGTCGAAATCGGGATGGGTGAGAACGAAACGATCTGATCTGTTAGGCTCGGGGATCCAGCTGATCAGTTGAAGCAAGATTGCATTGATGCCTTGTTGGTATGAGTTCTGGGTAGGGTGGAGGTTTAGCATGAAGGTATAGTACGACTTTGGGTCACTGAATGCTGCGTGGTTCGCATATATAGGGTCATCAGCGGGATCACCATGGATGAACATACGATCAAGTCCTGCTGTGTGGTCAACTCGTCGCGTCTGACCAGTGCCTGAAGGGGATCCGTCATTTGCAAAAACAAGACTGCCACTGGTCGGAAACGAGAACTTGCCGAGCTGGATCATTGCAGAGGCGATACTCTCGAGGGCACGGGTTCGTTGGGCGCGGTTCACTTCTAGATCAACGGCCTTTTTCTGGTGTCCAAACCAGACGTCATGCAGCGGTACACCGGATATGAACGACATAAGAATATACGGGCATCGGAGAACATTCTGAGTCGTTGATGAGAAATCGAAGACCTCCGGTAAGGGAATGGTGGTCTCACGTTTCAGGAGCTGCATCGTCTTAGCCTCGGCAACCAAGGACGACGCGGAGACGTCATCCCATTTCTCTGGCGTTCCGTTGATGTGGATCTTGACCAGCCAGCAGAGACCAGTGGGGAAGGTCAACGGAAAGAGGACATTGTAGGAACCATACATGGGTTCACCGACAACGGGCTCTGTACCCGCGGAATCGAGCTGTGGGTGGATTCGTTGGAAGACGTCCTGACCCAGAAAAGGGAGCTGCGTTTTATCGAGCACCGAAAGGACCCCAGCGAACGCCTCAGCGTCTTCATCTTCCTCGACGTTCTCCGGTGCAGGCGAATGCTCACTGCCGAGCGGTTGTGCCATTTTGTTTGTGTCTAGTGTGATGCGGGTTTAGGTGAATGATGGATGATTAGGTAGGTCCTTGAACTGTCCTAGTGCCCTATAGAGAGTGTAGGCGCGTAGGGTGTCGATCTGATAACGTCGTTTCTATCTTTTGCAGACGGCGTAGCGGTTTAGTACTACATGCCTATTCTCTATTCTGCTCCGAGACACAGACAGAAGCCAGGTTGTATGGAAGTGAGAATCTCACAGAACTTTGCATACTTTGCATATTCTGTGTGCGTCCATGGAGACTGAGGACACTGGTAGGTATGGTTAGGTTACCTAGCAAACTGAGCTCCTGCCAAGACCACCAAGCAAGAACGAACATCCAATCAGAATAGCAAGACCGGGTGGAAGATGATGTGCCACAACCGCATCCCGTGATATTGAGGGAGCAATTGCACGTTATTCTTAATGATGAAATGATCACTTTCACTGTATTTGAAGGCACACGATGTGAAATAATAACGTCAGATAAAAGCCTGGTCACCCATGGTTATGCCAGTGTCACGATTATGATATCACTGTTTTGGTACAGTCGTTATAACCAGCCTCCCTAGCCGCCGAGGTCCGTCAACATGTCTCATATACGCGGGGTTTGTACGGCCTCACTTCCGCTTGTTTGTTAATAATGGGGTTAGCTGTAGCTGTAGGCGAACTGCATATTCACCCGTACGCGCGTGTAACAATTGGCATGATGATGATAGCAAGGCTAGTATTTCATGGTACTGAAGTTAGAGAAATCGAGGTGCTCAAGTCCTATTTCCACAGTGCTAAGAGTGCTATAACTCTGTCAGTTGTAGACTACAACTTGTAGTCTATTGGTTTTCTCATTATTATTGCGCAAAAGGGGAGGTTGTTAATTATCTAGCTAGTTTGCACTTATTGTAACCCTCGATCCGTGGTAATATATATCGGAGATTAGGTGATACATATTTCCGTGACAGGTAACAGTGTGATTCGAATCTTCCGCTTTATTGAGACTGTTGATGTTTGCAGGTTGCTGTTGGCGATGCTAGCAAAGCTGCAACGATAGTCGTGCCGCATAACATATTGATATTAGTGGTGTGGAATAGGCCCTGTACTTCCACCCCTCGCATTCTAGTAGTGACCGCACTTTTTAGATCTTCTGATTTGTTAATGATATCGTGATTGGTGTACTGGTGATGGTCACCGCGTTACTTAGTATTTGGATTGGTGCAGTTGGCAAGGCTGATGTCGCTGGTGACCATTATAATACTGAGTAATGTTTTGTGTCCCAAGTTCCTCAAACGTGTGCTCTTATTATTTTGAGTATAAAAGGCTGCCACATGTCCATGATGTTGAACAGTCCCTTTTGGCTGCTTGAATTAATCATGCTAGAAGCTGGACTCAGAACGCACTTCACATTTGTCTTTTGCATAGCTCCTTAATTATCTATAGCTAGCTGTTCCAAAGCTGTCATCGAAGCTCTCAACTCTTCGTTACTCCTAATTACAATGGGTCATCATTGGCAAGTTGGAAACGTTTGATATGAGTTACGCTAGCTAACTGTTATAGTCCTGCTTGCTCGATGACCTGCAAGACCCGGTGCGTGAGTAAAGGTCACGTCGAACGATGTTCGGTCCATAACACATATCATACGTCTGGCAAGCAATGTGCAGGTTGCCACGCAGCCGAGATCCGAGCAGCAATTGAAGAGTCGAAGAAGAATCAAGATGCAAAAGAAGATGCAAAGAAGAAATGAAAACAATCGGAAGAGGCATTGCAGGTACGCACTAACTAAAACCCTCCATCCTTTGACATAGCGTATAATGATGTGAATTATCCTCTAGAAACAATGGCGCGGGTCATTTATTACTGTTGCTAGTTGAAGTTTGTGGTTGATATTAATTCCTACGGATTGAATATGGATATCATTTGAAATGGAAATCGTACAAGGTATTCAACTCGTCAGCTAGATTGGTAATTGAAATATTATGGGGGACGCACTTACTGAGTCAAACTACTGAGTGATAGTGAATCTGTCTGGAGATACAATCACATAGACCCCATGGGTGGCTATACTAGACCTTTTAGCTATCTAGAGGGGCGATATATTATTCACTTGAGAGTTAGAATATTTAGCCATCAAGTACCACCAAGCCCTCCTAAACCCCTCCTGTCTATTTACTTGACTGCAATGAGGCTACTATTCGCTCTGGGATTATAACAATGTCTGTCAGAGTTAGCACTCTACTAGAATAATTATGACAAGTGCAGAGGCTTGGGTCGAAACTGGATACTATTCAAAATATAATAATCTACTCGGGCTGCAAAAGTCCTTGATCAGCCAATTCTTTGTTGGAATTGGTGGGTTGACTCAACTTTAAATACAATTGGACTGCCAGCCCTGATCGCCTTGGTCTCATTGGCTTGTTCCATGAAGCGAAGTCTTTATCATCACTTTCAACAATGCCTGCAAGTAAGTAGCGCACTCCAAAGGCCACCAGCGAAAAGATTCGAACCTAAACCACCATACCTAACTGCGCAGGACAGATATCATAATATCGGACTTTGCAAGGCCGTCAACCTACGTTATACACCGTTACGAAAATATTTCTCTAATAACAAATTCGCGTCGTCTGAGAACCTGAATAGCAAAACTTGGCCTTGAGAGGAACCTATCACTACGCTTCTACCTTTAACCCTACAGGTGTAAGGTCTATCGGTAGAGGGACGAAATTGGTTAGGTAGGTATATCAAGTTCTGTCCTTTCCAGGTGATCCAATTGCGTTCTTCATTGATGCTGAATAGGGACCACTCGGGCCGGCCCCTTAGGATCGACGTTGTTTCCTCGAGTGCCGCGTCGCTGATGTCAAATTTCCATGCCCCTAATTCCGTCACGAAGACGTCGGGGTAGTCTGTATCCATACGCATAGATTGGAAAGGGTTGGATATGGTGTCCAATAGACGGCACTGCTTCTCTGGTGGCGAACCGGGACTCCAGACAGCCATAGTTCCATCGGTGCAGATTGATACCACCTTGCTACCGTCCTTCGAAAACATTACTGCACGTATATAGTCGCGAATCTTACGCTCGTCGGACATGTTGCTTTCCGGTTCGTTTTTGTCTTCATCAACTAGATTCCAGATCATGACGTGAAGGTCATCACCAGCCGACGCTAAACGTTTTCCATCATGTGAGAATGCTACACTATAGACATAGTCATAATGGCCTCTAAATATCCTAATCGGCTTGATCTCTTGGGGAAGTTGATTCGCTTCATCTTCTTCATGATCTTTGGACGTTAGGCTGGGGTCAAGAGCGGCGGCAGACATATCCCAAAGAGCCACACAGTAGTCGTCGGAGGCCGTCGCTAGGAAGTCTTCATTGGGAGAGAAGGTAGCATCTCGTAGCCAGTTGCTATGCCATTTAATGTGAAGCTTGGGCGTGTTTATCCGACCAGCGGATTTAATGTCCCAGACAATCGCTGTGCTGTCAGATGAAGTCGAGACCAGAAGCCCTCCTTTTGGCGAGAACTCCATCGATGTGACCTGTGCTTTGTGTACCTTGTTGAATGTACTCCGCCGAATGCCTGTCTCGCCATCCCAGAGACAGACAACACCATCCGTTGACGCGGACGCGATGAATTTGCCATCAGGGGAAATAGCTAAGCAACCAACGGACTGTCTATGTCCTGGTCCATTATCGACCGCAATGTTTACCGTCGACCGATCCGATCGTCCCTCGCCACTCGACTCAGCTGTCGCGCTTGTATCCCAGACCCGGACGTTGCCATCCTGAGACGATGACACCAAACGGCTGCCATGGGGCGCAAAGGCGACTGTCCATATCGCGTCCGAGTGCCCCTTTAGAACTTGGCCAGGTTGTGTTAGCACTTCGTCGCTGCCCCAGTCTCCAGGTGACTTCTGATTCCAGATCGCAATGGTACTGTCACCTAATCCCGTAGCTAGACGAGTCCCATCGGATGAAAACGACACGCTATTAATATAGCTGCTGTGGAATTTTAGTACTACTCGCGTTTTGCGGGCATCAAGATCCCAGATGCGCGCTGTTGTGTCGTCCGAGCCCGACGCAAGGAATTTCGAATCTGGCGAAAATGCAAGTCCATCAATAATGTCGGAGTGACTGGGTGTCATGTTAATGGGCGGCGTTCCATAACTGGTATTTGCGAACATCCCATCTTCATTTATCTTGTTAGCCGATTCTCCGCGGCTTGGGTCATCGCTGGGTGAATCGTTTAACTGCAATCCCCTGTCTGGCAGTCTGTGAATCGGTCGACCAGTCTTGGTATCCCAGATTATTATATCCAAAGCGACGTTGCTGGAGGCGAGACGGCTACCGTTCGGCGAGAACCTGATGCATCTTATCTCGTTGTCGTCTTCTAGCCACACGCAGACTTTGTCAAAGTTGGGGATTTCCCATACAACCACAGCGCTCCCCACTGCAGCAGCCAACCTATCTCCTGCTGATGTTATTGAAATGTCATGTATGCAGCCTGAGTCGAACTTGTCTGGGTTGCCAGTAGTTCGCCCATCCTCCAAAGCCGCACGTGTTTTCTTTATGATATCTGGCAACCGAATTAGCAGTGCACCCGTCGAGAGTACCCAAACATTAATAAGATCGGTTTCGAAAGCTGCGATTAGAGCGCTACCATCAGGCCCCGTAGTCGACATCACTACGCGATATACGTAGCCTTCAAAGCCGTCAAGTACATGCTGTAGTCTACCTGTCTTCACGTCCCATAGCCGCACATAATAGTCGTCTGAAGATGATGCCACAAGCGCTCCATCGGGAGAGAAGCAGCAACCGCGGACCCAGTCTTCGTGTTCCATGACATGGCGTGGGCTATCGCCATGGCGGTCCAGCTCAATTACGGGCGGTGTAAGAAGCCATGGGAACTCTTTAGGCAACAACCTCTCTCTAACTGGGTTCTCACTTGGAGAAAACAAAAGGCTATTTTCGGTTGTGATAAGGGTATTTCCCGAGTACAAACTCTTCTGGGTTTCGTGGAATCGCATAAACTTTGTGACATCTTGTATGCTCTTGAACACCTCAATGGCATCTTTGGTTAAAGGTTGCTGGAGCTATGGATTTGAACACATAAATGTTAGTGTCATGTTTGATTTCGTAAAGAACCACGGTGATGGGTGATCGGGGCTAGAATCTTATGTTAAGAGACTTACCCCAGCATTAAGCGCAACATTAAGTTCGGCTATCATGTCTAGAGTTTCATGTAGTAAATCTTGAGAGTCAAAGACCTTGAGCCATTGCAGCAGGTTATCGTTGAGCACCTTGCGAGCCAAAGTCAATGCCTCTGTGTCTTGATTGTCCATTTCCGACAAATGCTTGATCCAAAATATTGTAGCATAGCCGACGAATGTGTCTTCCGGTGGATATTCGAGGTTTCTTAGGAGTACATTGAGGCATCCTTTCGTCATAGTCGAATGTTGTTGTTTCAGTAGATTCGATTCCTTCATTTTGTCGCGAATAAAATCCTTCCCAGATGAGTGCCTAAAGTGAAGCGTTTCTTGGGATATCGTTAGAAACGAGGACAGCATATTGTGGACAAGCATGACTGGGTCCACTGTTCGCGGCAACTCTATGATATCAACTAGCTCAGAAACGAGTAAAGGTCTATATGCGACGGCTACTGCGGCAAGAATTCTGTTGCAATAATCTTGATCCGGTATCTTCAAGCAGTTGACGACAGTATTGAGCTTTGTGATATTATCATCGGAGGTCTCATTAGGTCCCATGTTCCTACTATTAATGACCGCGTTGCTCAAAGAATATAGGGACGAAATGTTCGGTGCGAGTTGATGGAGTTCAGTGAGAATCTTGGGAATATTCCAAGGTGATGTAGATGCCGTCGCAATCGCGAAGTCAAGTGCCATATCTAGCCACATCATATTGCCTTGAGATATGTCCCCAAGTTTTATCGCCAATTCTTTTCCAAGACATTTACTATACCCGGATTTCTTGGCAATTCTGGTGGCTTTGGTAGCCGCATAGTCCTGCGTGATTTTGCGAATCTGTGCTAAGTTTGAGCTAATGGTAAGATGAAGTTGCATCTCTGTGCCTTTAGAGCCTAAATATGCATCACCTCCGTCTCGATCAAAAGAACACAGCCAACGAACGTTGTCCGAGATTCGTACTGACGTAGAAATTAGAGTGTATAGATTACTGAGACCCCAATCGGATTTACGGCCCCTAGAACCTATCTTATCCGTTGGACAGAGCTCGTCTTCACGAATTGTGAATTGGTCGACTGCGTCGACCACAAAGTATGTTCGAGAGAATTTGGGGTCACCAATCAAACTGTAGAAAACAGTCGACATGGCGTAAAAGTCGTTGATGTTGTCGTAGAGTGTTCTCTTCATGTTCTCGAACTTGCGTGTCAAGTGTCGACTGAGAGAGGGCTGTTGGTGGAGAACATGTGCTATAAGACTTTTGACGAGGAACAAAACTCCTTCTTGAGGAGGAGCACCGTCCTGACTGAAGAAATACGCCACGTGGGGCTTGATAGGATCGGAGTGGCTCTCATCTTGCTGTGATAACTTCCGTGCAGAGGCTCGTAGCAGCAGAGTCTTGCCGGAACCGGGATCGCCGTGCACCCAAAGTATACGACACGGGTTTGTAGGACTCCAGTCAGTAAAATTCTTATATTCTTCCGTCCCGTATGCCCACTCATACATCTGCGTGAGAGTGTGTCCCTGATCACTTTGTAGCGAAGCATCGAGTTGCTGATCCATCTGCCACGGCATTGTTATTTCCACATCCCTCTTGAGAGGTGATGAGCGGCTGTAGAGCAGTTTTCTCAGTAAGTTCTCCAGCTCCCTCCTGTTTGAGGCCGGTGATTCTGTGTCTAAAATTGACTTGGCCTGACTGGCTTTAAAAACTCGAGTAATTGAGTTCCTCAAATTTTGACGGTCGAAGCTATTTCGAAGTTCATTTTCCCTCATTTCTATTTCCATGTAGTACTCACTGAGCTGTAATAGCAGGTCCTCTCGTGTAGAGACCTCATGAAGTCCACACACGAAAAGAATTTCATACGCGAGAATAGCCTCGTACAAATTAATGAGGGCAGCTACTGAGTTGTTCGAAGAAGGCTCAGCTTCATCATCATTCTGGTGACCAAAAAGCTCAGACAGATTAATGTACCATTCTATCCTCGATATAACCGAAATCATATCTGAATGCGTGGGCTTCTGTTGAGATTCGATGTGTAATAAGCCCTGTGGTTAAAATGTTCATCAGTTGATGTGCTCTAGTCCGAATAAAACAAGGTGAACTCACGTGTACAGCAAGACAGGATGCCATCCATATGAGAGACGTATGTGGTGATTCTTGAATAGATAATCGCATTATATCTTCGATAAACTGAGCGCTGTTCATAGACTCGTTGCTGGTGGACTCTGCATCAGATGTGCTACTTTGCTTTTGAGACGACACGCTATTTTGAACGGACTCGTCGTCTTCGCCATGGTGACGTTGACCTAACCATAGCTCAATGATATCCTTCATTTGAACCTGTCTAGCTAACCGAACTTCCTGGTCGATGATGTTATGAGATAATACAGCCTCAGGTAACAACCGAAGCGGTGATTTAAATCGCACTCTGCGAGATAAGTAACCGGAAAGGATCAATTCGTACAAGCGCAGCAGTTCAGGCCTTTTGTATTTCAGGCGGTCATATGCATCATCCCACCATGAAATTTTGTACTTGTCTAGCTTGGGAGCTGATGTATGTGATTGTTGTGCGATTCGAGGCTCTGCCGGCGAAGTGGCTGGACGTGAGGAAGTCGAACTTCCACTACTGTCAGCACTGCTGAGAGCATCCTCGATCGACCCTATTATTTGATTGCCACTGTGGGCTACTGTGGTTCGTATTGTAGGATTGGCTGCCGGTGAAGCTTCTTCGCGCAAGCTTAGAGGATCGCTCAGAAGGTTCACAGCCGTCGTAGTCGGATGATGGGGTTTGGGTTCAACTACAGACGTAGTCCTCGATGGATTCTCGCCCACTTCAGGAACTTCCTCCTGTGAGTTCACAGGGTTGTTGAAAGAATCAGTTGCTTTGGTAGTTGGATGGCTGGCTTCAGATTGGGCTGGGAGCGTAGTCCTCGGTGGATTCCCATCTGCTGGTACCTGAGTGCCGCGTCTCCTTAAACGCCTGAACATCGCATGAAAATTATACTCGAGTGACTTGAGGGTGTTAGAGTGCCGCCTATTTTCGTTAGGATCTCGATCAGATCGGTAGAATGAGGGGTATGAAAATCGACTCACGGCATCTCAGAGCCTGTGCATGGGTATAGCAGATAGTACTACGAAGTAGAGAGACGCGTAAAGCAGCTTATTGATAAATGGATTGGGGCAAGCTGAAAAGACATGGAGGGTGGACATGGGTGATTCTAAGCGAGTCATTGTAATATGCATACCTCCCTTGGAGTCCATAGATCAACTGAGGGTAACCCCCCAGTCAGCCTGATAGTGCCCCAAGCTTTTACAGGTAGAATATTTTTTAATAGTTTACGCTAAGTACTCCATATAGAAATATTAGAATGATATGTAAAGAATGCAGCTTTGACTTAGGTATGTTTGTTAAGGGGGGCTAGGTTAGAGGCCTAACTAGGTATTTAGGTACCTGTTTTTACAAGTGGCGCGCCTAATGCAAAGGTCGAACGCAAAAGCCTTCGGCATTAAAGTTAAAGGCAATAAAGGCAATGGAGGATAATGGGTAATTAGTAATTCTTATAACGTAAAGTACCCTTTTTGAAAATTCTACCTGCAAAAGCTTGGGGTACTATCAGGTGAGCTGAGGGGGGTAACCCTCAGTTTGTCGCATCACTCCCTCGTAAGTAGGTAATCTGGATCTATACCTAGGAAGCTGAAAACGCGTTGCTTGCCTTGGCATTGGGCGGATTCTACTCTTACTGGCCCAGCAAAGCCCCCTCTCTTGCTGTGGTTACACTCTGAATCCCGCTGACATCGATCTTACTGCGTACCGTTCGTGCATGTACCCGAGATGTCAAGCTATAGTTTTGTTCCCTCAAAGAGCCCAGTCACCCTACTTAAACATTCAGTCTGTCTCCATGGGTATAAGCATAGGCAAATCGTATAATAACAGCAATTCATCGGTATGCCAGGCTCCTTGGCCTTGATATAATATTACACCCATACTCTTTCTCTTAGCCTGACTTAGCCTTACCAAACCCCTTGGTATTCAAATCGCCATTATACAGTGACTACTTTCATACCAATAACTTAGTTGCTCTTTCTCATTTATAGTTTCCGGCCCTTACATCTTACCGAGAGAAGACGGCTTGCAACATGGCCTCTGAATTTATCGACCCCTTTAATCTAGACGAAGAAGAGTATTACAATGAGGACGCAATTTATGAGGCAAACATCGAGAACCTGCCTGAGTCCGCCCGCTCCGACTTATTCTTGTACCAGAAATCAAATAACGAAGGCAATGGCACTTTCAAAAACACAAGAAAAGGTGGCGATAGAAGCCACCTTGTTTATGGCAAGGAAAAAGCCGTTTACCATCTTACAGTGGAGCGTCTGGTGTGGATCGATGGGTGGCGTCAGTCCACCACAGTCGAAGGTCAAAAGCAAAATCGCGACGAGATGACTCTTGTGGTACTCAAGTTTGTTCTTAATACGAAGACTCGCGGTACGAAGGTGGGTTTTGCGTCAGCTGAGTTGAGATTCAAGTCAGAAGACAAGAGGGGCAAGGATCCGAAGGTAGTGGCGTGGGGGCCGTTTCGGTACCCCGAAACTTGGAATCCAACAGCAGCCCAGCGAAGGGTCAATATTAGCGGAGAGGCTAACGTTGGAGCCGATCCAGCTTCGTTCGGATTAAGCGCCGAGACTGAGACTTCCTGGGACCGGATAGATTTCGACAGCGGTAGATCCCAAAAGTTATTCAATCTTAAAAAAGAGGAGGCAGAACCAAACGGTGTCATGTGGAAGGTCAAGCAAAACGAGCTTCACAAACAAGGCATCACTCCAGAATTCCGGGTCGCCGTTCTCATATCAAGGTCATCGTCAGATCCGTATTTAGTGGATTTCCGCTTAGATGTTCATACCGGGACTATCAGCGAATTGGAGAGCCGTGTCAGGAACTGGTTGGGGTTTCAAGGAGGCTATAGTCATTTCTGGCGTGCAAGTCCACGACCAGGCAACAAAGAGAACTGTTACGGAGAGGGGGTTCACATTGCTCAATCTATCGACGCCGAAAACCTCGGGGCTCTGATAACGAATCCCAGCGACTGTGAAAATTTGAATCCTGCCTGGTTGAATGCGTGGGGAAGATTCGAACTACCCAAGGTAATTGCTGAGCCCGAGCCTCTTGATGCAGACGCAAGGACGAAGGTTCATATCAAGGCAGCTATGGTCGCAGACGACAGATCATCAACGGCACCAGTAGAGAATAACGAGCCAGCTCCTAATTCTAACTCCGATTCCCCCTCTGGCTTCAAAACTCGCCTAGCTGTACAGGCCTCGCCTCCGCTCGCAATCGACCACGGTAGACTTGTTTCGCTCGAGATCCGAGCTGCACAATGTGAAGCCAGAATAGCAGCACAAGACCAGCTTATTTTAAACCTACAGCAAACAGTGGCTAAAATGGAGAAACTTCTTGAGAGAGCACATTGAATACCATCGTCACATTCATTCATTATCTCCCCCTCTCC
Organism: Xylaria bambusicola; assembly: GCF_022495145.1. NCBI lineage: Eukaryota > Fungi > Ascomycota > Sordariomycetes > Xylariales > Xylariaceae > Xylaria > Xylaria bambusicola. Next base: position 576,459 of record NW_025953569.1, read on the forward strand.
CCGGAGCAAATGATTTTGCTTCTCATAATTCACGTGATCGTAAGTCCATTCCCTTAAGATCCTGTCGCGGAGGAGATTATGAGGGAGAGTGAAAATTGCTAGTGCTGCGTGGAGAAAGACACCACTCATTGACCAGTTGTGTATTTTACCTTTATGTGCGTCGTGTCCCTCGTTTTGTAACTGCAATGCTATCACGATTTCCCCGGGGTCCTATGTATCAGAATGGGCTTTATGTGTAGGGACATAATTTTGCACCCTAAGGAAGACTGCCAAGCTTGATCTCACGAAACATTTGCTGATAAGCCCCCACGAAAACATTGGTTGACTAATTAATTGATTTTATTCACTACTACATGCATTGATCCTCTAAAGCCTCTGCGTCCTGACGCTTCACCTTCCGAAGATCCTCGCGATGGGGGTCAACGGGCTAGCCACCTAGACAGGTATGAGGTTATCGAACATAATGACCATATAGGAGCGTTATGTATATAAATCTGCGGGTGACACGTGTCTCTGTAACATAATAGACCAATCCATCAATTACACCTTAATTGGATGCCATCGCTTGTATCTGACAAAGCCCCCGCGAAAACAGACTAGGCATATTTAAAGCTTCATAAGTACACTACAGTAGCTGTGTCCCATCTATAATTTTACCCACAGTAAGCTACAGCTGGACCAGGTAGTAGTAGATATTACTGATTGGAAATAAGACGGACCTGGACACCTAGTTGATTTGGAACCATTTCGTTACAGGGTGTACGGAGTAGGTAGGTACTCAATTCCAAAATCACGCGGGTGAGACAGAGTGTCGATTCATCAATGGAATATCACGGCGAACACTTTTGTCTACTATACACTGGCTTAGTAGTATTTCTGACGCTTACCACGGCTCACGGCGACCTTTTATTCCCTGCGCGCTTGTACCCTATACATTAGCTGGATTTGATCCGCGGTGTTAACCGCTTATAGGACATTGTACATGTTCAGTTGTTGGGGGCCAAAATGCATTTATGATCGGCGACTACCGTACTGATACCCTGGTCGAGATGTCCAGCTACACTATTTTCCCTGCCGAATGGTACCCCTCGCTCCTTTGACGAGGCTTAGCTATCGACTAAACTTCCACATCTCCGTGTTCTTCAACAAATGCCTTGGTTGGAGATCAGCTCTCGCTTCCCTCGTTTCTCTGCCGACTGAGAATTAAATTAACAGATCAAGGCGGCCCATCCATCACAGCCCCTTAATTCACCGCCGCGCTATCAAAATGGCTGCGGACATACCCAACAATAGGGGAACTGTTGAGAGACCGATGACGAACAAGGGTACAAAACCTCTCCGGAAGGAAATCAACAAACCCTCGGCAAATAAGACATGGTCAGATCTAGCCGCAAGATGGGAGAGTGCCGGTGCGGTAGACACAGGAATCTACACTTTGCCCTCACTTATGCCGGTAATTAAATCTCTCATCGTCAACCAACTGAAGAATGGAGACATAGAGGAGGCTCGCAACGGAATCAACGACTTCATAGATGGGAAGGAGAAGGACCATAAAATCGACGATTGCGTCCGCTGGAACTTGCTACTTCAATGTGTTGAGATCTCTCCAGACGAGCCCGACGACATACAGCCTCAGGTGGTAATCAGTGAAATGATTATAGAAAAGTGGCCGCACCTTGCCTTCCAAAATCAGTATAACGACTCGGTTTTTGGGAAATCCTTCGAAGACAAATGCGTCTTTTGGAAAATGCATTCTGCTACTCCCAAGAAAGACAAGAGAATTCCATTTTATGTAGCTGTTGAATGCGGCAATGCTAAGGTTGTTGGGACTATAATTGACTCCGGGCTGCGCCTTCAACCCACCTTGCTACTAACTGTAGCTCGAGGGCACGATCCAGCCTCCAAGCCCCGTGCGACAGCATTGGAGCTTGCTACTAGGGCCGAATCCGGGCGCATCGAGACTATAAAAGAACTTCTAAGGGTCGACGGCATCATACAATCTACGGGCGAAGACAAATCATTCAACAGCGCTCTAGAAGAAGGAATGCCTGAGGTTGTAGAGATATTTCTTCAGAACAACCAACTGGCCGCCACCTTCGTCACGGGCCGGTCCATCATTCAAGCCATGAAAAAAATCGACGAAGCCAAAGGTTCTTCACAAAAGAAAGATGTGGAATCAGATCCTAAAGTTGTCAACGCTTCTCGCATCGTTGAAATTCTAGTCACGAAGGCTAAAGGCGGGGTATTTGATGTTGAGGTCTTAGAAAACATCATAAAGCGAGGCTTGATGAAAATATGGCGAGCTGCGCCTAATAAGACCCTATCCCACGAACTGAAAACTGTTCTGCTTCATCTGGCTGTGTTTCACCAGAAGTATGAATTTGTCGAGGAGTTTCTTAAGGAGTACCCGTTTTCAGCAACTGTAAAGCGCCCCCTAAAACTTGAAGGTTTGTTCATGAAAAAGGAGGAGGCTGAGTACCCGCTATGGTATAACAACCATGAATGGCTGTACGATAGAGCCGTGTTCTCCCCGCTGAAAAGAGACTCTACTTATACAGAAAGTACGCGATACAAAATCCGGAACAGTATTGTCAACAAGCTCATATATACGATAAACGATATGGAAAAACTGTCAGATATCTTCCATGAGTCTAATGGTAGGCAAATCACGGAATTCTAAGTTTTGGTAACTTCTAACCGCTACTTAGAACCCTGTAAGATAATTATTTACTACTTCACGATCGTTCAGGCTCCAGCTGCTCTTACGTCCATCCGTTATTTAGGGGCTTCTAATAACATCGCTCAATCCAGTTGGTGATCTCTGTTTTGATATATCGCGTATAAATCCAAGCCCTTATACGATATCGAATTTTGTAGATTCTTTGATCTCACACAGTGGGACACGAGAACTACTAGCGTACGAGCAGACACTACGATATGCTGAATTTCCGCCCCTCGACATGATGGTGGGAGATAGGGAAACATTCAAGGAAAACACATACCTTGAACACGACCACACCGAGGTGTTCAAGATTCTCAAGTGGCTTGGTGACAAGAAGGTAAACAAGATTATTAAACTAGTGGTTCCTGACCGATTAATCAATCCTCATAACGACCTCCTGATGGCGGCGGAAGTGCTTAAGTTCAAAGTTGAGGTTCTCGATTGGAGGGTTCTCGATTTATCCATCTCTATTTTCGGTGAACCCGCGAAAGAAAAGATCAAGGAACTGTATCTGTATTCGAGCGGTAAAAGGGCAACGATAAACCATTGGTTCGGTTCTGAAGGGATTCGCACACTGAAGCGCGTAAGTCACTTTCCTTACCCACAATCTCATGAAATACAACCTCTAACAGCAATGCACCCTATTGCAGCTCGACCATCTCGAGATTAAAATCATCAAGGTTTGGATTTCTCTGTCCCCGTGACTTTATATATTAGTTCGCTTTACCTAACAAGGTGAACCTGAAGGAAACATGTACTGTAGGATACTATCAGAAACTAGTCGAGGATGTTCAAGGGGAAGTGGACAAACTACGCGAAAATGTCTTCCCCAACCTTACAGCCCCACGGGTGAGCGTTGTGCCTTGGTACCCTACACCCAAGCTAGCAGATCTGAATGAGATGTAAGCCGACCTTGGAAATGGAGCGACTGCAATACTTAATGCTGACAACACATCAGAGCTCATCGAATAGCCCCAAAGCTCGCTCGATGGCTGCAGAATTTGGAAGTCTTCGTGAAGCGCGCACGCCGCGATAACAGCCACTACAGGCCTACTAAAGTCGCTATTCTCGACAACGGAATATTAAGCATCCCACCCGTCTCATCTGACTCCGCCAAAGATGGGGCCTCCGGTGAAGGGAAAGGGGATGGTTCGGAGGACAGGAGGAGTCTCTGGCCACGGATTCGAGATGGCCGGTCCTTCGTCGACGAGAACTCGAGGCTTAGTCCGTGGCTATTCGCGTCGGATCCCCACGGGACGCAAATGGCAAACTTGATCTGTGCCATTGACCCCTGCTGCGAGATTTACGTAGCAAGAGTTGGCGAGGACTTCTTTGGGATTACGCCAGCTAGAGTGGCAAAGGTATGTTTATTATTTCGAGATTTGTTTCGGGTTGCTGACTAGATTAAAATCACTTGCTCAAAGGCTATCAATTGGGCAATAGATAGGGGCGTGGATATCATATCCATGAGCTTCGTCGTAGGAGAACCCTATGAGCCCCTGCGCAAGGCCTTAGAGAAGGCGACGGCACACGGCATTGTCATGACCTGCAGCACGCACGACGAAGGGTCTCGAATCACCAATGCCTTTCCCGCCAAATACAAAGGAGAATCATTATCGCTTATAGTCCTAGCAGCTTGTGACGAGTTCGGAGAACTTCTCCGCCCCGTGGACCAGCAAGAGTATCACTACAAGATCCGAGGTAACGATGTGGCGGCAGGCGTCATCCCCTTCTTGAAATGGGAGGATACGATATCCGGCAGTTCCGTAGCCACGGCTCTCGCAGCGGGCTTGTGCTCGTTGATATTGACTTGCGACCGGCAGGCAAACCCGGACAAAAAATACGTGATCGAGGAAAAGAGTATTAGTAGCCCCAACACCCGTTACGCTGTGGTTAAGAAGCATCTAAAGGATATGCTGTCGGAGACAGATGATCAATTCATACTTCTGGAGAAGTTTGGAGGCATCGATACACCGCGGATTGGAGATACTGTTCTTGACAACCCCGAAATGGCCATGAGTGGAGGACGCAGCGCTAAAAGCGTTGTGGAGACATTTAAGAGACATTGAGTCTTGTTATTAGAAGTTTAAGTAATATGAATATCGTTATGGATGGTGTGGTCGCGCTTGTGGTAGTAGATACTGAAAATACCCTATTACCTAAAGTACCTTTTCAGGGCATTTCCATGGTGAGCTTGAACTACGCAACGTTAATTCTTATTAATCAAGGAGGCGCGTATTCTTACCATGAATCTTCAGACTGGCTCATCAAACCAAAACGAGATATCGATGCAGTTGTCGCTGTCGTTTAAAGCCAGAGCCCCTAACTCTTGCAAGACAGAAATCAACGAGGCCACCTCGGTTGGCCAAAGCTATCACTTATGGAATGTAGGAGAACCGCTAACGGCGGCGAAAACCTAACCAACCCCCGGCCCTAATTGGTTCTACTTCCTAAGCAGGCCTACCGCGCTTGCAAGCTTGCTTGGGAAACGATCTAGGTTGAAAAGGCCAATAGACGACTTGAACCATGCTATTTTCACAGCAGATTTGGCTGTGGATACTTCGGATTCAATCTTTAATCGAGCTACTCGGTCACATAACCTTGGGTATTTACTCGGCACCCGATTTCAGGAGACAAGATCCGCAGGTGACCTAAATCGTGCCATTGAGGTGATAACAAGAGCAGTTGATACTACACCTCAAGACCACCCTGAGCGATCTCAATTCTTAAGCGACCTAGGAACCTATCTCAGCTGGCGATCAGTTTTGATAGACTCCACGACTGACTCCGACTTGAACGATGCACTCCACTACTTTAAAGAAGGATGGAGTTGTCGTACAGCCTCCCCATCAGACCGAATTTCTCTTGCTAACCGAGCGGCTCAAATCCTTGCCTTGCAATCGAAGTGGAAAGAAGCAAGCCAGCTACTAAAGGAAGCTGTGAACCTTCTACCCACCGTAAGCCCAAGGTCGTTAAAGCATACCTAGCGACAAGCAGGACACACTCCCAGGTTTCGCTGGCTTGGCCTCTTTGGCAGCAGCCGCGTCTCTCTATGCGATCGAAGGAGAGGAAGGGGTATATGAAGCCTTGAAGCTTCTTGAGCTCGGCCGCGGCATCATTGCTAGTGTGCTCATGGATATGCGAATGGATGTCCGGGATCTCAAACAGAAATACCCCGATCTGGCAGACAAATTCGTATCGCTTCGAGACAAGCTAGATTCCCCAGCTGACAAGCTATCCTCTTTGAGTCTTAAGGAGGATGCGACTTCATGGGAAACCGAAGCAAAACAACGTCGTGAGACAGACCAGAGATTCAACGAGCTTATCACGGCGATTCGAACGAAACCTGGTTTTCACAACTTCCTTCTTGTTCCAACAAGGGAGGAGTTAATGGCTGCTGCAAATTTAGGGCCTATTATTGTCGTCAATTTAAGCCCTTATCGATGCGACGCGTTCCTCATCGAGCGCCACCGAATTCGAGTGCTGAGATTACAGAATCTGACATTGGAACAAGTCCAGAAATGGGTAACAGATCTCCGACTGCCTTGTTCGGTGGGCATGGTGTCAATGCTAGAGGGGATTTGGGAGACGATCTGCTACCCGTGCCTTGATGCCTTGGGATTTCGTCCTAATACATCTATTGATCATTGTCCTCATGTATGGTGGATTCCTACCGGGCTCTCAGCCAGTTGCCGCTTCATGCAGCAGGATGCTACCAACGAGGGTCTACTAATACGGTTCTTGATACGGTCATATCGTCGTATGCCTCGTCCATCAAGACGTTGGTGCACGGACGCCAATACCATCTTTCTACCGAGTCTCTATCCAAGGCTGTCTTAGTGGCCATGCATACAACGCCAGGCCTAATATCTGCGAATAGAATTCTCCCCTTTGCCGAGAAGGAAGTGAGTGCGTTGAAAGACCTTTGTACGTCGCTTCAATTAAAGCCAGTTACTCCAGCGCCATATAAGGACGACGTATTGAGGTCTCTGAGCGAATGTAAGATATTTCATTTCGCGGGTCATGGAAAATACAATCCAATGGACCCTTCACAGAGCGCCCTACTCCTCGAGGATTGGCAGGCTAACCCACTTACCGTGGGCGACCTGCGCGATCACAGGCTTCAAGACAACCCGCCGTTCCTTGGATATCTATCAGCCTGTTCGACCGGGTCGAACATGACGGAAGATCTCGCCGACGAGTCAATCCATCTCATTGGCGCCCTCCAATTCGCGGGCTTCCGGCACGTGGTGGGGACCCTCTGGGAAGTGTCGGACGCACACTGCTTCCATGTAGCCAGAATCCTGTACGAGACACTGCGGGATGAGAACATGACGGACGCGTCAGTCAGTCGAGGACTTCACCGAGCCATCAAAGAATTGCGCGATAAGGAAATCAAGAAGGGCGGACAAGGGAGATTCTGCACCTTGGGGAGCTCCGAGGCTAACGCGCAAGGAATGGCAGGATTTTATTGGGTTCCCTATCTTCATTTTGGCGGATAGAGACTTGTTGGATAAATACGCCATGGTACTGTATGTAACTCGGTTGAATGTGTTTTATGGTGTTGTCTCTACCCTACCTAAGTAATTAGCTAGTAAGCAAATTCGCATGGAGAGCTTCCCACCCACCAGGTTCCGACAGTCTGCCATTCTCGACAAACCATCAATATCTGTCATGTCTACATGTAGCCTGTCTCTTCTGTCTGCTTACCTACAGGACAGGCAGGTTAACCCGAAGTAGAGAATTAGGCCCTTCGCGTGTCGCGTCGTGTCTTGGGTGGTGTGGTGCTTGAATTGACGTCTTTTGCAGCATCTCATTCGCCCGTGGACGCATTAGCGCGATGATCTGACTCGGCCTGTCCTGGGAAACGCAGCCAATGATCAACAGCATCGCGCAACACACTCGTTTCGAAGAGAGACAGGCGTGTGTCCTGCAAAGTGGTCGCGCGAACTGATATGATGGATCCTAGGTTGCGTGGTATTAATTTGGTGTCAGGCTGACTGATGGTATACCGGTATCGCCCATTATAATATCATCTTGTCATATGAGCGATACCTACCTACCTACATTTTATATGAGCATGCTTTGGTTGATTTATTTTTATTTACTTTCTTAGTGACGTGAGACATCAACACCACCACCACCACCACCACAACAAACAACAACAAATTACCATACTAATTGGAATAGCTACATCTTAGGGGCCTGGTCTAGCGACTACGAATGCACTAGACTAACACCAAATTCAAGTGCAATCCTGTTTAAATGACGGTACAATAGGTAGGTAAGTACTTAGGGAATCAATCATCTATCCCATCCACCTAGTCCTAGATCTACTGTCTTAGTCCGTGTGCTGTTGGTATCTATCTCTTCCGATCTCAGTCATGTGTCTGCGTCTGTGTCTGTGTCTGTGCCTGTGTCTGTCCACCCCGCTATCGCTCCAACCTAGACTAGGCTAGATAGGTAAGGATAAGGAGTAAGTACCTAAGTAATTATAAGCGGGTGGGTCGCGCTCAGCTTCTCGCTCACGCCTCTTTTCTCTCCACGCCCATTCAGTACTTATTTACTTACTTACGTGGACGGAATAGCGTCTCGGCCAAAGGTTGCTGCATTATAATCCCATTTTACTCAATACCGACAATACCGACACTCCCTACCAGACGGACCCTATCTACATCTTCTGCCTGCGTCTTCTGCAAGGTACGTTCGCATTGCAACAATCGTACTCCACCTCCACGTCCAACGTATTTTTCGCTCTGGGCCCTGGGTTCGAGCATGTCCTGAAGCACCGCACCGCTTCGAGTCCTTTCCGTTCCCCTCTTTCCCTCTATCCCTTTCCTCCATCCCTTGTCTTGTACCTGTCCGTCTGCCTCGATATATCCTCGATATCCTCGACCTTCGCCCGACCCTCGCCCGACCCGTCCCCGTCTCGCCCACCCAATCTTATCTCGGAAGCCTCAGCTGGGTCGATATTCAGGTCTAGCCCATGGCCTGATTGACGCCCCGTACTGCATCAAGCCCCGATCCATACGTCAAGGCTAAGGCTACTGACACACACATCCTCCACTCCAGCACACGTGGAACATTCCTCGGCACTCGCAGGAGCCCCCGTCGCGAATTCCACTGCTACTCTACGATCCCCTGCTTGCACGCCCAAACCGAGACTACAACGCACCCTCGATCCCGACTCTGATCAGACCAAGACTTCCAAGCATTGAAGGGATATTTAGTTATCTCGCATACCACCCACAAGTCTTATTGTAGATCGGTATATCCTCGTTGTCGATCCGTCGATTAGTTTCACGCGGCCATGGACACCATGGAGCAAGACTTCCACACAGCCCCCATCCCGGGGCCCCGCGAACACCTCGATGCGCTCCCCGATACACATGATACCCACGCCGACGTAGTGGCACGCCCCCATACTGCCCCAGATCAGAATGGCCATGAAGTATATCATCAACAATCACAGTCCCTCGACCAGGGTTTATCAGACAGTCAGCACCATGACGATGCAGACGTTGCCGGACGATACGAGACGCATCCCTCTACCACCCATCCGCAGTCAATATCAAGGCCTCCATCAGGCCTCTCTGGTGCCGGTGGGGATCGACAGGCGACATATAGTGACCGGGGCAGCAATGGTACCGATCAGGCCAGTACACGCAATCAGGTTGTTATCAAGGTCGGCATGGTAGGCGATGCCCAAATCGGCAAGACCTCCCTAATGGTGAAATATGTCGAAGGCAGCTGGGACGAAGACTATATCCAGACACTGGGTGTGAATTTCATGGAAAAGACAATCAGCATCCGTAACACCGAAATCACATTCAGCATATGGGATCTGGGAGGCCAGAGAGAATTCGTCAACATGCTACCACTCGTTTGCAACGATGCGGTCGCTATCTTGTTCATGTTCGATTTGACAAGGAAAAGTACGCTTAACAGCATCAAGGAATGGTATCGCCAAGGACGGGGATTCAACAAGACTGCTATTCCGGTCCTCGTTGGCACCAAGTACGATCATTTCGTCAACTTCTCGCGGGAAGAGCAGGAGGAGATATCAAGCCAGGTGCGCTAGATCATCAACATGCAGCTGCGAAGTCAATTCACTGACCAGGTATCTCCAGGCACGGCGGTTCGCCAAGGCCATGCGTGCTTCGCTGATCTTCAGCAGCACGAGCCATAGTATCAACGTTCAAAAGGTACTGCAGCCAGCCTTAACTCTCGAGCTCTCAAGAATAGGTGTACTCACTGTTTGCACAGATATTCAAGATCGTCCTGTCCAAGGCATTCGACTTGAAATGCACGATACCCGAGATCGAGAATGTCGGCGAGCCGTTACTGCTCTATCAATCATGCTAGAGCGCACAAAGCAATGTCAGCTTGAAACCATCAACCCAACAGCTTCGCAACTGCCCAACGCTACCTATTCCCACTACATATATACAACACAACAGCTTCGAGCAGAAATAGCTGACATGCTCTTACGAATTGAACGGCCACCCACGAATAGCCTATGTTCCCAAAAATTTGCCAGATATATTTTCAAACAACTAGACCATCTCGCTCACGTCACGTCACAGCCCTCGATGATTCGGGCTGGGCCTCGGTTCTCTTCAACTATTAATCCTAGATATCCGTGAGAGAAAAGATGGAACTGGCCAGCGCCACGAAGGAAATAAAAATCCAAATCTCGTTGGCGCAAGACAAGAACACATTCTCCTTTGTTTCACCCTCTTCGTATTGGTTTAGATCCTGCGGGTTCTCCACTACAAATTGCATAGTATCGGAATGGTAAACGGACGTTTAGGCGTCGAAGGGAAAGAGAGGCAAAAAGAATAACAACCCCCTGAAAGGCACACTTGCAGGCAGACATGGCTTTATTGTACAGCTATACTGTCAAGAATTGATTTTGTGTGCCAGGGTGGGAGATTGCTTCATTTATGTGATTTTGTTTTTCCCAACAAACAAACAAGACTCTTTTCTGAACCAGAAAATAATGGAAGATCTAGAGTCTTACGTTGCAAGAAAGGAAAGATTCTTTTTTTATTGTAATAACTAACTATCGCATTGACACCCAGAAGGAGGAAGACGAAGAAGAAGATGAAGAAGAAGGATGGAATATGTTGCGTTGCGTGTAGGTCGATAGAATGCAGCAATAAATAATCAAGAATGAGACATTTTTCTCTGCCCGAAGCGAAGTATGTAATGAATGTGTCTAGTGAAGATGGGATTGGGAATGATAAGTGTCTATGAGCTTGGTTGGCTGTCTTTTACGAAGATAATTGATATGCCTTGGGTGCATAGGTGATTCGGGAAAAGTTAAGTTAAACCCTTATAACTAACTATGAGTATGAGATTAGATTATGCAAATGCTACAGTAACTATACAATAGATGTAATACAAACACCAACCAGTCCGACAGCGACCGACTTGGATGTTCTAGAGTTAAGCAGAGATCCGACCGACCAAGCGGTCATTTAGTTCATCATGACTTTTGCCTTGCCTTTTTTTTTTTTTTTTTTCATTTCTTACGACGCATTCATTGTGGACAGCACATCGCTGGACAATGCAATGCAATGCAATGCAAATGGATGAAGGCGGTTTATTCGTCCTTCGAACCGCCCTTCTTCACGGCTTCGCCCTCGCCCTTCTGCGGGTCTTCGCGCGGGTCCTCACCTCGCGTCTTCTTGGACGGTGCCTGGGACGAACTCGTCGCTGCTTTGGTATCGCCTGCCCTGATCTGTTATGAAGGTGTGTTGGGTTAGCACTGGCTAGACTAGACTAGACTGGACTGAACTGGACTGGACTGGATTATTTGTTTCGGGCGTTGATGAATGAATGTTTGTTTGGAAGGAGGGGGATCTGAGGTATTGGGAATCTTTCGCGTAATAAGCAAAAGGAACAAAATCACATACCCGCTTGTTCAACTCCTTCTGCCCTTCCTTTCTCTCTTCCCAGGCTTCCGCTAGATCCCGGTTGTCGCTTGGGGGGGGAGGCGCGGCACGGCCGACGCTGGTGGCCTTGTCGGGATTACTCGGGTCGTCGGCGCCCTTGGGCGCGCTGTCGTCGCCCGCGGGCTTGTCCTCTGCTGATGGCTGCGAGGCGCCCGAGTCGGACTTGTCGCGCGGGCTCTGGGTCTCCTCTTTGCGGCGCTTCGCGATCGCGTCGGCTGCTGCTGGCCCGTGCGCGCCGCCTGCGCCCTTGGGGGGGCCCGAGAGGAGGTATGCTAGGCCTACGCCTGTTACGCCTACGGCGCTTATCAACCTAGGGGGACGTGTTAGTATTTCATGTTTTGTGGTTTGGGGCGGTTGTAGTGATTGAGTGATGCTTTGCTTACCAGGGTAATTCGCTTGTCTTCTGCGCTGTGCCGTGCACGTCTGCGTATCCCCTCCTTGATAGGGCCGGACGCACGGACAGGGTGGCTCTCCTGGCTTGTGCCCGGAGGGAGCGCTGGGCTAGAGTCCGAATGCTGAACAACATCGTTGCTGGGAACTTTGGATGAATTGGGGAAAAGAAAGATATCAACCAATTCGCTGGGATTCGAGTTAGCTATAGTAGAGATCTTTGCGGTTTCGTGATATTATATTTTGTTCGCTTGTTGAGGGATAATCATGCCCCGGGTCAGCTGGATGAATCGCTCGCCCGCTCGCTTACTTACATCAGTCAGGTGGTTTCAAGGTCTATAGCAATATGAGTATAGATAGATGGATGTGTTGAACTGGACGAGAATTCCACGGTGATCCCGAAGCTAATACTTCCAGCAATTGGATTTGAAGATGATGAGGTTGGATGATGAGGTTGAATGACTAGGTAAGTCGAAGCTGTGATGAAATAAGTGTGCTTAGAAGAATGGCAGGTAGGTGGTGACGCCATACATTGGTCCAGAGGAAGAGCTATGGTGGGGCCCTGGCTTTCTGATACTGTACCTTTTGTACTGTATTTACTCTACGGGAAGCTTTTGCTTAGCCGCGGCTGAGGAAGAATGCGGATCGTCTTATTTTCGGATAAGTGACGGGATTGATTGAATGGGGATTGCATCCTTGCAACTGTTTTTTTTTTCTGCGATGTAGTGTAAAATATCCCAGGCAGACCCAGGCAGGCGAGCAGGTACGATCGCGATGGCATTGGTTGATGGGATTATAGCAAAGGATTGTAAGCTTAAAAGCTCTACCTAGCTTAAAAAGTTTACCGTCGATCTATCAATATCTGCTATAACGTAGACGTGCTATTCCTGATCTCCCTCTTTTCCTTTCCCTTAGCCGAATGAAGATGCGATGGCCTCCAGTGTGCTCTAGCGTAACGCCTCTGTTAGTTAAGTAACCCTCTCTCCACTTATCGGTAGTGATATGAAGGCCGCCTATATTAGGTATTGTCAACCTGATGTGGCCGCAGCTCACATATTCCTGGAATAATTTCCCACCGGTACCTCCAGACGTATATAACTGTGTATGTTTGTATGTTTGTGCTGTGATTTTGAAGAAAAATAGACTAGGCCATGCTCAAGTACAGTAGGTTTCATAGTACTCACGCTGGTGTGGCCATGATCGGAAAGCGGATAGTTGGAGACGTGGATATCCATATGGAGCTCGGCCTTTAAGCTGCATGCTGTGACTGGAACTCTTTCCCAAGCTATTTTCCATAATAAAAATGGGAAGAAAATGGCTACTGAGTCGGTTCCCGCACTCCATGGGAATATCTAGCTTTTAGAATTATCATCATTATCAATCTCTGTCATAATGGAGCTGGCCATGTTTGCGAGTTGAGCATAAGGCATTGTTCAACATGGAATTGGAGGCTAAACAGGGCCTGGACTGCGCTCGGTCAGAGCTCAGACTCGGTGGTAATGCGCAAAGATAAATTCTCACACCTCGTTGCCGTATTGGTTATCTCTTCAAGCATGTTACCTACATGTAACACATACTCTGTGCGCGTCACGCGATAGTTATGGGCAGAGGAAACTATGCCTGCCTTCCAAGTTCACCCTAATGCATTTCGTCCTGTTGTTACTCTCAGTTGATGAAGAACAGGTCCAACTTATATTCTTATCTACCTTCATCATACACGTCCTTCTTTCTCACCTTGGCCACCAGAGAGACAGTTATTGGTAGGATTTGAAAGCCTTGGCCCTCGTCTGACCATCACATGAGTCTGACATGAGGGTGGGACGGAGTCTGGACGGAAGAGGGCCCACTTTCCCCCGCATTCCCAAGTTCGCGGGGGATCCCAGACAGCGTTCTAGCGTCCCGCTAGTGCCGTAGCTACTCGGAATAGGCAGTGAACTACAGTGAGCTACAGCACGGTAGGGTTAGTGTACTACTACTATCATGTAAGGATATGAAGTTTTCCTAGCTCTGTATTTGCGGACCCATGTAAAGGCATGGGTAGTTTGCCACGGTATCTCGTTATGCTCGAACCACTGAAGACTACGATTTTATGCAAGTATCTCGACTTCATCGCAGTGGGGCGAGATGCTAGTGCCCAAAAAGGACCTGACAAGGCACACTTTACCCAACATAAGGGAGTACTGTAAGTAGGTAGGTATCTGTACTTATTGGTAGAATGGCAGGCGGGTATAACGGGCACAATGGCTTGGGTGTTGGAGCAGGAGGGGTGGGGGGTTCATCGGCCACCTCACCTCGCAAGATCGCAAGATCGCGAGATACCATCCCACTCACTGTAACTACTTACTCACCTGCCCAGAAGGCTGCTATATGAAAGAAAGCGTCAGTAGAGTCGTTTCATAACTCGCGCGGCTATACTAGCATTGTAAACGGCCGAAAACACCCGTATCCTAGGCAGTGTATCGCAGCAATGAAACCCCAATGTTCCATCGACGGGCCTCGCACTCCCTCGACAAACCAGACACAGACCAGACACAGACCAGACAAGCCGCCGGGGCCACCATCGACCTGCCAAATTCACGACTCCGCACCCCAGTCAGGCGGCCGGGTGATCTTGGAAAGCGGAGAACTTGCATGGGTTCCTCTGAGGGGGAGGGGTCAATTACCTCGCACGACTGTATCCTACCATACAGTACACTACCTACTACGTACTTAGACAGACGTACAAGGGCACTCCTGGGGCTGTGAGTGTTAACGCTGCGAACCGTGTGGCGACGGAAATCTCGCGTGGACGATGTGGGCACGCCAGGTTACTAACGGCTCGTGCAGATACAGCTCTGTACACTAATGTATACTTACATGGACTAGAGCCCATCGAGGGCGGGAGGGAGACGGGAAAGCAGATCAAGCTACCGTACGGGTACTGATTTAACACAAATCTACCTTGTCAGCTACCTACTGGTTAGTAGGTTGGGCGAGATGGCACGGAAAGGTATCTCATTTGCCGTCACTGAGGTAACTTTGCTACTTCTTCAGTGTCCCTCATGATCTACCGAGCGACGGCTGTTTTTCCTTTCCTATTTTTCCCTGTCCCCTCTCTGCGACCCTTCTCTTCTCTTTAGTTCCTAAGCTAAGACAGTGACATTCTCGACCTCACTTGCCTTCATCCTTTCCCTCAACGCTGTCCTCTCTGACACTTTCTTCTTGATATTGGGATGTAAGAGCTAGCTAGTGTTCTAGAAGGGTGTGGGAGATCGTTCGTGTACACCAGTAGGCTCCGTCGCGCTGACTGCATGGCCCCTGGCTATTGCTGCTGCTGCTGCTGCTCGTTGTCGCCAGCATGATTCTCGTTGCTTTTTCCCGCCCGGCGCTGGTCGCTAATCATGGATATGGACCACTTCGTACCACCCAACATCTGACACGCAGAGCTGTCTCGCGTTTCCTAGGTTCGTCGCTATACCACCACGCATATGCGTAATTCCCTGGACAGGACATGTATCCTGCTATCCCGTCATTGGTGCTAAGACAACGCCATGCGTAGATTTAACGCCTCCCGCTGCCGCAACCGCCCCGGTTGCCCTGAACATCTGCCGCCAATGGAACAGTACTCATGCGAAGCAACCTACCGTGCTGCCAGCGGTGCAGGCCAAGCAGCGCTTCGTCGTCCGCTCGACTCCTGAAGCCAGAATCATTCCAGTCACCTCGTACTCAACTGTAGCTGAACCTTCGTCTGTACCTTATGCTAATCTCACCGTCGGCATCCCGCGCGAGACGTTTGCTAATGAACGCCGGGTCGCAATTTCGCCTCAAAATGTAGCTCTTCTGAAAAAGAAGGGCTTTGGAAAGGTTATCATCGAAAAAGGCGCCGGTGTTGAAGCTGACTTTCTCGATGAAGCATACGAGAAGGCCGGGGCTACCATTGTTGGCCCCGGCGCTGTCTGGGGCGCAGCTGACATTGTTCTGAAAGTTCGTGGTCCAAACCTAACGGAAATTGATCGCATGAAGGAAAATGCAACAGTCATCTCGTTCCTGCAGCCAGCCCAAAACAAGGACATCGTTGAGCGCCTTGCAGCACGCAAGGTGACCTCGTTCGCTATGGATATGGTTCCACGCATCTCACGTGCTCAGGTCTTTGACGCACTGAGTTCTATGGCCAATATTGCTGGCTATAAAGCTGTACTCGAAGCTTCAAATAACTTTGGTCGCTTTTTGACAGGTCAGGTCACTGCTGCAGGAAAAATTCCACCATGCAAGGTCTTGGTCATTGGTGCTGGTGTCGCCGGACTGAGCGCGATCGCTACCGCCAGGAGGATGGGTGCGATCGTTCGGGGTTTCGATACCCGATCTGCCGCTCGTGAACAGGTGCAGTCTCTCGGCGCCGAGTTTATCGAAGTTGAAATTGAAGAAGACGGTTCCGGAGCTGGTGGATACGCCAAAGAAATGTCCCCCGAATTCATTGCAGCAGAAATGAAGTTATTCAAGGAGCAAGCCCAGGACGTTGATATCATCATCACTACTGCATTGATTCCCGGCCGACCTGCACCCAAACTGATCACTAAGGATATGCTTGATGTAATGAAACCTGGCTCTGTAGTTGTGGATCTAGCTGCCGAAGCAGGTGGCAACTGTGAGAAGACAGAAGCTGGTAAACTGGTCACATACAATGATGTGAAAATCATCGGTAAGTAAAACACGTTGCTCAGACCAGTTTATTCATACTGACACAACATGCAGGATATACTGATCTACCATCGAGACTACCTACGCAATCCTCAACGCTGTACTCCAACAATATCGTGAAGCTGCTTCTTTCAATGACGCCTCAGGAAAAGTCCTTCGGCATTGATCTGACCGATGAGGTTGTTCGAGGTGCTATTGTGACTCTTAAAGGTGACATCTTACCTCCTGCGCCTCGACCGGCCCCGCCTCCTACTCCCGCTCCCAAAGCTGCCCCCAAGCCTGAAGATGCGGCGGTTGCCTTGACCCCCTTCCAGAAGACATCGCGAGAAATTGCTGGTGTTACTGCTGGAATGGGCACTGCCCTAGCTCTTGGTAAAATGACAGGACCACTATTCATGGGAAATGCTTTCACCTTTGCACTGGCCTCTCTGATCGGGTACCGCGTCGTCTGGGGTGTCACACCTGCTCTCCATTCACCGTTGATGAGTGTCACGAATGCCATATCTGGTAAGTACAGCTTAGATAAAGTGTTGGCGAGTCTAACATGATACAGGAATGGTTGGCATTGGTGGTTTTTTCGTCATGGGAGGTGGATATCTCCCAGAGACTATTCCTCAGGTTCTCGGCGCTGCATCCGTTCTCCTAGCCTTTGTCAACGTGTCTGGCGGGTTTGTCATTACGAAACGAATGCTGGACATGTTCAAGAGTAAGTATAGCTACAATGGGTAGTGAAACTATGAAGAACTCCTACTAACGACTCTGTAGGACCGACGGACCCTCCTGAATACCCTTGGCTGTGGGCTATACCGGGTGTCCTCTTTGGCGGCGGCTTCCTTGCAGCTGCCTCTACCGGTGCTGCTGGACTCGTACAAGCGGGATACCTCGTAAGCTCTGTACTGTGCATCAGTTCACTCTCCGGGCTGGCCACTCAAGCTACTGCGCGAATGGGCAATTTGCTCGGTATTCTTGGTGTAGGTTCAGGTGTATTGGCTTCATTGCTAGCTGTCGGCTTCAGCCCAGAGGTTCTCACTCAGTTCGGAGCCCTCGCTACGATTGGTAGTATTCTCGGCTTCGTTATTGGCAAACGCATTACACCCACGGATCTTCCCCAGACTGTTGCTGCTCTTCACTCAGTTGTCGGCCTAGCGGCAGTGTTGACTTCTATTGGAAGTGTGATGGGAGGCCTCGACCATGTCACCACTCTGCATCTAGTAACAGCTTATCTCGGAGTTCTGATAGGTGGTATCACTTTTACTGGAAGTCTCGTCGCCTTCATGAAACTGGCTGGGAAGATGTCCTCCAAACCTCTTATGCTTCCAGGGAGACACTTCCTCAATTCGGGCATGCTCGCCACCAATGTCGCAACGATGGGTGCCTTTGTTACTATGGCGCCCGGCTCTCCCATGATCGCCGCTTGTGCACTGGGGGCCAACACGATACTCTCTTTTGCCAAGGGATATACTACAACAGCCGCCATAGGTGGAGCTGACATGCCCGTCGTCATTACTGTTCTCAACGCATACAGCGGTTTTGCTCTGGTAGCTGAAGGTTTCATGCTCGAGAATCCTCTCCTAACCTCGGTTGGTGCCCTCATTGGCGTATCCGGATCTATTCTTTCGTACATAATGTGTGTTGCGATGAACCGATCGCTTACGAATGTCTTGTTTGGCGGCATATCAGCACCTACGACAACTGACTACAAGGTCGAAGGCACAGTAGTACAGACCAACGTTGACGAGACGGCAGAGGCACTCATTAACGCCGAGAACGTGATCATCGTGGTAGGATACGGTATGGCGGTGGCTAAAGCACAGTACGCCATTAGTGAGATCACCAAGATGCTGCGATCCAAGGGAATCAACGTGCGATTTGCTATCCACCCGGTCGCAGGTCGTATGCCGGGGCAGTGCAACGTGCTCCTCGCTGAAGCAAGTGTCCCCTATGACATCGTGCTGGAAATGGACGAAATCAACGACGATTTTAACGATACAGATGTCACACTCGTCATTGGTGCTAACGATACTGTCAACCCTATTGCCCTCGAACCCGGTAGCCCTATCGCTGGCATGCCTGTTCTCCATGCTTGGAAGAGCAAGCAAGTGATTGTCATGAAGAGAGGAATGGCTTCTGGTTACGGTGAGATCCTTCCCTCACTTACTCTTAATGGTCTCTTCCATACTAACCCATATTCTCATCATAGCTGATGTACCGAACCCCATGTTCTACATGCCGGGAACGAAGATGCTTTTCGGAGATGCGAAGGTTACTTGCGATGGTTAGTATCTCATTACCATTACCTTGCATAGACTTGGAAAATAGAAGCTAACTACTCTCAACAATTGCAGCTATCAAATCTGCTGTTGAATCTCGTACATGATAGATCCCTAGACTAGACCGTGCTTTTCTGCATACGGCATCGTTCCAAGCTTGCGATCTTGAGGGATTTTTCTTTTGAATTCTAGAGACCTCCGTTATAATCATATAGTCGTGCTGCATCTTAGACTTTATCTTTATGACTCGGTTTCTGTTCATTTAGTCTGCGCTGTTTCTCTTTCTATTGTGAAGGAATGGACTGTGTTTGAGGAGGTTGATGATGGCTGGGTGATGTTTTGCTTAGAAATCCGTGATAGGGTGGGTGGTATTTGAATGGACTCGGTATATAGCAAGTGTTCAGTTGGCGGCTTTTCTTAGCTAGAGTCAATTGGTGCTATATTATATACCGGATGTTATATCCTTCGTATATCATTCGTGCTCAAGTCGTCAACAGTAAACTGCCGTGATATTTAGTGTTGTTGCGACATACCGGTATATAATTAGTCGAGTAATTTAACGATTGTATAATTCGGAACGAAGACGTCATAATATTACTATGTAAATCCATTATACCCCAACGAAGCGCCCCCAATGAATGAAAACCCTCGTCCGTTACGCCATTCCACCGTTGATTATTCCTGCTCCTTTGCCGAGATATAATTTCCCTTTGCGTATGTAATATTATACATGAATTGTGTCAAGGTCGATGTTTACACTTTCATCAACCCGCATCATAAACGATCATCTGATCGAGACATCTTTTGTTCTAGCTTGGTTTACAACCCGAGGCCAGAACCAAGGTTCGAAACAACGGGGATGTTGTTGCTGCCGCCGTTCTTCTCGCTCTTCTTCGGGCGCGGGTCGGCCTTCTTCATCCCCGCGGACACGGCGTCGCCGACGGGCTCGAGAATCCCGCCTTGGCCGAGCGTGCTCGCGGCGAGGTTGTGCGTGCCGTCTTGGAGGCTGTCGACTTGGTCGATGCCTGTTACTTTGGTCCTGTCTAGACCGTCTGTTTGGGGATTGGTGGGTTAGTGTTTGGGATATAGAATATGTATGTAGGTATGTAGGTATGTAGATGGATGGGGAAATATGCCGGCGTACCTCGCGTCACGTAGCTCGCCCGGTTATCTTTGGTGAAGTACTTCAGGAAAGTATCTTCGATCCACGGCATCCAGGCGTCGTACTGCTCGTTGTACTTCTCCCTGGCCCATTCCATCGTTGACTGCTTCTTCTGCTCCTCCTCCTCTTCTTGCTTGTTGAGCTTGATGTCTGCCATTTTTGTTCCTATCGTCGGCGTAGAGGGCTTCGAGATGGTGAAATATGCGTATTAGATGTATGCTTTTTGGAATAGAGTTGGTTATTCACGAGGCAAGATGGAAATAAAACTGGGAGTTTTGGATCTTTTGGAATGTTTATGCATTTATTGTGGTATGTGTCTTGGGCTCAGGTTGCCTCTGACATCTATCTACCCTAGTGTCACAGCGCCCTATGACCTCACACACCAAAGTCAAAATAACAAGCAGGTTTTGCCGGTGGTGGGTGATGGTGCGAGGCTTACATACTGCAAATAGGCTGTGTTCTACTCAAGTCGACCCCCTCAACGGCTTTGCACCGAGACGTGGAGGGGTGTGGCATTTCATGCCATACGTCATTGAGTGGCGCTGTACTGTTGTTTGATTGGCTCGATTCCTCAGACACACGCCAAACAGGGAATCTCCCTTCTTGGAGGAATCTAGTCAAGCCACAATTAGTCTTGGCTTGTGGTGTCATAGGTGGAGCGAACGTGCGGGACGCATTGTTAGCTGCCAGCGTTATTCTCATCCATACTATCCGATAGGGTGAAGGGGCTCAATAGTGAAGGGCTAGAATATATATCACATCTTTGTTTGTAGAATGTGACAGCGATAGTGTTGGTTGGTGATGATATTCATGTTGTAAAGTAGAGAGACCGGGGATTTGGGATCTTCTGTGAGGGGTTACGGCTACCCCTCACAACCTTCAACGAACTCACTTCACTGAGCGGTTCTTTCATATGTCAAGAATGACTTCAGACTTCAGGTTGAGCGACAAGGCAAGCGGTGCACCAATAGAAGACATAATGTCCTTTGAATGGGGGGTGGGGAGGTAGTTGGGTTTTAAGCTCGGCAATCATTATCCCAGCTGGCTCAGATAACTAATTGAGTATTAACTATTCGCCGATTAATTGCGATTGCCCATGTTTAAAGTGGTTTAACTCCGGGGAAAAGCCTAAGCTAAGCAGTGATGAAAGTGCCGCTTTTCACGTAAGCAAGATAAACAAGAATGATAAAAAGAAAAGGCATGTATACATACACTCTAGCACTAACTTAGCCCTAACCGCCTCTTCTACTGCGTAGCTCGTAGCGGTAGAATAATCAATAGTGGCGTGAGTGTTTCGGATAACTATAAATATGTTCTTCAGCGCTACACAGACCGTCTTGGTGGCCCTCAGATGATCTAGAATGCGTTACTAATAATACGCATTTTATACTTAGTTCTCCGTACTAGACTGAAGGTGTATGTGGTCCTTTTCTATCATCATCTTCGGATTGTTTCCTAGAACTCAGCCATATGGACGAAAATGAAACATCGTGGCTCAGGGAGGGAACGGATTGTCAAATCAGGCTTTGGCATAAGAGAATATACCTTCATACGCTATTCGGTCAAGCTGGTAACCGATATGTAGTCACTGTATCTTTCAATCGCCGCGTATGTATTCTATCGGCTTTTATAATAAATAATATGAATTCATTTCAACTATTCATAATAGTATGAGTAGTACTGGTAATTAACTTACGCATAGACTAAAAGAGATGATACTTGATGAAGCACTCTTATTCAATTTTCTCTTAAGATCGTCTAGAACGCCTAAAGCACCTCTTCCCGTCGGCGACTTTAGTACTTGACCATCTCAGCAACAAGTTGCCCAGGCCACGGGGAACATGAACAACCCCAAGCCAATCGAAACGAATAGCCTCGTTATAGCCGCCCTAGAAGAAGCAGGCTGATGATAGTCATCGAGTGATAAGCGCTTGACACACTAGTATCGAGATACTTCTTTGCGCTGAGTACACAGCCTGCATATTCCTGGAGCTGAGAGCTGCAGCATGCAGCCACAATGATTGAAATGGTCTTGTGGTCAGATGGTTCATTGGTATCTGTTTCGGTCCTTGAATCCTTCTCGAGCTATTGAAGCAGGCTGAAGCGCCACCGAACTCGATCCGGGAGATCAGCTTCTGCAAGAGGCTCCAATAGATTCCGAATAAGACGTCTCGAGTCTGCTAGTATGAGAGGTAAACCATCTCTCCTTAGCTAATTACCACCCATGAGACTGGCATCGTCTTTCAAGATGATTCCAGGGTCACAAAATACCGCGTGCTACTCTTGCCACCACCACGACCGGCAGACTTATTCGTGTATCCAATGCAATAACCTCTCATTCTGCAATGATTGCTGGTCAAAATGGGTATTGCACCAGCCAGGCGCCGTCGGTTACGACGATAGACCCCATGAGAAAGCGGATGTCCAGGTTGTGCAGCGGTTGCGCCAAATCTTAGATCCCAAGAGGACCGAGAGCGATCATGAAAAGGACCTTCAGAATGATGACGATACGACGTGGTTTGGTGTTGAACGAGACTCGTCAAACCAGGCTATATTTCAAGATCACGGTCGCTTC
Source organism: Xylaria bambusicola (assembly GCF_022495145.1). Taxonomy (NCBI): domain Eukaryota; kingdom Fungi; phylum Ascomycota; class Sordariomycetes; order Xylariales; family Xylariaceae; genus Xylaria; species Xylaria bambusicola. The sequence goes on from NW_025953569.1 coordinate 599,215, forward strand.
ACTACTCTTATGACTGACAGCCATTCGTCAGAACTAGGCAACCGATATCCCCAGCTCGTTTCGTTTATTGGCCAAACTGGTAAATATAGCCCCAATACTAGAAGTTGGCATATGTGCTAATGGGTATAGGTGCTGGAAAAAGCACTTTGATCAAGATGCTGATCAACCGTCTTGGTGTTGCCAATACCGACCGTAACGCCCCATTCCCATCTCCCGTCACATCCTCAAACAACGACAGAGTTCCCACAACAGGAGATGTGCATCTCTACGCTGATCCCAAGACTTACTACGGCAAGACACCGATGCTATACGCTGACTGCGAAGGCCTTGACGGCGGTGAAACCATCCCAAAGGGGTTGAGGCATCGAACGAAGGAAATTTCCGACTATGTGGATGGGATACATTCTTCCAGCGCCAGGAATTCGCGAGCCGCGCAACGTTCGGCGAATGCAGCCGGTCGAGCCCCTTCCGCAAATCGCGGGTTGAAGACAGCTCATATGGAAGTTAGAAAGAAATTACAAAAGTGTCGCCATGCTTCTCAAAGAGACATTGCATGGGCGGTAACGCCCGAAACCAAGAAACGCGAATACGCCGTAACTCAATTGTATCCTCGCCTCCTATACACATTTTCTGATGTCGTGGTGTTTGTGATGCGAAATCCAAGGTAATTAGTGCGCCCACCAAGCGCACCGGCGGTTGTGCTGACGCTGGCCATTATATTCACAGATCGTTTGAATCAACAGTGCTCGAAAAGCTACTTGAGTGGGGATCAAGTTCGACAGACAAATCTCTTAATCAGCCCACTCTTCCTCACGCTATTATCGTTCTGAATGCGACCGAGAACGTTGATGAGAAGGAGTGGGATGTTAGCATAGCTACTGACTTACTACTTGACGACGTTCGTGGTGCGATCTTCCGTGAGCCACGGTTTGAAGAGCACGCACGCATATTCCGACAAAGCGGGCGCAAGATAAACTCTACGAAAGATCTCCTCGAGTGTTATTATGCGTCCATCACTATTATTCGAGTCCCTGCTCGTGGGAGATATATGCTAATAGACAAACAAGTCAATAAGCTATATGACATTGTGAACAAGAAGTGCCAGGCATCATTGCTTACTAAAAAACGAGTAAGGATGCTTGCAACAGCTGAAAGACTTCAGATCTATCTTCAGGCTGCTTACGATCATTTCTCGAGCGATCTTGATACCCCATTTGACTTCGTGAAGGAGGCATTGAAACATAGCCCCATTCCGCGAGATTTTGGTGGTAACATTCTTAGCCTAGCGCTCTCCATCAAACAAAATTGCCAAGATGATATGCAAAGCGATATCATCAAAATTTTCGACAGGATGGTCCCAATGATATCCTCTTGTATCATGTTGGACTCCATCAGGCAGAATCTCATGGGTGAGTGATGCTTTTCAGATTCTCTTGTACTGAAACTAACCATATCAAGGCACTACTGTTCAGCTCCTAGATGATGCCTACGTCGAATTTTGCGAACAAGCACTGGAGGAGTTCGCAAACCTTCACACGCCCTGTGCTTTCGTGAGTCAGCGTTCTGGGCTGCGATGCGTAAGTTCCATAAGACATGGATAATATGTTTCAACCTTCATGACTGCTTCAATATAAGACTTACGTTCGGCGATTTGTACTTCTCAGACTGACTTTGGGCTTATAGTGCAATGTGAAGTCAGGACACTTGCCGAAAGGCCATCAGGACATGAATGGAAGGTTTATCGGCCCCGGAGGCTACATGTCCGACTTCGATTTCCATGACTATAAACTGCAGTGGATTGGGAACATCAAAACCATGCTGAATGAGTTACAAAGCAGATTCTTCAACCTCAGCCATCAATACAAGGAGAGTCCAGATAGCTTTATCGCGAAACAGCTGCACAATCGGTCTATCAATGATTTCTTTCGCTCCTTAGGAAACGACGCCACGCTATTCAACAGCCATTCGACGTGTTTTTCTTGCCTCCGAGAGCTGCCCGAGCATGCTCTACCTTGTGGCCATGTTCTCTGTCTCCCGTGTGTAAAGGAGTACGGTATAAAGGTGTCAAAAACAGCAATAGAGTTGAAACATTGCCCGCTGCATTCTATAGACACGAACTGGGATCCCCCGTGGGTTGTTGCGGTGAAGCCTGCTCATGCGGGCGTACGTGTACTCAGCCTAGATGGGTAAGTATTGCGTGAGTTGTTGATGGTTCAGTGTTACTTACTGGCAAATAGAGGTGGAGTTCGAGGCATCGTTGCACTGCAAACCTTGAAGGCAATCGAGCGATATCTTGGTCCTAATCTGCCGATTCAGTATTTTTTCGATTTGATTGTTGGCACAAGGTAAACATATAAAACCGTTATGCTCTGACAAACGCACAACTGACTTCGACACAGCACCGGTGGCATTATTGCTCTAGGCCTTGGAGTCAACAACTGGACGGTGAATGAATGCATTACTCAATTCAAGGAGCTTTGCCGCCAAGCATTCATTCCTCGTGAGATGCACGGTGTTCCCAGTAAGCAAATGCCGAATGCTCATTCCCCTTCCTTTCATCGGGTCGATTCAGAAAACTTAGGGAGTGTATTAGGCTTGCTGCTCTGTAGTTATGACACAGAGCCCTAATTACCTTAGTAGACATATAACAAAGAGTGTGAGCTAACTCCTTACGCTGTAGTCCTTGAGAAACTCGCAGCTTGGAACCATGGCAGCATATATAAAACAAAGCCCTTTGAAAAGATGCTGGAGAAAGTTTTCACTTCGAGGCCGATTTTTGGCGGAGCCAGCGATGATCATGAGATGCTCACCAAGGTAGCTATTACTACCACTAGCTCAATCGCCCAGCATGCGGTAGTTCTTGCGAATTACAACCGCCCGGATCCGACGGAATATGGTAAGAAAAATCTCACCGAGCTTAGAAAGACAATCTGACGCAGCCCAGATCTTCCCTACCGATTTGATAGGTCTGACGGACCAGCCAAGGAGTTCAAAGCCTGGGAGGCGTAAGTACATAGACAGGCTTCAACGCCATTTGGCCGACAGACCAGAATAATAGCTCATAGAGATAATAGGGCCCGGGCAACATCTGCAGCACCTCCGTATTTCAAACCTTTCCTGAAGCACGAGACGCAAAATAGTTTCATCGATGGTGCTTTGTATCATAATAACCCAGTATGGGTCGCCCATCACGAGAGGAAGCTAATTTGGACAGATAAAGCCACCTCTCCCCCAGACATCTTGCTTTCTCTTGGTACAGGGAAACATGACGTCGATAATGAAGAGCCATCACGCTCCGCACAAGCTTCAGGCGTACAATCACCCTCCCAAGGCAAGCTGAAAGAGCGTGTTTCACAGTCATTCCCACGCCAAATGTTGAATATTGCAATTGATCGGATCGATAAATTGCTTGAATGCAACACCATATGGAATAACTACTTGGCAGAAAATACATCTTCGGATTTTGGTAGGAGTAATAACCTTATCAGGCGACGATTCATTCGTATCAACCCAGACCTACGGTTCGAAGTTCCTCGTCTCGATGCTGTCAAGGAATTGGAACGGCTCGAGAAGGCTGCGATCCATAACCTTAAACAAAACTCCCCAAGGATCAAAGAAATTGCGCACAGACTGATTGCAAGCTCTTTTTTCTTTGAGAAGGACTCTGGGTCAGTCAGATCAAATACCACTGGCTATGAATGCACAGGTGAGTATCCCGAACACAGAAGATCCAACGTCATATTAGCTTGGCTCGGTCGGATCAAACTCACATAGCTTGTCAGGTTCGATACATTGCAGATTTGCGAATTCCTCGGAGCAAATGAAAGCCATGGGTGTACTTCTCAGAAGATGCCTGGGTGATCACTTTGAACCGTTCTTTACCATAGAGGAGGAAGGTCATCACGATCGGGGCTCTCGGGTCGTCATTACTGAGGCTATAATTAGCGATATGTGTCTTAGGGGAATCTTCCCACTCGATAGTATACGGATACAGATGTCGAAAGAACTTGCGGTCACCATCATCTCGCTGTCGCTGCAGAAAGGACCCTACCCTCACACTGCAGACGCGCTGCTGCCAATCAGTGGATTCCCACGAGAACTGGTCACCGAAGAAATTGAGCTAAAAGGTTAGTTTTCCCTCCCCTCCCGTTGGCTGTGACTGGGATGCTAAGCACACGCTGAAGTCTCAATCCAAAAACCCAAGCCACGACCATACAGCGGCGAACTCAGGAGTCCCACGAAGCCTCAGCGATTCCATAGTTTCCGAGATCGGAAAAAACTTGAGAAGCGTACTTCTAGTGTGCGCGACGACTCCCGGGCCATGTCATTGACGAGCTTGCAGACCGACTCCTTGGATATCCCAGTACTACCGTCTAAACCCCCTTCTCCATCATCAGCCATTTTAGCTCAACCTCCTACGTACAATGTCCCTAGGCTAGATACACCGTTCTCGCCGGCTGAGTTCGATAACTGGGCGCGGAGCCGGGCTCTGTCTCCGGAGGAGTTCATAAGCGAGCTGGAGGCTTGAAGAGAAACGAAAATGTTACGGCAGAATTTTGAATCAATTGCAATCAGGTATGGAGGCTGCATACTTCTGGTTTGGCACATCACTGGCGCCAACATTAGAAGCTCCTAGATGTTTACAGGCTTGCTGATTTTGACGAGCGGCTTTTAAAAAGGAAAAAATATCTCGCGGTGCCACCAAGTCTGTATTAAACGGTGCTTTATTTCACAGATGGTCATTTTTGGGAGCTCGATATAGTATTTATATGTATAAGAGGTTAGAGGAGAGCTACCCACAATCAAATGATTCATTATCCCGCCAAGATACATGGTTTATGGCTGATCCCACAGCTTGTACAATATCAAGCCCCCTTAGGTTCATCGGCACGTCACATATGACCGACGGCTGAATAACGTCACCCTTATTATGCTGAGGCTTCCTGCTATTTGACATAGGAGACTGCAAACATGTACAGTGTTAAGCGGTAGTTAGCGCATGTAACACTTGTGAGCAGCTTCAAAGGCCCGTAATACCCTCTTTGATGATGCGCGGCCAGAAGAAATCACAAGGCAACTGTCAAGTTACTACAACACTGCCTTCCTATCCGTGGAGTTCCCCAGACCGCCTGACAACTTCCAATATGATCTCCAATATCTGACTGGAAGAAATATTTCCCCATCCAATAAAGAGTTGGCATAATTACTCTGCAGCTAGACAATTGTTTCTTTGCTGAATAATGTGTTCATTTAAATAGCCACGGGAGACTTTCAATCGGCGATAAGTCATGTTCGCACATATAATAGATCGGGGTTTAGCCTATTCAGCATGGATTTGCGTATCATTCCCCTCCTACTCAGTAGCAAACGCTTATGCGATCTGCGGGACTCCGTTACGGCATTGGGTAAGTGAGTGGAAACTGAGTCATATCGTCATGTGTTGTAATACCACTCACGACAATTTCTCGGGTTACAGCACCGGGCGGATGACCGGGGTCTGACTGAAGACTGTCCTGAACATTTTACCCTTCATCGCAAGTATTATGCTCTGTGAGGATACGCTTACTAATGGGCAAATACTGTCTATGAAGCGCATGCAAGTAATAGTACTTCTTCACTGGGAAACATATATGTAATTGAAAATGGTATATATAGGAAGCCTTTAACCGCAAAGATGTCAGCCATCTTCTCAGTTCAGAACACAACCGATACGCACGAGAACTTTATAATTAGTTGCTCTCAAAATGGCAATCATCGAATTTGTTCTACTGAAACCCAAAAAAGAGCTCTTCGAAGAGTTCAAGGAAAAGATACTGCCGACATTGGTAAACAATCTATACGCATCCGGTGTTCAGAACAAAAAGGGAGCTGGTATTGTCGCGACGGAGAATGGCCGAGAATTGAAGGATGAAGAGTTCACGGCAGCTTACTTCTTTCGTCCGTAATCCCTTCCAATTCTCCCTATCTTCTCTTTCTATATACGCATGGTGTCTCACAGATACTCAGAATGGACCAGTGTGCAGCATTTCAAGAGCTTCGTTGTGTCACCCGAATACCGTGAATTCGGTTCCCAGGTCAAGAAAGGGGGATACGCTAGCGGGCCAGCGGATTTAAGACTCATCGATTTCCCCGAAGATTCGTCATGGATATTTGGATCGAATACGGTCGCTGAATTCCTTATCATCAAGCCTAAAGATGCCTCAGAGTCAAGCGTACAAAATGTCTTGCAGAAACTCCAGTCCGGGCTCCCCCAGTTCAACGACTCTAAAGCGGTTGTCGGGAGCACCTTAAACCTAGAACGTCAAGAAGTTGCCGTTGTGAGCTCATACGCAAGCGATGCTGTAAGTTACCTAGCCTTTGAAACACAGCCCCTACATACCATTTTCTTCATACCGCAAAATGGACGTAGAAGCTAAAGCGGGTGATCGATGCATTAACTGACAATCTGAATAAATAGGAACTTGAGACTGTGAAAGCATCAACAGCTCGACAGCAACTTCTGGCAGAAGTCTCAAACACGGCAGACGTGACGAGCCTAATTGTGCATTTCCAGTAAAACTCCGTACACGTTGAATAGTTGTCATTGTGGTGTGGACATATAGGCCGAAGATACCGAAGATGCCGGAAAAGAGCGCAAATACTCTTATGTAAGCACAAACACGTGGTGGCCTCTCCACTCAACTTATGTACGATATTATATATAAAAATCTTAAATGTTAACAAATCTTGGTCGCTTGGCACAAGATCGGTGTCCAACTGGTTTTATACTTGAAAGAACACCCTAATCATCTAGCAGTGACCGGACATGGAAGATTAGGGGAGAAGCTCTCTGCAAAAATTGCTTCTCTATTCAGGCTATCACTGTAACTAGTCTGATTCTGAATTCTGGACTCTACGAATATGACAACTGTAGAAAAGTCTTGAACTTGCCGTCGGTAACTGCATTAATATATATATATATATGATGCTGGGCCTGGTTCGGGTCTTTGCCAGCAGGGTTCAGTTCTCGTGTACAACAGACATTGGCAAAAACCAATGTCTTTACTAGTAGTACATTTATTCATATTCAGCAATCAAGAACATGTCTACATCTGACAACTCCATCCTTATTTTCCTAACTTAGACCAAGGTTATGCGGTAATAAAAGTTATCAATTGGTCAAAAATAAACATAGCTTCCTCTGACTTGGGTAGTTCTACCGGTTTATAGTTGACTGATGGTGACGCAACTATCCCATTTTTAATATGGCCTTCTTATAATGAGTCTGTACGAAATCAACGAACTTCGTTCTTACTTCCTGTTTAGTTATGTGGTCCTTAGCATATCCACTGTTTTATTTTAATGCCACTGGCCCACCTTCGGCCAACTCTATGTCGTGAGTGGGTGTTCCTGGAGTGAGGCTGGGTCGTAAGTAGGTAGCACCTGAGTAGTAGATAAGTCGAATTTATGGGTAAGGGTTTAATAATATCGATTCCTAGTTTTCCTAACACTCAAGGGCGCTTCTCGCCCTCTTATATATCTGACTACCAAGCTATCTCCATCCCTCTGGGGTAACTTCTATCTTAATGCTACATTGTCCCTGACACTCTGTCACAGTACTGCGCAGCTGTATCTTGATGTTGACTTGTTATTGTCTCGGAAGCATCGCTGACTGAAGTGATACGCCCATTGCTGCTTGAAGAAAAACAGTAATATGGGTTAGCCTGCTCCCTTGCAACTCCCAGCTGAGCTACCTCCAGCATTCTGTATCTGGGTTCCAACACAGCTCTTTACACCAATTGGGAGTTTGCCAGACGCAAACCACATAGTGTCCGATGTCACTTCGAACTTCCAACTAGTAAGCGCCCCACAGTGACGGATCGCGTTCTTTATGTTCTCCCCATTGGGCCCAAGGAGGTCAGCAGACCAATTGGTCCCCGTCACTTCGAAATAGTCGTCGAAAAACTGATAGTCTACCTTGCACGTGTCTTGGACCCAAGTATTGAGGATACTGGCAACCAGGCCGCGGTCAAGGGGGACCCCGGGTTGTTGATATATTGGGTCTTGCTGGTCCAGGGGTAGAGGCTCTCTCGTGGTGCAGTCCGTTTTGACGAAGATCGTCTCGCCATCTGCTTGTCCATTGATGGTCCACGTAACTTCATCACAGACATTGCCCTCTGTAACAACGTTTACGCAATAATTTAAAGCATGCCCGAGCTGAAGCAGCTGTCCATGGGAATATGAACCACTAGGATTATCGTCAGCAGGAGCTTGTTTGAAGGAGATTGCATCTTCGTCAAAGCTTACCAGAAAGTCTTTTTGACCGGAACATACGTGAAATAACCGCATTGACCTGGGTCCAGCGTAACGGAAAAAGCGCGAGCTATTGCGCTAACCTGATTTTGGCTATAACCTGCTGATACTCCCACCTTGAGCGCACCCGCGAGATCAAAAGAAGGGTTGAGGCTCCCCATATAAGTAATATTTGTCGTAAGAGTGCTGGTTATGGAACATGTGAACGGGCCATGGCAATAAGTCCCAACGAAAGGTGACTCTTGCCCGTAGACGAACGTGGTCCCTGAAAACTGTTAGTATGGTACTGAGAAGGCATTAACAAACCATGCATTCCTATTACATACGAACTTGACAAAAGGTTGAGCAGCCTGATCTCCAATCATTAGCCTTCTCGCACTGCCCTGGGATATTGCTGTCGAATTTGTACGGGGCCGGGCAAGCGTCTTCGCGGTACTCCTGCCATATAAGAATACGTTAGCCTAACTCCCTATTATGCTCTTTACAGATTCCCACAGATCGTGATAGCTGATATCACGCATCGAAATATTTACATACTATGTAGTAGTTAGCCCTGGAAGGTGGTAGGTTTCTCTACCGGCACATATTTCGTAGCCGGATTGGGGGCTACATACCATGGTAGAGGATTGGTGAGCCATTGACACCATCGCATGGGTCTCGCCGGACAATGGAATGTAACGGAGTTGCGCGAACGAGCGACACGGCAAGGGCAAAGTTGATTACCCTCATGGTTCAAGTACAAGTATGGATATCGGATCAGTTCCAAAGAGGCTATTTATCAGCTAGGACTGCGATCAAGTCAAACCGGTGTGTGACGCATGTTTTGGTGTGATCCAGTCATCTAGGTATATACTATAATTCATAAGGACAAGCAGTGATACTTTATATATCCTTCTTCATTGTCGTTTAACACTGCGACTTAAGTTAATTTAGCACCATATCTACTTTCGTTCGGGTCCAATTCCGCTATGCTGAAACGCCAACAAGGCAAACCAAGTTCCTACGAAGCGGTAAGGCTCTCCACGCCGCATCCTAAAATCCATTCACATGCAAGTGCGTTTTTGTTGGTCTCTGGGATACTAGGTTACTGTATTTATGCCATGCCTATGGCAAGTAGTTTACTAGTATCAGAAATGATCGTTCTGGAGACTTACATGGCTCGCTGGCATTGTCTAGAACAAGAACTGGATTAATAGATTCATCTTATTGGCATGACAGATGAATTCGTTAATTACACAATGGGCTGCAGCCGAGCGTGTTAAAGCTGCCATAATTTATTAAATCTGTAATGAGCTTCTTAGAAGCGCTTGGGATGTGTCGAGGAATTCTGAGAGCTACTAATATATGAATAGATACAGGTAAATGTTAAGCGAGTCGCTCCTACTGCAGTTCTAAGGCGCGGCGTCGGGCCACCGATATCTTATACCATGAAAGGGGTTCAGATGCTGGAAAGTAAAACAACAAGAATTCGGTTATGTATTTTTGTCACAAAGCTACAGGTATCTACAAGCTCGAAAGACGAAAAAGAAATCCCCCGTAAGTTTGGGTTCAACTCTGTTCGTAAGGTGGTTGGAAGGACGCTTGCATAAAAAAAGAAATCATTATCTTACTGCATTTACTGCGTTTCTAACGATGTATGGTTTCTATCTTTTTACCCTCACCCTCGTGGTCTCTACTTTTCTCTGCTTCTTTAGTAGTTGAACCTGCGGGTCTCTGTACAAGACTACGCAGTTTTCAATATCAGAGGGTATTAGTAATAAGCTTGAATAACCGAGCATATAAGTGCCAACACATCCTTGTATATGCACATATAAACCAACATCCCACCCTACGGCTACGGCGCACAGTCATGAGGTATATGAAATTAGTGATGATCCTGAAACTGCGTCTGCAGTGCAACTTGCATAAGATCATGGATTGCAACGCTCTTCTAGGATCAGTGGCGATCGCATAGCGAACTCGCTCTTAATACTAGCGTAGCGATGCGGCGTTGTTGGTTGGCAAACACAAGGATTCCCTGCGGGCCGCAGGCTGCGGCACGGTTTTGACCCCTAATCCCACATGTCTGTCCACTAATTATTACAACCAACACCGATATCACTTTCTTTCAATCTACCTAGGTAGTCATACCTTTCCAAACAACAACTTACAACTTCAAGTCGGCATTCATATCCTCCTACGAGCGATTTGACCGCATTCCTGGACAAACCTGATGTTATCACGATAATAGCTCCATACTTGACACGAAGCTTCTGCGACCATCCGCCCCTTTCCAACAGGGATTAAACATCCACGTCCGCAAGAGCGAACATCTTTCGCAGCCATTTAGTTATGGCAGATACCTGGTCCACACCCTGTGAGAAAGGCGGTATCAGGTATATAGTAAGTTCATTGTGGCACTATGTCTAAAAGATCAGAAGTCTGAAGGCCTTCAGACTTCTCTGGCTATAACAGTGTATCTCTTTGCTCCTCCGTCCTCGAGACCCCTGACACACCCGTCAGTCCACGCATTCAACTTGCACTCACAGCAAGGCTGATTTTAGTAGGACTCGATGAGAACGATGGGTACCCTCATTGACCCAGCGCTAGCATCCACCCATCATGCCACATGGATGAACTACAACACATTTAAACACGATTGTAATAATCGCAGAGATAATCGGGCTCTTCATGTTTATGAGATAGCGTTTCGCTGTGCCATTGGCGCAGTCACGTTTGTCGACGTCGTTTATATTTGGTACCACTTGTTGATCTCTTTGATTACCCATGGAGCAGACGTTCATAACGCCTTCCCGTCATCGGCCAAGAGATGATAGTAAAGTGGTGCAGTGTGATATTGCTTAGTTATTTCTGAACTTTGGGGTACAGGGGTAATTTAATTTGGCGATGGCTTCACGTGCAAAATAACGATACACAACACATACCCCATCAGCTTCTCCTTTTCATACAATTTCAAGCGTTGCCTTTGCCTGATCATCGCATTTCCCAGTGTTATCTTAGTCATTAGGGCCTATTGAAGTGCAGAATCTATCCATCTCATTAGGTCTGGACGAGTCTAGGCTCGGGACTGAAGTTCTCTACCTTAATCGAAAGGACAGGGCTAGATCTGCAGTAGGTCCCACGCTGGATGTGCAGTATACAGCTGTTGCCACTTGATGAAGTCTGTCGCGCGCGTCGAACCCACCGGCAGCACCGTTTTTTCCGCACTATCTACACCACCTACCTAGGTATCTACCTACATATAGGCAGTCAAGTAAACTAAAGGCAAGCTCGGCAAGCCTACCTCGGTAGGTAGCATATAAACCAATATTAATACCTTAATAGAGCTTTGTTTTAAGCCCTATAAATGTTGACCGAAGTATTCTGCAACCTTTAGGTATGTTTAAAAATGTATACAGTGTATAAATGTTAGGCCAGTTGGAGTAGGCCTGCAGACAGCTGCATACTGCACATCCAGCGTGGGACCTACTGCAGATCTAGCCTTGTCCAATGGAAAAGGGTGCAGAGATTTTAGCATTGCTCCCACTAGAAAATAATTAATTGGAATTGAGCACTGCTGTATTAAGGGCCTGTCAAAGGGCTTAGAATTGCAGCTTGCCAGAATAAAACAATCTGCTAGGGCTGCAAAGATCCGAGGGTCCATTCAGATTCCATCCGGCCTTCGTGACTAATTTGACTCTATAATTATACAACTGGAACTGACCGCCTAACTTCTGCGGCCTGATTGGCTTGTTTTAGAAAGTGATGTTTACATAACCTTACTTTTCAATAATCTGCATGACTCGGTCTTCGGCCGTATACACGTGTGGCGTATGTCTTCTGCCGCTCCCTACGAAGGCTAATTACAGGAGGCTCTCGTTGTGACAAGGGCTCTTGTAGATGGCTTAGAACTTAGTCATATTCAGCAAATAATTCACTACGGGTCTCTAGGACCTTCGTTTCCCTCCTTCTTTGAGGCGGGAGAAACTTGGGCTATTGATGCTTCTCAAGCTTCATAAACCTAAGACCTTCTTTGCTCGTTGGGCTCTTTCACCTTAACTGTTGGTTCCGTACGCATATAACAATCTGATCTTGTGACTCTATATATATCTAATCACTTCTAGCTTGACTCTCGCCAAGGGCATGGTTGGCTGCAGGTGGCCTAGAGGGTCTTGGCAGTCTTGGCCGTATGACACTTGTGCAGCAACAAGTAACAGTACAGTACCGGTACCCCATGACTGTAGATCTCACAGTTGTAGATTGATCGATTAAACGACTGTGATGGTCAGTGAAGAGATGAAACAATTGCTATGCCCTCCCTCCGGGTGACGAAAGCATACACAATCCTGGTTCAATACCCTGTCCTAAGCCCAATCCCTATACTCCGACACCTATGCCACTGTGCTGCATCTGCATTCGTACCGACCGAAGCTTTGCTGGCAGAGGAAGCGGACAATGAGATAGCAGCCAGGGGTCTCGCTCATTCAGTCAAGCAGTGGATGTACTGAACCACGACGTTGCCAGCTGCGAGTATCAGTGGGTGGTTAATCCAGAACGCCTCCTTGTTGTAAGCTGTCCCATCGGGCTTGTCTGCACCCCGTTGATGTCAGCATACATATAAATATATAGTTATCGCGTTCGTGCCCCAAACATATGATCCTCTTGACTCGGCTAAGACAGCTAAAGCAAGGCCTAAAAGAATACAAGGACGGGAGGGAGGGAGGGGGGGATGCAACGGGTGGTTCTACTTACATGCAAAGCAGAAAAAAGTGTATTCACTGATGTCTTCCTGTTCAATGTACAGCCCTGAAACCTTGGACAGCAACCCGGGATCCTCGAATGTCAAGCCAGTATCGTATGGTGTCCACTTCACCGTCGTGTTTACGTACCCCTCACACCCGAGCTTCTCAACTATGAGGTCAATGGGCTTGGACTGAGCGTGAGCGATGCCAGCAAGGCCGGCGAGGCCAGCAAGGAGAGATGTTGCTGCGGTGCGCATTATGGCCGGGTTTGAACTAAATTCAGCGACGTAGTGGGTTTGCGCGTTTGTATATGTTTATTGCTTTGTGGCAGTAATTATTGGGTTCAGTGAAATTATTCAGGTTGCTGATGTTGGATGGATGCCTATTATTATATGATGGCGACGCGAAATGCACGTGATTTATCTTCATCTTATTCAATATCCACTCGCTCCTCGCAAGTTCGCTCCATTCATTCTCTCTAACCTACCATCCTTGCCCCGTTGCCCGGTAACTAACGCGATAATTAATACGAGATGTCACAGCTGATTTAACTTGCGCCGCATACATACATACAGTCTTACGCTTAATTATCTCACCCATTCCGAATGAGGACAGCTGGATTTTTGCAGTCGTATCCACATTAGACCTGCAGCTGTAGGACTTTCTTTTCATCCGTCAGCATAGTGTTGAAAAATGCATTGTAATTACCGTCAGATAGAACTATGACTCTATGAGCGAAAATAGTCCTTGGCGGGGATGAGTCCTCCCCCTGCATGAAATAAAACAATCAACTACGCAGGTTTGGGTCGCAAATATACATCAGGCTTGGCACAGTAGGCCAATACTAAAGATGATGGACATATACGACCTTGACCTCCGTACCTAATCCACATTAAAGTGCAGGGCCTGATTAGAGGCAACGTTGTATCCCCCAGAGTATTTAAATATCGGATGCCAAAATCTCCATGCTTCCATAGGAATACCTCAACGTTTGTATGTATTATTACGACTGGATCATGCGTAATAAGCCGGAGGTCTCGAGTCTAGCGGCCATAGTGTGCGATGCCACCAACGCTCACCGCTGTTAGGGATGTATTGTAGCACAGCGTCATGAGTCACGCCTTCGTGCAACAAAACATCTACCATCGAAGATAGTCCGTGTTTCTGTGCAATTGCCATCGCCCAGCCACCTGTGCCTGGTGTGTCTAGTCTGGCACCGCGCTCCCTAAGCAAGCGAAACAGGTCCATCCGTTCTTTAGATACGGCAAGCACAATAGGAGGTGGGCAGCCTCTTTGAACGTCTGCCCCATAACTTAACAATAACTTTACTATATCAATATTTCCTTTCCTTTTCACAATTAGAATCTTCAATTCAGGATGAAAGACATGCCGATAACTCAACCAAATCGACCTAACAAGTGAGAGTTTAGACAGGACTTACCATACAGCTTCCATAAGAGGTGAATTTGGCAGTTGCGGTGTATTAGAATCTGCGCCAGCTTCAAGTAGAATTCTGACGATTTCTTCATTTGCAGATCGAGTCGCTGATAGAAGGGGTGCACTATTCCACCCTTCTCGGGTTTGATTTGGGTTTGCGCCTTTGGCCAGCATGTAGTAGACCTGCGAGACGAAATGTTGTTAGTCCGTCGTATTGAAGGCAATTGAAAGCAGGAGAATGCAACAGGAAATCAAAATAGATGTAAGGAATAATAGACTCAGGGGATGTATAGGGGGTAAGGCAAGAATTCCTATTCTCATCCTAGTGACTCATGTTCTGGGAGTGTTCCGTGATGAAGGCATAACAGACACCCACAGACTGACCATGTTAATTTCTCCGAGAGCAGCCCAGTGTATAAGCCAGCCAGTTGGGTCATAGTTACGTCTATTGGGGCCGAAGGCTAGACTGCTAGGTTCTAGGAGGGCAGCAACTCGCTCGTAGCATTGTGGGACTGGCATGCGACAGATCAACTTTTCAAGCATCATGGCATCCATGAGCCCCTCCACACCCCTCTCGGTCAAATTGATTGGTCTCTTATCAAGGGCAAAGTTTACAGCATCTTGACAGCGAGGATGCCAAGCATATCTGAAGATTTCTCGCTGTTGAGAGTATGGAAGAGAACCTGTATCCCGGTACTTGGGAACACATGAGATTAATAGTTCAATCATATCGAGGCTTCCTTGAAGTGTGGCTGCGTGGAAGGCTGTACCAAAAACTGTGCTACGAATGTCGGGCTGGTTGACTCTAGAACAGAACTGGACCCCATCCGCGATTAAACCTTTGATGTAAGGCTTCTGGCCAAGGTAGATAGCAGCAACGTATAAATCGGCTTCGAGGTCTCCGTCGGAACATGGCTCTTCAACTTTAGGTTCTTGTAGTAGTTTTTCAATACTGTCATGCATTGCTAACAGGATGAGTAATATGGTACACTAGTTAATCCTGGAAGTTAGTAATAGCCGTAAAGGCTAAGGTCCAAGTAATGTTGTGTCTGAGCCATACGAGAATATTTTAATAGGGAACTCAATGAGCCTAACCTTCATGACAATTTCACCTCCAATATGTCCTTCTATTTCACAGACAGCTTTCGCGGCTCGATGTATCCGACCAAGCCGAGATGTAGTTGACTTTTCCCGTACTGTCTGATATTCCAGGTACGAGCACATATATGAAACAAAAGCTGGTCGACACCTGAAAAACTTTTCCGTAGGGAGAAGACAACCCGCAAGCTGACTTAAAAGACGAAGCCGAAAAATGGCATCATCGATGTAGGTCTTGAACTGGCCTTGAAGGAGTGTAAATTTACAGCATGCTCAATAATTCTGGATGATGGCGTGGAACGGGCTAACGAGGGAGAAGACGTACGGCTAACAATACGAATTCGCATTACGTGCTCGAATTGGCGCGACTTGACAATTTGCTCGAAGATGGGCTGCACAAGCTCTGGCGGAAGCTTAAAGAGATGCATATCTACAAATGAGAGAAGTCACTTGGTAGGCCCTACGACCCATACCTCAACTCTCGAAACTTGAAATTATAAGGAAATGAAAGCTTGGAGCAGTACTTGCCTAATCTCTCAACCCAATGACCTTCAGAACGCCATAGTGTTGTTAGGATGAAACTTATGGGTATTTTTGGGCGTCCTGTGTGGGCGGTGAAGCCAAAATGTGTAACATGCGGTATGCATATTGGAACCTATATCACCAAATTGCATGTGCAGCGGCGCACAGCAAATCCGGATGACAAATCTTGATGACAAAAGATGGGGAAAAATGAGAATGCAGCAAAAGCGAGAGACGCACCCCACTCACACCTTCTAATACAAGTCAACCTAGGTACCCCATCAAGCAAAGACGCAATCCAGTTGTTCCTTCAAGCCAAGAAGTTTTCTGCCGTGCAACTACATTCGGGGTAAAGAGGAAGATCGAGATACGAATTGGTATCAAGAAGAAGTTTTCTTGGCTACGCCAAGAGAAGGTATGATCGAAACGTATTGTATCTATATCGCTATTAGTTGCTTCACATTCAGGGCGCAAGTTGAAAATATGGCCAATGAACCGTATCACAAGTGCATATCTCAAGCCGCACATTCCAGCCAGGGCTCTTGCTGTTGATGTTATTGTCCATGAATGGCAACTGTAGTCTTGGGCGAGGGCGAAAAAAAAATACTGTTATGCTAAAGCTCAACCTAGGGGGTGCAACAAGTGGTAATAAACAGTACCACGTTGCCATCGGACTCTCGAATTAGTATGTAATTAGTATATATATTACATGTATAACAAGGACAGAGTTCTGGGGTTTGAACTTGATGCTATTCAGAGAATAATGAAAGTTAACCAGCAGTGACGCCAATTTTTCTACTAACCCGCCTCTACTTTCTCTAGTTACGCCACCTAAAATAGTTCTGTACAGCCAACCTTCGGCATCTCTGTATACCTACCTCATAACTTGTGTAGATATCAGCGTATGCTTAAATATCAATCGCGTGTCATGTAATATCCTATGCGTCATGACTCTGGCTTTCATGAACATATGCGATGTTCTTCCAGAAAACTTATATTCCTTGTGGTGCTATCTGCTACGCCGATAAGTGACTCCAAAACTATCTGTCAACTGATAGGCATGTAACATTCCAAAACGATTGTAGAGATATGCTAACAACTTTGGTGTTGTGCAGACTCTGAGAGTTCTGAACATCTCCATGCCCAGCTCAAGTTATAATAAAAGTCTCATCCTCACTACGTCTAGACCTGCTTAAACAAGTTACCATGAGTCATCCCGAGATTGCGTCTCGGCCACGTCGTTATCGTCTTCGCACGATAGGCCTTCCAACCGGATAACCAGGACATCAGGCGGGGCAGATAGAAGCCAATCAGACCACTGTTTCGAATCCATTTCGTCTACACTGGTCACTTTAAGCTGTATCTGCAGGTCAGGCTGATGTATATAATCCCCAAAGCTCCCCATCGTTGGTTTTAACTGGCGAAGAACAATGCCCCGCGTCCTTCCATGGGCGCCTACTGCATCGGCTGATAATCGAGTATATACCGGCTGACTGCGTATGTCCCTAGGCTTCCAAAAGACTAAACGTGATTTGTAAGCTTATGATCTATGTGTGACTAGAAACTCAGAAAGGATTACTGTTGCCTGGCTTCGCAAGGTCACGAAACTGGAAATAAGGGTATTTGAAAATAGAAAACGTTTCTTACCTTGAGATTCTGGATTTACCTCGTCATAGTCGGGATGCTCTCCGCCAGTCCATTGAACAGCTAAACATATCTGACGATGGAGTTCAGTGACCGAGATGCCTTCTTCTACGGACTAGAGCACACAGAGTCAGCGATTAGGATAGGTACGTCAAGTGGAGATGCAATTAGGAACTAAAAAATAGATGGGGAAACAAGAAAAAGGAAAGGGAGGATGGGGAGGTGGTCAGTAGGCTGCTTACTTTTCTGTCCCTCAAGATTCTTAGTGCGGCCCATGACATGCTGAGTGATAAGTCATCGGGTTTGTGGGATCCGTATGTGGAGGTATTGAAGGCGGATGCACTTATACACTCGACGATGCCCTCGCCCCTAAAACGGCCGCAAGTTAAGCTGCTGCACGCATTGTTTATGAGGAGGATATCGGCCTCAGAATCGGCAAGGGCAATGGAAATGATGCTCGAATCTACCGTAGAGCTCATCCTATAGTATGTCAGTAAACCAAGTTTAAGGTGCCGCCGCTCAGCCAAGAAGGGCGCTTCATCAGGAATATACTTGCTTACTTGGCCTCAAAATGCGACGACCATCTAGGGCAGCCCCTTTGATCTTCATGCTCATTCCCATGGCCGTCATACCAGATAATAAAAAGAGTCTCGGGACTGTCTGCACGTGCCAGGTCCATAAGCTTCTTAGTTAAAGCCAGATGAGGTTTCTTCATAGGAATTTTGAAGCGCCATACATCGTATTTGTATAGGCACTCGAAAGTCGTTTGAAACTGTTTCTGGTCCGCATCCAAGCCTGGTAGATCGTGCTCCTCCCAGCTAATCAGCAGAACGATAACCCGTTCGTAGCGACTCGTTTCGCTGCGTCTGACCCAATTCTCCTTTACTTCGTCCTGAGTTATTTGCAGCGGTGTTCTAGTGTCCACATACTCTGGAAGCTCGGTAAGACCCCAAGGATCTACGGAATTTGAGTTGTCTTTATGGTCGCCATTCTCCTCTTCAGATGACTCTTTAACCGATTCATTCGAATGATTTGAATCATCAGACCGCTCAGGTTGCTCGGTGTTCTCGGACAATTCCGGGCTTGTGGAAATCGGTGTCACAACAGGGTTGCTGTCATTGGAGAACTGCTCCCTCCAGGACAGTTCATGACTGACTGACTCAACAGATTCCCGCTGCATTATGAGAACCAATATTTAAAAGATAGAAGTCCTGTAGGCTTGTGGTTGTCGAAAGAGTTTGATGATCTCTACGACAGAGAATCGCAAAGGATTCAGTCAAGGGTGAATTTGCGATCAAGAAAAATATCGAGTCAAGTTGAATAAATTTGCTCACCACGATCTTGTGGTATATAAGTCAGACGACGGAAGAAAATGATAAGAATCTGGCAGTGCATCGTAAGTTTTATAGAAACCGCAGAGCTTGGTACTTAAGCATAGGCTTGTTGCGAGCATTCTATTGTCGCTGCCAACAAGTCATTGTTGACTGGAGATGAATGGATACTAGGAACAATTGGCTATCAATGAGAAGAGTGAATAGGCTAGGTGAATGGGCTTTATGAATGGATGGAATGAAGGTCTAGCCCATATACATTGACCAGGTCGAGTCAAGTTAGGCGGCAGGCAGCCTTACCGTGGCTGAGGATATGCCAGCTGATGCCTAAAGTGTTGCAAGATATGTATTGCAGTATTTATTTCTTGACAGTCAGATCAAGTAGTTGATTGAAAACTAATCCAGCTTCGAATCAAAATTTCTCCCATTTGAATTTTAAGTTCATAAGATCAATGTAAAGTGGTGTCGTGGTTATGGAATTCAGGTACCACCAGATGCCTATACTGGCCCACACAGGTGATGAGTTATGGACATCACGCAGAAGGATATGACACAGTACCTAGGTATGTATGCTAATAATAGCGCTCTATTTTTTTGATAATGGTTGTTCTTGCAAGAAAACAAGCAGGAACGTATAAGACAATGGGTTGTTTGTATTGAAGCAATCTTTGTTTTGGAAATGTGCATTGTCGAATGTGAATGGTCAATGCATCAAATCGTACAAACCAATACATTGATGAATGTATCGAAAGATACACCTGTTATTAATCGATGATTTGGGCGTTGAGAGACGATTTGCATTATTGTTCGATTGAGCATATTGAATCGTGCGAAACGCATTTGATGCCGCTCGAAGAATTCCCACAGATTAGTCTGCAAGGCTTCGTTCACTATACTATCTACTTTCAATTATCTAAATGGGTACTCCCAGTCACTCTCTGTGTAAGGGATATTAAATTTACACCACTATATCCAGGGAAGAGGAATTCATATCTGCACAGTTGGTAAAAAAAACAAACTCCAAAGCCACACTATAGGAGATAGATATCTATGTCGAGTTCAGGGAGAAAACTAAATGAAATAGTGTATCTATAAATCAAAACCTCGGTAAAATATTCGCAAGATGTTTCCAACTAAACGAGCATTTAGTAAGTACACCAGTTGCCAATGGAAAATAAAACTACATTTCTCTTCTATTTATAAATATATTCAACGCTCGTATATAAAATGTAGGGTAATGACTACCTACTTGCGCAAGATAATCCCGAGAACTTTCACATACCATTTTCAAAGTGTCGCGTTGGATCGCGAACTACCGTTTCAGTCGTCCCGAACCAGATGTTGTAAAACAGTGGTCCCGTAGGAGTGCAGGTGGTAATTAGAATAGATTTCGTCCCCGGGCTTAAAATTGGCCTCCATCAACTTCTCAATATTGATCTGAAAGATCTTGACATGTCTCACGCAGTCGTCGGAGTGGCTAACTATAGCTTTCTACAGGTATAATATTAAACGGAAATCTTCCAACACTGAACCTTTTCAGTCGCCCCGGCAACAGCGCCATTTTCGTTTCCCCAAGTAATAGTGAACATCAGCAGTAACTGTATTAAGTAGAAACTCACCAACTATCAATGTACCATGGACGCGAGATTCGCAGACAGTTTATTCACATCCGCCTGCTGGCTTTCTCAGACATTCTCTACTATTGCCGCTGCGCCAGTTAGACCTCATTCATGACGCTGATTAACAAACGGCGACTCCCGACTCGTCGATTTGGCGCAATGGTAGCGTACAGACCTCCTAAGTCTGGGGTTGCGGGTTCGAGTCCCGTGATCGATGCGAATAGTGTTGGTATTCAATGGGCTAGCACCATGGATTCATACCTTTTTACACAATTAGCCTATGCCGCCTCAGAAATGTTGTCTTTTGTCATGTCAATGGCGTAAAAACTATTCCGGTGCGTTGCGTTGTTTTATCGCCACCTGTTCTAAAGGAGGCATACCTCATTAATCTTCGATGTTAGCTCAATATTACTTCTGATTTTTACTAGTTCTAGTTAATATGGAAGTAAACTATAACCGGTCAGTTTGCTTCAGTTTAGTTATAGTTTTACCAAGACTTGGTTATCTAGTGTTCACGTAATGACTACGCCTTAGTTGTATACTAGTAGTATAACAACAGTCTGCTCAATCCTTACTTCTATTGCTGAGCTAACGTCGAAGACCATAGAATAGGTATAAGTAGGCCAAGAGTGGTACGAATGAAAGTGACTCCATCGGATAGGTTTCCGAGCCATATTCAATATCTAGGAACTGGGACATAACACTCAATGTTGAATACCTTGTTTTCTATATCTCGTGCTTTGATTTTCTGCAGTAGTTTTATTGATAAGGGTATCTCTCATATCTCGGGACGAGTTTCCTAACGGAAATGTCCATTCTTCCGGCTCTCTTTCATCTAAAACCAACAAGGATGAACAAAGCTAAGATCTAGTACAAAGAAAACAAGAGCAGCTAAAAAAAAAAAAAAGGTCGGAAACCCGCAATTGAGGGCTCCGGTTTTTTTTTTTTTTTAACTTCTCTACAGAATCCAAAGAAATCATTACATTGCAAACACGGTAGGTATTCGCTTTTGGGCTTCTGTCCAATTGTTTCCGGCTGTTTTCCCGCAAAACAGCCAGCCGAAGAAAAAATTTTAGGAAAAGGGGGGGTATTAGCACCGTGTCGTAAGCTAGAAACATCGTAAAGCCGACAGGTCATGATGTCGAATATTGCGTAATGCTTGGGCCCGTAATCGATTATCATCAAAGTCATACAGAATGAGCCATGGGAGTGGTAAGTAGTCATAGTTAATACAAGTCGACGGCCCTTCGGAGAAGTCGTAAAAGCAAGATCGCGTGAAGCAGTAGTTGTGTTGTTCCCGAATCATAAAAAGCCCCCCTCGTTTCCAATTACACCAATGCTGCCTCGCCATCGGCAGCGCTCGTCCGAGGTCTGGCTAGGGCCTCGAGGACTCATGGACCCACGTGGAGTATGCGTATCATAATCACCGCTTCCACGATTGCTGCCGGTACTGGCGTTCGATTGAATGAGTAGACTACTAGTGCCGCTCAATCGTTTCGTGAACTCATTGAAGCTGAGGTTCTTCATCTCAGAGGTAGAGTGACGTTTCTCATTGGATCGTCGCATCGCAAGGTTTTCGGTCTGTCTCAGTGGTGGGGATGATGGAATATGGAAAGGAGGACCGGGAATATACGGTTGGCTGCTGGTCCGCTGGGCCGTAGGTCGACTTCGTGAGTGTGACGTGTGTGGGCGTGAAACTGATGGTGCATTCCTCAGTCCAGATTCGCTATAAGTTGAATTGTGACGGTTGGTAATGAATCGAAGTGCCTTGAATGTTGTCGCATCCATCCCATCATGACCGCCATCTTCGAAGGCGTAATCGTCACTATCTTCATCGTCATCATCGACTTCCCGACCAAACTCGTCGTCATCCTCGTCGCTCTCATCATCCCATGTGCTCCTTAGAGGCTCAAGCTTTGTCTCCTTCGATCTCACGATTTTCTGGCGATTTTCTGTTTCACGCATCAGTGCCTCAAATCTTGCAAGAGAAGTGAGTTTCTCTTCCCCTGCGACCTCTCTATCGGAGCCGGGGATACATCGCATTTGGAAAGCCCGGTCTAGGATAGTCTCACGAGGGACTATAGGTGGGCTTGACTCCAAGCTAGGCTGACTAGGGCCCTGGGATGAACTTATGCTGGCCCGCCCCATGATAGGGGAGCTCAGAGTCGAAGAGCGTCCTTGTGCCATTGTCCACCCTTCAATCAACTGCTCTGGATATTCATCTACCGTAGCAGCCGGTGAAGGAAGTTCCGAGTTCTGAAGATTGGCATAATGCTGCTGAACGAAATTCATAGCAGCCGGCACCATGGAGCTGGCTTGAGAAGAGAGATCACTCGTTCGCGACCGAAGACTAGGGGATCCAGGAGCATATACTGAACTTGGTTCGCGTGACAGGGGAATGGCTCTGCCAGACGACTTTGTTTGCAGCTTTGACTTCAGCTTTCCCTTTGCACTCGACGCTGGCGAAGACTTTTCGGCTATATCTGGCACCGGCGAGAACGGGCTTATGAAGGTTGGTGACGATGGACTAATTGGGCTCATAGGCATGGATTGTTGTCGCTGCACGAGAGTCTGAATGTTCCTTGCCCAATCGTCCAGGCTATACTGTGATCCTTCGGTGGTGAGAAACAAAAGTGTTGAGGGACCCGAATCCTTGGTCGCAATTAGTCCTCCTGATCGGCTCGATCGACGCTTTCGCAGCTTGTCGGTTGCCGGGTCGGGAGAAATCTGGATAGTTAAAGTAGGAATGTGACCCTGTTTTCGGTGGGCAACCTGCCGCACTTGGCAATCTGTTATCGATGTAATTGAATGCTGGCAAATGGGCTCTTTATCCTCCTACAGGCCTGTTAGCAAACACAGTCTCAACATCTGATCCATCCAAAGCGCACCTTGGACTTGTAAACCGAGAGGTAAGTGGCGTCAGTGAGACCCTTCAATTGTGATCTCGAAGCCCGTCCGCCTACATCTCTCATACGGGCATTGGACAAGACCTGTGAAAGCGACAGGTTCGGCTGGTGGCCTTCTTTATACGATAATGAGCCAAGGACGACATAGCGTGGCTAAATCGGACTGTGTTAGCACTTCAAGGAAATAAATCATTGGGTGCGCACTGGGTGGCAGCAGGTAGCAAATCACCTTCCAGACAGGCTTTCCGAGGATTGGGCCCCGGTCGGGAGGCATGAGAAGAATGTCCTCCATGGCGGCGATAGGTGTATATCAGAGTAACAGCTTGGAGTTAGATGAGTGTTGCGCGGGTTGGCGCAAAGATTTTAGGCCTGACCCTCAATGTATAAAAGTACAATCGCGCACAGCTTAAAAATATGAAACATAACCTAAACGCGAGAAGCCGAGCTCTTTGATCTGTTGTCAAAACGGCATGCTGAGAGCGAACCGGCGAAAGGGAGGACCAGATGGCGACGAGCCTTTATTCAGAGTGATCAAGAGAAGCCCGATTCACAATGCAGGCGAGAGGCGCAGAAAAATAACAGCCAGCTGGTCGGCCTTCCTCGGAATGAAACTACTGACCAGAGACAACTCAACACACCTCGGCCAGTTTTCCGCAAGAAGGCGAGAGCAGAAAGAAAGGTGGCCAACCACCTGCCAGCAAAGGAAAAGTGGCGTGAAAGAGAAGAAAGAAAGGGCGAGAGCGAGATGTAAGTAAGTATGAAGTGAAGTAGTAGAACGTATGCAGTGTAGTGGGATAGGCCGACCGCAAAGCCTCGCTATCCACGGTCGGCTGACCCCTGTACATTCACGAACATTAATTTAAATATCTTGAGTACGCTACCTACACTAGACAGAGCAAGTAGACGGTAGAAATGGTCAGACTAGTGTACCGAATAGCGTACTGTACCTTATCTGGGCAGCGGACTGTTGAAGTAGGTAGGTGTCTCTCTCTCTCTCACTGTACGCTCCAGATAGGGAAAATGTGTTGTGTGGTAATTGTGCATCTGGAAAAATGCCCAGGGGTAGGGTGGATAGAGAAAAGGATCGATGTACATAGCTAACGTACGTGTAGGTAGTGTACTGTAACTCCTGAGAACGCCATCAGGTCCATGATGAAATATGGAGAAACCGGCTGGGATATAATCGGCTTACTTACCTGGCTAAACTTAGAATAGAAGAAGTGCAGGGATTCCACACTCTTAAAAAATTACTTGACAGTCTTGACCATCTTCAGACTCGTCTAACTCAAAGCAAACATCTCCCTATCCTTATAGCAGCATGGCGCAGCCCAATAGACTTTGTATTTATATGTAGTACTAAGTATTAGTTGTATACTCCGTACACATCATAATTTTCCTACTTGAGAATGCAACCGGTACCCAGTCTAGTAAAAGAGTTCACTCCTACTATAGGTAGCTGTTCATCGTACTTAAATAGGTGCGTTACCGTATGCATTATAGACAGGGTAACATGGAGACCACACCGTGAGCTACTGCACGGCCCCCTGAACGGCAGCATGTAGGTATGTAGGTACACTCCTTCACCCTCAACAGATCCTCAACGAAAGATGCGAGCCCGGCAGCTGGATACCTACCTGTAAACGTCAAGTTAAAAGTCGGCCAGGTTCAGGGGTTTACAGAAGCCTGCAAGATACCGATATACTGACCCTAGGTTCTGATCCGGGTGCGCGACCAAACAGGATCACCAGGTCTTGTGACCTAACCCTTCCATGCTGTGTCTCGCACAAGCACAAACGAGCGAACAAGAAGCAAGGACGGTGGCCGGCTTCCATTACACTACATGACACCGGACAAACCGGAGAGGACGATAACAACCGGAGAATAAGGAGCGCTCAAGTGGCTTTTTAGTTGCTACTACAAATTCTACGGTAGCGAACAACCCGTCAGCACCTTTGAAGCTCGGCGAATATACAGACACTTCACAGACCTACTTATACGAATACATAGTAGTATCTCAAGTGACGAGCTTCATTGCAGCCGCAATACTTTTCATACTTGGGCGGTTATTCTAGCCGCTCTACATTACGTACAATACCGGTAGTACACTAAACGCCAAGTAGGGAGAGGTGCCTGTAATGGGATGGTAGTCAGAGACGGAGGGAAAACGCCGCATGTCGAAGGTCAAGAACTAGTGTTTGCACTTCAGTAGATAGTGCACGATCTATCTATTCTGCCCTAAACTACATTCTCCATAGCACTAGGTACTCCTTACTTCCAAGTTCCAATAGGTATGTACACATATCTCCGATTGTACGTGTATGCAAAGCCTCAGGGATACTGACTAATGAAGGTCGTGAGATTGATCCTGCTGCGTCTAGCCCAATCGCTTGTCTGCAGAACAGAAGCTGCCGCGCCCGTGACACATAACCTGCAGTAGTTCCCCACGAATGCCATAGAAACGCCGCAGAAACGAGCGATGGATCGATTGAGGCGTGTGTAGCTCGGCAGGTAACTGTAATAATCATGTCCTCAAGTCCGCCGGACTGGCTGGCGAATACAACAACAGTTCATCGAGCGAGCAGGTTAAGGTACGTGCCGTAGGTCGTAGGTCGCAGGTCACAGGCCGCAGGCAATGCGGCCATCTTTCGAGGATGACATTGGATGCTACCCCATATGCTCCATATGCTGCCCAACTTGTTCAAAAGCAACAGGAGATGTCTTTATTTTCGCTGCTGCACCAAGAATGTAGTCATACTTTGGCTCAACGCCCCCCCAATCTTGGCATATTTATTCCCGCTCTGACCTCTACACTACCCCCATTCCAAGACTTATACTAGGCACAGGCTAGGAATAGCCAGAAACTATCGTTCTATAGCCACATTAAGTACGTGTACAGTAGACAGAATCGCCAGTTGGCGTTGTGTTCCTTTTGGTGTATCTGAGTATTGTCGCCTTTCCCATACCCTTTGTGAATAGTCGACCATGCCATGTCCGTCTGTACAAAGCATGCAATCACCGCCGCGGAGCGCGCCCGGCAATGTGCTGCAGAAGCGCTAGAACATATATAGAATCCCTGGAGAGGCCCCGGCCATCGAGCTGACCGCCACGCATGGATAGGGAACACACATACAATACTGTGCGATCGTACGCTGTGCTTGTCGATGACAGCTTCAGATTGTCGACGAAAACCTGCTTCTGAAACGTGCCGTGCTGCCCTGTACCTACTACTATGTAGTAAATCGGTTTTCAGTACTCCTACAACCATAAGATACTGTATGGAGTTGGAGCGCTCATGTAGGCATCTGTGAGGAACCGTGAGCACCCTCGCACTCATTAATTAGCCAGCTTACAATCGGTGGAGGATTAGCCCGCTTAGATAGCTAACCATCGGCAGCTAATATCACGGACAGACACGGAGTTTGCCAATTGACTGTCTCAGCCAGGCAAAAGCAGGTAAATTTTAGGGTGACAGATTGTACCACATGACATGACAAACATGGCTGCGTCAAGCCAGCCTCCCATTTAAATACATTTCTAGCTGATATAGAGACCGATATCAAAGATGGTTGACGCCACAACGACTAGTGTTACCAGAAAGTGCCCTAAACAGAGTCGGCACAAGATGCCAGCAGCTCTGGGTCTGATGTATGTCTTACCAGTCGAGCCGACTAATTAGCACTTTTGGAGCTGTTCATGTTCAGTATCATCCGTCACGTTTCAGGATGCCGAATCAGTATAGATAGGCAAGACGAGATACGCCACGGCGGAGCTTGCCGTACAGATGCTCGCAACACTCCGTGATGATCACCTACATAGTATATCTTCCATCTCACCATATTCCGGCATCACACCGACGCCAGCCACGTCGGGCCCCCTCGGCAATCAAGGTCGCACAATACAGATTCAAGACGGTAGTTTGCGGGTTGGGGTCACCCTGAAATTCCCACATTCGTGAGTCAACTTCCGACTCCCGCCCAGTACGACCTAACGAGAAGTAGTGAGCGTACTGTTGAGGTTGTGATCTCAACATCTTTTGCTTACGTAGCTATACTATGTACGTAGGAAGTTAGCTACTCAGCGCACTAGTATCGATTTTATCTACGGCTTTGCCTTGGAACTTGGACCCCTGACCGCCGCCAACAAAAGACCACGCATAACCACATAGGGCATGCCTACTTACTGCTTACAAGTATACATGGTAAGTAACTATTGCTATAATAGCTGCTATAATAATGCCAATTAACGATCTCCTTCAGATCTGCTCTAAGTACAGTTATACATACAGTACTGTCCACTACATAGAACTATACTACACTACATATTGGTCAACCAGGCCATACGATACCAAGTAGGTATTGCGTCCTGATCCTTTGCCGTTCATTCTTGGCGCCACTAATTAAGGATCTGAAACGTAAACGGTTCCCAAACAGGTAGGTAGGTAGGTAGGTAGGTAATAGTATCCGTATGCTAGTAACTGTATGACGGGAGTGCGAGAGAGATGGCGCATACTTAGGATTCCGCACATAGTACAATTCATGTACGGATAGATAGACAGATCATAAATCTCGAGAATATCCATAAGAAGCATGGCATCTACATAATATGTTTACATAGACCAGGTGACATACTATTCAACTAGGTGCAGGCAAACCATCAGACCTTGAGACCTGCACTGCAGTATACCTAGAGCCTAGACTAACCGCGTAGCCACCAGGTTGGTCACTCAACTCCTTAACGGCGATGTTGTCTTACGGTTCTGGAATGTGGTCACCGCTTCGAGCTTCCCTAAACAGTACCCAAGCTACCAACCTGGTTCTCTGACCCGACAATACCAGCTACCTAGGTATGCTTCATGCCAAGCTAGAAGGCCCTGTTGCATCGTTGAGGCGGCGATCTCAGCCGAACCCTACGGATACGACTTAAGACATGCTTGTTTGATGTGCCTTGCATCATGCAGTGTTTGTGTATGTTCGTACGGCTACAGTAATGCAGTTCAAGTGAGCTGACTGACTGGCTGAGACACTTGATACAGTCACGAAGCAATGTCTGGCGCCGTATTCATATCTTCTACTAAGTGTGATGTTCTTCACAGAAGGTTCTCCCTTTTTCATAGCCCCGAGAAATGAACATAGTCGCGCCTGAAGCCAACTCGTGTACCTACTCCAAATGTAGTTACCTACATGTAGCGGGTTCTGGCTTGGACTTGTATTCGACTGGGAGAACTATGTCCTTATGTAGAGTCTGAGCTTAAATGTCCCGTCTCATCTTGACACTCGTTACACAGCTTTAGAGTGTTGCCGGGCACTCTTTTACGTGTAACGTTCAATAGAGGTTGCTTGTTACCTGTAGCAAATACCCATTCATCACAGCAGGTGTCACAGCATTCTCTCTCCCCCTGCGCTTTTAGTCGTGACCACACTTCACGACTTGGGCAATCCGGGGACAACAGCCTCTGCGGCGAGGGTTCAAGACTACTGGACAGAGACTGGGCTAGCCTGCAAAGAGATAAACGCTCGTCGAACTCACAGCACTATTTGGGTAGCCCACATGATCTACAGCGCTAGACTACTGACTAAGTCTTGCAACCCTGTCTGAACCCTGGTTTCTAGAAGTTCGTTTGCGTCGCTAAAAAACAAGCAGTGTGCTACCAAATGCACGATGAAATGAGTGGTCCTCGTACCAGAGTTGCTCTCCTTCTGGGCGCAGACAAGAAAAAACGTGTCTGGTCCCGCACTCTGCCGCTGTCAATGCTCGAAGAGGTTGTCAAAGAGCATAAGGAGGCCAAGTGCCATTTTACTACGTGGGAAAAAGTGCCAGATATGTTACTACACCACAATTATGATTAATAAAAGCCGAGCTTGAATATGGAATTACAGAGCCCATAAAAGGGGGTCGGAATAAGTCCGGAGAAGGATCCCCAGGCGATTACAGGATTCACGCGGCAGCTGTTTAACATCTCCCACTCCAATCCGCCTGCACCCGAATGCCGAACACGAGGCTATACTAAGTAAGTCCAGCTCTGTCTTTGACGGCGAAGCAAGATCGCGGAAGACTGTGAAGGATCAAGAACACAGGCAAAGAAGGAAACAACATCTACACCACGAACACAGCTGAGACGCTATAGTCGTGTTGGATGAGATTGGTTCGATGAGATTGACGCTGAGTTACGTCACCCGGTGACCAGGACCCGAAAACGAAGGGCCCTTTGCCACTCCATTCCGATTCCTCACCGACTATTCATCGGCGTGCATGTGTATGTGTGTGCTAGGTGTGTCATCACGTCAGCAAACACAAAGCTCCTATGTGCTAGATGACGCCGCCTTCACTTCCCTTACCAGTAGCCACTGAAAGCGTTTTATATACATAGATCAATTATACGACCTGCTAAGGGATGGTTTGGGAGTGAGTGTTCCGCGCAACACACACTTGTCCGTGACGCACA
The DNA here is from genome assembly GCF_022495145.1 of Xylaria bambusicola. NCBI lineage: Eukaryota > Fungi > Ascomycota > Sordariomycetes > Xylariales > Xylariaceae > Xylaria > Xylaria bambusicola. Next base: position 629,227 of record NW_025953569.1, read on the forward strand.
TATCTACATCGAATTTCAATTAATTCTATCTCAATTACCTACCGTGACACAGCCAGTACAGTAACATTGTCAAACTTTACATTAGAGCCCCCGGTCTTGGCACCTTGCTGACGGAGCGACTTCCCGGCTATATCTGCATGCGATCATGAATGGCGAAAAATCCAAGGTCCTCCATGTGGTGTTTAAAGAGAAAATTTTCCATAGTTGTGTCTACAAATAGGAGCGAGGGATCACGGGTTTGCCGAAGTGGCAAATACTTAGGTCGTACCGGTATGTATGATGATGCAGTGCGCGCAATGTAGCGTGAGTAGGTAGCATTACATGGTGACATGTGGGCAGTAGGGCGATTTTAGGCCACTGATGCTTACCGCGCTTCCACTAGACTTGTCGCCTTCGGGGCGGGAGAAAATGCATTGCATGTCTACCGCCGCAAAGAAGAGAGAGAGAAATCAACGCCGGGTTCGGCGTGTGTGTAGCATGTAGATGTGAGTGAGATGATGTGAGTGAGACGGGATAGTTCTCACGCTGCGATCAGCTATAATACCTGTCTTATATCTCGTGATGCGATGTGCGACGCCTTGCGCACCACTCACAGGCGTTGTGGGGTTATCGTGAGCATGTCAGCGTTGATCACGATGACTTCTAAGACCGGCAATGCGTCGCGACTTACCGATCTCAACAACTGTACCCTTTCATTCAAGATAGACGTGAAACTCAGTAGATCCACCTTCACTTGGTACTCTGGCGCAGTCAAGGCTTCTTCTCCCGAGTACAGAGCAGACCACAGAATTCAGATAGACTTAACGTCCATCATCTAAGCGATATCGCTACAGGGGTAATATTCTGTCGCTCCTTGTGTTCCACTTATACTCCAGCCTCTCGTGTTCGCGCGCTGATCGAGGCGGTTCAAAGGGCCTGCAGGTGGAGTAGGATGTCCCACATCAAGACCCATGAAAGACTACTGGGTTGACCTTCTCATAATCTTTTCATGATGTTAGATATCAGGAGACGACTTATCAGACGATCTTGAGATGCAGTAGCATTCGGATCTAGGCAGTTTCACTTGTTCACATGAGAGAGGGGCGATCAAGCATGGGTTGAAACACAATTGATACCCCAGATTTGAGTCATTGTTGAAGTAGAGCAAGTTTCAGTATTTAGTGTTAATTTTGAACTTATATATAACTAATTTGCTGTGGATCAGGATTGCAGTAAAAGATTGAGATGGGAGAGTTAGAGCTCCTAACATTATACCGCATCGAAACTCATTTGTAACTGTATCTTGTAGCAATATGAACATTTCCACTCTCCTGTAGTTGTGAGAAATCATTACCAGTAGTATACTGTACGCCAAGTCTAATTGCTTGTGCTATATCATCCGTTTTATGATGAAGCTCGGTGACAACTCACTGGGGATCCTTTCCTGAACGACATGATATATATCACATAAGTTCCAGTTGGTAGACGACTGCAAGCCGCTAGAGTGTTGGTTTCATAATGAAAACCACCAGGGGTCTATTGATGCTAGGGATCCTTCTTCAAGCTAACTCCCTCCATAGTCCAGTAGCTATTTATGAACATATACACGAGACAAACCTTATGTAATATACTCAAAGGATGATATCCTTCGTGCTCACAGTAGGCTATATGGTTATATAGCTTTCCAAGCTTTTCTTGAAAACAGATTTCATGAAATATTGGATCACCTAGACTAGATACTATCTAGGGAGTGCTTTTGCAGAGTTGCATCCAAAGAATGAGTTGTTTACGTATATTAGGAAACGAAGCAAATTTCTAGAGGAGTTCAAAGAGAAAATCAAGAAATTTTCTACCTACCTACCTACCTACTAGTAGTGAGTGACGTGCCAAAAACAGGATAGAGGTATACCGAGCTAGACTTTCCTCTGAATGAATGGTGACTTCCAATGCAGAAGAGTAACCTTCACACTTTCCCCAACTCCTATGGGTGGCGTCAAGAAGAGGTCCTTATGACATATCTATGTCATAGCAGTAGCATCAGGGTTGTTTGCAAGAAAGATTGCAACGGGGGGAGGTTGAAACTGACGCCCTTATGATAGCAATCCCAAATTTCCATCAATAGGCACTCAATCCTATCTCACGACGCTGTACGATAAAAAGATAAAAATGCAAAGAATAAAAATGTATGAATTAGAACACTACGAAGTAATGTAGCTTACAACCCAGGCCATTATTAAGATGCTATACAGCGTTAATTAAGCGCTCATTTCACACATGCCTCTGTACCAAGCTTGCTTGTCTCCCTTTTTCTCAACTCCATAGCAGGAGCGAGAAGGACGCAAAAAGGAATATGACAATCACTCTGCTAATACTCTAGAACCAACAATCGCTGGTATATCGACCCTCAGAGCAAATGTCTGAAGAAAAAGGTGGGAAATACTACAGACTTGTGAAACAAAAGTAACTACCACTTAACCCATCGGCCTCGCCACATAAGCTCACTATACCTTCTCTACTTTTCGAAGTAGATTTCTTCAGGGTAATCATCTCACCATCCGACGCCAAACAAGAGGCGGACTATTCCTCAGACTGGCGATTCAGTTACGATTCTGCTGAGAGCGATCAAAGACGGAATCTCACTACCTACTTTGAATAGGTAACCAGACAAAGAGGATTAAACGCCTACAGATCGCCGTTTTACATTATTAGTGCTATTCAGAGGAATACACCATATCGTCATCAATATATATCCAGCACCATGCTACAATTCAAGTATGTCCTTGAGAATGCAACTTCACCACGTCATTAGACATCGAATAATCCAAACCAAAGAAAAAAAATAAGAATAAAAATAAACGTAACTAAATGTTCTTCCCTCTACCTCCTTATCTACCTATCTACCTACAGCATATTAACGCCAGTCCAAACTTGATCATTCCGCCACCACCGCAACCGAATCTCCATTAAACATGTTGAAAGTATAGGTGGTAAAGGAGTCACTTCATATATACAGTAGGATTAAGGGGTATAAAAGGTCACGAAGGCACTATCGATATATATAAGGCGGTCTTTCCACTTTACTTAGATTAAATAGTTCAGTTAAATGTAACCCTTATATACCTTCCATTTCAGCAAGACACAACCCTCAATCTAAACCGATCAAGTCAATATCCAAACACAATGCCACAATTCCCAAATTCAAATTCCTAAGAGACATAAGAGGAGGGGAGGGGGGAAGAAACCTTCGGGTTCTTATCTCTCTTCAAACTACCTACCTACTCAACAACATCCTCCTCTCATCACCATCCAAAACCTCCTCATCTCGCCCTTTCTTCTTCCCCTTTCCACTTCCCATCTTCTACCCAACACAATATATTACCTACCTACCTCCCTCCCCACTTACTCAACTATAATAACTACTTACCCGCTTCAATCCCTCTCTCCAGCTTAAACCACATAGGTACTCAATCAATATGCAACAACACTCCCACATTTCAAATCAGGCAACATCTAATACATTCATTAATCACATTAATTATCACATTTAACATATTTACATCATGTAAGGACATAATTAAATAATCCCTACACTAGGTACCCAATATCTAATATCTACACCCCCTTAACCCCTTAATCCCTATCTTCGCACCAACCAAACCAACCCAACACAAAATACATCCCAATGCAATATCTATGTGGTGTGCTGTGCCATGCTGTACTAATATCTTTACATTAAACAACCCAGGCTTTTTTGTATGTATGCATGCATGCAATGAACGATGACAGACGAACAAGACTCGCCTAAAAAATAAACCATATAAAACCAGTAAAAAAAAAAAAGAGCGAACACCTAAAACGCCGTCTCTCATGGTTTCATAGAACGAATGGACGATGAATGGATGGATAGGATAGGACGAATGGCTACAATTCTCATCTTGCTAGCCGGGTATTTTTAACATGACAACAGGTTACGGGTTAATAATCCCCTCCGAATCGATTTGTGCAGTTTTTTTCTTAACTGGGAGGCTGGCAATTTTTCTTTATCCTCTCCTGAGACCCCAGATTATTTATTGAACAAAAGCCGCCTGCCCTGCCTTTGCCTCCGTCCTAGCGCCCGACAAACTCCAGTCCAAAGGGGGAAAAAAAGCCGGCCAGTTTAAAAAATCTCACTGACCACTCCTCCTTGGCATAGCACTGGTATCGCTTCGGCTTCTATCCCTACCAGCGCCTTGGCGCACAGCGTCGCTATAGCTGGGTATCGGGGGGTGTCGCGGACGAAAGGCGGCAGCGGAAGAAGCCCCACGACTCCGCGCTGGTGTCCTTATTAAAGGAGTAACGTCACTTTCAGAACCGCTGCCTGAGCCATCCTCATCGGAATGTTCAGGACTCGTATATTCGGGTGGTGGATGTGAGGCCTCATGCTGGGTTAGACCAGTAATATCGATTACATGTTCTCCGGGGGGCGCAAAGCCATGGCCAGCAGTACTTCCCTCACCTGCCTCATCCGTAGGAACCAGTTGTGCCAAGGAAATATCCGTAGGACTTCTCTGTGGTCCCGGACTGGTGGGTGGCAAAACCCGGTAGCTACCGCTGCGCGTTCGTGCGTGACCCAAATCCTGTAATGGACCTCGACTCGTATATGCCTGGTATGATTGCGAGTAGGAATGGGTTCGTGATGGCGATCCTGGAGTCTCGTCCTTCCTACGGCCGGACTCTAGTAGGATACTACCTTGTTCGCTTCCATACGGCGGTGGAGGCGCTAAACTGCCTGTCATCGGCGCGAGCCCCCATTTCTTTACATTGGCCTCGATAAAGACGAAGCCAGCCTGTCCAAAATTGACATGAACGAGGCATGGACCATTGGCGCCAACTGAAGGGAAGAAATTTTGTGCCTTTAAGCCGTGGACGACATCCTCCAACCGCCTACCATTACGAGTAAAAAAGATAGTACCAGTTCGAGGGCGGTATCCCACACCAATTACATCACCTTGGACTATGGGGGGGCCGTAAGGAGTGGGCATGAAGGGTTGATTAAATCTCCGCCCGCCTGTAGATGTGTAGGCAACAGAATATTTGTGGTATCCTAAACAAATCAGCATTAGCAGCTAGTAAGTCTAATGGGGAAGACATGGCGCATATACCTGGAAGCCTGAATAGCGGGTAAGGTTTCGTAGACATGCCTATACTTAATAACGTATTTTCGGGCTTTTCGTATATCTTCGCCTCCCAATAGTATACTTCGTTTTGTTTTGGCACAGGCAGATTGCTCATGACTGTACACTCGGAATCGAAGAACTCGATCTCGGTCCTGGCTTCAACAAAGCAGTTGGCAATCTCCAACTCCGGCTCAAACTCCCATGCTGACACGCCCTTCTCTTGAATAGCTAAATATTGAGATAATGAAATGTCCGTCTGGATCGAATCGGGTGGGTATCCTTGTATGTATACTGAAGGTAAGTTAGTTACGAGGCTAGTATGTAGTTGGAGGACCGATCTAGGATTGTCTGAACAGAGGAGGGATGCGACTTTTGCCAACCTTTTGCTCGTTGATACTCTGCTCTTTGCATCTCATCCATCGTCTCCAGGGCCTCGGCTTCCTCTCTCGCAAATGCCTGCTCATCGTCATATTCGCCAGGACGGCCGATGCGGTCAAGGAAGATGCGACCGGATGCGGTGTGACGGAAGAACCATATGACGAAGAATATGACGGCTACTATGACGGCAGAGCCAAAGGATGATAGCAATCCGATGACGATGCCATCTAGAGGAGTCGCCATGTTGGGCGTTTGCGATAGTTTGTGTGTTGATGAGTTGAAACAACCAAGCAGAAACACGGCTGGGACGGTTCCGTCACCGCTTCGCCACAATCATTCGGCCGCGGAGTTGTCGAGGAGAGGCACCCCGATGCTGCAGAGGAGGGAATGAAGAAAAGAAACGACGGTTGACAATATACAGAGATTCGAGGCGTTAATTTGAAGGTCGGCGTAGGCGTGTTGGGGATACGAGGAGATGGTTGGCGGGTTAGGCGGGATGTAGGACGATTGCGGGTGTTGTGGTCGCCGTAAACGTCGTGGTGGGTGAGTGGTGCTCGTGGTGTGGTCGCACACTCAATCGCCCGCGCAAGCGTGGAATGTGGCGGCGATAAGGCGAGTCGAGACACTGGATACGCTACCGTCGGGGGTGCAAGGTAAGGGCGGGTTCGCGGAACGCACGGGGTCCAAGGGGATCCAAGGAAATAGCGAAGATAGAAGATGGCGGGAATCAGAAGATGTTATTGTAGACAGAGAAGAGATAGAGAAGAGACAGAGAAAGCAAGCCAATGGGCAGAGAAAGAAAGGAAGCGAATGATATGGCTGCCTGCGTATGAATCAAACGAAGTTTGGTTTAAGGTTGGAGATGAGGAAAATGCTATCTACATAAGGTAGAGGATAATGTGTTGAATAGCAAGCCAGCTTGGAGAAGCGAGAAGCGATAAAGAATAATGGGACTAATGGGACTAATGGAGAAGAAGGAAAGGGTATCTAGTAACAGTCCGACTGATCTACACCAGCAGGTAGATGGTCTGTCTGTCTGTGTCTGTCTATGGTGATGAATGATCCCAAGTGGTCTGGTAGACTTGACTTGTGATACAACCGAGAGGATTGGGGAAATGGGGGGGGGATGATGATGGGATGGCATGAGCCAGTCACCGAGGAAGTGAAGTACACTATGGTATGCCGTCAGGTACCAGCGTCAATGGGTAGCCGGCAGCGTAGTAAGTAAGTACCTACAGTAAGTGGCATTGGAGAGGAGGAGGCGGTGGAGGCGTGTCTGTTCGCCGCTTGTCTTGTCAGTTGTGTTCCAGATCCCCTGCACACCCGACTACAAATACAGTGCGATGATGTCGACTACATCATCTCGACATACCAGCTCTGTGCTAAGAAAAGGTACACAATATCGGATGACACACGGTGTATGCTAGGTACCTAGGGTGGTGTGCCTCCTGACGATTTGTTCGGGGTCAAACGGCGCCATTGCCCAGACCCGTTACGACTCTTCCCGCCCGCTCACTGCTTCGTCGGGTCGGCTAGGGCGGGCGAGTCCTCTTCAGCATCTTCAGCAGGTACTCTCCGTTACCATGTCAGCAGAGATCTCTAGCATATCCCTAACAGGAGTAACTCGAGTAACTGACTTCACGATGCAATGCTTCTGCATGTAAAATGTACACAGGAGTGCCTGGATCTGCCTAGACCAACAGGTACAACCGACACTATCTGGGGCTACTGGCCGCAGATCTTCCTCTTTCGGCCAGGTGGTGACGTGTATTGTGTGATTCGTGTTGTGTTTGGGCCATCGACTTGCTGCTGTAGAACATGACTTGGACTTTTAAGAGCCATGGTACTGTACCTGAGCGATTACGAGACTCTTTTTGTAAGACAAGACAAGACAACTAAGTCTACACTACCTAACATCCTACGGCCAAATATACCTAATAAACCACTGAAAACCACATATCTACAGTCGCCTTTTCCCATTACCATCAGCTCGCTCAGGCCGTTTTGTTTTAATTAAATCCAGGACTCAGGTACACACACACACACACCCAAACACTGCATACTTCAAGTACCGTAGGTAGGTAATCAAGAACCAGCTGCATAAAATGCGACCCTTGAAGAAGAAGAAAAAAACATCTGAACGCCATCATTGGACACCACTACTTACTATCCACAATTTCACTATCGGCGCGTACGCTATCTCCCATACCAGGTAGGTAGGAAGGTACCTGTTTCATCAACCCGACGCATTGCACTCAACAAGTTTCAGGCTACCATATCAGGTTACCTACAACCAGCGCCCGAGGCCTCTCAGCTAACAAAACAGCTCACATCATTCGTCGGTATCCTTCGTTTCTAGCTACCTTCAACGTCTTTCATGTTTAATAATAGACCTGATCCGACAGCTTTGGATGGGATAGGGGGAAACCCAAATTATTTCGGTAATTCAGTCCGGCCCGGGTTTTCGGTTCCCCCACAACAGCATCAACATCAATGCAACAGCACTCGAAATCTGGATCCAGTCGCTGTCTATCCACGTGTACTTAGCACTATGGAGGTAAAGCAGTGGGTCTCTGTGAACCATCTGCATTACTTGAGTAGGAAATACTCCTATTGTGCTCCAAGATGAACAAATAGAGCAATCCAAGTCAACCATGGTAGCTACGAAACTGATGTTTCCAAACTACCTACCTACCTAGGTTACAAAGTCTCCAGGTAGGTTCTAGTCCGTACTGTATATCAAGTTGCCAATCTGGCAATACATATAAGGAGTATCTGATAGGGTATATTGGATAAGTATTTTGTTGTGAACTAATTATGCTGTTGCTTTTATCGGCAACTAAGCTGGCGGCACCCGATGTGATACACCCTGAGATACATAAGATATTCTCGGTCCTTTCCTGGTGCGCATGAAGAACAGACAGCCTTGAACCCTCAATATGAACTCCATTTCTCGGCTTGTGTGTCTGAACTAAGTTGAAGCAGAAATATGTGGCTCCTCGCCCGCCGCCTAGGCCTGTTGATTTTACATAGCTGTACATTTCTTATGAAAAGGTCATAATCATCATGTGTCAACACGTCAAGTGTTCCATTGAGCTCATAAAGCCAAAATGAGGGGGGAGAATCAGGGGCTACGACTACGTCTGCGCTTATCCCGGTGGGAGGCGCTTCGTTCGCGTCGGCTACGCCTATCCCGGTCGTGCTCTCTGTCGCGATCTCTCTCCTTGTTGCGGTCCCGGTCCCGGTCCCTATCCCTATCTCTGTCCCTCTCCCTCTCCCTATCGCCATCGCGATATCTATCCCGGGAACGAGAACGGGCCCTATCGCGATCCCGGCTTCGGTTTCTGTCCCTGCTTCGTTCGCGGTCACGTTCGCGACGTCGACTGCGGCTTCTGCTTCGACTTCGACGCCGTTCACGTCGGCTGTCACGATCCCGGTCCCGGTCTCTTTCGTGGTCCCTGTCCCGCCGCTCCTCTCTATTTCGTTCCGGATATTTGTCGCCCCGCTTGTCAGGCTCCCGATCACGGTCACGGTCTCGGTCCCGGTCACGCTCTCTATCCCTTTCCCTGTCTCTGTCTCTGTCACGATCCCGGTTTCGATCACGCTCTCTGTCATGATCTCGATCCCGTTCTCCGGGCCGGTAGCGATCAATCTCATCAGGAACACGCGATCTTTTTATTTCAGGAGAGCGGTCTCCAGTGCTCCGCCTATCATCTAGACCGGGAATGGGAAGACCCTTTTCACGAGCTTCTTTTTGCGCCTTCAAATAAGCCTTCGCTTCTTGCTCACGCCTCTTGATTTCGCTCTGCTTCCATGTCTCGGCGTCGTTCAAGGCAGGTCCTTTGGATGTAGTTGGTCTGGACGGGGAACGGCTCCTACGGTCATGCTCACGTTCGCGATCGCGATCCCTGCGATCTTTCTCTCGTTCTTTGGTCAGGTCACGGTCTCGGTCTCCTTTCCGCTCCTTCTCTCGCTCACTTGTGCGATCTTTGTCTTTGTCCCCATCCCGACTACGTGCACGCCGAGCAGATCGGCTTCGCTCCCGCCGGCTTGATGTTAGCTTTGAGCGGCTCCTATCCCGTCTTTCCGTGCGATCCCGTGGTGATCGGGAGCGGTCGCGCTGACTAGTGCGAACCCTTGAGGTGTTGCGAGCCCGTTTTTCGTGATCGTCTCTGGCACGGGAACGACTCCGTTCTCTACGCTCCGGTCTGTAACGATCTAGCGAGCGGCTGCGATCCCTCCGTTCGGGTCGTGTTTCAGAGCGGTTTCTAGCATCCCTATCTCGTTGTCGTGACCGGCTTCGATAACGATCTCCGGGCCTGTAAGTATCCTTCTCAGGCGTTCTGTCTCTTACACGAACTCTTGACCTGCTTCGTTCTCTACGATCAGTTCGATGGGGAGATCTGCTCCTTTCCCGTCTATCAACTTTGCCACGTGAGTGACTACGTTCTCGAGCGCGTTCACGATGTCTGCGGTCATCTGCCGCACCACGGGATTGATCCCGATGGTTTCTTGATGGTGCCGGGCTAGGTTTGCGTACGTCTTTCAGCTTCGAATCTTTATGATCTTTAGACCTTGTGATTTCTTTAGGTTCTGAAGAACTCTTCGACTCCTTAGAATTCGAAACTTTCGTTTCCTTAGTACTTTTAACATCTTTTGTAATTGAATCTCTGGATTCCGTCTTTGCTAAGTCCGGCACCTTCTTTGCATCCGATGTCTTCGCAGAGTCACGGCGTATAGGCTGTATAGCAGAGGCGGGCTTTGTTCTACGAGGGGGTGGCGCCAGGGCTTGGTCAATCTCCATTTCGAGCGGTTTAGAGTTGTCCTTGTTGCTCTCGCGTAGCAGATCTGCAAGTGCTTCTTGTTCAAGTTTTTCAAGATCCTCCTTAGTAAGCTGCTTCTTGATCTCCTCTGTCTTACCTCGATCGCGCTCCTCTCGGGGAGACCGCTCACGTCGACGCCGTTCACGGCTATCGTGTCGCCGGCTTCTGTCATTATCCCTGTCTCGGTGATGCGACCTTGATCTAGTCCTCGACCTGCGTCGAGTGTCTCGATCGAGTTCACGATCACGTTCCCTAGCTCGGCGCCGTTCTTCACGCTCTTTCTCCCTATCACGCTGGCGCTCCTCTTCTTTCTTTTCTCTTTCTCGCCGACGGGCATCACGTTCTTCCTTGCGTTTCGCTTCAGCCGCCTCAATCTCACGTTCTCGCTCCCGTTCTCGCTTCTTCCTCTCTTCGCGCTCAATCTTCAGCTTTTCCTCTTGTATCTGCTTCTCTTTCAAGCGAATCTCCTGGCGAAGCTGTTCGCGGGCGACTAATTTCGCCGTCGATTCCGCGGCGTATTCCTCATCCGTCTTAGCACCACGTATTCGTTCCTCTTCTGCTTTTTCGGCACCAATTTCAGCCTGCCGCAGCTCGCGCATACGAGCCTCTATGGCCGTCACATCGATGAGTTTATCGAGAACAGCTTCGGCTTTCTGGTAGACTCCTGAGCGGTCGAGAGCGCCGTCAATCAAAGCAGCAGCTTTGCGACGTTCGAGGGTAAGAAGCTGGCCTGGGTTGCGTTCGACTTCCTGTTCGGCCACTTCGAGAATAGACTTTGTGACTTGTGCTTCGTAGTCCTAATGACAAGAACTATTAGATGCTTGCTTTGTAGTACGCGGCGCAAAACTGGTGACGCGATCGGCTTACACTCTGTTCAAACTTCTCCCAGACTTGTTTGCGAATGGCATCGTATCCACCTTTTTTCTTGAAGCTATGGGCTAAGCCTTCAATCGCCGACCGTGTAGCAGACGGCAAGGGAAGGTCCGAGGCTTTGAATTTCTTCGGCTGAAGAGGCGTGATCCCATTTAATGGGGCGGGTGTTTGCTCTGTGGACGCCATGGTGGCGACGAGCGCGAAGACGCCCGATGGCCTCAGTCAGAATGATGCGTCAGTTCAGGATTGATAGAAGTGCAGCAAAGCTGCGCTGAATCTTCAACTTCCGCCGTTTAAATATCCATGATCATGATCCTGTATCTATATCGCGGACGAGTTGGTGAGGAATGTAGATAGGAGAAAGTAGAAGAAGGCGCCTCGAGAAATTGAAATTAGGTAAGTCTCCCTCCTGCTTAGGTAGCAGGGATCTCTCTCATCTAGCATCCAGTCCCCAGCTAGGGATCTACCTACATAGGGAGGTTAGGTACCTATCAGCTCTAGCTGTTAGGCATGCATTAGGCAGGTACCTAACCTGGAATTCAAAGCAGCTTTCAAGATGGCCTGTGCGTAACCAAGCACCACTGCCTGCCATTTGCTGAGCCTTCCATCTATGCAATCCACTCACTGCGTCGTCCTCAAGTCCCGAGCCTCAGATCCAGCCCATATTCAATCATCGCTACAGCCATCCGCCGCCCCAACCACCCACACCACAGCCTACCACAGATCGAGAGGGCACCGACGACCAATTCGCGACGAAACGCATAGCAAAACGGTCGGCCACCGAGGCGAATATTCCATCCAGTCCCTCACAATGGTGCACAGAGTCCTCTTCTGGGGCGGCTTCGGTATGACAAGCACAAGCTCCCCGGGCCCTCGCAAACCACCCCATTGATAGCTACGACTTATTCCGTTGAATTTGCGGCATGTGGCTAACCACCATTCTCAGGCGTTGCCGTCCGCGTTTGGCAGCTCGGCCTCGAAATGCGACCTTTCTTCAACAGGGGCTCATTATGGGCCTACCCAGTTTTCGCGGGTGTTGGTGCGAGCTTCGGATACTGGCTACAGGGCGTCGATGAGCGACAGACAGCAGTCTTGGAGGAGCGCAAGAAAATCATCCTGGAGAAACGGGCAAGGAAAGCCGCCCGTGATGCCGAAGCCGGAACCGTATAATGAGTCGACAGCTCTCCTTCAACGTCAATTGTACATAAGATAGAGGGGTATTGAGGTATCACAGCTACAAAGCCGACAGCATCGACCAATTTCACTTGCAAATCACCGCATTTTCGATTCTAAAAGGACAATCATCTTCATATCAACGTCGCATTTCGCTGTTATCTTTTGTGTACCCCCTGTCCCCAATTTTGCTACATCTGCCGGTGAGATGGTGCGCCGCATAAACTATTGTATGCAAACCCGTCTTTCCCCTAGATTACGCACGAATCACAGACGCTATTTAAAATCCGAAATGCATAGATGCTGCTCACTACTCCTAATCTCTAAGCCCCATCTTCTAGTTGGAGTCCTCGAGTTTCCGCAGCAGGTATGAGACCGAGGTGGGCTGAGCGCTTGATATCTCGGTGACCACAATCGATAGATAATCACTGGGAGTGGTATCATATAGTAATCTGAACGATTTGCCAGAGCAATAGTCCGGGTGAATCTCGTTGAATGTGAGAGAGTCTGTCGAGACCCTTTCGGTGATATTAATGGTCTCGCAAAGCGTGTAGACCTGCTTCCCATGATCCTTGGCGGCTATGGCAACATCGCAAGTTCCGGCACGACCATATAAAGCTCCATTACTGAACATTCCGTCGGCACCGAGTAGCACTACATTAGCAAGCTCCGCATGGGACTGAAGTGCGCCGAAATCGCCGCTGTAGGTCACTCGGACTCCCTTTTCAATCAAATTCTTTGCCAAAATTTGGCCTTTTTGTTCCCACGGGTCGTCAATGATGATGACATCGAATTTTTTACCCTTTGAGTGGGCAAGAAGCAGCGATGCCTCAACAAGCGAATTCCGGCCATAGACCAAAACCACGCTTTTGTCCTGAACGCAATCGGCAGCCTTTTCGGTAATTACGACGTCTGCAAACTTGATGCGCTCTTGTATGAACGCATCTATGCTCGAGCAGAGTAGTTTTTTGGCCTCGGAATCCGGAACATCTGGGTCGATCTTACTGACTTGCAATTTTAACCAGCGGATGGCATTTCCCATAGAAAAACACATCGGGCGGCAAGCGCTCAGATACTCGATCTGCGGGTTCAATACATGAGGTGTAAGATGCCGGGCGAGCGTATTGCCGGGTGGCGTGGTGTACGACTCAATCACCTAGCAAGGTTGTCAGCGACAAACTCAGTATACCAGCTACCTGAACGAATCCTACCTTCTTGAAAGCCAGTAGTGTAGCTTCCAATCTAGCAATGCTCTCATCAATGCCAAAGATGGCCATCTTTTGGCCAATGGCCAAAACGGTGGGGTGTACATCCTTGTCAGCCTGTGTGATTGGTAACCTCTTGGCCATAGAAAGGTGACTGAAACACTCTGGTATCACACTCTCTGGTTTAGGGGGAGGGGCTGATATGGATCCCTTCGATCCGGCAGCTTTCCCAGTCGCGCCCGAGTCGGTGGGCCGACCGCCGTCTGATTTGCCCTTTGCCTTATTCCCCTTCGGCTCCGTCACCTGAGGGCCTGACTGCCCAGCCGATGTAGGCGCTGGTCCACCGCCCGGGGTTGCATCTCGAGTAGCTTTCACCTGTGCCCGTCGTGCTTGTTTCTCTGCTTTTGCCTTTGCCTTCAGTTCGGCGTTAGAGAGCTTGGGTGCCGCGGGCGCAGCTGCCTTTTCGGCTTGAGCCTGCGGCTCGCCGTTTGTAGGAGCTGTTGTGGGTGCTGGTGTATTTTGGACCTTCTCCGTGTTCTTAGGTTTCACCTCCGCGGGAGGTTCATTAGGGGCGGTTGACATGCTCGATCTACGAGCCTTGGGGACTACGCGATGAGGAGGGATGCCGCGCTGGAGTAGTTTATTCGAGATGAGTAGGGATGCCGATGGCGGGGAATTAGTCGCAGGGCACGGTGGTCCAAATTAGGCGCACAGAGTATATATCGGCAAATGAATTAGCGTCGTGCAATCGCGACCAGTGTTCATCAAGATTCGAACATCAGACTAAAAATATTTCATCGAAAGTTCATGCCCAGCCAGAATGAAAAGTACCACTTCACAGAAAGCTGAGTCACTCGTCGCAAGCAAAATCCCAAATCCCACCCGATTGAGTTTCTGATAATCGAACGTGGGGCAAGGTATCGGGAGTACAGCCGCCAAGCCACAGCGGGTACCAGGAGGTACCACCCATCTTGGCATTTCCGCTCAAGCCACAGATAAACCACAGCACCCCACGTCGCATCCGATCGTATCCCCCACTTACATGACCCCCAAAGCCCCTCCATGGCCCCTCCAATGCCTGCAGATAGACCATTGTCTTCGCAAATGCCCAAACATCAACCCGCCGTATATTGTCATAGAGTTTTCACTCATATTGCTTCCTGTTCTAGATGGGCTCTTTCGAATGGTCTTTGCGTGCAGAAATTAAGAGTACGGCAATTCAACCGAAAATTATCTCTCTGAAATAAATGAAGGGGGGCGATCATATAACAGTTTATGATGTTGATAAGGGGAATGATAAATAGAGCGTGTCAACTCGTGATAAATATAGAAATGAGCTAGCTACGTTATACATTGCAATTTCTTCATTCTCCTCTGGTTACTATTCAACTCAGGGATCGATCTCTTATGGATTTTACTGAAGAGTAAGTTGTTATCTTATACCATGTAAAAGGTATAAAGCTATTGAATATACGCGTAGAACTTCTAGTGCTCGTCAAAAGGATAAGGGCGACTGTTAGGACATGTAAACTCTTATATGTTAGTTAAAAAGCCAAAGAAATTTCCATGTAGCTAAGGTAATCAACAAGGGAAGCTCATTAGGTCATCTCAATAGGCCTTGTACAACTCGATGACAGTATAAAAAGTGATGATTCCCGAGTTTGGTTTCGCGAACAAGGGGCATAGCAATTTCAAAAGTCCACTATGATATATATGAAATGACAATAGCGCACAATTTAGACTCGAAGCTTCAAAGGCAGCTCACACCTATCACGGAGCCGTTTCATGGTCTATTTCCCCATGGGCAGCACATAGCGCAATTACTCACCACCTACTTCGGTTGACTACAGGGTCGATCCCACCGACAAAGCTGGAGTAATATGGGGTAAAGACCAGCAAATATGGGGCGGTGCCTCATACTTCTTCACAGAATAAAACCATTCTCATCACATGAGACCGTGTAACCAGGCCAAGGCTCGCTCTAGCGTGAATATGGGCTAGAAGACTACCTACGGACTTACTATGAGGCGTCTTAGGATAAACAAATCCGTGCTTCCGATTCGGCCAACCCCACCCCAAAACTCCCAGTCAGGCTGGCTACCATTGTGATATTTGGGGGTCCAGGTGTGACTAAATTGCTGTGATTGAGATGGACCCAAAACATTTAAACGTATTCGTGCTTGCGAGTACACGAACAAGTTCCAACCCAGTTTGCAGCAGTGGCTATTAAACAAATTCACGAACAGGCCGGGTGATTGAGCTCCCCGCAACTTACACCATGTCGGCCAAACACTTCATCAACGATGCCACTCACCTGGTAGATACTGCCCTGGAGAGCCTCACCATAACAAATCCCTCCGTAGGCCTAGACGCCGCAAATAAGATCGTCTACCGTAGACCCGGCTATGGCCCGTCGCAAGTCTCTATCATCAGTGGCGGTGGTAGTGGCCACGAACCCAGCTTCGGCGCTTTCGTTGGTCAGGGCCTGCTCTCCGCCGGCGTGGCTGGCACCATATTCGCCTCGCCCAGCGCCGAGCAGGTGCGCAAAGCCATAATGTCGCGCGTCGACACCGAGAAGGGTGTTCTAGTCACAGTCATGAACTACACGGGCGACGTGCTCAACTTCGGCATGGCCGTGGAGAAGGCGAAGGCCACTGGCCTGAAGGTTGAAATGCTTGTAGTCGGCGACGACGTGGGCGTTGGTCGGGAGAAGGGTGGTAAAGTCGGCCGACGAGGCATTGCTGGAACAGTGCTCGTCCACAAGATCTCCGGTGCCTTGGCTGCTCGAGGAGTGCCCCTGGACCAAGTATACAAGGTCGCCAAGCTCACAGCGGACAATTTGATCAGCATCGGAGCCAGCCTCGACCACGTCCACGTCCCTGGCAGAGCGCCTCTCGACCCTAACGAGGAGGGAAGCTTAAGCCCCGATGAAGTCGAGGTCGGCATGGGCATTCACAACGAGGCCGGGTCCGAAAGGGCCAAGGTTTCGCTTCCCGAGCTAGTGAAGACGATGTTGACTATGCTCCTCGACAAGAACGATAAAGACCGCGCTTTCGTGAACGTCAACTCGAACGAGGTAGTGCTATTAGTGAACAACTTGGGCGGTGTCAGCGTTCTTGAGCTCGGCGGCATTACCACCGAGGTCGTCAAGCAACTAGGAGGTTGGGGCATCCGCCCCGTTAGAATACTCAGCGGCACTTACATGACAAGTCTAAACGGACCTGGTTTCAGCATATCTCTGCTGAACGTCGTGAACACGGACATTGGCGGCCCGAGCATGATCGAGCTCCTCGACGATCCTACTGAAGCTACCGGGTGGGCATCACCTATCTCGAAGAACACCTGGGAGGCGAAGAACACAAATACACGAGAGGACGATGCCTCGTCTGACCAGAGCGTTAAGCCCAGTGGTCTCAAGATAGACAGTGCAGCATTTAAGGATGCTTTGACATGGGGTCTTGAAGCATTGATTGAAGTCGAGCCCGAGGTCACCAGATTCGATACAGTCGTCGGAGACGGAGACTGCGGTATTGGTCTGAAGAGAGGAGCCGAAGGTATGAGTACACTTATCTATCGCGGATTAAGCCGCATGCTGACGGAGACTAGCGGTCTTAAAACACTTAAAAGGAACACGGACTACAGGCGATGTCGTAGTCGACGTCGCAAATATTGTACCCGTGATAGAAAACTCTATGGACGGCACAGTAAGTAAACCACCTCTTAATCTCCCCTTATCCCTCATCTCCTCCTCGAGCAGCAAATCAACACTAGCTATCCAGAGCCTAACTTTGCAATTCGCTAGTCCGGAGCGCTATTCGCCATATTCCTGAATGCGCTCGTTCACTCTCTCCGCAATCTGCCCGCCGGAGAGGCCACCTCAAAGCTTTGGTCACAAGCTCTTAAAGAAAGCTGTGAGGCTCTATCAAGATACACCCCAGCTAGGCCAGGCGACCGGACGATCGTGGATGCACTGTATCCCTTCGTCGAGACTCTCGGCCAGTCCGGTGATATCAAGGAAGCAGCTAGGGCCTCGATGAAGGCCGCCGAGGGAACAAAGGGAATGCCAGCAAGCCTTGGTAGAGCTGTGTACGTAGGTGGCTCTGGTTTCGAGAGCGTCCCGGATCCTGGGGCATTTGGCCTAGCCAGCTTTTTCTTGGGTCTCTCTGGGCTGTATAAGTCCTTTTGAGGAGAGGGAAGGCGTCACTGTGAAAATAAGTCAATGTAGTCATGAGCACTATGCATATCATTCCGAACATAATAAAAGCTAGTAATGTCTCTTAATTTATGTCTTGACTCGTGGTATCTTTTCCTGACGCCGATGTGAAGTCCATCAATGTGAGAAGCTGACATTATTATCAGCTTCGTAAAACGGCCTTTTCTTCCTTCCAATCTATGCAAGCAGACCCTGAGCATGAAAGGTATTGATAGCAGTTCATCGGGATGTTTGTCGCATAATTTTAACGACCTAGTATCCACTTAGAGCAGGAAAAGTGCCCCCTAGATACGATGTAATGTGTTTGTCAAATCCCCCAAATCCCCATTCCCGACATTAGCTGAGTAGTACAATAATAACCGAATCACCTCTCAGGAACCTACAACGACGGATATCGTTAGCAATCTAGAAAACACAGGAAGAAGCCACGGGCTTCTTAAGATTTGTGGATGACGCGAGTGGTGAGCGTGAAACCAGAATAACAACATACATCTTGCTAACAAAACGATCCTTGTTTACGGGACGACCTTTCTTGCCATTTGCGAGGCGAGGGGTCTCGGTCCACATCTCTTTGACGTTCTCAAGCACCATATTGCAGTGGCGATCGAATGCTTTCACGCGCGCCAGAAGCTTGCGATTGTTGCGGATGGAGATCAACACTTGTGTGTGGCTGCGCACGGCGGTCTGGAGGATGGATAAGGGACCGGAGCCGAACTCGTACTCTTCCAACAATTGGACCTCGTATTCTCTATTGAATCAGTTTAGTCAGTTGATTTGTCGCGAGCAGTCGCGTGAGTCGAGTCGGAAGTGACCGTTGGGTATGTGATTAAAGTAGGCGACGTACGTTAACTCGTTCCTCGGCTTCGTGAGAAGCTCCCTGCGAACATTGTGTTAGTCGTTCTCTCGCCAACGGAAAGTAATTGACCGATCACTTACTGGACCTTTGCGTCCGCCATGGTGTAAGATATATTTGTATTGTGTATGGTAGTAGTGGGTTGCAGAAGACGGGAATTCCGAGCTGAGCAAGGCTGCAATCGAAATGTTGCAGGGCGACCTTGATTGATAGATTGAAGAATGAATGGGTCCAACATGCCCCAGGCCCTGTGTAGGTACTTAGGTACCTCCATAACCTGGACGGTGGTGGGTCATCATAGACCCAAGCTCCAGAATTCAAGGGCGAAGCTTAGCTTCGCAACCAGTAGCGCCGTTCCGCCGTCTACAGGGCTCCACCTATCTACCCTGCGATATCCTCGATGCAAAACCATTTAACACGGAAAACCAGTCCCCATTCCCGCATACCACCCGATGCGCAATCGCTGTTTCTATGCGCATTGAGGTGAGAGGATAGTCGCACTCTGGATATCTAGATGTCGTTCCGATTGTTAGTCAGGCGCGGTGGCTCAGCAGCCTTTGCTGCATCCCCGTTTCGTAGAGGCAACCTTAACATGCCTCTCAGAGCAAAGATCCTGGATTCGGCCATAGGAACTCGAGCGGTACGGCCACCAATATAGTCGCTTTACTATGCACTCTAATTGAGCATCTACTTATCGAATCTCTTGCACAGATGTCTACAAGCCCGGTCAACGAGACATTCAAAGAGCTTCCCGGTGACGACCCTCAAGATGTCGTCTTCAGCAGTCTTTACGGTTTACGGACCATTGAACTTAACCGGCCCGCGAAATTGAACGCCCTCGATGCCTCTATGATACGGAAGATCCTGTCCCGCATGGTTGCGTGGGAAAAGTCGGATATGGCCAACGTCATCGTCATGAAAGGTGCTGGCGACAAGGCTCTCTGCGCTGGTGGTGATGTTGCAACTCTTGCACAGCAGAATATGCAGGGGCCTGGCGGCCAGAAAGCATCCGTCGATTATTTCGCCCTGGAATATAAGCTGAACCATTACATTGCGACATACGAGAAGCCGTATATTGCTTTCATGGATGGCATCACCATGGGTGGAGGTGTAGGACTAAGCATACATGCGCCCTTCCGAATCGCCACGGAAAGGACCGTATTCTCCATGCCTGAGACAACTATCGGCTTCTTTCCCGATGTCGGGGCGTCTTTCTTTTTACCCCGAATGAACGGAGCTATAGGAACCTACCTGGCACTGACAAGCGAGCGGTTGACGGGGGCTAACGCCTTCTACTCGGGCGTCGCCACCCACTACTTACATTCGACGAGTTTGCCAAACCTAGAATCTCGTCTAGCTGAACTACGGTTCAAAGACTACGACAGCATGCAGAAGCGGTTAGGTATCATTGAGATGACTATCGAGGAGTACGCGACGGGTTTGCCAGCAAAAGAACCCATACTTCTCGGCGGCGAACTTCGGCGAGCCGTTGATCGTTGCTTCAGCAAGAACACTGTGGCTGAGGTGATAAATGCGTTGAAGGAGGAACAAGGCCCGACCAAAGCATGGGCGGAGAAAACTCTGGACACCTTGCACCAGCGATCCCCCACAGCAGTACATGTAGCCCTCAAGCAAATGCAAGTGGGGCGTACTTGGCCCATCGCAGAGACTTTCCAGAGGGAGCATCAGATCGCTGCTAAATTCATGCAGCATCCCGATTTTGTTGAGGGTGTGTCGGCTCAGCTTATCTCAAAGGAGCGACCGCGACCGACACCTAAATGGCAGCCCGCCAGTTTGGAAGCTGTGCAACCGGGAGACGAAATCGAAGCCCCATTCTTTCAGGTGGCCGACGATCTGCCCAGGCTGAAGCTTCTGACGGATCGCAACTTTAAGGAGTATCCGTATGAGACTCTAGGTGTGCCCTCAGAGAAAGAGGTCGAGGAGGTTGTGCGCGAGGGCACGAAGACGCGTCGGGAGGTGCTGAGAGACTTCGTTGCCAGGAAAAACGGAAGACAAGGCATCAGCACAATTGTAGAGGAGATCTTGGCTCGGAAGACTACAAGAGCTGAAGACGGCAAGGCTATATGGGTTGACTAGGAGTAAAATAATTATCATACGATAGCATGTCACATATATTGTAAAATAAGATTTTGTACGCCGTGGTTGCCATATACCATACCCAGCTTGCTTGCTGTTTATAAAAACAATGAACAAAGGGCGGCTATGTCCGGTAAGGGATGCGATCGGTTGTCAGACAGCCAACAGCCAACCGCCAGTCAGCTTGCTCATGTGCGTGTGTGTAAACATGGACTTAGTATAGGGGAGATAAGCGGCTTGCATGAAATGGAGGGAGAGAGAGAGAGAGAGAGAGAGAGAGAGAGAGAGAGGACGTCTTCATGGCTTGGGGGCTGTGATTGAGTCACACTGGCCGGGGAATAGATTATTTGTGGAGAAAGCCGGCAGTATAAATACGGCGAGCTGCCCCGAGTTGAGACAAAGGAACGAGGGAGAATCTCACCAAGCTTCTGTTCGCAGTTTGTGGTGTGAAGAGACAGCCATCCGCGTTGGTTTCCGGCCCTCGAATCCATCAGGCGGGCAACCATTCCACAACAGGTACAAAGGTACCCTTGAAAAGCCTCCGGGGGTGGGGAGCTCGCGACAAGGAGGCCCGTGCGCAAGGCCGGCCCCACCAAAGTTTTAGTACATATTTAGATAGCCGCCCCTCGTCCCTGCCGACTGCCCAGGGTAGCTGCAGGGATTCCTCAGGCAGGCACGCCCAGCCACCCATCCGATCGCCGACCGAGGAAGTGACGTTGGGTTGCTCTACCATCGACCGTACCTTGCCTACATAAGTAGTACTTAAGTACGCTAGCGCCAATATCTACATAGGTACTTAGGTAGGTACATAGGTACGCGCGGGACATACCTACCTAGGTACTCGACACTGACGCGCTGCAACACCAAAAAACGCAGCGCCATAGCCCATAGCGCGCAACCCACGCGCGTAATTAACACGCTTGGTACGCAGGTACCTGCATCCACCCCATCAAACCCACTGCTCATCTTGTACCTCAGCAACCAGACAATTAGTGGGCTTTCTGCTTCTGTTCCTCCCGTTCCCGCTCCCTCTTCACATTCCCACGACCACAACATCTCTCTGCCTGCTGAGGTTCGCCATTGGTGACGGCATTCTTAGCCAGCGTGTTATATGATTTTGCAATTGGTTTCTTCTGTCGAACAGCTATCCAATCTTCTTTTCGGATCAGCATTTCATCACATATATGCCGTGTTCACCTGCTGTTGCTGGCTGTGCTGGTCTGCCAAGGGACTCGCAAAACGCAAAACACGCCCTTCGACGAGACAATCCTCCTCACCATGAGAGGACACAAATAACGTTGCAACAGTTACATTTAATCGATCGATTATTTCTAAGTCGCCTACAAACAAACATCAATCATATTTACGAGTCCGGTCAACCACACCAAACGAGAAGAGGATCGAAGTAATCATTTCTGGCCTGCGCCAACTAGAATACGGCTATGGCTCACGGCAACGCATCTTGGGGCGGTGTGCCCCCTGCTGCAGAGGAAGCCGGGCCTCAAGTCCGACCTATGAACTGTAAGAGGAGAGGCAGTGGTTCGGAAACTCGCTCGTAGCTGACTATTCCCCTAGTGAAAGTTCATTACACCTTTGATAAAGAAAATCAAGAGCGATGCCTTGCCCGCTGGCCTCATACTCTCCACATTCAGAGTGTGCCGGTGGACGGCCAGACAATCGGAGTAATTGACCTAGGATTATGCTTACAGGCCATTGCGCAATGCAGCCCGGAGCTGGCCGGAGATGAAGAAAAGGATTATTCTATCTATGCTGTCGATTATTCAGAGCCAGACACTCCCTTGGTAGGCCAGGGCTTGCTGTCTCGAGGGCTCTGTCAGCCAGCTGAACCGCAAGAGCCAAAACTAGTCACAGGACGGGTGACAAAGAATCTCCTCGCCATCTTTGGCGGCGGTATCAAAGAAACATTAGAGGTCAGACTGAAGCTGACCGCGATATCAAAACTTCCGCGCAACGAACCCATGTCACGCCCACACTCGGCTGCTGCACCAATACCGAACTTGATGGCATCTTCCTCCGCTCTATCAGATAATGGCGAATGGGGTTCTTTCGTCCAATCTCACCCCAACTTGGGTCAGAAGCAACCGCCACCGCCGATGAACCTTCCCACGCTTGCGCCGGCACCTGTACGACCGTATCATTCAAGCTTTGAAGCTCGCAGTGATGGTCCTCCGCAGTATCCACTTCTGCAGCCCGCACCGGGTAGCCGACCTAGCTCAGTTGACCTAAACTCCAGGGACCGGAACACGCCTTCTTTCAGACAAACGCCCCCATTGGCCCCTGCAAGACAGACCTCTTCAATGGAAGAAACCGCGCCAAGTTTACCCATCATTAAACCCGCCAAACCACAAACTCAATCTCGTCCTACATCTCGTGCATCAAGTCGACCGCCAACAGGCAGACCCAGGGGGCGGCCACGAAAGCGGCCCCTTGCAAGTGAGGGCAACACCTCAGGGTACGAGGATGGGACCGATGGAGACGATGCGCCTTCGCAAACTAAGAAAAGAGCCACAACGATGAAAGTTGAGCGAAGTAATACAGCCACATTCGGTTCTGCACCGGAGTCGCTCCGCGTTGCTGCCAGCACCTCTGGGTCTATTCGTAACTTTAGACCTGTTGCCCCAGCTGGTGATATGCCGTCAAGAGGGCATCTACAAGAGGAAGGCCCCAGGGCACCGACTCCAGTTCCAGAACCGCGTTTTCAAGGTCACATGCAGCCTAGAGCCATGGCGCAGAGCAATCTGAGGCAACAATCTATGACATTTCAGCCAGTAGAGGATATGTCAAGTCAACCATATCCAGATCTCAACCGCTCAATGAGCCAAGACGTCCGATCACCAATGGATTCAGTTGCTCCATCGCCTTTCAGTGATGAGCCTAGTCCTGCCGACATAAGCTCATCCCCGCCTGTACCAAGATCAGCTATGTATAGCATACGGTCTAGTCCTGCTCCTTCGAGCCCCATTCTACCGCCAATGCGAGTGCCTGTTCAACAACCTGATTCCGGGTTCATGAGTGGTGGACTGGAGGAAAACCGAGTTGAAGATGACAGTGCAACCAAACCAGCACCGGCGGTTATGCCTATAGTTTCAGCGCCGGCACCTCCAAAACCAAAGCCACGCCGCAGCCGTGCCAAGAAACAAGAACCCAGACCGCAGCAGACTCTCCATATTCATACTGAAACTCCTGGTCCTCCTGAATTACTACCTCAAACATCAATCTATAATCCGCCTCGACCTCAGGGTTCTAGGAAGAAATCAAATGCTAATACGCCTGTTGCAAATGAGGTCCCTGTGATAGACGCAACGAATGCTGCAACACCAGAGGTAGCTGCAGTAATTGAGCCACGGGTCACAGAAGAACAGCCCATGCAAAACCCCGAACAAACCCAGACTTCTATGCCTTCTCAGATCGACTTTAATGCTTTACAAGCAGCTCTGGAGTATCCGGGAAACCAACAATTTCTTGATACATTGGAGTTAGATGTGAATTCTTTTAGTCCAGCTGTTGATACCCCTCAGGGAAACGATACTCCACAGCCTTGTACTTCACATGAAGGCAAAATGGAGCCACCGGTGATTCCCACGCCCGCTTCAGAGCCATCTGTTGAACCAGAACTGCCCGCAATTCCCGCCAGCGATCCAATTCTACCACAGCTCTCACACTCTATGCATATGTCCGCAGGGCCACATCCCCAGACGGACGCTGTTGATGGCATGGAGTCAAGAATGAACAAGAATTACGTGAAACGACAGGCGATCAAGCAGAAACTAGAGGAGGCAGTAGCACTAGGTGAAATGCCGTCTTTCTGTAGTAATTGTGGGGCCCTCCAAACCCCAACATGGCGTAAAATTTGGAAACAAGAGCGCCGCGGTGTTCCAGGATATCACGAATACTCAGAAAAGCCTGGCCATGTCACGGCTATCAATGTGCTTGACAAAGATGAGAGCGGTGTTCCCACTTTATATGAGGTTATCAAGAAGTCTCTAGGCCCTACAGATGACAAGAGCCTGTGGGCTGAGACAATCCTATGTAATCGTAAGTGCAGCAACTGTATGAGTTTGGCGCGTCCTGTGTGTTAATGGTTCGACAGCTTGTGGGATATGGTTTTCCAAGTGGAAGGCACATCGTCCTCCTGAGAAGTGGGAGAAGGATCAGCAAAGACTTACCCAAACACGGAAGAAGAGAGCAGCCGGTGCAGGACCTTCTAGGTCAAAGAAAAGCAGGGCTAAAAGCGATGGTCAAGTTAACTTGACCTCAGAAGCATGTCCACCAACAGACCCAGTAGGGCCACCGGATGCCGCTCAATCACCTAGAGATTCGTCTGCAACGGCACTGAATGTCGACCAGGCTGAAAATGTCGCTGAGAATATATCAGAAAAGGGTTCTGGGAGAAATCGTAAGAGAGTTATCACCGAACCCAAGGACCAAGGGTCGACGCACTCCCACGCTTCTCGAGCCAGTGGTACAGCGTTGAGTCCCATCGACCTAGACGGGGAACTCGGAGCCACAAGACGTCTACTGTTTCCCTCTCCACGGAAAACCGGGGAACAGAAGGTTTTGGGAGAAGTTGCCGTTAATATCGTTCAGACTGGCCCTAGGATGGTCACAATCACGGACGTGGAGATGACTGTAAAGAAAAACAACCATCCCAGAGATCAAACTCCAGAACCACCGAACAACGACTACACTGATTTGTTTGGTCCAACACCACGACCTTCAACTCCCCCTCCTAAAGGAGCTAACAGTGGGCCTTTTAAAACGCCAACGCGGCCAACCCCTAGCCATCGACCCGTCACTAGAAGTGTATCTAGGAGTATGCGATCTACGAGGTCCGTGGCTTCACCGAGTCAGAAGCTTCTTGAGCGAACCCCAACCCGTACGCCGTCGCGCACGCCTCGGAAGACACCACGGTCGGCATTCCTCTCCGGCAGCATGCCCCGGCGCTCACCCCGGCACCTACTCCCATCTGAAGCGATGGGAGAGCATAGCCTTGGTACACCCCTAACGCGCTCCATCAGTGAAATGTTCTCCAACGCAGACGACTTAGATATAGCTGGCCTGTCGCGTGGTTACGAGATCGATTTCAGCTCGCTACCTCACATCGATAATATCGACCAAAATAGCGAGCTGCCTCACTTCGATTTTGCCACTCTGCTCGCTACCGATGCCCTCATGCCCAGTTCACCGCCCGCCCTACGCAGCTCTAATGGTGATCTGTTGGCGTTTGGAGGCAACCTCGAGTTTGACATGTAGCTCCACCTGTGACTTTGATCAAAAGTCCTACACGGCGAACGGCTCGCTAAGAACGAGCTTACTTGATTAAGGTTCGAGATCTTGACGTGATGCGCTTACGAGGATTACCATGAGCACTGCTATCTGCATTCTGTATATACCCCCTACTTCAGTGCCCACCGTACGAAGGCTTCTGTTCTTAGCCACATGGTTCATGCGCGGGTTGGAAATTTCCTCCCATTCCATGAAAACGCTTTGCTTTTGTTTGATTTATGCTTCATGGAGTTCTTGCGGGGAATGGAGTACTCACATGGCATACCCAAGGATTGATGGATTCGAACGTTTTGTTTCTTTCCAAACGAAGACATGGTGTTTGTGTATTTCTCGGATATCCTCCGGTTTTGTGGTAGTTTGCGTTTACCATTTTATTATTTCGCCCTCAGGGCTTCAAGGGTGATAAAGAAAGGGGAGGGAAAGATAACAGAGGAGGATGGGAGAGAATAGGCATTGCGTGTACGCGCCTATCAGACCTATTGAATTCATTCAATTTGATTGAATCAGGAGATCCGCAAACAAGACCGGATATTTCGCGCTTTGCCTGAATATAGGTCAAATGAGCCGGTCAATCTGTTTAGAGTCAAACCAAATCAAATCAAATCAAATCAGATGCCAGAGTTTACTACCCCTTACAAACAAAAACAATCACACTTGCGTCTAGTCTATCTAAGTTGGAACTCATTCCTTGTGACGGACGCTATGACCGGTAAGTGATGCACATGATGAGATAGATCATGGATGGTATGACACTTCGTTCGAGACATGTGATGCCCACTCACTCACTCATACAAACATATATATTTGAATTGAGTCTAGTCCGTATTCTCTCTAGCTCGTTTCATTCGTGTACGTTGCTGCTGTCCCTCGTGATTCATTACGTTCCAGATGATTAATTGATTAACTCTCTATCTCTCTTCGTATTCCTTTGCCTTCCTTACTTGATCAAGTGAGTGAGTAACCTTGTTCTTGTCTGATAGGTTAGTTGAACTCTATTAGTATACTATGGCAGCATTTCTACATCATCTGATCCAGTCAGACTTTTGTTCGGCTCGAGTTTACAAGCAAAAAAAAAAAAAAAAAAAAAAAAAAAAAAAAAAAAAAAAAAAGGACCGTGTGAGCATGCATGTTGGGGTCGTTTATGGGGTGAAATAGCAGCATTCATTAGCATTTCATTAAGGGGTTTTTTGACATTCATACACGTGAAAAAGTCATGGTCCCAATGGCTCGTAAATCGCATGAATTCTCCACCGTCCACCTGCATCTACGCTCATGCTAACAACTCGCTGTGGCGATGACGTCTGGTCTTTGCCGAGAACATGTATCCCCTTCAATACGATGTTTAACCGCTCTTCTTCAAATTCTCTACGTTGTCTAAGCTCTGCTACACTTGCTAGGCTCCCAGAGCGAGTACGGTATAGACGGGGTGAGCGAGGTGATCGGGGAGACTGTGGGGACTGTACAGGCGAAGATGGGGTGGAACGCATGGGGGTTTGGATTGTGTAACTCAACTTCCCAGTGGAAGACGGCGACCGGTATGCGGGGAAGATGACTTTTGGCTCATGCACCGGCGATATTGGATCTGAGAGATCGGAGCATTCCGATAGTTCCCGATCTTGGTCTCCCAGTTGCGCATCCTTCGTAGTTGACTGACTGGATGGTGGCGTTTCTTCTTCCATGACGGGCTCAAAGAAGTTATCGTCCATCTGATCCGCCACTGAAAGTACAGAGTCACTAGATGACGTATCAAAGCTCAGTTCGCTGACAGCCCGAGACGATGATGTTCTGAAGGCATTTGGCTGCCGAGACCGGCTATTTCCAGCTGTAGGTACATAAGTAGGTGGGGACCGATCATGTTCAGACGCGAGCTGAGAAAGAGCTTCATCCAGAGAGGAAGAGGAAATAAGACTAAGATCATCAATTGAGAACGAATGCCCAGGTTGAGATGTGGCTACTTGGGAAGACTGTGGCCCATCATGCTCAACGGTGAGCCCAGAGAGCCCGTCAATCAAGGATGATGTAGAGCCAAACTTCCCACTCAAGGACGAGCGATGACTTCCAGCAGATGGCGATGAGCTCTGCAAATCCGGGCTTGATGGCCGTATATCGTGAATTGAAATTGAATGCAAGGATGGAGAAGTACGTGGCCGTACAGAGAGTCGGGATTGCTGATTATCCGCAAACGACGATGAACTGGAAGATGAACAGAAACTCGCAGCCGACGCCGGCCGAGGCGGAGAAGTGTAGCGCGATTGGTGGTAATTATGATGACGATGAAACTGTGACATGGAAGGGGAGCTCGACGATTCTTGTGAGTCAAGCTCCATTGGTGGTGATGCTGGGAACGGTGGACCGGCGAACCGCGCCAGAGATAAAATAGGCCCGGGCGCGAACCGTCAGTTCATGCCGCCGGTATTCTCAAAGACAAACAGGTGTTTGTATTGCTGCGTGATGTCGACGACGCTCTGGGCAACTTGGTAGTCTGGCAAAGCCCACTGGTCAATACGAGACGCTCGCACAATAGAATTTGGTAGAATTTGGAGACAGGTAGCATGATGTAGGTAAGGTATCAACAGCGTATTGCCAGCATGAGGGGCGGCGTGATCAAGAAGAAATTTGGAGAAGTAATAAGAGCCAGTTGTATCATATGCGGTGTAAATGCACAACGGGTAGATGCAGATTCGGGTAACCACATACCAACGTTGCTGCCCAAATCCTTTGCATTGTAGACCTTAACGGACAAGTCGTCGAGCACTTTACCGATTATCTGGGCGGCGTTACCAGCCATGAGATGCGATTCCTTGAGAGAACATGTTAGCAGCGATGGACGAGCAAAATAGCTAGTTAGCAGCTTGCGACTACGGGACAGAACGAGATGAGCATAGAGGACGGGTTGGCTATAGGCTCATACAAGGTTAAGAATAGCATTGACTTGGCCGTTGGCGTCGAGGAGTGCAGACTCGCCGCGGAGCTGCATGACCTTGCCAACGATGATGACATTTTGGCCGACATAGGCCTCGAGCATATTAGCGGAAATACGGGGCGTCGATACAGAGTCCATGTTGAAGTGGTTGGGGGCTTGAGGCGTGGAGGGGTGATAACAAGGGTCGAGGACGAGGGACGAGGGGTGAGAGGCGAGCAAGGATGGTCTGATTGATTGGCTGTCGGATATCGGACGTCGGATACCAAGCGTTGGAGGCTGAAGATGGCACAGGATTGGTGCGAGAGGCAGTGAAAGAACCAATGACGAGAGGAAACAGAGAGAGAGGAAGAGAGAGAGAGAGGGAACAAGGGGTGGTGGTAACAACTTCAGGTTATCTCTGTAGGTCCTCTGTATGTCCTGGATAGATGGAGGTACAGTACAGTACTGAACCCAGAATGCAAACCCAAACCAGAGCAGTTGTTGGGACAGATGCGTGAATAGAGTGGAGTAGAGGAGAGAGAGGAGAGAGGAGGAGAGGAGGCGTGGAGGGGGAGGGGCGAGATTGGGAAGATGGAGGAGAGCAGAAGAGACAAGCGACAAGCGACACAGAGACAGGCGAGAACAGAGAGGGTCTTGGAAAGAAATCGAACCTGTCACCGAAAATCAATGGATCAGGTAACACAGCAATGTGCCTTTTGGTCAAAAGCGCATGTGCAAATACGATACGTAACCTGATCCAAGGGATAAATCGAAGACGCGCTCTTGACCGCGTATTCCCCACCGATAAATCAAAGTGGCGCTTCATCTACGAATGTATACGTATGTATACTTATGTATATACTATACTACATGTGTACCTAGTAGATACATATGTAGATGTCGAGGGATGGATGCATGTAACTGTCTACGACTGCATATGTAACCTAGTCACTTTTGTCTTTTGTAGACTTCATGTCTCTCCAGATAGATATAGATATATAAAAAGATATATAAAAAGATAGGTATACTCAATGCTGAGAGAAATGCCTAGGCACATACAAATTGAAGTTTGTGTCCACTCCATCCATTCCTTCCAATTGTTTGGTACCTATCAATAAGTATCCAAGTATCTCTAAGCCCCGGCAGGTGGATCTGGGACAGATGACAGCTGACGGCAGCTGATTTCCAGTTTCTGCTTTAGCTCAACGTCTTTGATGCATGTCAGTCAGTCTGTCTGTCTGTCTTCGGTCGACGAGAAGGAGATCATCAGCATTATCAGCATCATCACGCACCACATACCCGGGTTTCTCTTCACTCGACTAAGCGCTAACCGTCATACTAATCATTTATGCATCAACAACATGACACCGCATCGGTCGTGTAAGCTGCTGCATGGATATCTCACAGCTACAACCCATCGGACACACGCACACCGCCGTGCTGGTTTAGAGATGCCCGCCGTTCAAGCATGATCCGCCGTCCAACCAACTTTGAATGGGCCATGTCTCACAACACCCCGTTGGGCTTTCCCTCGTCGATGATGGGTAGATATGTAGATACGTAGGTCGCACTCGTAAGGCTGAGTGGAGGAGCAAGGACCACTGCTCGGCAAATCCACAGACCTGGTCGACTTTGTCCCAGATCCACGTGCATTGGTGTGACTTTTGACCTGTGGTGAAACTCTGGAAGAAGCTCGCTCTCAGATAAACCGACTACATATCTCCAAGCGGCAACCCGGCGCCGCCGGATTCAAAACGTCCAGACTAACAACACCGAACAATACTGGCACAAGCACTCAGTGAGGCCTATCTCGTACCTCCATTATCGCTGTTTCCGATCTCACTTGATCGCACTGTCCACACGCCGTATGTTGGCCTATATCATCAGAGAATCTAGGGTACAACCTTAAATCTCACCGTTCAATGCTGAGTGGAGACCAAGCGAGGCTCTCTGGATAATAGATGGCAGTGAGAGGCTGAATGTCTACCTTCCCAGGCTATTTGCTTATAGGCATATGCCGGCTGTCAGGACTTACAGGTCTCACCGACGGGAAATTCACTTCTTCGTTATCCAACCTCGGCGACGCCTCGGCGCTGCTATCTACCTGCCCTGCCTTTCTAGATAGTCTTGTATCAAGCAAGGCAGTATGACCATTGACTTGTCGCCCCTTGAAGGATCTCTTATGCTGGCTTACATAGTTACACACGGGGCCCCTTCACCTACATTTGAGAAAATTTTGCCACGGCACGAAGAGAGCCATGTGGCCCAAGGGAAGTCAAAGCATTTGCATACGCAAGCCGCACGTGTGACAAGTAGGCAATTGCGTAGTTTCAAGTCTGCTATTCAAGCAACTGTCTGTTCTCCAGGATGCTTGAGTCGCGCAGCCCAGTCAAACTGCATCCTCCTCAAGCTGTCTACATGGGCTATGGCTATAACACCATGAGAGCTGATGGCTTGGCTTGAGGCACTTTTAGTGTACGTCGGCGCAGTATCAGAGGACATCTCTCTAATCTTATTCTGAAACCTTGAGGCGGAAGACTCGGCTAACACCCTCACGAGTTGTATGCATCCAAGACATGCATATCTTGACAGTGCTCAGGTTCACATGCTAATTAGACTTCCACCGTCGAATGCCAGAAAAAACCCAAAACGGAACCACCGCCAATCACACGGGCTGTATTTGACAACGTAGAAGCTCTAGACCTATGTAGGTGTGCTGTCACAGTCGATTCTAGAAACCACAGCCGCCACTCTCTTCTCTGCTCCTTGCAGGGCGGATACATTAAGCTGTCCTGCATCCTTAGGGCATTGCGTGTACCCAATGGCGTCGATTCCATGTACCGGTCTTTTCATCATGTAGGTAGAGTTTGAGCAGGCCTCTAGCCTGCCGGTCTCTTTTGTCTTATATCCCCTATCCACCCAAAAATAAAACCTTGACGCACAATTAATGTACTGTGACGGGTCCAGGGGTAGAGAATCAGCGAATAATGGCTATCG
Organism: Xylaria bambusicola; assembly: GCF_022495145.1. Lineage (NCBI taxonomy): Eukaryota > Fungi > Ascomycota > Sordariomycetes > Xylariales > Xylariaceae > Xylaria > Xylaria bambusicola. The sequence continues at coordinate 661,183 of NW_025953569.1, forward strand.
TTCTAACAACAGACTTTTGCTTCTGCCTGACACCTTCCATTTCTTTCGAGCCTGTCTGGTCCTGACACCCCTCTTACAGCGAAGCCTATACTCTAGCTCGACAACACTGTCTTCTTAATCGAGGCGCATGTCGTCGAGGCGAAGCTATGAGGGCCTATCTATTCCGAGAATCCGCTGCATTGATTCTTACGATCGAAGGGAATTTGGCCGATCTTGGCTGCTTGGGAGGTTCACCACTAACCATATGCCAGGACTAAGCTCAAGCATTAGGGGCAAAGCTCGCCTCCAGTTACCGGGTTTCAATATATCCACAGCCACAAAGCAACCCTTCCTTGTCTACAGTTGGTGTCTTCGCACAGTACAATCTACAACAAACCCTTGAAAGCATATGAATCCATCAAAATAAGCCTGTCTAGTCCTCCTGTCTTCATCTGCATGACGAGCTACAGAATTCAAATCTCGTAACTCTCTAGCTATCTCTGTGGCTGCTCACTTCTCGCTACATACCAGAAGCGGCAAATGCTCACTCCCATACTTTCAGAGTATATATGTCATTCTACTACGGAAGCAAGATATTTTTACTTTGATGAACCTCTCTCTTCCCATCCCAAAAATAGTACTGTGTTAAACCACGAAGGAGGGGCATGATATGAGGGGTCGAGCAAGAAAGTTTCGTTCCGAGTTTGACGTGTCTAGTGTTAGTCTTCATTGGTGCTGTACCCGGTTCATCCATGTATATGTGGCCTGCATCCAGTTAAGCCATGTGAAGTTTTAAGACCGGCTCGCTAGGTATGTACGTTACCGAGGACTTTCGTTTGCCATCGGCCTTATCTCAACGGTACTCTCTAGATATAGGTCACCCTCGTCCTCCAGATGTCTCCGTGTCTTCCCCGGTTGAATCAGCGACGACCCAATATTCATCGTTTGTCGATAACTGGCAGGTGCTTTCACTCTCCTTATTACCTGTGAACTACGAGCTGAGCCTCCGTCGATGCCCGATATTCTGCCACATTGATCAGTTTGTGCGACAGCCACCCAATAGGACTGCTTGGCCACAACGGAGGAAGCGCCGTTTCCCTCGTTCCCTCGGAACTGGCCGCCCATTGGACTATTATAAATCAAGTCTGCTTCTCTTTGACGCCCAAAGGTTCAAAACGGTTCGGATTACCCCTTGCTATCTTTTTCGTGTCCTTTGCAAACAGAAGAGAATCGCCGACAACATGAACGCGACGCCGACGTTCAGCAGGTTTAACTTCCATAGCGAGGAGGACCTCAGCTTTGGCATGTTTGGTGTGTCGGCAGCCACGAACCATACCGGGTTTCACGAAAGCCTGGAGCCAACGCCATATGCTGACGCTTTTCCACTCCATACACAACCTCCACATTCAGGATCTCTTTCAACTCCTCAAACTCCATTTGAGCTTCTTCCGCGAACCATCGTCGCCTCCCCTTATCACCTTCCATCGAAGTTCGAATCTCCGGCTCTGTCAACCGGATCATCATCAACGCCCGAGACTAACGAATCCCAGCATCTGGTCACCCCCGAGAACGCGCCAAACATTGCCATCGGACAAGCTCTGGACAGCGAGGCCGAAATGGAAGACCTAGACGATGATCCTCCACCGCTCTTGAGCTCGGCGCGAAGGATGCCAGGTAAACCCAAAGCGAAGGAAAACTCGAACCCAAAGGAGACGGAAGGCAAGCGCAAACACTTTCTTCAAAGGAATCGGGTCGCCGCCATGAAATGTCGGAAGAAGAAAAAGGAATGGGTCAACGACCTGGAGGAGACAAAGTCAGGTCTTGAAAATCAAAACGCCCACCTCCATATGGAGCTAGACGGCCTGGTAGACGAGGCGAGTCGCATCCGGGCGCAACTCATGGCCCACGCGAACTGTAATGACTCAAACATCGACAAGTGGATCGAGAACGAGGCGAAGAGGTTCGTCATTGGCACCGGCGAACGATACGACCAGATATTAGCGCACTTCAGCCCGACGCAGGGCATAAATGGCCATCAAGACGGCATGCCGTCGTCGTCGGCCACAGGATCCGAATACGCCGCCGGCGGTCCCAGCTTGATCAGCCCCCTGGCGACCCCGTCCCAAGTTCCGCACAACCTCGGCCAGGTCACATCGCCCCCGACGTTCTTCAACCAGAATAGACCGTCGATCAGTACTCCAGGCTGCTACCCTATACCGTCTCAGGATCACTTAGCGCAAGGCTTTGACCAGACACCAGGGGTTGATGACGAACCCGACTACGACGGCATGTCCATATCACTATATGATCACCCAGTCAGCTAGGCTCATTCTGGTCTTCCAATGATTGTTAAACGGGCCTTTGTTTTCAAGCGCAAATTAGTACATCGTGAGGAGGCGCCTAGCATCTTGCCTACGATCTTATGAATGATGTAGGTGCATGTACCATCGACGGCAAACAATTTTCTTCGATCCCCTGTTTTTCTCTGTCTTTTATTTGTCTCGCAAAAGTCGGGAACAAGCTTCGATTCTTTGCTGGTAACCCGAGCCAACCCCGCTTTATACCCTATAGCAATCATTTATATATTTATATTTTGCTCTCTCATTCTTCGCCATCATTCATGATCTTCTTATCTATTACTGATTGCCACCTATTATTACCCTTCTTACTATCTCTCCTTTTTTTTTGGGACAGACTATCTTCTCCTCTTCCTTTTTATTACGGAGAAGAAGCTCGGAGTTGGGGATCATGGTGGGATTGCATTCTCGCCTTTCTCTTACGATTGGTGGTGGGTTATATGAACAGAGGGAATACAAAGGGATACACACATACACACGAGATGTTGTGGAACGCATACATGTGACATTTGTACACGATAACGCACGTACCCATGATGAACGCAATTTTTCCTGTAAGATGGGGGAGTGCAAGGAACTGGGCGAAACGGAACGGAAACGGAGGGGATACTGAAGCTAATGCTGGGACTAATCATCCGGCTGTACATGGAATGTATATACTGGGTTATCTATAGCAGGGACAATAATCTATCACGAATATAGAGGAACACTTAAAAGATGGTGATTCGACCTTACTGAGGCGGTGATATAAGAAAATTTCAGCTATACATGCAATACCGAGCTACTTACAGAAATATTGGCAATGAATTGGTACCAATCTCAATCACAATAGACGAGGCGAAGGTCAGAGAGTATTTAGGTGGTAGATACATCTATACCCAGGAAGCACTCAAAACGATTAGGTTAATAATGAGTAGAGACAATAGATGAAGCCAGGAGTGTATTATCCCTGACGTTCTGTTCAAATTACTCACGCGCGAAGTAGCGATTGCCCAAGTAATCGCTCTGCACATCTACAAGGCAGCATCCGATAATCAAAAATACCGAATCGATCGTTCGAGCAGATTCCAGCATCCATCAAATACACCAATAACAATCCAAAGCTGTCAGCCGTCTAACATTTACTAAACATCGCCCAACAACGTATCAAGTATGCCAGTTTCGATGTCAATGACGAGACAACCAAAGAAGTCCCGCATTCGGAAAATCATCACGAGGGCATATGCATCAATATAAGGTGTCCGTCATCACGCAGAATCCGGGGAAACAAGACGAACTTAACTCTATCAGGTAGATAGGCGAAGCCAACCCAGACACCCAAGTACTCTAGAATCCCGGTTTCTTCAGTTACTTATTTACATAGCCTAGGTCGACATCTACGCTTAAACTCCTGGTCTTCGCAAAATAGGACAAGTTTTCTAATATACTGCCATCAGGATACGATTCATATAGCTGTATCACCAACATTGTCTCATCTGACCAATCTATAATTCATGGTAAAGCCGCGAAGTGTAGGTAGCGTCTAACACAACGCAAGTCACAATACTGACCTACCTCGTTTCCAGTCTAACCGCTTTCTGCGCTGCAAAGCTTCCAAGGAAAACCTTATTAACCTGCACACATACATACGGTGGCATATGTATACACATGTAAATAAGCACCCATGATACATGTGACAACCATATAACCATACCTGCCTACCTAACCTTAGGTTTCCCTGCCGAGGACGCGCGTCGAACTACCTAAACGGGTAAACGTCATTACTCAGGTACATACTGATGCTTTCGCATCACCGACTCGGGGGATAAATCCGAGGGGTGTTTGTGGGCTGTTCTGTTGAGCGGGATAATGTCGAGGATTCCACGAGCGCACGGCTTGTGTTTTGCAAAACGTAACTATACCTGACGACTACCTAAGTTGTGTAGGGAGGGGAAATTTTCATGTATTAGGACTTCGAAGGGATTAGGAATTATAGAAATGGGAATATATCCTATTCTCCAAGCATGGAATAGTTATAGTGGCCTGTCGGCTCGTAACTCGTCCTTTGACCGGGCGAAAAGACCCGGTCAATAATTTAACGAAATGGGTGCTTGTTTCTGTATAACATCAAATCATAAGAGGAGTTAATTACATCCCCTTCCATTCGTTTTCATATCTGAACAATAACACTCCACTAATTATCCCCTATTCACGTTCGACCAACCTTTGATAATCATTGCTGTAGACGAATTTCCGCTCGAGCGAATTATCCTAATATCGCATCAAGGAGAAAAAGAAAAATGCCTAGTAACTGAGCGAATACGATAAAGACGCAATAATTGGGGCGATGTACAAGGTATTCGACAAGATCAATTAAACAGAGAATATGGTTCCATTAACCTGCGCCAGTACAACCATGTTTCTTGAAGAGCGAAGGAAAAAATGAGAATAAATCAAAATAAAGCCAACCCTAAATTTTTTTTAAATAAATCAAAAAAAAAAAAAAGAGATGTCGACGTACAACACCAGGGATTCGCTGGTCGTCACCGACCCAACTACTAATCTGGCGCTCATACCGGCTTATCTATGGGAGAGCGGACGGGATCCCGAGTTCTCCGATGGCTATGGTCGTACGTGGGAGATTTGGTAATTGTACAAGGTTATATCTTACTGGTTGGAGAGAACGAGGGGAGGGAGGGAAATCAAGTGATGTTCGAGTCCTTTCGCTTCATATTGTCGCTCTTATCGGATAATTAGCGGGTGTTGACACTTTGTTGTTTGTCATATTAGGCGTTTAATCATGGCGAAAATTTACTTCTTGCATCTTACTCTTTTTTTTCTGGTCGTTTCATTGCCTTTTATGCTCTGCAGAAAGGGATTTACTGGGTGTCCTTGGATAAGAATTCGTCTTGTATGAGTCGGAAGACATTGGTAAGAGTAGGTTTCGGTTGTTTACTCAGCTCACCAAGGCGTCGTCTGGAAGATAATAAATCGTGGTACGATTTAGTACAGTCCGTGCAAACTTCTGTTAGTAGCACGCTGGGATATACATGAAAAGATACCTGGGATTATTGTGATTGTGTCAGGTCTCATATTGTACATTTGCCTATCTTATTTACACAAAATACACTGTTCTACTCGCAGAAGCGGATTATTTCAGTGTACAGTTGGCCAAGTTGACACATGCCAACTGAAGAGCCCAAGCACACATCGTCAGTCATCCGCATTCGATGCAACCTTATATCTGAAGCACAGCCGAGCCAGCAACGCCCGCTCACTCGACGAGCACCTCTCCGCTTACCGCCCTGTTCGGTAAGGATGCATTGGTTACATAAAAGTTAGGTATGATATCGCTCTGGTGACTCTCAATCATATGCTTAAGAGCGTCGTGCTCGACGACAATACGCCCCGTCTCCAACAGATCCTTGACATCCACATCGCCCACATCGAGGGCGCGACCCCAATTGGGCACGAGGCCGAGAGCCTCGAACAGATTGACTCGGCGTGAGCTCGTGATGAAGGTGCTGCGGCCGGCTTTGCGCCCCCACTCGTTGGTATCGAGTACCTGCTTCACCCACTTGGCGCGGAACCCAGCCTCCAGCTCGGCGCCAGCCTCGCGCATCGTGCTGCTCTGCAACATCGCCTGGAACTCATCGGGGAAAGGCAGTTCCATGCCGTCCTGGCACACGACGAGCTCGCCGCGGCGATACCGGTACGACAGCGCGGTCCGCCAGGCCAAGTCGTAGACCTTGCGGGTGATCTTGGTGCCGAAGTCGCGCGGCTTCGGACCGAATGTCTTTCCACCTCCTCGTTGTATGGGCGATTGCCTGGTGCCTACACGGGCGCGACCCATGCCCTTCTGCGGACGCATCTTCTTGTGTGAACCGTGTACCTCGTACCGCGTCTTTGAAGATGCTGTGCCCTGACGCGTGTTGTCGCCCTCGTAGACGACAGCGAGGTGGAGAATGTCCCGGCGCAAGGGGAGATTCAGGTGTTTCGAGGACCAGGCTTCCAGACGTTGGGGCTCGTATGAGGGGAAGTTGAATATTGTTACGGGAACAGTGGGTGCTGTGCGTGGGAAAGTGCAAGTTAGATTGGATCATTGAGCACAGGACGACTTCAAAGCGACGAACCTGGTCTCCAGTGCGAGGTAGGTGGTGAGGATGATGTGTTCGTAGTAATGATCGGTAGAGGGGCTTCGGTTGCCATTGAGCGCACGAATGTTGTTGCTGCCGGTATCCGAGCCTTCTCAGCAGTCAATAAATGCGTCTCAACATGTCCAGTGCAAGCGACTGCGGATAGGAGGGTGTTGGCATACAGAAGCTGCTTCTCTGCATGTATGCGAGGCCAGGCTCAGGCCCTTCATGGCCTCACTGAGACCCCTCGCCCCTTTGGCAGCCATTTGTAGTGCCGATTCGTGTGCTATACGGGCGCCGCCAGTCACGTCGAAGGGCGCTTGGAGGTAGAGACGGGGTGACTGGTGTTGAAGAGACGTCAGCCGTGATATGGCGACGATGAGGCTGGATCGGATCGGATTGGATGGTTAGGTATGTCGTTCGTCAAACCCCGGAAAAATTATATCGAGGACTGGCTGCAGAGCGTAGGCTTCCCAATAGGGCAGAAATTGATCCACAACAGCGAATGACAGCGCTGAGATAGCCCTTAGCGACCCACCTTTTTGCCCGGACGGGTCCCTGGCGCGGCGGGATGGAGCTTTTGGCTTTTTTCTGTAGGCAAGGAAAAGTCCATTTGCATCTTGGGACGTCGTTCGTCATTCCGATAGATCCAATAGCGCGACAGCGTCTCCTCCGTGCCCTCATTCTGGCTGCAATTGGCACCATGTCGGGCTGCCAGAGGGTCGCGAGACCCCTCATACAGTCAATCCACCACCCGCAGGGCCTGTTATTGCAGACATCGACATCCTTCGCCCGCTCCTTTGCGAGAACATCAAGCCGGCAAGATGAACCACCGCCAACCTCAACAACGACCGCCACAACACCTGCTCCCAGCTCGTCGTCAAAGCCGATAGCTCAATCCGATGCTGCCGATGCTGCTACTGCCTCCGAGGCTGCTAAGCTCCGTATGAGGGAGCGTCTGATGGACCCGAACACAACCACCGCACACTGGGCCGAGCGGAAGCTGATGCGGGCCGGAACCCCTCCCGTCGGATCGCGACGTCGACGTGCTGCCTTGCGCTCTTCAGAAAATGTACCCTTCGAACAGCTACCCTACCAATGTTTTCAGGAGGCTCGTAAAATCTTACAGGAGGACCGATCGGAGAAGCTAGAGGCCCTCGCTAAGGAATTGGCCAAGATCAAGCGCCTCCAGGAGACACCCGCCGATCAAGTCCCTGGTGGCCAGCATAAGAAAGACGTACGTCTTAAGAGTTTGAGGAAATATGTCGAGGAACTCAAGATTTTAGTTGATATCAATGATCCCATTGTGAAACGCCGATTTGAAGACGGGTTTGGTGAGTGCCGATGCTCTTTCTTGTTACATATTCATATAGAAGCTATCGTTAGCAGAATTACTAACAGGAACAATAGGCGATATGACCAAGCCCATCTATCGGCACTTAGCCGAGAAAAAATGGCGTGGTATGCCCTACCGCGTCATCAATCAGCGTATAGAAACATTAAAGATCGTCCCTGATGCTCTGCCCAAACTCGATCCTGTTGCCGACGTGCAGCTCTACTTCCGTCGGAAGAAGGTCGAGCCCGGTGAAATTCTGGACTCGAGGGTGACAGAAGTGCCGCCACGTCTGAAAGTACAGGTTTTCAACGCAGGTGAACGCCTCGTGTCGGTTGCTGTAGTGGACTTGGATGTTCCTAACGCCGAAACCGACTCATTCGAGCGCCGTTGTCACTTCCTCGCAGCCAACATACCCATTGCCCCTGATAAGCCTTCTCTGCCCCTTAGCAAGTTGAGCAAGGAGACTCAGCTGGCCGTCCCGTGGCTGCCTGCTTTCTCCCAAATGGGCGCGCCCTACCATCGGCTGGCTGTATTCGTTTTGGAGCAGGAAGACGGTGCCACGTTAGACATTGGAAAACTGCGCGAGCTCTATAGCGGCCGCGACGGATTCAGTCTAAAGAGCTTCCGGGACAAATTCCCTTTGACGACCGTCGGTCTCAACATTTTCCGAACCGTATGGGATGAGGGTACTGCGGGCGTCATGGAACGCGCTGGCGTACCAGGCGCCGATATCCAATTCAAGCACAAGCGCGTCTACTCGCTCAAGGGACCCAAGAAGGCCCGTGGTTGGGAGGCCAAGAGGTCCAAGCCCAAGTACAAGAGCTTGTGGAAGTACAGCACGAGGATTCACGGCTTGAACAGACGCCGCTAAGCGATATATATGTATTCATCCTGAATTGGTTGTATCATCATGTGTATAAAATGTGCTGGGGCATGAATTCAAACGTAGAAGACGATAGATCGGCTATGTCATGTATGAGAGACCCGGCAAAGGAAATCTACACTGTATCATATCCCATTTGGCCCGTGGTACTGTGCATAATACAAAATACCCTGGAAAGCCGCCTTGCTCATACATCACCAGAGCCGCTAACTTAAAGGTTATGGAAATGTTATATAAACCTCAGTGACAGTGTATCTAAGTAATTAGACGATGGTATATTGATCGCCTCTGCTTAGACATGCTTATAATACCATCAAATGGACGTTGAACCTACTCATGACTTCAAATCGACAGCTTTCACAGTATTAATTGAGAAAATAACTGAGAAGCCTCACATGCATATTTATTAAAGCTCATGGGCTCGGTTATCACAAGCGACCTAGTACCCGTTGCTTTCGTTAACCGCTGTCATTGGTTTGGTTGCAGTACCACATACATAGTAGGTCCATGTGATCATATTTACGATGGAATAACGTTCTAACCCTTGGGTAGTGTCATAGTTTAGAGCTAGATTCCTGTTTCATAGCAGGTTCAGTAGAGACCTTGTCTTCCCCTAGGACGAAAAAGTGGAAGTGCTCTACGATGGATAGTTGGTTACACAGATGGCTTGCTCGAGGATCTGTGTCACAGTACCATATATAATGAGTGCAGGCGGTTAGGGTCCCGACCTGACAACCTGAAGTTATGTTATCTTTCGCTAGGTCATAGTATAGTGCTATACCTCTGTTCCATGCCAACCTGTCTGGATGGCGGTTGGCCGCTGGTCGTCTTGGATGGGTTACAAGATCTAACCAAGCTTAAAGTACCCCTGAAAGTGGTGTAACGTAATCCACTCTAACTGGATCGGCGAAAACACATTGCTCTACAGCAACAAGCGACAACGTCGTGACTATCTGAGCAGACGGGAAATGGACGAAGGTCTTGTTATGAAGTAGTCGGAACGTGTATAATTATTCACACAAAGAGTCCTACTATTCACATATTTTACAAGAGTTCATCATGCGCCCATGCGCAAGCTTCAAGCCAATACCAAAGATAATTATGTCCAAGAGAAAGAGCCTGGCTCAAGAAGCATAACCGGAGGCAGCCCATTTCGCAATCTCGTCAGCAGCCACGTATTGGCCGGGGTTCCTCTTCGCGATGTCGCCGAAATGTTTCGCCTTCTCCTGAATTTGGGCGGACTTCTCACTGTCTAAGACAGTAGCGAATGCATCGCGGAGACACGTGGCTCCCCAAAAGGGGCTCGCCTCCGAGCATCCCCAGACACCAACCCCTATGTCTTGGGATAGCTGCGCGAAGCTGAAATGGTCTAGCCATTGGGGTAAGACCATCTGCGGCACCCCCGTCCTATCATTCACATAGGTTAGCTTTTCTCGTTCCCGTAATTCTAGTATGGGACGAGGGACATATTTACGCGAGTGCCTCGTGATAACAGCCTGCCCCGCCATGATGCACCGAAAGAACGATGTAGCCGGTTTCCAGAAGCGTCACAGGCTGTACGTCTAACCACGTCTCCATCTTGAGTCGCCCGTTCTCAAGAAAGGGGCGCAGCGGCTCTAGGAATTCGTCGCTGTAACTCGTGCCGTTGGCGTCGGTAGCTTTCATGAATTTCCAGAGGACCTGGAGATCAGGTCGCGAAATTAGTGTATCTGCGATCGCTTGTGCCACTAGTTTCCAAACCCAGAGTCAGCCATCGTGAGCTTAAGTAGTCCAGACTTATGATAAGTAGCCTTCATGTCGTTAAAGAATTACTTACTTGCTGTTGCTTGCGCCTCCGTATATATGAAAATAGTACCCAGACTGATAAGCACAGTTGGAGCACGAGCAAGCCATTTAGTTAGTTCTGGTGCCTGCTCCTCAGCAGTTGCCATCGAAAGAAGGATGGGTCCGGTAAGAGTAACATTCTGCGGAAGAACGTCGAGCGGTGTCGAGGCACCTGGGACGGCCTGCGAGATCCAGGGCACATTTGCGTTGCGGAAGTTGAACCAGCTAATAGGGTAGACAAGGCCTTTCGATTCCAAGTACTTATTCTTGTCCGTTTGGCCCGCCATTCGAAACATGGAATAGTAAAATCGCAAGTTTATATAAATATTTTCTAGCATTCTTGTCCACGGTACTGGAAACGGGATGCCAGAACCCATGCTATGTAGAAATCAGTTCACTACTAACAGGATTCATGCCGTGCGTAGAGACTTACACAGGATACTTCCATAGCCAGCTACCATAAGGCTGCTCAATTGCAAAGTGCTCAAGAGGAGTGAGAGGGGAGATATAGGCGTGAAGGCGACTCCTGTTATACACCGCATCGATAGCGGGTCGGAGGAAGACCTCCAAGACGACTAGTGAGGGATCTACTTCATCTATCACGTCTGCAATCGATGAACACTTAGTACCACTTGAGGAGAGAGGTCATTATGAAGCTTTTGAATAATACCTGTGATTTTCTCAAAGAGAGCCAAATGATCTTCGCCAGACCAGATCGACACAATCCAGGGCATGAATTTGGTTACTGTCTTGATACTGCCGAGACCAGGGGAGTGAAGGACGTCGACCGGCCCTTCTCCGTTCTTGCGTCCGCTGGTCATAAACGATAATTCCGCCGGGAGCTCATGGTAAACAATGCTGCGTGCTGCTGGGTTGATCTGCCGAGCTCGGTCGGATACGCGCCCCAATTTCCGGCCCATGGGCGCGAAAGATGCGTAATGAACCTCCACCTCCGGGTGACGCTCCAACAAGGCGTATGCCGTTGCCACATGGACATTGGACAGCCCGTGTTCATTGTTTGACAGGATCAAGACGGTGTTGTTGCGCCCTTGACGAATATGCTCGACATGCGGCGCTGATGGAGGCGTCCATTGGCTGATGAGCAGTGCCAACACCGCAATCGTTACGGAGCCGGCGAAAATTAGGCTTCGGAGCATGATTCAAGAACTTTCCTTTAGTTGTTGTTTAGCAAGTCCTGCTTCGACATGTTTAAGGGAAAGAAATTTTGTAAGCAGCATTGTCAGATAAGATGGTGTTGGCCCTAGAAGCAGAGCATGGTAAGATGCAGATAACATTATGGTCTGATAATGCACGAGAGCGTTGTTAGTCCTAACGATTAATAGATACGCCGTGTAAGATCACGCAATACTAGCGTGGATTGTTCGTATAAGAACTAACCATTCCTTCGAAATTGGTAACTTTATGGTTGCTTCTCACATTGAACACCATCGTCGTGTCGGTACACTTGGATAAGGAGATGCATACAGGTAGCTCGTGACTATTCAGGGCGAACAGCGCAGACGAGAAATTTCTCCGATACGATAATGAAAAAAATGCATAATAAGGGCTTGAAATGCTGCCTGGAATTGAGACCGATCACGATAAAATAATCTGTTATCATTGCCAAGATTCATCCGGTTTATCCGAATCTCACACTGCTGAGCTCGGTCTAACTAGTAACGGACCAAAATACCTAACCTTGGAATGCCGCCAAGATCTTATATACTGGCGAAGGATGAAGAGCTTCACTTTCATTGCGGACAAAATGGCTGACCCTGAATTATCACCGAAACTCGCATGTTAAGCACGCTCAAACTGTACAAGCACATATGAAAGAGGAATATAATAGATTTACTTACTATAGGAACAATGTTTTTCATAAATGACTGATATGAGTGTATGAATAACTTCGTATTGATCGGCCAACGAAAGAAGGGGTCGCAGTCATAGGATTACAACAAGGAAGCATTCTGTATATAGTCCTAGCCTAGGCATAAAGGGTTCGAAGCCATCATATAACTACCATGCAGTATCCATCCCTATGATTGCAGTTCCTAAAGTGGCGATAAGTGTGTAGACTAGGCTTCCGAAGTCAAAATATGCTGATCGTGATGGGAAGTAAATATTGCGGGTTAAGAAAGATTGAGAATCTATGGCGTGATGATTTAGACCGTGTCTATCTGCACAATGATATTCGATATATTAAGAAGATGCTACAATTCTAAGATTTTCTGTCGTCACTTGTCATCGGTATATATACTATAGAATTAAGTCAGGCTTGATTCAAGTAGCATAGTGTGAACAAGAAAGTATAAGTTAGCAATATCTTGGATGTTTCGGGAGTGTATTCAACTTATATAAGAATTTACTTTTATCGTTCAGTACCCTACTACTAACTCCAGATAATATGGTTATTGATGTATTATAGATTTAGTTCATGTGGTTAGATACAAATGATGCCAGCCCTATGAAACCCTCTCTTAGCTTCAGCAGTACTTGTTTCATGAGGCCATGTAAGTGAACAATATGAGCCACTACCAGCCCGTAGTAATGCAAGCCATTATATATAGCGTCCCGGCAGTCGGAAAGCCTGGATGTGTCATCTACACCAGTTCTCTGTTGTATGATTTTCAGTTAAGTAGAACATTGATGTATATACCCTCATGGTCGATGTATTATATTATCATACTTTTGAGCTATAAATCGTACTGATTGTCACTACTTCGCTATTTATCATCTGAGGCACGACAAAGTTAATAACTCTCTTGAATATGATATTGGTAGGATAAAAGGTATAAGTTGGAGGTAGCGTTATCGGATGACTCAGTGTCTTCAATGGAGCTGTGAAGTAAACTATGAAGGCGTTCAAAGAACTCTTATAGTGATGACTATGTGGTGTCTATCTACACATCGTTCTTTTGCACGTGCTTTTATGAAACCGTCGATATATAACTATTAATATAAAGCTCTCATTGAAAGCTAATGACCTTGACAGATTTTGGTTCTCAATTCTCCTCTGGCTCTTTCATTTATCGCTCCGTTTTTACTTGGTAGTTCATATACTATTTCTAAACTATAACTACGCAACAATATTGGTCTATGGCAATAAATACTAGGGAATTATCGACTGTTGCGTATCAAAGGAAACTCGATAATTACCGTAGGATATCTAGATTTCAACACTGATCAAGGTGAGACTTCAGAGCAAGAGCACGAGCGGAGGAAATCAATTGATTGTGATAAAAACATCATGAGTATATATTCATTGAATTTGCGAAACACATAGTCCTCCGCATATTTCAACATACTCTTGCTCAAATAGAATGAAATGGATCTAGGGAAAGCCCGCTCAGAACCACTGTTCTCAAGAGACTCCAATATAAGGAAGGTCACAACCCTCTCACAAGTCTATGTAACCCCTATTCTCACGATCCTGCCAAATCAAGCATGACATGAGTAAATATTCTCATCATACTCTCTAGACTAAGTAGTTGCGTCGACGACCTCTATCAATATCACCTACCCAATCTCATCCGTTCTCTTCCTCATCAACAAACCTTCAAATAGCACGATAATGCTGGAACCTTGCGCAACAGCGTTGCGCAAGGCAAAGACGAGCCAAGCAGGATATGCATCGACAGACACTCTCCTCTCCCCTACCCTACTCATAGTTCTTACACACGGTGACACACACCGTAATTAGCATCAGCATGAAACCCACCCCATCCTCACAAAGTCTTCGCTCACGAGGACAACAAAACACCAACCATCGCCACCGCTACACTATTAGCACCAAACCTTCTTCGCGCAACCACACAGCCAATCCCACTCTTAGTACAACATATAAGGTTTTTCCGCCGGCGCATTCGCGCCCTCATATCGCCAAGGCCAGACCGTGATATAAATAGCTACGGCATTCTATCCATCGAATGGATCTCGATCTTACGTTTTCGCGATTTTTCCCCGGCCATGTTACTTGAGGCGTGGTATAACAACGTACGTACGTAGGTAGTGTAGCATGCCGTATGACAACATCACAAAAAAAAAAGCAGACTTAATGATTGTTAACGTTACTTTTGGCCACTCTGTGTCAGTACTTAAGTAAGTAAGTAAGTAATACTGAATTCTGGTGCTATATCTGCATTCCGCCTAGGTAGTATAGGTAGGTGAGATTTGATATCGATCAGCCCATACTCTTACTACTGCACTAGGCGCGCGTGCGAGAGAGAGAGAGAGAAAGAGGGGGGGGGGAGAAGTCCGGGGTAGTCCGAAGGGCATAGGGTATCGTGATACCTACCCTATGCATACAATAGTGTCGTGTGGTGTAATGTTCCGTTGCGTGCCCATTCACCGCCTGTAAGTAAATAAACGCAGCTACAAAGGCAAGACAACTAGCGAATTGATGCATTGACTACCTACCTACATACTTCGTTACATAACATGCGGTAGGGCGCCGGATGAGATGAGTAATCGCCGTAGGATTCCATACTACCTACGCGCAGTGTAATGTGAGTAATGCACAGAGAGCCTAGAAGAGCAGGGATTGTTTAAACATCGGGTTTGAAATACCGCTGAGGCGGTAACTGCCTATTCCATGAGATATTACTTATGCTATTCTAACATTTACATATACATACTTAAGTACAGGATAGCAAGCAAGGGTGTGTGCTGAATTGTAGGGGAGAGAACATGGTGTTGTGCTAAGCCCACTGACGACATTTCGGTTCCGAGCCTATCGGAAGGGTCGGTTGGTGTCTTGCTAGGCCAATACACTAAGTACATAGGCCTTAGTGGTTGAGACATACCGCGGAACCGTTTTTTTTTTTTTTTTTTGTTTGTTTGAGATAGAGAAAACCTTGTTAACTAGTGTACGGGTAGTCTCTACGTGTTTATTTTATTTTTATTTTATTTTTTCTCTACATCTCTACTGTAAGTACAGTGTTATGTTACTGTGCCAAGTACATATTGGTTAAGTATTCTGAGATTGCAAAAGTTCTCAAACCGGTTACTACTAGGTAGTGTTTTCGTTATACATATACATATCCATAGTATGTTCATGAAGTCCCTAGCTTGCGCGAATGTAAGTAAGCCATGCCAAGTGATCGGGTAATGGTTGGCGAACAACGGCACCAAGTCACGTAACATCAGGCGAGCGCCACTGGTGCTTGTTCAGAATATTCTTACATGTATGTAAGTATGTACCATGCAGATAGCATAGCATAGCCTATTACATGTAGATGTAGATGTAGGTAGATGTAATGCCGGTCGATTGACTGCAGCTGAGGGTCCCTCTTTCTATACTACCATGACGTGCAATCGTGATACTTGGTCGATTGGTCGGTTCGTTCGATGTCCTGTATTTTTGCCGCACCGCCCCATCATACTATACTTACATATCTATTAGGCTACTTACTTAGTAGGGGGACCCTTTCTTTCGGTCAATTCCGCGGGAGATGTCGACAGATGCCCTGGGGGCTATACAGGTATTTTCCGCCCACATTCCGTCGTCGTTCGAGGTCCTCGACGCTAGTGACTGTAGGCAGGTCATGTGCGCAGGTCACGTACAGTACTTAGGTATCTACGGTATGTAGTGTAGGTCACATGAGAATTCCACATCTCTTCTTTTTTTTTTTTTTTTTTTTTTTTTGCGTTCTCTTACTTCGCGCCGGCTACTTTAGTCTCCCGGCTAGGAGGAACAGGCAGTTAGTTTAAGGGATCAACATATGAAAAATAGGGGTAAAGCGCGTCTCTATACAATTATAGGCTATGATAATCATTCTAGAATAGATGATTTCATCTACCTTCCTCGCTTACCTACTCCCTTGCCCACGTCTTTGAAAAATGCAGCCGTTTTGGGGCTGGTTGCGACACTACCCTGGAGGGCCAGGGCAGGGGAGGGCATGCAACACTAAATCTCGGGGTTCCAGTGTTAGCCGCGAACATGCTACAGGGGTTCGGTCTGGTACTGTTTGGGAATCTTCCAGTAGAAATCAAAACATGAACCATTCAGATTGATCATCCAGGTCCCGCAGATATGCAACTGCCGTGAACATCCTCATCGTTGGAAATCCTTCTCTCCAGTTAGTGTGCTTATATTGTTTGGTCCTTTTGCCTACTTTGAGACTACGCAGTCTCGGATGTAATCGGTCCCCGAGCTTTGCTTCCATACCGAAGTTGCGCGACAAGGTTAAGAATTAAGGATTCAACGTCTCGAACAATATTACCCAAAGTTGACTGTAATCATAGTTTGGATTGATCCTCGCTATGCTTGTACTTAAATTACATTATGCTTAACATAGAGGATCGTCACAGGGCCAAATGAGCCAAAGGCGAATAACCTTATCGCGCTGAAAGGAATCGAACCTAACCCACTACACTTATGCATTGTCTAGTCATGGCACCCGAACTGGGCCTTGCTAATTCTCAATCTTGTTATGCCGACATTGCTAAAAGAAGACATTCGTTAGGCGACGATTTCGGTGGAAACTCTACACTACTCCGGCCTACGATCTTAATCATCGCGTATTTGTATCGCCTGTTTGGTATATACTGTGGATGTGTCACGTGCGGAGACTCAACAACCGTGTTGTCAACCGCCCGAAACTAGCACGGTAGCCTGCTACCACGATGGAGGATACAGTCTCAAGACCGTTTCCAAAAACTAGTGTTTCGACCGAGATCTAAACTATAAACTTTACCCACCAGAGAAACATTCATCGCGCAAGAATAGACTTTCGAAGAATTTTTGCCACTCGACAAAAGATGATAGGGCAAAAAAAAGGGGAGATTGACGTTAGCAACGGCACTAGATATCCTCATGGCATCTAACGTAGTGTCCGAGTCTAAGATCTACATGTTTTATGTGGACTTGTAGTTCGATTATTTCGTCACTTTCATCCACTTTCGCAGACCGAGGCGCTCGGTAGACAAGACAAATCTCGGCGGCTACCTTTTCTGACTCCATCACTAGGTCGAGTCAGTTATGCTATCGAGTTGTGGTTCACGGAAGGAAACGGGGGCGTGAGATCACAGAGTTTCGATCGACAACTCTGAATCGAAAAAAATTCTGCATTCCGAAATAGTCTCGTCGTCCAAGTAGTCATGCCTTACGCGTGGGTTCTACTGTAAGTATCTATCAGAACACACTACGGGCAGTGCGCGCCACACCCGTCAAAGTTGCAAAGAATTCTAGAGTTACTTCGTGATATTCCTGGAATCAGTAATACCAGATAAAAAGGACCGTCCTAGCCAACGCAGCGCACTTGCACCGCGTTCGTATATCTCTCCGGGACTCGAAAGATACCTATGGCTATCTTTGGCGTCTTGAAAAACACAAATTGACCTTCCTTGTCCTATCTGAAACGTCTTCTGAATGGTCGTTATAGGTGCGGAACCATGAATAATAAAGGCTATATCAGCATGTCATGTCGTGTACACGCTCACGTGCTTGCATCCCAGTAACCCTTATGATGACTACTGCGTACGCCCGCAAAGTCCGCATAGTATAATAGTCAGCCGTTATAGCATCGATTCTCGGCGGTGTCCTCGTAAAGGCGGCCCTGAAAACGGACATCTTAATTGGACGCTGGAGTCGTACAAAATCGGATGTAGTGGCTGATTTTGAAGCTATGTTCGGACTCCCCTTTATTCGGCGCCGTGTCGGCGACATTCTCGATGCGGGTCGTGGATACGTACGGAGAGGCATGGCCGGACTTTGTCTCGGGCCAATAAAGGCACCAGGACATTATATCAGCAGTTTGTGGCAGTGCTTTCTGTGCCTCACGGGAAGCACCCGTTACTGGTCGGTGGTCTTTTTCTGTCATCTCCTGGGAGGCTACAAGGAATGTTGTCCCACCAAAAAGGTACTTCGTAGGGACGCAATATTCAACGGCCCGTTGCAAATTGACAGGGCATACTGGTGGCCAACTATTTGCATGAAGCCTCATTTTACGCTCTGTTGGTTTGGATAATTATAGAACCTGATGTGTCCCGGGAACCCGCCGCTGTGCCTCCGATCAGGGTATTCGGCAACTATGTAGGAATGCACAAGCTATCTATACCAGGGACCTCAGGTCAAGACATACCATATTATTTACGCACGAGACGGAGCTCCCAATGACAAGAGGCGGCTTCGACAAGACAACAATCAACTAAGTGATATTGTCATAATACCATATGTTAAGAACAAGTTGGCTACTACAGTGATATGTGAACGTGGAGTTCGGAAGGTGTCAGCCGGCTATGATTGGCGAAAAAGATTCCATGCTCTTCTGTGGCACAGGTCCAATGCTGCCTCACAGCCACCGGCGACATCGCGGCCGTCGATTCCTTGAATGGGATGGCCCTCGGTTCATTCAAATGATTGATGCCTTAAAAGGTTTCTTAAGCGACATGCTGTGTCCAGGCTGGATGGAGAAGCGAACGAATAACCCCGCATACCGTTGTGTTTTGGCCACCGGGTTTCTCTAGAGATTCAGCTTCGCTTATGTCCGTATGGTCGAGGTTGCTCTCTGAACCTGCAGTGCATATCTAGCGTTCAGCATTTTGTAAAATGGTGGTCGTGAACAAGTGGCAGCAGAAGGTGCATTATTTACATTAGGGTCGGAGAATTAGGAGGAAGATACTCGAATCACATGCCTTGATTATCATATGTGAATAGAAAGCACAGTCCACGTGACGCTTCGTTGGATTCAACATTCTCAGGGTCCAACCCAGAGTCACAACGTGGCGTGTGGATTCTAGTACCTACGCCTAATTTTGTCTTGATTGTTCACCAAATCGCTGGGTCATTAACCCTCTTCTCTGTTTTTAGGCAGGTGAAGCCGAATAGAGAGAAACCCCTAGAAAATGCAACAATTCGAATCACTGCCTGAATCACCATAGGTACTTAGGCAGTTAGGTGGTAAGTCAGTAGGCATTTGTGTCTGCATCGCCAGCCGCTGCACGTACATAGTAGTGGTTGAGGAGGTTGCTTATCAGGGACTGCTGCAGGGATTATTAAGTAATCCTCTAAATTTAGGTACCACGACCACCGTCTTCAGCGAATCGGCTGTTCACATTCAGCTCTTGACTTGAAAAAAAGCGCATGGGTCTGTCTGCATGGAGATGGAGCTCTGCTGGAGTGTTGATGGGTGGTCCACCCCGGCGCCCGCTAGGCCGATGCTAGACCGATACTGGTAAGATTTTTCGAGAAAGTTGCAAGGGCCCATGTTCCTTGTGGGAATCGCTCACAAGGGGAAATCTTCGGCTACTCGGCTCTGGCTGCCCTTACTTATTGCTGTTCAGTACTAGTAAGTGATTCATGCGAATGCGAAATGCCGGAGCTGATGCTGATGAGCCTGACTGATATTGATGCGATTGACCCCATGACGGTGGATGAGCAGCCGTAGCTCTGGAAATAAAAACAAAACAAGAATTGCTGGGGGGTACGTATGGTACGATATTTCAAATGGCGATGTCGCAGTCGGGTTCAAGATGGGACGGGATCATGCCATGGAGCCTAAAGACTGCTGAACTCAACGTGAATCTCCGGGTACCTAAGCAGAAAGCAGAGAGAACCAACCGACAAGGTCCCTTGACGCTATTTTCTAGCGAAGTCTAGTGCAATGTGCCCAGCACATTATCCAGTATAGCGTACTCAGTGTGGTGTACTAATGGTATATACAGAGTGTATAGTCGTGTAATCTGGAGTGGGAGGACCAGCATCTCCCATCTTCGCGAGGCGAGCAGGCGAGGGATGTCCACTAAACTACACACCTACACCATGCAATGTCTTGCAGAAAGCCAGGCGACCAGGGTTTGGCTACCAGGCAGCCATTGGCGGAGACGGTCGACAGATGGAGAGGTCAGTCTCCGACAGCTTCGATAGCTATTCGTTCACCGCCCCCTCATGCAGAACTCCTGCAGAGCTTCATGCGTGCCCTCTGCTGGAGGCACTGGAGGCACTGGTGGCACACCAGAATATCGGCCAATCCTGAGGAAAAGCTCCGTTATGCATGATCATATAGTGTAGTGTCCATACGTGGCGGAAGCAGCAACAGTGGATTGTAGGATTGTAGGGGAGGGGGAAACAGAGCAAAGCAGCAGGGGCCCCAGGGCAAAGTCACACATAGTCGACGCTCTAGGATAGTACACGACATCTGCGTGAATCCGGAAACAGGTAGGTATGCACAGATAGGCACAGATGGATACCTAGGAGAATAATACAAGACGAGAGGAGACTGAAATCTGTGTGTACACTCCCTGCAGAATCATCTTTTGATGGGTTGGTGTTGTGGTGGTGTTCTTTACTGAGGCGGTCACTCTGGAGCAAGTGGGACTTCTGTATGCTTGGGATAACAGGGCTGGTTTCAGTGTTCTTGGGGTCCGTATATCGTGCATACTTACTTACAGTGCACTGTACTTAAGTAGGTGGATAAGTAAGTACCTAGGTAGGTAGGTAGGTAGGTACTGTACTTACACCTGGAGATCAAGGGGCCGGCGTGCAAGATCAGGAAGGGAAAAGAGGTATGTATGTACTGTAGGCAAGCATGTATAGACAATTAGTAACAAAACTACCATGTCAGCAAAGCAGCACTACTGTAAGTGCACCTCGTCGTCGACTAAACGATGTTCCCAATGGGCACGACTCGCTGTCACTATGAATACTTACCTGTTGCTGCTAATGTAGGTACTGTTAATACCGGTATACAGACTACACGTGTAAGTAGTCGATGGACGGAACAACGTCATGATTTTGTAACGTGGGGAAAAGAAGGAAGGATAGGATGGATGTAGCGAGTCCGACGAATCGATTTCGCTCATGCCAGATGGGAATTTTTCTGTCCCGCATGGCAAGCCAACCTTGGGCGCTTACCTAAGTACCCAGGTATTTTACTACACTAAAAAACACACACACCAAAAAAGATCCACTAAAACGGTGTAAGTAGCTTCCCTAGCCGTATGCGCTAAAACGCTACCTAGCCGAGCCCTAGATCTATATGCAGTTAGCGAAGCTTTGGGCATGTGTTCAACGACAAACACACCCCCGATGAAGATCATGAAACGTTGTATTTTGTATTTGCGGGAGAGTCTTGGCTGGGACATGGGAAGCGGACGGCACCAGCCACTTAAGTAAGTATCTTCATCTGCTTAAGTAAGTAAGTAAGGCATCACCATTGCGCTGTCACTGCCGGGAATCCTGATGATCTGCCGGCCATCCGTGACGCTGTCACCTGTCACCGGGGTTTGAATTGGTAATTACCCCAGCTCACCACCTAACCTATCCTATATATTTGCGTACTATGTAAGTAAGTATACCTAGGTACCTAGATGAGAAGAGGACACGCCGTGTGCATGGTATATAGCTGTAATTGTAGCCTGTAGGCTGGCTTGAGTTATGCACCTGCTTGATTCAGAGCTAAGTTCGCGCCGAGTTGGGTCCTTCAGCCTCAATTCTGTACCGTGCCTACTGTAAGTAGGTATACCGGTGTAAGTAAGCACCACCACTCCCTACTTACCTACCTACTTACCTAGGTAGTATCTGCTAGTACACTCCCAACCTCACTTTACCCACTGCGGCAAGGACGGCGAGACACCCTAGCAGCGTAGCAGTGTTGTACTTAAGTAAGTAGTCGTGCCGTAATCGTGCGGTTTTTGCTTCTGGCGTCGGAGCATTGTCCTGTCTGAACTAAGTAGGTAGGGAATCCAGTCTAGTAGTAGCCTCACCAGCTTCTCTCATCCACCATTTCTCGCTCGCGTCAAGTGTCGCGACTAAGTACAACGTGCTGGCGTCAGGTCATGTCGGTTTTGAATTCCGCGAGGGGCTCTAGACCATCGATGCTGCGCAAGCTTCATCTGATAAGCTTCTTAAAACGATGTCGGGACGCCCTTACTGCATATATATGTGCTAGTTCCTGTTCTGGCTACCTGTGTGTATGCAAGCCTCTGTGTCAAATTGAGTGTTGGGTAGGGTTCCTATTACTGCACCGTCTCGTGTTATCGCCGCCGTCATTCGCGTCTGTCCCCCGTCCAGGGCATTACTGCAAAATCACACCGTCGATCCCGGAGTTCTGCCCGAGGTATGAGTTCGAAGCGGGGTATCCGGCCAATGATGTGCTCCAGGTGATGGTTCAGGAAGACCTATGCAACGATAAAAGCATGGGGATTTTTGGAGTTGAGAGGAATCAACATATACCGTAGGTAGTTATATTAGGTATGTATATATACTAAGTATATAACCCTCTCATTATAGGGTCTCTTAACGAGTTGTACATTGTGTGATATATTGGCCGTGCTTCCTTCTTTTTCTCTCAAACCTAGGGACACAATTGTATCCGAAGTGGTATGAGAGCTGTGATTTTCAACATCTTGTCGTTGCCGTCTGTGGTGATGTATGGTAGTCGTAGTTTAAGGGTTCTGTCTGATGCAGGGACTGTTGCTACTAGCCCGCGTACCTGAACGCCACATGAAAGTGTTTTACATATTCGTAGCACTGAACTTACATATACATATACATGTAGGTAGTTAGGTAGTATATCAGATGCACTACCTCCTGCACCGATGTTCAGGCGGCGGCGGTGGGCATGCAACGAGAACAGGTCGCTGTCGCGCCATCCTACCATTTGAAACGCTCGCCAGCTCGCCAGGGCTGCAAGGCTTTGAGGCTGTGCTGGGTCTGTTCTTTCTGGGGTCCAAGTGTCGTGAGCGAATCCCTAGCTCAGATAGGCAATAGCCTCTTGCGCTTGCTGGAATCCAAAGCTATGGATTCAACATGGTCAGATCCGTGGCCCACTTGGACTGGTCACCAGCGATGCGCCAAAAATGGACACGAGAAACTGCTGTTTCAGCCAACCACATGGAGCTATCCTCCGCCTAAGGATCATTTACGTTGCGACCAATACCCTTGCAGCCAGATTATCTAGCATGCCCCTACTTATATGTACGAAGTACTTACAGTACACCGCACCACGGGACCATTCTCCTTTCATAGTAGTCTGGTGTAGAGAGAGGAAGGTAAGTAGGCCGTGATAGGAGCGGAAGAGGAGCTAAGATGGTCTTCGACTACCAATCTACCTACCTAGTGTAGAACGCCGAAACACAATGCTTCTAGTCTTGTTCTTTTATCTTCCGAACGGGGCCCCCAGTCAATAGCAGCTTATGTAAATGCTGCTGTCTGCATGGTAGTAGTCCGTTGTGAAGATGTAATGATGTGTCTATTGTCCCTGAGAACAGCCCAACGTGCAACTCGAATTATAGAGAGTCGAGAAGTGTTCGTTTTGCACTTTCCATGAAAAGCAGGCAATCAATTGGTAACGTTCGAGGTTTTACCATTGCCGACTTGGTACAGTCTGATCATGGCGCGTGGGTGATGCTTTGGCCGTGGACCGTGGGCTTGGGTCCGGGGCAGGGAAACTCGGCATAGGACGACATTCTCCATCTCACGGCCCCGGGCCTGTCTGTCTACGCTAGATATGTACCTAGGTCATCTCCCTAGGTAGTGAGTGCATTAAGAAAATTCTGTAAGCTGACCGAGGAGTGTGCCAATTTGTGCGTAGTGCAGTTGTAGCGATGTTGTGTGCTGGAAAAAATGCTTTCCATGTATGCCATGGAATTAAGATGGGAATTCTAAAAAGCGGTATCGGGCTACCAGCGCGGAGTGGGGGTTGATAGGGACTCGCGGACCGTTTTTTATACCAAGTTAATGGCTAAGGCGGCAGACTAAAATCTTCGTCTTTTTGGGGGGGAAGGGTTTTTTTTTTGCCCTCCCTGCCTTTCTCTCTGTCTTTGCGGATGGAGGCTGGCGGGTTGGCACTTTTGATCGCGACCCTAGAAATGACATCAGTCCATGACACAATCCCCCGGCTGCCGCTAGATCGATTTAGTAGGGATTCCGATGACCCGGCGCTTTTCTACATACATTAGTATGGTGCGGTCATTACCTGCACTAGGCCGTTATGATGCTAGGTAGCTAGGTAAGTAGTAGTACTTAGAAAACCAAAACTCAAGTCTCCTGTTCATGGCCAGCTTGCCACCCTACTTGGTACATAGTAGAGCGGTTGTTCGAAGGCCGAGAACAGCGGAAAAGCTATAAAGAACTAAAAACCGTCGGACCTCGGAATGTTATCAGTCGTTTTTTTGCTGGAGCCTTGTTGGAAACGAGAAAGAACAGCTAAGTTTTTGTTCTACCTTTCGTTCTACCGTACCTTTTGCAAATCATGATACCTATTCAATTGCAGCCCTTGGATCCACCCGTCAGCGCGAAGACGACCCCCAACCAATGCCGTGGTGTGGTTGGTTCGGGTATTATTTTGCGTTCCGTGCGTCAAGTTCTTAGTGTACCATCGAGCTGGCTTAGCTACAGTGCATCGGTACCTAGGTCAGATTCTCACCAGGAGCTGATACAGTGTGGTATACTGTCATAACCCCACGATGCCGAGGATGCCTCACGTCTGATGCACATACTGCAGGTGTAAGTAAGTAGGTACTTCTACTGTCAGCTTGGCGCTCGGTCTGAGATCTGCTAAACAAGAGCCTAACGTTTAAGGCTGGCAAGCCATGGACGCCATCAACGTTTATACTCCAGATAGCTGCAGTGTTTGGGTTGGTTCTTATATCGATATTGAAAAAATCACCACGGCGCATCACCTGAAACCTGGAAATATGTGACGGTATCCCATCTTGGCATATCTGCCTCCTTCCTGGGGTACTTACCTAACCTACCTACTTGATACTTAGGCGAGATAGGTAAACGGACGCCATGTTTGCTGAGTACAAAGTCTTACCACAGCACAAAGGATACCTAGCGAACACTACCTACCGGTACGTCCGTTACATGCAATCTGGAGACCTCAGGTGGCTAAGGTGTGTAAGTAGATCGTAGATCCCTAGCCAGAGAGAGTTGGCCACTGCAAAGGTAAACCACGCACACCCGCCCCCTAGCATCTAGGTTAGCATCACCAAAACTGCATCATTTCGACCCCATACAACATAATGTCAAGAAACCAGAAATTGAACGACATTCTGCATACATATAGTGTTCCCGAAAGGGTTTGAAGGCTGATTGAAAAATATATATGATTACGCAGTAGGTCGGACGTCGGGACTAGTTTATTCCGACTCCTATCCTCTATATTAAACTCTTTCGTACATACTACCTACCTAGTAGGTGATGATGGATGATGGCCTCGATCACTGTATGCAAGCACGGCAACGCGTGATTGAGGGTCGGACAGCTGTACGCCAGGAGTTATTTCCGGCTTAATTAGTATACTTACTGTAGATAGACTGTTGTGATATCACCTGTGCTATCATTTGTTGGGCTGAGCTACCCTAGTCTGCTTGGTGTGTGTGTGCGTGTGAATGTAATATTGGATTTCGAGCTAGGTACTATTTCTCTTGGTCCATAACTCTGTCTGTTTGCGTATAAATTCCAATGCCAAACAGAATACCTACCTAATCATCTGGCAACTACAGTTATGGCGACTGAGAAGGTATGACAGCCCAAAGGCACAGTTGCGTACATGGTAAGATTGGCTATCGCTGCTCGCTTGCCTTGTAGAACCCCCGCAACAATGACACGTCAAAAGACCTCAGTGGCAGCATGACCACCTCTCGTTGGTTGCTCGTCAGGCTATCGAGTAACGTGGGTGGACTGGGGAGAATAAATATATCAACTCCCAGGCTTTCTTGTTGGGCGCCACATATTTGGCCGTCATACGTAGACTTGGCCGACGCAAAGCCCCCATTGGTTCGTGAACATCAACAGTAGTCTGTATAAACACCAAGTATGCACACCGCACCATCCATGTAAGCAGTATGGATAAGTAAGGATCTATATTGGTCTCGATGGTGTGGCACGTATATCTAGGACATAGATTGAATTCAGGCCGACTTGGATAAACGCCTGCTTTTGCACACACATGATGCCCGGCGCTGCCCATGTAAAGCATATCATACAACGCGGGACGGCGTAGGAAAGAATACCTACTTCCTTTAGCAGGTAGGTATGCAGATGCCGATTCCTGAATCCCGAATCCCCGTGCAAGTGATGTACTTCGTAGTAGGTAGGGGACTTGGAGAACCAGAGCCGACGGAGCCGCCAGCAGCTGCTGCGCCCCCGATGGCACTGGACTAACCCAAGAACGGCCAACGATGCTACCTTACATAGCAGCAGAGGAAGACGAGTGAAGTCTTTGTGCAGTAAAGCTGACGGCAGTCTGACAATTCGCACCTGGTGATGACTCGACACCTATTGACGACTTCATTATGCTATAGGGTGATGCTATGTGGATCTCATGGCCGATTTTGCCTTTGGGAGAGCGTGTAAAGTGCCATGCCTTTGTCATCTAGTGCAGGGAAAAACATGCTACCATCTTCTTACCCTGAGAGCTCGCGATGGGCTAAGCAAGGTAGCGCAGACTACCACATGCATACCGAACATATGACAAAGAAAGAAAGGGCAAAAAAAAAGGACGATGGAAAAGGCCCGATAGCCGGCACGATATTCATATGGGAATCCGGAGCGCTGTAGGCACAAGGCTTGCATGTTATGTTGTAGGTTTCTGGAGAGAATGTTGGGAATGACCTCAACTGTGCGTGCGTGTCACGACTTACAGTAAACGCATAACATAAAAGAGTGCATATACCTACTGCACATATGCATACTTGATGGCCAAGATTGATGTAACGATGCACGAGTTGGAGCCACCTTGAGGGCGGCCAGTGTACATACCTACAGAGTAGGTATAAGTATATGTAGGTAAGTAAGTAGGTAGGTAAGTAAGTAAGTAAGAAATCGGCTCCTTGCCTCACGATCCCTTCTCGCACGGTCACAACCCGTTAGTACCACGTCGCAGAGGGATGGGCCACTGTGTACCTAGTCACGAAGGAGAAGAGGGTACCTACCAACCACTCCCAGCATCGCGGGCTTGACAATTCATTCTCCTTGTCGGTTCATTGGATGAGATTGCGAGATGCTGTACAAAGACCAGACACCGATGAGCGGGCTCAAGGGCACATAGTTCGCACCGCCCGGAATGCTTACTTACTTATGGAGTTAGTAGAATGTATACCTACTCATGTAAGTCAGTCATGAGTGATGTGATGGTTCTACACTACGCACAACAAATGGTATTTATAAGTCGGCAACGCCAACTTACTAGTTAGGGCGTGTGGTGTAATGGTAGCAACCGGGATCTCATTACGTGGCAACCGGGACGTCGGTTCAAATCCGACCATGTCCAAACTTTTTCCAGATTTCCTTTTTAGGTCAATTCTTCATGTAGCTTTTGTCCTACCTAAGCAGCCTCGGTTCCCCAAACCACAACGTCATGTTGGGACTCGGACTGTAGGGTACCTATATGTATATGTATATGTATATGGAAATGGTTTAGACACCTGATGAATGCAACACTGTAGGTATTTTGATCCGGGAGATGTGTGTGTCAAGCCCGTCTCTGCCCGTCCGTCTCTCCCCGTCATACCAGCATTGACTTACCTTACACATACAGACATAGACTAGGCTACCTTGTACTTCTCTCTCTCTCTCTCTCTCTCTTATAATGTAGGCGGTCAGCTACTATGGTACCTAAGCTTTTACACTCCCTTACTCGCATTGAAGGCAGGGGACCTTACCTTACGCTACCTAGGTAGATAGATGTGATAGATGCCAGAGCGAATAGGTGCTGCTTGTACAGCAAAGTTAGAGCATTGCTAGACTTACTTACAGAGATAGTTACTTAACAGCTGTCCGTCCTAGGACAGGCATTGTATGGCCTGTTTTGGACATTTTCACGCCATGCCTACCCGGTACATGGTGTACCTACCTAAGGATGTACCTTTCTATATGTAGGTACCTAGCATACCTATGTTAGGTACACTGCAGTGAAGAAAGATACACTTAATTGACTGCCTAATCACACAGTGTCCCTCCCCCCAAAGTACCCAAGCAGCCAGGTACTTCCTTTCCTGTACAGCCCCATCTCTGGCTCAAGATACCTAGCTTGTAGATAGCTATCTACCCACTGAACGGGAAGATTGTGCAGATAATCACAGTTATAGACAAGTACCGTACAATATACCAGGTGGTGGCATTTATCACGATCCAAGGTATACATACCTACATATAGGATAGAGAACAAACAGCGTCTATCTATATAGGTAGGTAGGTATGTACACACAGTATTTATAGTGGTATGTCTTTATGTGTCAAGTGATAAGAGGCACTGTACGCTAGTAGAAACTTGCGGAAAGGGACCACACTATACTCAAACAGGCCTTCGCGGCTACACTGCAGCGCTGCATGGCACGGGTTGCATTTTGTTGCGGTTGTCGCACTGGCCTCCTCTCCCTCGTCTCTCACTTACAGCTAGGTACATCCTTATGTACCTCTTGCCGGTACCTTTTGGCTTTTTGGATGGCTGCGATGGCTGCGCTGGCTGCTTTGGCTACTTGCTTGCTGGGTCGGGCTGCATGGAGTGGGCGGGCGTGGGCCCACCATCCATCCATCCATCCATCCACAGCCTCCATCCTTCCTTCTTTCTCTCTCTTTCTCCCTTTGCAAATGCCCTTTGCCAGCCATTGCATGCATGTATGTATGTACCTAAGTACCGCGCCATGTAGGTACTTAAGGTACAGATGTACATACATATGTATCTATAGATGTACCCGCTGTACAGGGCTTCATTTGGGCCCCTCCTGACACCCACTGACAACCCACTGACACCCACTGGCTGGCTGGCTGACTGACACAATGCAACTAGGTACCTACCCTACCTTAGGTACATACCTTAGGTACCTACATACCTAGGTAGGTACGGTAGGTGCTTGCTTGCTGCAACTCAACTGCCACTTGCACCTGCACCGCTGGCTCCTGCGCTGCCGCAGCTAAGTCATTATAACAACCCGCCGTCCCCCCGACTCTGGCTCCCGTTCTGCTCGATCCGTCCCCCATCTTATATATCTCATCAACAACCATCTCGGCGCTGCGTCTGCTGCACCACCCTCACCACCCACACTCGCTTTATTGCAACCCCTAGGAAGTCCTCGTCGACTCCTGTCATTCGCTTGTTCCTTTTTTTGTGTGTTTGGAGATTTGGAAACCGAGAGTTCTCGACCTTGAACAAATCTTAACTCTATACTCTCTGGCTCAAACTCAATCAATACCTGCGCCCACTTTGTCATAAGTACCGAATCGCCAGCATCTATCTCAACAACACTATCGCTTATCTCCATTGTCAACAACTGAAGCCCTGGCCTGATCGTCTCGCCACAAAGCAGGAATCTAGCTGTCTAGTGTCCCGTGCCCAAGCTCATCATCAGTTGCTACCTGGCTATCGGCTCTCGCTATATATACTTATATAACATTGTACTCCCTGCTAGAGTCGGCTCTTCGTTGTTGACCCTGTGCTCTCCCGCCTGGAACGACGACACATTCAATCGCTTAAAACACCTTGAAAGGAAAGGGAATAGCCAACTAGACGACATTTTGACCAGGCAGCGCATCCATCGTATCACTAGTTGTTATCGCATCTCTACCGGTCTTTTCGGCAGTTGGTCTGAACTTCTGATGCATGTCTCGATAACGTACTGTTAGCCATCTCGATAAAGTACATAGTTGCAACCACCACCAAGTAACAACCTTGAAAGCTACCACGTACTGAGCTCTGCTATCTGGACAAAATCAACTCCTCAACCCCTCTCGACCTCGTTACGAACCTTTCGCTCGCTTTTTGTTTTGGCACCAAGTTCTCTTGTGCCTTGTTTTATGTATGTATCCCATTGGTCGCACATAGTTGATATTCGGGTTCATTAGCGCCCCTATCTAGAGTTCCTGTATAGAGAATACGATGAGTTGGAAGTACCGTTATTGATAGCTTTTATTTTTTTTAGTTTTTCTTCGTCACCTTCGATTCACTTTTCTTACAATGGCTGGTCCCGGCGGTGGTCCCCCACGACGCAGGTTAGTTTTGTACCATGCATACCCGCTGAGACAACTTACTGATAGTTATCTAGCCACACAAAGTCTCGCAAAGGCTGCGAGAACTGGTAAGCAGGATACAGCCCTCACCAGAGACCTGGTCCACTGTTCACTAACTCCGATCTCTAGCAAACGCCGACATATTCGGTGTGATGAAAACTTTCCTCAATGGTGAGCTCTACGTCTATAACAGACTATTGAGGAACTCCAGACTAATCATTCACTAGTCGGAACTGTACTAAACACAAGGTCCGATGCCCCTATAATGATGTGTCCGTCCCTGATGAGAGAGCTACGACTCCGGATAAGCCTGATCTCATGTGGACGCCCGAGATCGAGGCGAATATCGCGGAATGGAAACGCACCGGCATTTTCCCATTCCCCAACCTCGTGTATCCCGCGCCTTCACCGCAATACTACACTGTCGAGGAGCTGCGCTTGATTTACCATGTTGCGTCTATCTGCCACGACCTGAATGCGATTGATGCCAACAATTTCACTCTATGGACTCGCCAGATCCCCACGTAAGTGTCGTACGTTTCACGCATCGCGATGACGACTAACAGCAAGGATAGAATTATTGCAATTGGTGCGACACAGCGCTACGTCATGCATGCTCTGCTCGCATTTTCTGCCGAGCACATTGCTTTCCTGACAACCTGCCCCTTGGTCGGAAACATGGCCTACGAGCACCGTGGCATCGCCTTCAATGGGTTACAGGAGGCCATCGGGAATTTTTCACCGGAGAACTCTGACGCCGTCCTGGCTGCATCTCTCGTCCTTTCATGGCAGGCTACAGATTGGTAAGCAATAAATGCTGCATCTATTCATCCGACCGACGATAGCTGACCGAAACATAATAGGCGGAGCTGGACCCAGCTAATGCAAGGAACCTCGTCGGTAAGTGACATGATGGCGGATTGGTCCAGTTTGCGGAGCTAACGTACTGCAAAAGATTATCGATGCCATTGAGCCTTGGAAGCACAAATCCCAGTTTGGAGAGTTCATCGCAGAAAGCAGCACGTTCCCCACTGCTCCTCCTTCCCCTCAGCCGGACCGTAAACCTAATCAGCCCGACAAAGCGGACTTGGATGCATTTCAGCGCACCATCAATCATCTAGCTAAGGTGGAGGCCCATCTCAAACAGAACAAGGAGGATCCCCAGCTCATTCAGCAGCTTGCTTCTTTCCTCAAAGGAGCTCGCAAGGTCAGCCCTATTCAATCTATTGAAGATCAATTTGACCGACTTCGACCTCTGCGAACCTGGCTTTTCTGGCTGCCAGTTGGTTGTCTGAAGGAAAATGGAGCTTCGCCAAGTGCCCTGTTAGTCATCGCGCATTACTACACCGCTGCCATGATGATGGAACGCCTCTTCCCGGAAATCGGTGCTGCTTACTTCGGCAGCATGGCAATCGGACCAGTTGAAGAGATTGCGCGACGACTTCTTTCAATCAACGTTTCGGGCAGTCTTGATGGAGATGTTCAAACACCACTACCGCTGATGGAGTTTGCCGTCGACACGATCGGCGAGTTTCGTTCACGATTGGGCTGGGTTCAGCCGACGCGTACACAGTCCTTTCCCCAATTCGATCCGCCCAACTTTTACATGAGTGAGCATGGGACGCCGCCTACTACAACGTACATGCCTTATGGTGATAGTCCCGCTTTCAGCTGGAGTACAGAAGATCTTTCTTCTATGCTTACATCCGAGCCGGAGTGTGGAAATGGGGTGACCCCTTTGACAATCTCGTCTCCTTACCACAATGGCCAGTATCTCAGCATCCCATCTCCTTCGTATGGGGGATATAGCCCAGCATCATCGACATTTGGTGAAGGATCTATTGTGTACAGCGACAACGAGGACTTCAGCTCATTCGACACGGGTATGGCAGAATATCCCCATATGGTTGAACAGGGGCATGGCAATTTTGGTGTAGGGTTCGTCTCTCCATTCCAATCCGTTTGGGTCTAAGTGGCAACACTCATGGGCATGCTACCAATACGAGAAGCGCACAAGTGATTAACATTTACGCTCAGGACCACTCGCGCTCAGCATGCTCATTCATCGAGTCACCCTACGCTTGAAATTCCCTTTTATCGCCAGAATGCCGCTAATTCTTCGGCATGGCCGCACGCGCCCTACGAGACTACACCATCGCCATTTCTAGAAGCTCACCAATGGTCGACGAATGGTTACAGTGAATCTACGACTCCCCTTTCTGTCTCAGCACCATCGCCAGTCTTCATGCCTTCGCCACAATTTATGCATCATCGACATAATTCCTCCGTTTCTTCAGCGCCTGTTCAGTATAAAAGAGAGGAGGAATAATATCGATAGCTCGCTATGTTTTCATCACTTACCGGACCACCCCTAGCCTTTTTACCATTATCCTTTTTAATGCTCTTTTCAACAACACCTCAGACGCCATTGTACACCACGTTCCTTTGACAGGACTCGCTATACCGACATGTCTGTATCGACACAATGATCACCACATTCCCTATCTACAGAACTACTATCCTTAATTACTAGTATATAATGATCCAGCTTACGACGCTCCTTACGACTATATCCGGAAGATACCCGATAGACACTCCTTACGCAAGCACCCATTAGAGACCGACCACTCACGCTCCTTACGACTTACGACGATTTCTATGCATTGTTAATAGAATCTCATCCGCTCCCTCAAAGACGGCAATTATCTGGAATTATCAGGATACCCAGCACACACCTTGTTTCCAAACTGCATAGCGACTGTTTACACTTTTTTCAATGGGCAGAGGAGGAAAAATCGACGACAATTTCTGTCTAACTGCATGGACCGGCGTTTTGAGTTTGTTTTATTTGCTTTTTCTGTTAGGATTGGATACAAAGCTGTCTAAGCTTTTGCCCGAGCAGTTGACGGCCATGTCGAGGCTGGGAAAAATGAGGGAGTTCTTGGTGCAACATTTTGATTTGCTGTAGTTTGCCAGGGCGATTTTACCGCTCATAGGAGCAGTTGTGTTAGTCAAAATTATGTTGGAGGCGGGTTATTACCTGCTGCTGTACTGTTCAGAGGACATGAGAGCTAATGCACACGGCAAGACAGCTTGATCAGATGCTGCGTTGCCGAACCTAATATTAATAATACACTGCTGATTGCCAACCAATTTTTCTGTTTTCCCCCAGTTATAGTATGAACAAGTCGTCAAGAAGGAAGGTATTTTCAAGATATTCTAATGTGACTCCCAGGTTCCCTACACATTCAAGCCACATATCATCATCGCGATGGTTCCCGTGTCTAATATCTGCCATCAATTCCATGACTTAGCCAGATCCAGAGCCAGCAGTCTGGGGGAGCACCGATAAGGGAATTGCTGAACAGGGTAATTTCTGTACCCGTGCATACAATGTACCTTTACCTAGTAGTCTAGAACGTGCCACAGGGGAATCCCACATGCAAGAATCAGGCAGGAGATCATAGAGATTTGAAGAAGTTCTTTATTGGATTTATACGTCCAAGGGAAGCTGCTTGATATATCCTTGGCCCTCTCTACTTAGGGTACGATTTATTTCATTTTTTCTGGCTACTGACTACGATAGTTTTCTCATATCTCTGGGGTGAAAGAAGTCTCTTGCTTTTTACCTCGAATAGACTGACAACTAACTCCATTGGTGGGAGGAATATAATGAGTGAGTGAGTGAGCTCGGGATAGGATAGCAGCTTTTTTTATTTTTGGATTGAAATACTTGCAAGGACCCGGCCGGTTGTTACACCACTCACGTCTAGTGGTACCACTATACATACAGTTTGTTACTGCCCTTAACCTGGAAATAGGTATCAGTACCCTAGTACAATGTATAGTGTTATGCTGATGCTGCTGATGATGATGATTATTCGTGTCACTGAATCACCCCCGGTCGGGGTGCGTTGGCGTGAATGTGGCGCGCGGGGAGGAGAGAAAAGTGCGGAATACATACCTAGTGTATGAAGTATGTACATGCTTTTGCTCCTAAATTTGGGAAGATTGATTGAGGAGGTCGTGCAGAATGAGCGGTGAGAATAGTAGTAGGTAACCTACATACCGGTATACCTAGATAGATCATGGGTTGTTGCACTCATTGGGTTTTATTACCTGGGTTTACTGTAGCGATTTATTTTATTTTCACTTTTTTTTTTTTTTTTTTTGGGGGGGGGGGGGGGGGGGGGGGTTTGATATTAATTTAAAACCAAAAAATATTTAATTTGTTTGTAAAATATATAAAAAAAAAAAAAACCCAAAATGTGTTTGGT